>NC_138776.1:110347371-111052371 GCF_965119305.1 Pelophylax lessonae
AAAACTGACAGGCGGATCTGATCGGACCGCCCGTGTGAAAGAGCCCTAACTATACTGCCCATGGGTTAGCTAGCAGTTCCATCTCTGCTGACACAGATCAAATGGAAAAAAGTTTTAAATAATAAAAGCACAATATATTTACTCTGCATTATTGAGAAGAGTTTTGGCAGACTTCCAAAGCCTTTTGTGGCCCTCAACTTCCAAACATGTTTTCATGGCCTCTAGCCAGGAAAAATGTATTCATAACATCTAAAATATCCTTTTCGTGAAATAGAAAAAATAAAATGAAGCCCTCATTAAGATGTCAAAAACACATTTGAGGGATTTTCACCAATCATGTTGAAGCCTGCAAATACACCATTAGTATTGTCTAAATGGATTCATGCCTATGAATATCAGCTTTTTCAACCATGAAGATTCCTGTGTTTGATTTTAGTCTTTTTCAGCTTTGGATCACAAGCTTTTTACACATTATCAACAATGCAACAGTCATAAGATCAGACCATGAAGAATGATTCAGCCAGAAGGTTTTCCCATCAGATATCTTAAAAATAGTGCAGATGTCAGTAGCCAATATTACTCGTGTCAAGCAGAGATGCAATTTACTAGGATATACCAATCGAAGACAGTTTGCACGCTTCAACTCCATACCGCGATTACTTTTTCAATAGAGTATACATATTTATAGCCTTTTAAATAATGTATATGGTATTTTTGCTAGGTTTCTTTCTATATCTTTGCATATATCTGTATACTTAGCATTGCCAGACCTAAAAAATGATAGACTTTCACAGAGAGCATAATAGCCGGGATATACAGCGCATTTGCTCAAAGGGACCATGATTAAAGTCTATGGCCAGACAAAACCTAAAAATTCTCCCCGTCTAGTCTAGAGCATGTCTCACCATATATTTTCTTTTAATTCACCTTGCTCCTACAGCAAGAAATGTTTTTTATTACTCCTTTTAACGAGGGATGAGCAAACATTTCAGCTGTTCAGGCATTTGAACGAACATCCAAACTTTTGCGCATTCGGTGCCCTGTTTGTCAGGAGTTGAAAATCATATATAGAAGGGTTGCCAACTAGGAGCTTTTCAGCCAGGCTTCTGAGGGGACCCAAATGGCCCACAGGTGAAACAATAAAAAGAATAATCATTTTACAAAGCTATTACCTACTGGTGGCCTTGACTGCATAGGCTTTTTTTTGGCAGATTTTCGGGAAAAGTTAACCTTAGCCTTTAAAATTACAGCTCATGACTGTTTCTTTTTTTTTTCCTTTTGCATTGATACATTGAACGCCCATGTGTAAAATTGAAAATTTAAGACCAAGCTTTTTCTAACACTTTTTTTTTTACATGTAACAATCAGGTTTTTTTTTTTTGCTAGAAAATTACTTAGAATCCCCAAACATTATACAGATTTTTATTAAGCAGAGGTCCTAGAGAATAAATTGGTGTTTTTTTTTTTTGTCACATTATTATTACAGAGGTTTTTTAAATGCAGTTTTGTTAAAAAATACACTTTTAATTCTATTGCAAAAAAACAAAAAAAAAAAAAAAAACCCCACACAATACTTAACCCAATAATTTGTACAATATAAAAGATGTTGTTATGCCGAGTGAATAGATGACAAACATGCCGCACTTTAAAACTGCGCACGCCCATGCAACGTAAATTACACTATCAATAGGGAACGTGCAAAAACGTTTACAGGTTACAGATTTACAGAGTAGGTATAGTGCTAGAATTACTGCCCATGATCTGACGTTTGCGTCAATACCTTACCTGTGCAACAATCACTTGCATGCTTACGGGACTGACGCACGTGTTCGCCTTTGCACGCTAGAACGAGGGGACAGGGCACTTTACATTTTTTTTTTAATTATTAATTTATTTTCTTTTTACGCTGTTGCTTTAAATTTTTTCTTTTTATCACTTTTATTGCTGTCACCAGGAATGTAGACATATACAAGATAATATAATAGAAGACCCCAAAATTACTTCTCTGCCCTTGAAAGCATTCAAAACACCCAAGATCTGTCTTTTCAAATACTTTTGTTTTTTTTTAAATGACGTTAACATTTTGGGAAAACTGGAAGTGATGTCAGGTCATCGCTTCCGGGTTACCCTAGCGCAGACCCAATTAAAGCCGATCCTGGCTAGCTGGTGGACGTGCCTTGAGTCTCTCGGTGGGACAGGGGGAGCCCCAGCAAAACACGGAAGGCAGCGGGGGTTGGGGGGGGGGTGAAGTCTTCTCCTGCTGCTTGTAATTGCAATCCAGAAGCTAGTTAGCCGCTCAGATTGCTATTACAATAGCCCTGAATATTGGCTCTAAAAAACGGTACAAGGGCATCACCATGGTTCAACCACCCTAAGTCAAATGACATGCCAGGTATGTGATTTGGCAGCAAGGGGTTAATTTTAGCAGCACAGAGGCTCCTGTCTAAATTGGCCCTAGTATGTGTATATATGAATATGAGTTAGGGACCTTGGATTGTAAGCTCCTTGAGGGCAAGGACTGATGTGAATGTACAATATATGTGTGGAGTGCTGCATAAAACTGACAGAGCTATACAAGTACTTGTAATAAAATAAATTGGACAGATTTGGCTCCCATTGATTTCAGTTTGGTTTGTGTTTGGCAACCTAAGCTCTTTTAAGTTTACCAAGCCCGGGGCAGTACTTGTGACATCATCACCAGGCTTTTAAATTCTTGTAGGGGTAGCTGCTGGTAGGTTAGTTCCTACTAATGTAAGCACATGCCCCAAAACCACAAACACCCTCCTCTGGGCCCATTGTGTAAACATAGGCAGGTTCTGGGGAGTTAAGGCCGCATTGTTTTTAGGGCTGATAAAACTGGTTGGAATTTCAGCACAGCAAAAGACGCTCGGTTGGTGGCCTAAACAGGTAAGGAGCACAAATGAATTTCTGGCAGATCCATTGGTATTTTTGTGCACATGGAATGAAAGATGGGGAAATGTTCATGAATTAAAAAGAGATCTGCTGAATGTTTTTTTCCCCTTGATATACAAAGATTCGACAAATGAAATAAAGGATACAACAATTGCTTCTCAAAAGGATGACTTCATATGATAGGGCACCAAAATAGTCTTGACTTTTCTAAGGAGTACATCCATAACCCATCTTTTTTCTCATGTTAGTAGGGCTTTATAATGGAAGGCTATGGATTTTCTGGTTTTCTGAAGACAGATACAGGCAACATTAGATTTCTACAAATGGTTTATTTCCCTTTTCCAGCAACATGTAGTATCTCAACATTTCTCATTAGGCACAAACTTTAAAGCCTGTATAGGCAACATGGAATGCGATCCGTAACAATCTGTAGCAAAACGATTTGCAAAAATGAGGACTTCATTGTGCCGATTTACAAAATCAAATTTGTCAAGCAGGTGGGGGATATGCTCTAAATCCAACAACTTATTTCTAAAATTGCAAAAAATCTGCTATTTGAAAGTCTCAAATATTATGGAAATGAAAACAAATGTTCATATTATCTACTACTCTGGCACCTCTGAGCAGAAACATGGATATCTGCCAAACATTAAGGTCACTGGAATGCCGCCACATAAAATCATTGCTTTCCTGACCTTCTGACAACATTTTAGTTCAAAAATACAGAGTGCTATTAAAAGCTGAATTCTTCAAGGAAAAATCTTTCAGTAAAGTTTGTTTGGCTGAAAAAGGCAGCAGCTACAAACTCATACCAAGCAGAGTACAATGTAATTTAACCTATCATGTGGGAAACAGAGAAGCAAAAGTGCTTGTGACTCATACTACACCGAGGAGGAGCTGACACAGGTAATAACTAACTTTGAAGTATGTGTGTGTGTGAGCGCTTGTTTTGCATATGTAGTTTTGTTTTGAATAAAGGCTGTAGTTTTATAGCTCCAGGGAACATTGGTAGTTCAACATTTCCTATATGCACTGAAAGCAGCTAGTTTGCACACTAAATCCAGTTCTGTATAGTAGATCCAGAAAAAGTGTTGACATCACTAAATCTTTGTGACATAACAGTTTCTACTTCTTGAATGGGCGACTTGCACTCTTCCTAAATATATTCTTGGTACCTTCTATGTGCCTACATGTGTTTGAAAAGTATATTCATTAGCTCACAATACTCATGAGTGTTGGGTTTGTCCAATAGCACTTAGCTTTTGATCCTGTCCATTACTGGTACTGATACCTATAACTGTTGATATGTATATTGACACTTTCCACTGCTTCTACTTCTCTTAAAAAGCAGAACTACAGTGCATGTAAGCACCACAAAAAACACTATTTAATTCATGTTTAACATTCAAATCAAGCCCACTCAATCATCCATTCATGTCTCAATGCTTAACTTCGCTGGGAAATCACTCTAAAGAAACACCCCCCTAGCATCTCCGGCCATGGCCATTTTAAGTAAGGGCAGATGATTAATTTAGCATTTATTTCCAGGAATTCATCTGCCCTTAGGTAAGGCATGCAGGCAGGGTGTACTTAGCTGAGAACATCCCTCCTCCCTGCCTGAAGACTCCCAGGATGTATGGCATAATTTTCCCAAGGCCTGGAAACCTTGAAGTAATTAAAGAAATTAAAAAAAAAAAAGTTTCAGTAAATAGAATTACTTTCCAATCTATTTACTAATGCTAGCAGCATAAAAAGATTCAAAATAGTCAACATTAACTGAGAGTGAAGTTCTGCTTTAATAATGTGCCAGTGATCAATCAAGATTCTGCTACAGTTACAGAGGCATTTGCAAAGTATGTCACTTTATCCAGCAGGACATGCAAGTAGAAAAAAAAAAACGCAAATGGTTATCAGGACGTATACTATTAGCAGGTCAAATCACTAAAAGTTGCAGACTACTGAAGAGTGGAAACAGCATATATTAGCCAATGAAAGTGCAAACAAACTGCCCCCAACTAGTTACAGTAATCAAATATGTCAATGAGCTCTTGCCATGATGTCTCCTGTACAGAGTCAAAAACCCACAGATAACCTGTAGCATACGGTGTCAACACTAAACTGCAGCCACTGTAGAACTAGCATATGTATAATTTCCACCCACCAACACAAGCTGAAATACTTTCCTGGCGATTAGCTAGAATTTTTCATCAAGCATTCCCTACTGATAGCCCATCCAGAGCAGGAAACTGAAGGAAGGAGCAAGGAAGAGCAACAGGGTCATTTTAACACCCCCTGCTCTCCTCTATCCATGTCACATAATTCCTCCCCCGAACACCACTATTACTATATCTATGGATATGGCCAACATGGCAGGAGCAAAATCTTCAGGAGATTTGCTACCACATAATGGTAATAAAACCACGTGCGTACAGTGTTGACATACAACACTGCTCCAGCAGAGTTTAAAGCTTATTCCATAGAGCAACATTTCAGCTTTAAGTTTCCCAGCCCTTTAACATTGTCTACTGCCACTTTCTCTCCATCTGCCACTGGATATGAAACCATGAAATGCATATCTGCTGTACTTTAGGTACGCAGTGGCACAGTGGAAGAGGAAACCTGCTTCAGTCCTCACAATTTAGCATCACATGTGGTTCTTCCTATACACCAGCAGTTTTCAACCAGGGTGCCTGGCACGCTGGTGTGCCTCCCTGGGTTCATTTGCAAAATGGCAACAAATTGCCACAGGTTTTTACTTTGTAGAACTACAACCTTGGGCACTGTGCGGGTCAAGCCACTGGCACCCTGACAACCCTGGGCACTGTGCAGGTCAAGCCACTGGCACCCTTAGAACCCTGGGCACTGTGCAGGTCAAGCCACTGGCACCCTGACAACCCTGGGAACTGTGCAGGTCAAGCCACTGGCACCCTGACAACCCTGGACACTGTGCAAGTCAAGCCACTGGTAACCTGACAACCAGTGACTTCACTGGTTGATAAGGAGAATGACGGGAACAGCATCCTTGTTTACGCCTCCTCATCCCCTCTCCATCAGCACTGGGGTCACAATAGAAGAGAAACGGAGGTAGAAGAGAAATGCTAGAATACTAGTCCATACAAGTTTGCAATAGTGGAGAAATAAATCACTTCTAATGTTGGATGGCCCCTGTGTATGGATGTTGCTGTGATATGTAAAACTATTAGTTTAGGTTTTTTTTTTTTTTTTACATTTTAGAATGGGGTGTCTCAAGATTGTGCAGAATTTTAAAGGGTGCCGCAACTGAAAAAAGGTTGAGAAACACTGGTATACACCTTTGAGAGGTCCCTCCTTTGTGCTATAGATACCTGGGCAGCAACTAAGGTCTTATAGGCCAGCCCACACCACTTTTAAGCATAATCTGGGTGTGCCATAAAGATTAAGTCTACCAGAAAAACTAATAAATCCAGTGTGGGATGCACATCAGCTCCATGGTATGTATGTACATTGCCCATAGCTATTATGTTCAGTGCAGAAAAAAATAATAAGACCATCTTACACATGACTTGACAGGCTAGGTGGAGGTGTCAGAGGTACAGGTTTAGTCTTAACCACTTTGACCAAAAGCTGAATGTGGGGTATTGCATGCTGAAGATGGTATGCAGGAGTTGAGATGGTGATGTGGAGAGGGACCTAACTTGTAGATGCTTTAACATAGCAGTGTTGTTCCAGATCTCACATATTGGCATTAGGCAGGCATTTACTGGTATATAATTAAAAAAATGTGTTTTGTGGAAAAGAATACAAAAAAATTGTATTTAAAATTAAAATTGCAGCATAAATAAAACTATATAGCTTTACTTTTCATACAGTATATGTGACCCAACTTGACCAAGTGCGAGTTATTACAAAAGGTACAATGCAATTAGTGACATTTTGCACTGCAAAATCATGATGTACTTCTTTAAGTGTGAGCATCATTGAAATAAGGTACAATCTACATATTCATTCTCTAAAGCAATATACTCATTATGTTTAGGGGGCTTGCAGCATAAAAGAGCCAATTTATCTCACATGAACTGAGGAATACTACTTTGTAACTAAGCAACTGAATGGCAAAATATGCTCTCATTAATTCAATCTATGCTTATTTAAAAGACACAATTAGAACATTTTTATTTCCCAGTCTGCATAACATAGGTTTAGATTACAATATTTATTCAAAAAGACTAGTTAAGCATCACAGCCTATTTTAGTTACAGTAAGTGGTGGGGGACTTTCCGCAGCACATTCTGCTCAAAACAGGGACATATAAAACATCCTCAAACGTCAGTTGCTAGTAAGCACTAAACTAGTAGTCAGTCTATCAACCACATAAAACCCAACTACACTTCATAATACAAATTACAAGCCAATATGAAGTGGCAGAGCCATAAACCTATGAAAAACTGACCAGGTGATCAGCTCAGTGGTATGGTTTTGTGGTATATTCAAGGGGCTGTAACCTTCAAAAAAAAAAAAAAAAAAAATTAATAAAAATGTATCCTAGTTGTCAGCATAATTACAGACATTAAATTGGACCCAGTATCACTTTTTCTTTTTTTTTTTTATGTCAAATGCATGCATACTAAGTAACATAAAAGGGCCCATTCACACAAGTGCTACCAACGCACCAAAACACGCAGACATACTATTTTCAATGCAGTACCCTACAGTGCACAGATGGTATACCTTTATGCCTTGTGGTGCACTACAATGCAAAATAGGTTTCATTGCTATGTAGGTGTGTTGAGTTGCCATTCAAAATAAAGGGTACTGCTGCTGCATTACCACACGGTTTTACGCACAGCTGTGCATTCCTTGCAACAAGTGCAACAATATGCATGATTTTGCCATGCATTACTCTAATGCACTCGTATTAACAGGTGCAAATATTTAGGAGGTATTTATTACCCCTTACAGAAAAAAATAAATAAATAAAATTACACCCCACAAACAATGCCTTTATCTGACTTTCTGCCATGAAGGACTGCACCTTCTTTATTCAGGTATTATCCAGGGTCAATATGAAAATCCATCCATATAAATATGTACATCAAATGCAAATAACCAAATAATATTGGAAACGTGAATAAAAGTCTCTCAAACAAGAAAACGTGAAAATCTTGTTTGTTTGAGAGACTTTTATTCACGTTTTCAATATTATTTGGTTATTTGCATTTGATATACATATATATGTATGGATTTTCATATTGTTTTTTTATGCACAATTGTTTTAGAAGCGCACTTTCCTTTCTATTTTCAATATTCATTTATCCTTCAGTGCTGACTATTTTTTATTTTAAGGTTAGCGCACCCTTTTTCCTTTTAATTTATTATCCAGGGTCAGCATTACGTTTAGACTGAGATTCTGGCTCAGGGATGTCAAAATCATACAAATCCCAATACCTGTGCACTTCTTACCTGTTCTACAAATGTCCAACACAGATCATTCCCTAGCTGCAACCTCTCACCTTGCTACATTTACAATTATATAGTGCGATCACTAGGCAAGGGAAGGGAATAGAAGGGAAGGGAGACTGAATAAATACTTCCTCCTACCTGCAGACGACTGATAATGTAATCTCAGCCTAGGCATAAATCGCTTTCCTAGACCTCAATGATTGCTCTTAAAAATTAACTTTAGTCTTCATGTACACTGACCGCTCCTAAACATGAGTTTAGGCGCTTTTGGCATTTTTTTTTCCAAAGCTTCTAAATTGAACCCCTTAAAAGCTTATGTTTCCATGTACAAAAAAATATAAAAACGGGCACAAAAAGAGGAGAAGAATGGGACCCACAGGTTCCCCACTAAGGACCTGAATGGCAAGGAAATTTAATGTAGGACAAAAGAGATCAACAGTCCGTAAACATGTAGTCCATAAACTGATAGTCCATATAATCAAGTCTATATATGATCCATATAAAAAGCACTCTGTAGGCTGCACTGATGACGACAAGTAGAAGAGAACTTGGAAGCAACTGTAGGGAGAACACAGGCGCCACTCTAAGTGCAGTATATAGATTTATTGACATAAAATCAGATTCATGGGTACTCACAAGAAAACATGTGAATGAGCATGGGGGTATCCATATGTGTAAAAAGGGTCCATCATTCCGGTGCAATGGTCAGGATGGTTCGAGCGGTCACGATTCTCCGAGCAATTGCTGGCGTTTGCCGGCACTGCCTGGTGTCTGGAACGCACTGGGGCTCTACCGCCGTCACTTCCGGGTATGATGTAATGGTACAGGCGACGCGTCATCGGAGCATGCGCTCCTTCCTCAGGCCTCTCTCCCACCGTCACTTTCGGGTATGACATAATGGCGCAGGCGCCGCGTTGTCGGAGCATGTGCTCCTTCCTCTGGCCTCTCCTGAGAGGCCGGAGGAAGGAGCGCATGCTCTGACAATGCGTCGCCTGCACCATCACGTCATACCCAGAAGTGACAGCGGGAGAGCCCCAGTGCGTTCCAGACACCAGGAAGTGCCGGTAACCACCGGCAATTACTCTGAGAATCGTGACCGCTCGAGCCATCCTAACCATTGCACCGGAATGGACCCTTTTTACACATATGGATACCCCCATGCTCATTCACATGTTTTCTTGTGAGTACCCATGAATCTGATTTTATGTCAATAAATCTATATACTGCACTTAAGTGGAGCCTGTGTTCTCCATAGGTTGCCATGTACACATAGGCTTTTAGCAGAGTTTAGGAGCTGCCTCACGTTGACTGCCGTTTGAGGGAAACGCAAACTGTGGCAAAAATGCATTTTTGCCGCATTTCGCGTTTTCCCACGGCCACAGTCAAGGAAGGCTACTATACATGTAGCCTTAGAATGTTTCTAAAAAAAATGATAATTACGAATATACTGCATGTTGTGTCATGTCAGAAATTTCTTCATGCAGACTTATAACGTTAGGGCTCGTTCACACCATATGCGTAGAGGCTATGCAAAATACCATGTTTCCTATGCTGTCAGTTCACACCCCAGCGTTGCTGCCGTGTACATTAAAAAAAAAAAAAGCATACAGTACTTTTTATCAGCAAAGTCTGTTGTGGTGAATAAAACTCTAACTTTTTTTATTTTTTCAATAAAAGTTCCTTTGCAAAAAAAAGTAAACGGGATTGGCGCATCGGCACTGTGTCTTCCAGTACACACCAGCAGCCATGCAATCAGCTGAGCTCACTGGTGTGAATAAGCTCTTGCTAAAAAAGGAAGCCAAAAGAAGTGAAATAAATTGTTATAACTGGCTTTCCTACAGAGCTTTACCCAGAATGAACAGGCTGCATGAAATCTCTTTCATGTAATACCGTTGGCACCTGTGTGCCTTTATGCAGCCTTTTCTTTTCATAGACCATTATTAAAATATATACCTGCCAGTGGCAAAGCCAAATGGATGCAAACTCAGGGAGTACAGGCATGGAAATCTGTGTAAGCAATGTACACAGACATATAGTTAGCAGCATTTAGATATATACAAATATTATAGAGCTTTAATGCACATAATTCTCTAATGCATCTCTGAAAATATAATCAGACTAATTAACTTTTTTTTAATGTCAAAGAATATAGATATATTATTAGACTTCATAATGTCTTTATTTCTAAGTGAATGATTATACGTAAAGAAAATAAAAGTGGTATGTTACAGATGAATTTTTCTAACACCCATTTACTAGGTGACAAAGCATAACATGAACTGTACTTATGGGTAGAATTATAATAAACATAATTATGCCAAAACACAGCTCTTAGTGTAAATTTAAATTCACTTCAACTCCTGTTACCTATAAAACTGCAAACCAAAAACAGAACAGGCTTATGAATGAGAAGTCCTTTTTTTTTCCTGCACATTACACAATGCTTTGTAGGTTTTAGAAAGCAGTGAGCTCATAGATCACTCATGCTGATGGCTTATGAGGTAATTATTGTTCCCAAGGCAACATATACTGCCAAATGAAATTTCAAACTGATAGAAGGCCAAGTATAAACACTTATAATGTCAGTGAATAGAAACAGAAATTGGCAGGCTAGTGTAACATATGCCAGGTTACTTATTAATATTTAATTACACTTAAAATTAAACAATGTATACCACATATCAACAGTAACTTATGTAAAGCTTGTAGGCTTGTGATGATCTAAATTGCTTTATAAACTAGGAAACAGATACAAGATGATTATTTTGAATACATGAACTACCTTACAGCTGTCCACGGTCGCTGTTTGTACAGCAAAGTCAATACGTTTTAATGAATAACGCACATCAAACTGCAGTATGCTATAGCAAACAATATCAATTCCAACTTTAAAGAGACCCTGACACCAGACCATTCATTTCAACAGCCATCTTTCCATAAGAGTGTATGCCTATTTAATATGATTTTTCATGTTATTTACTTGTAAATGACGCCCCCTTTTGTAAAGATCTAAAGGCCATGAGACTGCTGCCCATGGATGGGAGCAGGGGTAGCAGTAGGGGTTCATTCAGGTGTGTTCTGATCCTAGTCCGAACCCCCCTGAGTGATCCTGCCAAGAAGTTGTCACTGCCCTTGGCCAATCATAGCCAAGACATTTCCCGGCCCTCAGCCACATGTATACAAGGGGCGTGCAGCTTTCAGGTGGGTTCAGACTAGGATCCAAACACACCTGAGCTCATCCCTAGTCAGCAACCCTAAGGCTCCTTTCACACTATCCGTCCGTCGGACGGATTCAGTTTTTCTCAGCGGGGGATCGAGCCGCCGATCCCCCGCTGAGCAGCAGGACGACAGCTTTGTCTCTGCGCTGTGTGCGGAGACACAGCTGTCAGTTCCCCATGCATCTCTATGGGGGAAATCGGATGGGAACGGACCGTCGGTCCATTGTCATCCGATCCCATCCGCTGGACGGATGGAAAATAGGGTTTCCATCCGTCCAGATTTGACGGATCGGATGTCAGCGGACATGTCTCCGCTGCCATCCGATGCCCCATAGGAATGCATGGGGGGGACCGTTCAGATCCGCCAAAAAAACGGACAGGCGGATCTGAACGGTCCGCCTGTGTGAAAGGACTCCATTCACACTATGTGAGTGTAGGCAGGCAATTATTTTTTTTTTGTACATTAGTTTGTGCATCTTGTAGTACAGCAGCAGAATTGCATGTTTTTGGCCCCCTATTGACTTAAATAGAAGGGCCTGAAACACATTTGTGAACACATTCTTCAAGCGTTGCCATTAGAATGGGTTCACACTGGTGCATTGTGGTTTTGGTATCTGGGTTTTACATGCGGTTCGCATTGACTTCTGTTAGATGACTGTGCGCTAAAAGCTACGTAAAGGCTTATATAGGCAATTGAAGGGGTGGAAGGGTTGAGGAGCTGGATCAGCACAGACAGTAAATACACACTCCCATAGGAAGAGTAAAAAACAAGAAGGGAGGAGTCTGTGCTAGGGAATAGATGCTTCCTGCAGTGGTAAAACTTTCTAGCAAGGTAAAAGGCACATTGCAAGTGAAAAACAGTCATTCATAATTATTTACAGAAAGGAAAAAACACTGCAAGTAAGAACTAAGGCCCCTTTCACACTTGAGACCAAAAAAAAAACGCACGATTTTACAGCAATTTTGACTGGGCTTGAAGCAATGCCTATGTCTTTAGACCTCAAAACGCATTAAAATCAGGTCAAAGTAGTGCAGGGACTACTTTAAAGTCAGTGTGACATCAAGTCGCACAGATATGAACGGTATTCATTGGAAATAATGGAAAACGACTTGTCATGCAATTTTCCAGTCCCAAATCGCAGGACAATTCGCACAAGTGTGAAAGGGGCCTTAAGCTACTTGGGTTTTGTCTTTTTTTTTTTTTTTTAAGTTGGTGACAGGTTCTTTAAGCTACAGCAACCAAAGAAGTAACCCAGAATAACAGTAACAACCTGAGTCGTAACCGATAGCAACCAAATGTTTGGTTGCTCTAGACTTCGTGAAATTGCTCAGAGATAAAGCGGTTTCTTAGGCTTACAGTCGTAGCGTACTTTTACAAACCACAACTTGTTGCAGATCTACAGTTAATATATTAAAATAGCCTAGTTACACTACTCCTTGCACAACACACATTTATTGTGTAATCAGTTTGATAACCTATTTCACCAACAGTACACAAACACCAAGATCAAGAAGTAACGGCTGCCACCGCCAAGCAATTAAATTTCAAGGGCGTTTAAACGACAAAACCTAAAATTAGCACAGGCACCATAAAGATAAACTACAGAGACCCCATTATCAAAGCAAACATGACCTCCATCCCGATTCTTGGGATTAGCAGCTATTAAAACACAAAAGAGCAAAGATTAGTAGAATGAAGTCAATATTTATGTTTTTGCCTGCAACTAGTTAGGGGAGTATAGAAAACCTGCAGAATGATGCAAATCAATAATAAATGGATGCGGCTGTATATAAACAAGTTAATGGAGCAAGTGAAAACAAAGTGTATTTGAAGATGGGAGTGTAATGTTGCCCTCTCTAGGCTCTGGCTCTCACTGCTCGTTTCTGTAGGCTCACTGCCAATGAAGTCACACTGAATTCTGTTGCTTCTGCTATCCTGATAATGAATGACTAACCGAGGCCAGAGGGGAAATGACATCAGCCGGGTGTAAAGCACAACTGCATTAGGAAACTTTCTACCTGTTTCAATTATTTATCAATATTATGCAGCACAACATAAGCAGACCTTCGCATCGTTGCTCAAAATGCCACTGCTTGACCGGAAAGCCATTTAGACCAGTTGATGTGAATCATTCAGGCTTTAGTCATTAAAAAATATTATATATCTTTACAACTGAACAGCGTGATTTCACAGCCAGGAACAATATACAAACAGGCTAATTCAATGGTGGTGTAAAGTTCAGTGATTTATAGCAACCACGTGTCAATACATTGTACTCAGATCAAGTATTACAAAATCACTTCTGATTGGTTGCTATGGGTTACAATACTTTTTTTTTTTTTTATTGAATGTGATGGGTAAAGGCACTTCCTTGTTACTCTACTACTGTATCGAACAAGCCAAAAAGCATAGTAACCCATGGCAACACATTATTGGTTTGTCTCGGTTGCAGAATAAAGGATCACGGATTGGTTGCTATGGGTATAACACTCGACATCCTGTGGTTGCTATGGGTTATAACACTTGACATCCTCCTTATTCTTCTCACTGCTCTACTAAAAAAAAAAGCCAGAAAGTGTAAAAACCTGGGGCAACCATGTACATGTTTTTTTATTGCAAAAATAAAGGACTGATTGGTTGCTATTGGTTACAGCACTATGACCTCATAACGCTTTCCAGTGCTTTACCAAGCAAGCCAGAAAGTATAGTAACAAATGGCAACCAGTTATTAGTTTATCTTAGATACAAAAGAAAGGATTCACAAATGGTTGCTATGGGTTACAGCACTTCACTTCCTCATTACACTTGACTGCTTTACCAAGCAAGATTGAAAGCATGGTAACCCATCAAAGCCAGGTATACATCTAACTTACTTAAAAAAGGAAAAAAATATTCCTATTGGTTGCTATGGGTTACAGCATTTCTTTTATTTTTTATGAACAAGCCAGAAGTGTAGTGATCTATGGCAACCAGGTATCAGTTTATCTTTGATCGAAAAAGAAATGATTTCTGATTGGTTGCCGTGGGTTACAGCACTCTTACACTTCTTAAAATTACTCACTGCCCCGCTTTACAGAGAAAGCCAGAAGTGTAGTAACCAATGACAGCCAGATACAAGTTTATCTTTGGTCACAAATGAAAGGATTCCTGACTGGTTGCTATAGATACATCACTCTTCACTTCCTCATTACTCAATATACTGCTTTATTGAACAAGTCAGAAAGAATAGTAACCCATGGCAACCAGGTATTGGCTTATTTAATGTCAGGTAAGAAATTATTTTGATTGGTTGCTATGGGTTACATCCCAGTTTACGTCCTCATTACTCATACCACTGCTTTACTGAATAAGCCAGAAATCATAGTAACCCATGGCAACCAGGTATCAGTTTTTTTCTGCAAGGTAAGAAATTATTTCCGATTAGCTGCTATGGGCTACAGCACTTCCCACTACCCCCCCCCCCAAAAAAAAAAAAGTGTTGTAACCCATAGCAACCATTCAAATTTGCTTCCGCTGATCTTACTTCTGTAAAATGATTAGCTGCTAGGGATTACTGGACACCCTTGTTTATACTGCTTTGAAAAATAAGTCCAAATGTGTTTAAAGTAATAAAATCATTTAACTGCCTAAAGGTATGAAATGGAAACTAAAAAAAAAAAAAAAAAATTAAATGGTAATTATAGGTTCAGAAAAAAAAAAAAACACACATATGTTAACGCCCAGTAGCCTGAAAACATGATCAGCATCTATTTATGGCAGACAATTGTTCAACTATTAAAACGAGATCTCAACGCTGCATTGTGTCAAACTGTTGTTCTGCTTGTTATTGATGCTTCTCAGGCACTAATAAAAAGGCTGAGTCATTTCCTTTAAGTGGCAGGAGAACATGGATGATATTCATACTGGTTTCTTGATATTTAATCCTTCCCCTTTTTCCAGATCACAAGCCATGTTGAAGTAATAAATTTGAAAAGCAAATAATAAGTACTAGAAGAGGAGGGGGGTGGCAGATGAGGGGGGTAGACAGCTGCACAGGAAAGTTAGACAGGGGGAGGGGACATGATCAGATCTTGGCAGAAGTAAGGTCAACCTGCTAATGTTTTTTTTTTTTTTAACAACCTTTTTTTTTTCCCTCCTAAGTAACATAATGTCAACTTGATATTGTTGACAGAAGCAAAGATACACAAAAACAACTTGAGTAATGAGAAACAAAGCAACCAGACGTTAAAATGTGAGCATAGGGGGGCAGCCAAGCACAGCTCAGAATACTGAAGCCATTTAAAACATGTAATATTAATCTGTAATGTAACACTAGCTTTAAATGCAGCCAAAGACAAAACTGTAATTAAGCCCATTAGGCGATAGGTTGACTTAAGCAAACAGCAGTCTTAAAAATAGGATGACTTTGCCTCTGGACAAGAGATCTAAAATCTGATATAGGCTGAGTGCCTTGGAACAATGCTGTTTATATGATTTAGCATGCAATCTATTCTCTTATAAATAGAGTGCTGTACTGGCTCACTGTAAAAATAGTTCAGCAGTAACCTATTGCAGCCATTGGAGTACAATAAACCAGCAATAATTGCAGAGCTACTTGAAATTACAGATCTGGAAAAATACACTGTAAACCGATCATGCTTTGATGATCTGGGCTATTATCTGAAAAATGCCAACTGTAGATCAAACATTTTCTCTCTCTGCTGTTCTAAGAAGAGGGAGGGGAGGGGGGGGCTTTCAATGCCCAGATTATATATATATAAAAAATAGCTGCATTGTGCCGTTGACAGCATTCAAGGAGTTAAATGATGACATAGTGGCAATTAGTTATAAATACCATCCAATGAAACGATCATCTCAATAAACAATCTAAAGACATCAGATTCGTTGTTAGGGATTATGCAGTTAATGCTTAACGTGTTGGCGCTGGTTACTAACTGATATAATATATATATATATATTTTTTTTTTTCTGTTCAACCCACCCAAGCCAATCAGCAAGTTATTCAGAATGTATTTATTCAGGTACCTGTCATTTATCACTTTATTCAACACATCTTTGCCAGCAAAAAAAAAAAGCTTTTGATCTCACTCAGCCTCCATTTCGGAATTTCCTCCCTCTTAGAACATATCAAACAACAGTACTGAGATGGGAACAATATCATCATGCTCTGCAATAATAAAGCAGTGGGGCTGTAATGGATGCAATCAGCAATAAAACACACCGGGGCTGATAAACCAAAGCCCTAACGTGAAATCCTTTAAAACAGTGCACAAATCACACGAGCATAGGCTATTAATAGGGCTGTCAATCAAGTGAAGCAGCACTAGAAGCCAAGTACACAATAATAAAAAAAAAAAAAAAAAAAAAAAAAAAAAAGAGAGAACACACTATTCAACAATCTATCGATGTGTCTTGTGCGATCACCCTGGGGGGGTGTTTGAGCTTGGCAGGACAATCAGCAGCAATTGTAAAGCTTCTTGTTTATCCAGGTCGTGGTATAGATAGTAGTAGTCAGTCACATTCAACTGGACTTGTTCTGTAATGTTGAAGACCTTCACCCAAGTAGCATCCTTAGTCTTAGTGAGTGTTAGGAATCTACCCTAGCATGGGAGAGGTACTGGGCACTTAAAGCTGTGAGGGCTGGAATAGGTTCTTGCCATTCAGAGATAATGAAACTGGGGTAGGTCCCTGGCACTCAAGGCTTAGGTAGTTCCCTGGCACTCAAAAGCAGAATAAGCTGGGGTAGGTTCCGGGCACCCAAAAGGTAGGACCCTAGCACTTAAAGCAGAGGAAGCTGGGGTAGGTTCCTGGCACCCAAAGCTTAGTTGGGTCCCAGCCACTCAAGGCTGAAAAAGCTGGGGTAGATTCCTGACACCCAAAGCTTAGGTAGGTCTCTGGTACTTAAAGCTGGAGGAAGCTTGAGTAAGTTCCTGGCATCCAAAGCTTAGGTAAGGCCCTGGCACTCAAAGCGGAAGAAGCTGGGGTAGGTTTCTGGCAACCAAATCTTAGGTAAGTCCCTGGCACTGAAAGCTGAGGAAGCTGGGGCAGGTCCCTGGCATCCAAAGCTTAGGTAGGTCCCTTACACTCAAGGCTGAAGAAGGTTTCTGGCATCCAAAGCTTAGGTAGGTCCCTTAAACTCAAGGCTAAAGAAGCTGGAGAAGGTTTCTGACATCCAAAGCTTGGGTAAGTCCCTGGCACTTAAAGCTGAAGAAGCTGGGGTAGGTTCCTGGCACTCAAAGCTGAGGAAGCTACTTGGATGAGCGTCCAACCGTTGACAACATTACAGCTGAATTACCTACCACTAGCGATCAGCAGCAATTGTGATCCCACCAAACAGCTGGAAGCCCCATCAGATTAGCAGAACTCTTTTAGAAAACCTACAATGCTGCAGCTTCCCTGACAGTGTGCATCTCTCCCATGCAAGCGTACGATCGAAGAAGCAGCAGCAGCCCAGAAGTAGAGTGGAGAAGGGGGGGAGTGTAGCAACAACATAGAAAAAAAAAAAGGGATTAGAAGACGGTGATCACCTCGCCGTGGTCGCTATTCCTACCCAGGGGAGTATCTTCTGGAAGGAAATAAAGTTTGGAGCTGGATAAAAGTTGCCGGCTGATTCTCTCTTCCCACAGCAGCTGGAGTTCGGCTATGCAAATAGGCTCCTCTGGCTTGCATCGGACTAGGAAAAAGTCACCCAGGGAGAGGATCCTTGGTCTGTCTTCAAGGTGGAACTGAAAAGCCTTGTAGAAGATGTAAGGTCCATGGAGACCACAGGGTGAGCCGACCCACTGCAGGAGGGAAAAAAAACAAAAACAGGGATATAATAAATAAATAAATAAATAAACAGGGATATAATAAATAAAGAAACAGGGATATAATAAAGAAACAATGATATAATAAATAAATAAAAACAATTACATGACAGGAAGGACACAGCTTTCTCTGAGGAGATACAGCAAGCCCTCAATTCATAAGACACACACACACAGCACTGCAGGAATGTGACAATAAAACAAATGCCATTCTCATTTCACAGGCTAAAAAAGTTTTGGGTGAAAGTTGTGAGGCTGGTGTGGTCAGGAGTGAGGGGGTGCCAGGCTGGCCCCCTCTCCCAGGAGCACGCCATACAGGAGCAGATAATAATACCTTGAGTGAGTTGGGCTCCATCTCGACGTTCTGAATTGATTGAACTCAACATTCTCTCCAAACTTGTTGGCTTCAATGGATTGCATCAGGTCCTGGCAGGGCCGAGCCGCTGCGCCGCGTCCTCTCAATATAAAACGGGTCACCCGCGGAACCCGGGCGCCGAAAATAACAACCGACGGCTCCTAATATTTCCCCGCATCCCCAATTTTACCGCAACGGGCGTAAAACCCGTCCTCGGGCGCAGGGGGCTCCGCTGAAAAAAAGAAGAACGCCGCACTCGGCTGTGGGGAGAAGGAAGCGAGTGGGCAGCTGTCTTTTAAAATCAATTTAAAAATCGGAAAAGGGGATGGAGGGGACGGTGGGTAGGGGAGAGGGTGACTGACGGGGTTTGCGGTCAGAAAAAGCGGCTGGGGGATTTTTAATGAGGCGAGGAGCGGCGGTTGTGTTGTAGCGCTCAGCCAGGACCTGCGTGTATATGTATAATATAAAGAACATTTCCTGCAGAGATTCAGGGGCGCTCTTCTTTCTAATGCTCTTTAGCAGATCGCTTTTATTAGACATGCAGATTCGTTTGATCGTTAAATTACACTCCTTCACTGCCACATTCCGCTTATTCCCCCCTCTCTTTTATTTTACATTCTTTCTTCCAATCTAATAAATTAACGATCGCCGCTTGTGTGCACAGGAGAGGAGGAGGAGAGGGAGGAGGCGTTATTATATAAACATATCAATATTAATACATTGCTCTGCTTTCACGGCAGGAAGAAAAAAAAAAGAAATTCTAATAAGAGCAAAGATCGGGCGATGTGCATCTAGTAGAGGGAGGACAGGGATGTGTGAAGGACGAGGGGGACCGGAGATCGGGACTAGGGGACACCCATACACCCATCATCATATGGGGGACATACGATCAGACATTATATATGGGGGGGGGGGGGGCATTGTTCTATTAAAAGTTATGTACAAATGAATGCTGAGCTGTCTGTATCTGCACACTGCACTGGGAGGGGGCGATCATTACTATTATTTCTATGGTGCAACATTACAAGTACAAATAATATACATCTACAGGCGGGGGAGCAATCCGCCTCTATACGACTTTACACTCTTCTGTCTATTTATATACATCATGTATACAGACATGGACAGCACTCAGAGGTTATATATAGAGGGGGGTGTGTACATATATGCTATGAGACACAATACTTATAATTCTAGTCCAATATGTTACTCACACAAAATTAAAAAAAAACAAAAAAAAAAATATATATATATATATACACACACACATATACATACAGCACTTCAGTGTTCTATATAGACAAACTATATATATATACACAGTGTTGTTGTATGGAAACAGAAACACTGATATAAAACTCATACCTTATATATACAGGGTTATATGTAAACACACATAGCGAGACACACCTTGCTATGTATAGGCTATATATACAGTATATACAGTGGAATAGACACCTATATAAAACTCATACCTTATATACAGTATATGTAAAACACATCTTTACAGTACCTATAGGTTATATATACACACTGGTATAGACACCTATATGATTCTCTCTCTCTCTCTCTCTCTCTATATATATATATGTACACACACACACAGAGTTATATATATATAAATATATATACACACACATATAGTGGGACACACCTATACAGTACCTGTAGGTTATTTAAACAGTGGTATAGACACATATACAACTCATACCCTATATATTGTATATACAGAGTTATATATAAACACATATAGTGAGACACACCTATACAGTACCTAAAGGTTATAAGTACAGTGGTACAGACACCTATATAAAACGCAAACCTTATATAATATAAATACAAAGTTATATATAAATACATATAGTGAGATACACCTATACAGTACCTATATGTTTTATATATATATATATAGTGGTATGGACACCTATATACATATATATATATATATATATATATATATTTATATATATATATATATATATATATATATATATATATATATATATATATATAGAGAGAGAGAGAGAGAGAGATTTAAACACATATAGTTAGACACACCAATTCAGTGCCTATAGGTAGCAGTGTTACATATAAACACACATGTACATACGTACACATACTCACAAAGTACACTGGATATATAATGTATAAGTCCTTTTTATGTATATGTACTGTATGCATTTATATATACCACTATATATATATGTATATATATATATATATATTTATATATACACACATACACAATGTATAAGTGCTTTGTGTGTATATGGATATGTATGTTTTTGTATCTGTTTATGTATAACACTGTTCATATAATGTACATTATATGTAAACACACTTCTATAGAGAGACACACCTATATAAAATGTATATGTTATATATAGAGGTTTATATAACACACTTATATAGAGAGATACACATACATTATACTTATTATTACAACATATACAGTGCTTATAGGTAATTTATACAGTGTTATATGTATACACACACAAACTTAGAGTTAGGGTTACACACAGTACTTATAAGTAACATATAGACTGTGTTCTATATAAATACAGAGAGAGACAAACCTATACAGTACTTATAAGTAATATAATTTAAACAGTGGTATACTATATGTATACACACAAATATAGAGATATAAATATACTTATAAGTTATATGTACAGTGCTATATGTATACACACCTAGAAAAAGACACATGCACACAGTATTTCTAAATGATATATACAATGTTATATGTAAACACACACATACAGTATATACATATATAGTTTTATATGAAAGCACACACATATATATATATATATATATATATATATATATATATGCATATCTACAGTTCTTATATACTGATATATACAGTGTTTTATTTAACCACTTGCTGACTGCCCCACTCAGATTTACTGCGGCAGGGCGGCTCGACTGCACATAATCACGTAGATCTACCTGATTATGTGCACACGGTCTATGCAGCGCACATGTGTCACCAGAGCCGCGCTCCCGCTGTGATTAAACACAGCGGGAGCCAGACCGCGGGAGGAGCGGGTTTGATCGCTGCCGGCCTCCCGTTATCTTCCGAGAAACTGACAGGAGAGCCGCCTGCCCATGTAAACAAAGCAGGGGGTTCTTCTGTCAGACAGGCACACAGAGATTGTGTGTTTCAGCTTAGCTGAAACACCGATCTCTCTTTGCCTGTCACAGAGCCCCCCCTCCACAGTTAGTAAGCACATTTAGGCATACATTTAACCCTTTGATCACCCCCAGTATAAAACCATCCCATTAGCACTGATTACTGTATCAATGTCAATGGTCCCCAAAAAGTGTCAAAATGTCAGTTAGGGGTCCGATCTGTCCGCTGCAATGTCGCAGTCCTGCTAAAAATCGCCGATCGCCGCCATTACTAATAAAAACAAAAAAAAGTAAAAAGTCCAAAAATCTATCCCGTAGTTTGTAATCGCGATTACTTTTACGCAAACCAATTAAAATACGCTTTTTGGGATTTTTTTTTTTTACCAAAAACATGTACCAGAATACAAATTGGCCTAAACTGATAAAAAATTTGATTTTTAAAATTTTTTTTTATTGGAAATGTTTTATAGCAGAAAGTAAAAAATATTGTGTTTTTTCAAAATTGTCGCTCTTTTTTTGTTAATAGCGCAAAATCTAAAACCGCAGAGGTGATTAAATACCACCAAAAGAAAGCTCTATTTGTGGGGGGGGGGAAAGGACATGTATTTGGGTACAGCGTCGCACGACCCGATGTCCGCCGGTCACTCGCGATCGTCGGGCAGAGAGGGAGAAAGGCAGGCGGCTAGTGTACACAAAGCCGCCTGTCAT
The DNA here is from genome assembly GCF_965119305.1 of Pelophylax lessonae. Lineage (NCBI taxonomy): Eukaryota > Metazoa > Chordata > Amphibia > Anura > Ranidae > Pelophylax > Pelophylax lessonae. Next base: position 110,369,950 of record NC_138776.1, read on the forward strand.
TCTCCCCTGTGTAAAAACACAGATCACTTGGTCCTGCTATGTAGGACTGTTGATCTGTGCTATTACACCACTAGCCACATCCAATGACAGTTAGAAACACGCCCCTAGGGACACACTTAACCCCTCCCTCTCCAATAAAGTTAACCCCTTCCCTCCTAGTGTCATTTTTAGAGTAACAGTGCATATGTATAGCACTGATTACTGTAGTAATGTCACCAGTACCCCCAAAAGTGTCAAAAATGTCAGTCAAGGGTCCGATCTGTCCGCCGCAATGTCGCAGTACCGCAAAAGAAATCGCAGATCGCCGCCATTACGCGTTAAAAAAACACAACAAAAATGACAAAAATCTTTCCCTTAGTTAGTAAACGCAATAACTTTTACGCAAACCAATCAAAATACGCTTATTGTGATTTTTTTTTACCAACCATAGGTAGCAGAAAACAAATTGGCCAAAAATTTGAAAAAAATTTTGATTTTTACATTTTTTTGGGGGAGAATTTCATATAAAAAAATTTGAAAAATATTGTTATTTTTGCAAAATTGTCACTCTTTTTTTGTTTATAACGCATGATCAAAAAATCGTACAGGTTATCAAATACCACCAAAAGAAAGCTCTGTTTGTGGGAAAAAAAGGACGTCAAATTCGTTTGGGTACATCGTCGCACAACCACGCAATTGTCCGTTAAATTCACACAGTGCCGAATCGCAAAATACCCCCTGGTCAGGAAGGGGGTAAAATCTTCCGGGGCTTAAGTGGTTAAAGTAATGCAGTGCCGAATTGCAAAAAATGGCCTTGTCATTAAGGGGGTAAAACCTTCCGGAGCTGAAGTGGTTAAACATACATATGGAGAAACACACACACACATATGCAGAACTTTTATGTTATATATACTGTGTTCCATGTAAACAGAGAGACGCATATAAAGTACTTAAAGAAAATCTGGAAGTCAAACACCAATGATGTCAAATCCAACTATAATAAAGTCAGACAAGTTACACTGCAGCCCCCCTTTTTTACCCAGTACAGGATTGATCACAGAGATCATATACAGTATTTGGTCATTCCCACTAGTGTTCTCTAGACCAGTGTTTCTCAACTCCGGTCCTCAGGGCACACTAGCAGGCCAGGTTTGCAAGAAACCTGAAATACTTCACAGGTGATACCATTTGCTGCTCAGTGATTGCAGTATTCTAGTCTGCATCTCTCCAAGGTAATACTTAAAATCTGGCCTGTTAGTGTGCCCTGAGGACCGGAGTTGAGAAACACTGCTCTAGAGGTCTTGCATTGCATCTGTTTTTACAAAGACATATGTATTTTCTTTGCTCCTCAGCTCTATCTAGTGGTTATAATGCAATATTTTAATACTACCCTTAAAGGCGAACTTCACCTTTGGAACACGTTACATGTTCCACATTTTTTTTTTTGTTTTTGTTTTTTAGATTATTTTTTAAAGGTGAACTTACTTATCCTTTAAAAAAGAAACTATCATTCAGAAAACAAAACAGACTAAACCTCATTTGTTTTCGCTCACTTTGCACAGAATGTGTGAACATGCTAATTCTGTGGACCAATGTAAATTTATTAAAATAGATCCCTAGGTGCCAGATGGCAAATGATCTGTGAAATCGGGGACAGTAGGTGTGTACAGTTCTCTGCCAAGCCTCCAAAGCAGGTAAAACCTGGTGGATTAGTGGTTAGAACTTCTGGCTTGTAGCACTGTGGTCGAATCCCAGTCAGGATATTAACCGCCTGAAGTTTGCACCTTCTCCCTGTTCTTGCATGGATTTCCCCCAGGTGCTTCAGTTTTTTCCCACCCTCCAAAGATAAGGTAAATTGGCCCTAATATGTGTACATTTGTGTAAGACAGACCTAAGATTTTAGGGTCCTTTAAAGCATAACTCCACTTTTGTTGAGAAAAAAACATTCCCCTCTGGGTGATCTCTGTACATTACAGGAATTATAACAAACTTTGTAGCAGATTTCTACCTTTTGTTATTCAGAAGAAATCATTGTTTGTTCCTCTGTGCCGAGTGGGTCAAATGGCAGTGGTTTCATAATTATCTATCAGCTGTGGCAGCTGCAGGGCTCTAATGAGGAAAACTGCCAGGTCTGCATCCCTTTAGATGTGTTCCTATTGGGAGTGTCTCACCATAAATAAATTTTTTGTTGCAGGGGATGCCAGAAATCTGACTTGTATCTTAATGCAGACTTCTGGGAAAATTGGTGAGCCAATCACACAAGCAGGAAATTACAAACCCGATTCCAAAAAAGTTGGGACACTGTACAAATTGTGAATAAAAACAGAATACACTGATGTGGAAGTTTCAAATTTCAATATTTTATTCAGAATACAACATAGATGACATATCAAATGTTTAAACTGAGAAAATGTGTAATTTTAAGGGAAAAATAAGTTGATTTTAAATTTCGTGGCATCAACACATTTTAAAAAAGTTAGGACAGGGCCATGTTTTTGTGGCATCCCCTCTTCTTTTTATAACAGTCTTCAAACGTCTGGGGACTGAGGAGACAAGTTGCTCAAGTTTAGGAATAGGAATGTTGTCCCATTCTTGTCTAATACAGGCTTCTAGTTGCTCAACTGTCTTAGGTCTTCTTTGTTGCATCTTCCTCTTTATGATGTCCCAAATGTTTTCTATGGGTGAAAGATCTGGACTGCAGGCTGGCCATTTCAGTACCCGGATCCTTCTTCTACACAGCCATGATGTTGTAATTGATGCAGTATGTGGTCTGGCATTGTCATGTTGGAAAATGCAAGGTCTTCCCTGAAAGAGACGACGTCTGGATGGGAGCATATGTTGTTCTAGAACTTGGATATACCTTTCAGCATTGATGGTGCCTTTCCAGATGTGTAAGCTGCCCATGCCACACGCACTCATGCAACCCCATACCATCAGAGATGCAGGCTTCTGAACTGAGTGCTGATAACAACTTGGGTTGTCCTTGTCCTCTTTAGTCCGGATGACATGGCGTCCCAGTTTTTGCAAAAAGAATTTCAAATTTTGATTCGCCTGACCACAGAACAGTTTTCCACTTTGCCACAGTCCATTTTAAATGAGCCTTGGCCCAGAGAAAACGCCTGCGCTTCTGGATCATGTTTAGATATGGCTTCTTTTTGGCCTATAGAGTTTTAGCCGGCAACGGCGAATGGCACAGTGGATTATGTTCACCAACAATGTTTTCTGGAAGTATTCCTGAGCCCATGTTGTGATTTCCATTACAGTAGCATTCCTATATGTGATGCAGTGCCGTCTAAGGGCCCGAAGATCACGGGCATCCAATATGTTTTTCGGCCTTGACCCTTTCGCACAGAGATTGTTCCAGATTCTCTGAATCTTTGGATGATATTATGCACTGTAGAAGTTGACAACTTCAAACTCTTTTCAATTTTTCTCTGAGAAACTCCTTTCTGATATTGCTCCACTATTTTTTGCTGCAGCATTGGGGGAATTGGTGATCCTCTGCCCATCTTGACTTCTGAGAGACACTGCCACTCTGAGAGGCTCTTTTTATACCCAAACATGTTGCCAATTGACCCAATAAGTTGCAAAATGGTTCTCCAGCTGTTTCTTATATGTACATTTAACTTTTCGGGCCTCTTTTTGCAACTTGTCCCAACTTTTTTGGAATGTGTAGCTCTCATGAAATCCAAAATGAGCCAATATTTGGCATGACATTTCAAAAATGTCTCACTTTCAACATTTGATATGTTATCTCTATTATATTGTGAATAAAATATAAGTTTATGAGATTTGTAAATGAGTCCATTCCTTTTTTACTCACAATTTGTACAGTGTCCCAACTTTTTTGGAATTGGGTTTGTGTATGTTTCTGGGGTGTGGTCAGTACACATTCTGTGTATAGAAAAGCCCCAGGTAGCCATATTGCATTGAAAATTCAGAAAGTTACAACAGCTGCAGATTAACCACTTTAATACCGGGCACTTCCCTCCCTTCCCGCCCAGGCCAATTTTCCCCTTTTAGCGCTGTTGCATTTTGAATGACAATTGCGCGGTCATGCAACACTGTACCTACACCAAATTTATGTCATTTTCCCCCCACAAATAGAGCTTTCTTTTGGTGGTATTTGATCATCTGTGGGTTTTTTCCTTTTTGCTAAACAAATAAAAAAAGACCGAAAAGTTTGAAAAAAAAAAAAAGTTTTTTTGTTTATGTTATACAATTTTTTAAATAAATAAGTTTTTTCCTGCACTGATGAGACTGCACTGACAGGCACTGATGAGGAGGCACTGATGAGGAGGCACTGATGGGGTGGCACTGATGGGGTGGCACTGATGGGGCGGCACTGATAGGCGGCACTGATAGCCGGCACTGATATGTGGCACTGATAAGTAGCACTGATATGCAGCATTGGTGGGCACTGATAGGCGGCACTGCTGGGCACTGATAGGCGGCATTTATGGACACTGATAGGTGGCACTGACGGGCACTGATAGGTGGCACTGACGGGCACTAATGGGCACTGATAGGCGGCACTGGTGGGCACTGATGGGCACTGATGGGCAGCACTGATCAGCACTGACGGGCAGCACTGATGGGCACTAATGGGCACTGATATGCGGCACCGGTGGGCAATAATGGGCACTGGTGGGCGACACTAAAGGATGGCAATGATGGGCACTTGTGGGCAGCACTGATTGGGAGGGCACTGGTGGGCAGCACTGATGGGGAGGGCAATGGATGGCTCCCTGAGCCCTGATTGCCATCCCTGGTGGCCATAGTGGGCATCCCTGGGGTCATAGTGGGCATCCCTGGTGGATCTAGTGGCATCCCCCCCCCTGAGGGTCTGCACTGGTAATCAATGATCTGATTACCAGTGCCGACCCCCCCCCCCCCTGTCAGCACTTTGGCGCTCCTTTACTCGTGCTAAGGAAAGCCGATCAACGGCTGTTCCTGTTTTACTATGTGACCAGCCGTGATTGGGCTCTTTACCGAGATCAGAGATGCAGGGTGTCAGACTGACACCTCGCATCACCGATCGCCGCTCTGCGCGCCCCCGGGGGGCGCCCAGAGCTGTGTTATCCTGCCGCCGTCATATGACGTCCGGTCAGGATAACACAACCACATTCCCGCCGTCATTCTGTAATAGGGCGGGCGGGAAGTGGTTAAAAAGGAAAGGTAATTTTTAACCACTTCTGGTCCGGAAGATTTTCCCCCTTAATAACCAGGCCATATTATTTCAGTAACAGTGCATATTTTTAGCATTGATTACTGTAGTAATGTCACTGGTCCCCCCAAAAGTGTCAAAGATGTCAGTTAGGGGTCCAATCTGTCCGTTGCAATGTCGCAGTCCGGCTAAAAATTTCAGATTGCCGCCATTACTTACTAGCAAGAAAAAAAAAAACCCAATAAAAATGACATACATCTTTCCCATAGTTAGTAGAGGCAATAACTTTTGCGCAAACCAATCACAATACGCTTATTGCGATTTTTTTTTACCAAAAATATGGAGCAGAAAGCAAATTGGCCTAAAATTTAAATTTTTTTTTGAGAATGTTATATGGCAGAATGTGAAAAATATTGTTTTTTTTATTTTCAGAATTGTCACTCTTTTTTTGTTTATAGCGCAAGAAATAAAAATCCCAGAGGTGATCAAATACCACCAAAAGAAAGCTCTATTTGCGGGAAAAAAAGCACATCAATTTTATATGGGTACAGCTTCGCACGACCATGCAATTGTCCGTCAAAGTAACGCAGTGCAGAATCGCAAAATAGGGCTTGGTCATTAAGGGGGAAAATCTTACGGTCTTAAAGTGGTTAAGGCAGAAACTGATGACAGTGTACAATATATGTAAAGTGCTACGTAAATTGTCGGTGCTATAAAAATACCTGTAACAAATAAGATACTACTGATATTACTGGCAATATGAACCATCAACGGAAACACGTCTTCATTGTAAACTCGCTCCTCGTTAGCATTTTTTGTGGACTCTGGTCATTTCTTGCCATTCTTTATAGCTGTAACTTCCTTTGAAACATTCTGTTGATTGTAATACTGTACTGTTTATTATATGAGTAATTTATTAATAATAAGGAAAGGCTAGATAAGTCATACAAAAGGCATTTTTTTAAATAGATACGGGAGTGGGTGGAATAAAAGGTAATATTTATGCAATGCAGTTATTGTACTACTTTCAGTGCGAGTCATTCTCTTAGGTATCAGCTTTTACTTTCAGTCTAGTGAGGCAGAAGCATTTAGGTCAAAGTATTTGAAAAGAAAATATACAATCAGTAAAAATCTTTTTTTTTTTTTTTTTTAAAAAAACCTATGCTTTCAACTCAAATAGCTTAAATAGCTTTTTTTTTCTGGAACATTTGCTTTAGAGTACAGGGAAGGTATACAAGGGGGTAGAGGGCAGTCACTCCCTGATCACAATTCTTTCTTAATAGCCAAGGGCTAAAGCCCCAGGAGTTGTCATGACAGCTGTGTATAGTCACTGTGTAAAAACGCTTATATAGCAATCCAATTGCTATTGCATACCACTGTTGCTGTTTCCTCCTTCCTAAGCCAGAAGCCATCCACTTATAAGATGTACACTGAGCCTGTAATCTAAAATCATTAGAATTATTGGCAGCCCACAGCTGTGTGTGTATGGTAGCTTTCTGTAAATTCTGTAGCCCAAAGCAATCAGAATACACTCTCAAATCAGAGTACATGTTTTTGATTAGCCGCTATGGGTTACTGTACTTAAGAATTACCACCTAATAGGAAATCTGAATTAAATAAGGCACAGGGGATTTTACATATCTCAGGTAGGTTGGTAATCACCAATTAACCAATTATGAAATCATCATACTCTGTGTTCGAAAAAACAATCGTATCATCACCCTTTCTGCCCCAGCACACAACCAGTATACAGTGCACCAATTGTATCAATGCATTCTGCAATCTTATGTCTGCACTCCTATATAAGAATGGTGGAGAAATCACCAAATATTCCCACCACATCATCTTCATCTATTTTTGTCTAACCTCAAATCGCATTAGAAGTATGTGATCATTATGTGAAAAACCAAACAGCTGGAATGATCAGTAAAGTGGGGCAGGAAGCCACCCCATGTAGCACATCCATGAGGGTAAAGCCTGGCACACACGATCAGAATATCGGACCATTATTCGTCCCTTTTTTGTTGCATGCTAGTCTCATATCGAAAGTGAAGATGTTACTCAACATACGAAAATTTTTGTACGACAGAATACAACTTCAGAAGTGATGTCATGTGTTGAATTGTTTTGTATGTGTTCTTTCTTTTCCGAGCATGCCTAGTCTTGCCCTTACAATTTTTTCAGACGAAATCTGTACTAATTAAACGAAAATTGGACGTTATGTTCACGTACGATGAAAATTTTATAGCCTACACCTTCAGCTTTTGTCGTCTGAAAAGTCGGAATCGGCTGTCCAAAGCACAATATTAACGATCAGAAAATCACTGTACAAAATTTTACTTCTGATTTTCTTATTATAAGTAAGACCCCAAAACATTTGCGGCCAACTATAGCGCTTGCTTGGAATAAAACAGGACTGAATAATCCAGTCCTGTTTTATTCCAAGCAAGCGCTATAGTTGGCCGCAAATCTTTTGGGGTCTTACTTATACTACATTCCATTCCCTGTAGCAGCTGCACTTTACGTATATTTAATTTATTTAAAACCCACTTGTTGGCACACCCATAGGCGCGAGGGATATACACGCAATTTTTTGTAGTATATAATCTTCCTGATTTTCTTATTGTTTAACGGGCCTTTAGCGAGAATTATAAAAAGAAAAACATGTTTAATTCAAGGCAAGTCTTTAATATAAATCTCCACTGCCTGGTGCTTCAGTCATGAAGCAAGGAAGTTTAACCACTTAAGCCCCGGAAGATTTTACCCCCTTCCTGACCAGGGGGTTTTTTGTGATTTTTTACTGCGTGACTTTAACGGACAATTGCGAGGTCGTGCGACACTGTACCTAAATGAATTTGACATATTTTTTTCCCCACAAACAGAGCTTTCTTTTGGTGGTATTTGATCACCTGTGCGATTTTTACTTTTTGCGCTATAAACAAAAAAATGTGTAAATTTTGCAAAACTAACAATATTTTTCATTTTTTGTTTATATGAAAATCCCCCCCAAAAAATGTAAAAATCAAAATTTTTTAACATTTTTGGCCAATTTGTTTTCTGCTACATATGTTTGGTAAAAAAAAATCGCAAAAAGCATATTTTGATTGGTTTGCGAAAAAGTTATTGCGTTTACTAACTAAGGGAAAGATTTCTGTCATTTTTGGTGTTTTTTTTTTACACGTAATGGCGGCGATCTGCGATTTTTTTTGCGGTACTGCGACATTGAGACGGACAGATCGGACCCTTGACTGACTTTTTTGACACTTTTGGGGTTGCCAGTGACATTACTGCAGTAATCAGGGCTATACATGTGTACTGTTACTGCAAAATGACACTGGCAGGGAAGGGGTTAACTTTATTGGGGAAGGAGGGGTTAAGTGTGTCCCTAGGGGCGTGCTTTTTACTGTGATTGGACATGGCTACTAGTGTAGGAACAGTGATCAACGGTCCTACATAGTAGAACCGTATGATCACCATTCCTACACAGGGGAGAATGACAGGCGGCTTGTTTACATTAGCCGCCTGCCTTTCTCCCTCTCCACCGACGATCGCCGAGTGACCGGCGGACATCGGGTCCACCGGTCACACGCACGGACTTCCTAGGGAATGAGCCGTGGCGGGCGCGTGCCTCCGCGGGCGCGCGCTCGCCCGCTATTGGCTCACAAGGAAGTGACAGGCTAGTGACGTATATATACGTCACTTTGCCTGGCCGGGGCTGACCGCCACCGTATATAGTCGTGCGGCGGTCGGCAACCGGTTAAAGTAGCCTCAAAATGCTAGTTGTATGTCTCACTCTAATGCTAGGCATACGCTATCTGAAAAACCATTTGAACTAATTTTAGAAAAACTAACACTCAGCCATGAGAGCAGACGATCGTGCCATCATGTAATCACCGAATTTTGATCGACAAATCGTTCAATGAACATAAATGAATCAGTTTTTCGTTCGTTTTGTTACATATGCCTAGTGCAAACAGTCCCTAAGTGGGTACAAATCATTTACATTTGGAATACTGAAAGTGTAAAGGCAAAACTTTTTTTTTTTTTTTAGTTTTGTAAAGCATGGAGAAAGAATAGAACACCTACCAATGTTTATTGCCATCCGTATCCCTGTTGAATATTCACCCACTTTATTTATCTGTTTACCAATACCATTAAAAGTGATAGTTAAAAGAAAATACAAAATTTTGGGTTGACACCAGAACAGTAAGAGTGGAAATTTCCAATGTAGATACTAGTTCTGGTAATCCTAGTGACATCGCAGGATTACTTAACTTTGGAGGGATTTTCTTTCACTTCCTGTTTGGGCTATGGGACAGGAAGTGAAGGAAAATCTCCCCTATGAGACACATATGGCAAAATAAATAAATAAATAAAACTGACTGGGGTTATTACCCTCCCTTACTCTATCCAAAATGAAAACAAAAGGTTTTGCCTTTAGTTTGACTTTAAAATAGATCTAAAACTAATCATTAAACATGCCTATAAGCTGGAACATAAATATTGTAATACATTTTTAAATCTGCAGCTTAAATTGGAATAGTACCTGTTGGTCCTTCCGTGAATTTCCTTTTTCAGGAACTTTAAATGTTACCCTGCAACAAATGCTCCTGTTGTGGGCTAAAAGAGGGTGTGTTGTCACCACCAGGACACTGGTCCAGAGCAGCGATATTAGAGTGTCTGTAGACAACAAGTGACAAAAAAAGGCAGGAGGAGGTCACCAGCACTGAAATGCAAAAAAAAAAAAAAAAAAAAAGATGAATAAAGGATCAAAAAGAATGTTATAAAAAAAAAAGGAATCACTTTGTTAAATCTTATGGAAAGCCAAAAATAAAAATAGATATGCAGTACACCTCTTCAATACATGCCCATTTCCCTGTGTTTTATGCCTTTAAAGACCCTACAAAGACAGAAAACTACCCATCGGTCTGCCAGAAATGCACACAGATCCTTATCTTCTCTAGGGATGATCGAACGGTTCGGGTCGACCATCGGTTCGACCCGAACATTGGCTGTTCGAGGTTCGGCCGAATTTAGAACTTTTTTGCCCAAAAAGTTCGGAATTCGGCAACCAGAACCGACCAAAATGCAATGGGACAGGAAATGGGCTTTAAAAGCCCATGATTGGACCAGAACCATTAGCAAAAGCCAATTGAGGGGGCAGGAGAATGCTAGGAATGTGATTGGAGTGACTAGGGGGTCCATAGGCCAATCATTAGTGAATACGTCCCCCAGTATATAAGATAGCCCCCGCCAAATTCCTAGCATTGTTATACAGGGACATGGAAGAGAGTGGAAGCAGTCTGTGACTTCTGCTACAAAGTGTCATTTAGCATTTATTAGTGTGAGGAAAGGGATATCTAGTGTAGTTAGGGTGCTCTTTTACACTTTAGTTAGATGCAAAAATTTAGTTTCTGTAGGGAAAGTGTTAAGTGCCAGGGTGACCGTAGTGTAGTGTAGGGTGAACTGACACTGACTGCTATGGCAGGGTGACCAAACCCTTCCATATCAGGGTGACCGCTATAATTTCTCTGAAGTCACATTCGCTGCAGTAATATGGCTTCGCCCCTGTCAGCTTGCTTTTTGGCTGCAGGCGTCTATAGGGATTTTTTGAGCACATGTTTGGAGTCAGGCATGACATCTGAACATGTGTATAGGGGTTATATATACACACCCATGTATGTATATATACACCTGCACATATATAGGTGTGAAAGGAGCAGAAAACACTACTTGCGCTAATGAAATAATTAACACCAATATAGTTAAGCTCCTATTACACCTATATATGTGTATGTGTAAAATACAAATAAGTGTGTGTGTATATATATATATACCCCTATACAGAAGTTCAGATGTTTTGCCTGCCTCCAAAGAACCCAAGAAAATGCCCAAAAATCGCTAGCATAAAAAAAAACGCCCAGGTGTGTTGTTGCAGGCATTTTTTTGGGGTTTTTGGAGGCAGGCAAAACATCTGAACTTGTGTATAGTGGTATATATACACACATACTTATATGTATTTTACACTTAGACATATATAGGTGTTATAGGAGCGGAAATATATGCTTGCGCTAATGAAATCATTTACACTAATATGGCTCCGCTCCTATAACACCTATATATGTGTAAGTGTAAAATACATATAAGTATGTGTGTATATATACCACTATACACAAGTTCAGATGTTTTGCCTGCCTCCAAAAACCCCCAAAAATGCCTGCAACAACACACCTGGGCGTTTTTTTTTTTGGCGCTAGCGTTTTTTTTGGGCATTTTTTGGGTTCTTTGGAGGCAGGCAAAACATCTGAACTTGTGTATAGTGGTATGTATACACACATACTTATATGTATTTTACACTTAGACATATATAGGTGTTATAGGAGCGGAGCCATATTAGTGTAAATGATTTAATTAGCGCAAGCATATATTTCTGCTACTATCACACCTATATACAGTATGTCTAGGTGTATATTATACATATAAGTATGTGTGTATGTATACCCATATACACAAGTTCAGATGTTTTGCCTGCCTCAAAAGACCCCAAAAAATGCCCAAAAAAACGCTTGCTACTAAACCGGCAAGGTGTGAAAAGAGAGAAGCCACTATCCTGTTCTATAAGTGACCTAATACTTTTTTTATGGTTCTGGACATGCTACAGAGCTGAAACTTCACAGGTACACTTTTTAGACCCCCCAGATAGTAAATCCAAAGAATTATTATTTTTTTTATTTTTTATTTTTAATTTTTTCAATAATTGGCTCTCTATCAAAAATGACAATTTTTAAGAACTTTTTTTGTGTGATTAATAGTCCCTGGGGTATGACCCAGAACCCTAGGCACTTTTTAGGGGCATTTATTGTTTTTTAGGGCTTCAAAATGGTGTTTTTTGATTACTGAACTTCGGGTCCCATTGATTTCAATGGGGTTCTGAAATCCGGGCCGAACTTTCGGGAAGTTCGGATGTTCTGGCCGAACCGAACTTTTGAAAAGTTTGATTATCCCTAATCTTCTCATTATGGAATGACACTACGTGCCATTTTTATGGACTGAAATAGCAAGACATGGGGGTTGAGTTACCAAAATTGGAGTGTGCAAAATCTGGTGCAACCAGGTTTTTTTTTTTTTGTCAAAGCTTAATTGAACACATTGTTGTTAGAAACCAATTGGCTACCATGCACAGCTGCACCAGGTTTTGCACTCTCTAGTTTTAGTAAATCAACCCCTTGGTGTCAGCCCTGCACGGTTGTCTCTTGGTAAGCTACTGAATCTTTCCAACTCCCATAATCTCCACAGCCTGGGGACTAATTGTTCTGTAGTGCAAGATACGAACTGAGAGGTCTCCTAGAGATAACACAGGAAGTGTGCACAGCACAATAAACAGCTCTGAATTTCCGACATGATAAATTGTTTTTTTTTTTGTACTTATCAAACAGGTATAATTGTAAAGAACAGATAGATTTTATTGAAATGCCTGCTGCTGATGGAAATTTACAGATAGATGGAAGAGCGAAATGCACTACACTTTTATTACAGAGTTTGAATAGATTCTTTATTAGCCAGTATCCAGGGATATGTGTCTCAAAGGCACACAGACCTCACGTAGTTTACTTGCCGGTGTCTAGTGTATGACTGATCTATAAATTGCATGGTTTATGCAAAGTCCTGGTGATTATGGGTAGAAGATGTATGAGAAAAGATGAGCTCTCAAACCTGTTTTGCCAACATCCTTATATTAACTAGGAAACAGTCTTAGAAAAAGAAAATGTTTATGTATATATTCTCTGTTATTTATATACCACACATGTAAAAGAAAAATGAATTGTTGCAGAATCAGAGTAAGCAACTGTAGGATGTGATATAACATTGTTGGCTGTAGTCAAGCTTGCAGGGTTGTCCCAGTCTACTGCCTGGCTTCTTTACCTAACCACTAAATCAATATCTGTATAGACCTCATAATAGTGTAGGTAAATCAGTAACTCTTATGAAGCATTATGTTTTCATCACATGGTTAGATGTATTATAGAGAGGAAGCATGCATTGTACAAGAGGCAAGCAGCAGCATCTGCAAGGTATAGTATACTCGTAGGTTTCAAAGTGTATACATATGTATAAAATATATTTGAAAAGAGGCATGATAGCAGCTTCAAGAGTCTAAAAATTTAACGCAAGGACACCTTGCTTAGTAAAATGTTCAAGTTTGGCATTTCTCAATGGTACAATCAAATGCATAACAGAAAACCTTTAAGAAGACATAAAAAAAATATTCAGGAGATGTATATGCAGTTAAAAAAGCAAGGTCGTGCATGTAACATTTTACAACAGCCAAAAAAAAAAAACACACAGAGATTTCAACATCATGATATAAATGCTGTCATAATCACAAAGGGGAATAAATGTTAAATATGTAAAAAATGTGGAATGTATTTTTAGTCTTCGATCAGAGTTGAGCCATGAATAGAAAACTACACCTCTGGCAGCTACCACACCAAAATCTGTTGACATGTTTGGATTTTTTTGTTTTTCAAGTTCTATACTAAAGTTCCAATAGAGTATTCAAAGGACCCCAAACCCCCACCTCTCCCGTTTGTGTTGTAAATCAAGGGAGAAAAAAAGTGTTAAACTTTTGAACAAAAAGTCCTAAATTTTTTGAAGCAAGGTGGCATTAATTTGCCATTTATTGACCACACTTTTTTATACAAGTGGATAGAGCCTTAGCTAGTTTGTTCATTCTAAAACAACAGACTCTACAAACTTGTAGTTTTTTTGTTATCTCTATTGGCACTTCACCCCATCAATATTGGTCTTATTCAGAGTTTCTTTTCCTTCAGTGGGAACCTTGGTTGGAGAGCTGCCCTAACTATACCTCACCTAAATTGGAGACTTTGAGTTACATATTTTGAATTTCAACTAGTACATTGAATATAGTGCTACTACACAGACATTATGACAGTCTCCTAATCTATTAGCTTATAACCATATATATCGCACCTTGCAGATTCCACTGGCCACAACTTATTTGTGTAGCACCCTCCTAGGTAGGTGCTAGAAGAGAGATTATAGATTTTGGGTCTTTCTGCTTACCAGAGAGATCACCAGGTACATTTATATTGCTCTCTGCCTACCAGAGAGCAGGAGCCATTGGTAGGGTCTGCTCATGGTGCTCAGGTGCAGCTCAGTTTGTCTGTAATGTTTCTGACTGGTCCAATAGGGAGGCATATTGGACAGGGGGAGGCACAGGCATTGTTAAATCCCTGGTGATTGGCAGCGGAAAGTGCCTTAGTGCATGCTGGGTGACTGTATAAATGTCAAGGGCGCATGTACACGGGGGTCTTTGGCTCGAGAGCGAGGGCCCCGAAGGTTGGGGGTGGCTGCCCCTCCTCTGTAGAAGCTGCCATGCGGCCTCAGGTGGTTTACCTGAGGGTCTTTAAGTCAGATAAGAGCTGAACCCAGAGGTCCTGCAGAGATGACTGGAAGGGAGACACTGGAAAGGATCTGATTCTGCCTACAGTGAGAACAGATCTGTGTCATGGGGCCTTTCATGTGAGGGCCATCCCTTCAGTGGAAGAGTCAGTGGACGGGTGTCAGTAAAAGGGGATGCTGGAGAGTGTCCTGAAAATAAAGTAGTTGCTTCAAGTCTGCTGCTAGGGAAAGCAAGAGGACTTAATTCTTCCATAGAAGTGGCAGTGTGGTTAAAGCAGTGTGTCTGCTTCCACAAATGGTGAGGCCAAGTGAGAGTTGTCCTTATCTACTGTCAACGCAGTCGATACACAGCAAGCCCTATGGGGACAGTGCTACATTTGGAAATCTTGGTCAGTTGCTTCTTTTTTTCCCTCTGATATGCTGGCTTTGCAGGAGTTTGGCAAAAACTCATTGAGGAATAGCAAATAAGAAGGTTAGAAAACATTGTGTACTTGCTACTGTCTTCCTTCTCATAAGCTGGCTCTTCAGGTTTCTGGTAACAGTTCATTCAGAAAATGCAACTGTACATGTTAAAAACCTTGTTCAACTGCTACTGTCTTCCCTCTAATAAGCTAGTTTAGCATGTGTCTGCAGACCACCACCTCCCTTACCTCTCTCTACTACTATATATAAATGGTTGTATACTAGGATCATTCACATTTGAGAAAACATTGGTCAGGTTGAATACCAGAGCATGGCTGGATCCTGCCTGCATATTTAACTATCCTCTGCAGTATATGGCCAGTTTAAGTCTATTTAACTTATCATCCAGTCCCTGTCAACTTTTCTCTACCTTCAACGGTCTACTTCATCCCCTACTGCCTCCACCCACTACTTCAGTCTCTGTCTAGGAGATCACCAATCCCTTCAAAAATAAGATTGATACAATTCGTAATGAGATATCTGCTATACAGAGATATGCCCACTTAGTACTCCATGTCCACAGGTACACTCATTACTTCCCTCATTCAACCTCGCTACTATAAACAAGGTTTTGTCAAGGTCTTATCTTGCCCTCGTGTTGGCAGCCATCTTAGACTGCTGCCTCTTATAGACTCTGATTGCATCATCGCTTCCTGCTGCCTTGGCGTCGCACATTGATGATGTCACAAACCTGACTATATCTATCACCTGCTGGGTTGCTATCATTGCCCTTGTGTTTGTGCTCCAAGGTGCATCTCTGCTAGCAGTCCTTTGTGTTCCTCCGTGCATGACCTGGCTGGCTCTCGACCCGGCATTGCTGAAGCCAGGTCGTCTGCCAAAGCCAGGACATCAGCCAGACTACCCACTTCTGGATCTGACCCTGGCTAGGATTACTACCCGCTCATGGACTTGACCCTAGCTTGTTCCTGCTCTCATTTCCTCACTGTTGCGGTGCGATTGTTATTATGGTTGTTGTTTCCTCCAATAAACTGCTTCATTTTACCTGCATTCCTGTGTGGTCTGGTTTCCTGGCACCCTGACAGATTTCTAAACTCTTTACTAGTGCCCACTTATCTACCTGTCCCCCAGACCCTGTTCCTTCACAAATCCTATGGTTACCTTCTGGCTCCATTCTACACTCTCTAACCCCCATCCTCAGTCTCTCCCTCTATTCTGGCATCTTTCTCAACTCTCTAAAATACGCACTAGTTACCCCCATACTTAAAAAGCCCTAATTGGACCCTACCAATCTCAACAACCTATGCCCCATCTCCTTGATCCTCTTTTCCTCTAAACTCCTTGAACTTCTAGTCTACAACTGACTATGTGACCATCTCACTGAAAATATCAGTTTTTATCCCCTTCAGTCTGGATTTCCCCCTCAACACTCCACAAAACTGCTCTCCTTAAAACCACAAACAATCTTCTAATGGCTGAAACCAATGGGCAATTATTCTATACGACTATTTCTGGTGGACCTCTCTGTTGCCTTTGACACAGTGGATCACCCCTTCCTTCAGTCCATCATGAAGGCTGCTACCAGACTCATTCACATTACCAGCCGTTCAGTGTCTGCTACTCCTTTCTGTCAATCCCTCCACTAGCTTCCGCTCACCCAACAAACAAATTCAAAATACTAACAATAACTTACAAAGCCATCCATAACTTGGCCCCCTTGCTACAACACTAACCTATTTTCATTCTTCTTGTTCCTCCCAAAATCTCATGTTCTCTAGCTCCATTGTCACCTCCTCGCTGCTCGCAACCAGGACTTTTCCCGAGCCACTCTCATCCTATAGAACTCCCTACCCTAATCTGTCTGACTGTCTCCTACTCTATCTACTCTTAGATGATCCATGACAATCTCTCTCTTCTTTAGAGAAGCATACCCTGCCCCTACCTAACAACTATACTTTTATTTTCCCCATAACCTTATCTACCACAGTTATTACTTGACTCATCCTCTTAGATTATAAACTCTAACAAGCAGGGACCTCTGATATCTCCTGTATTGAATTGTATTGAACTGTACTGTCTGCCCTCACGATGTAAAGCTCTGCACAAACTGTTGGCACTATATAAATCCAATATAATAATAATTTACTGATAGTTGACAATTGTTATTGTCAGAATAGAAGTGCCCTGTGTCACTTTTATCCCAAAATGAGAAATCATTGATAAAAGAGGCAGAAATATTATACCTGCCCTAAAAGTAAATAAGAAAATGGCGCAATGTAAAAGAGAGAATTTATTTTAACAACAGCAGTGCTAAAGGCTATATGGATAATTCGACTGTAATGAATCCAAACATTATCTGGAAGATCAAATTTGCTCTGGGCTTCACTGAACGAAAGAAATCTTTTCTCACTACAATTTCATAGATCATAGTGACTTCTGATACCAAAGTATTTAAGGGAGGGGGAGCGTAGTTTCCCATTTTTTTTAGTGCGACTAAGTGGTTCAATTGGCAAAAATAATGAGAATCTGTAATCTAATCCAAAATCTGCATTTATTATACTCTAGGCCTTCTGAGTGTCCTTAAATAGGGGATTACTCAATATTTTTCGTATTAATTTGGTTGTCATTTATAAAGCCTAAAGGGTCCTAATCCTTTTGACAAAAGAAAATGTACAATCTAAAAGAATATATAGTATTCTGGCATGTGTATTATCAGTACCACCAAATTAAGCATTTTAATATTAGTCAGTGACATTAGTCTGCCACTTTCAGATGGCTATGCCTTAATTTAGTGATCAAGATTGTGGAACTGCAAATTTAAAAAAAAGTTTTGAATAAACTCTTTTTGAAGGAAAATAAACAAAGGAATATTCAAAAGAAGTACACAAGTTCAGAAAAGAACAATTATAATGAGTTCTTCAATACTTTAGATTGTCATTCATTTAGTATGTTTACAATGTTCAAGTAGTGACAGGAAAATTAAAGCAGAACTCCTGCCAAACCTTTTCATTGCTTTGTGTAAGTTCCCCTTCCATCAAAACATTGTCATCCCCAAACACACAGGACCTCTTTAACAGGAATTGAAAGGAAATCTCCTAACTGGTGACACAAACAGGAATAGGAGGAGCATTTCATGTAAGGAGGAGGTCTTCAGCATGCAATAGTAGATAGGATCCACAGAAACGTTTACAATTCATGATGGCTACTACAACAGATTCTAATTGCAATTTAAATAACCGAGCAAGAGACAATTCTGAGATGTACTCTACATTTGCTTTTAACCACTTGACGACCCCCCGCCGTAGATTTACTGCAGCAGGCAGCCGCTCCTGGGCGAAATGACATAGCCATACGTCACTCGCTCTCAGGAGGCTAGGGGCGAGCGTGCCCGATCGTCAGCTGGGGAGCCAGTGCAATTGTCAGGTGGCTACGATTGCTGTCTGATACCGGTGATCTCCCCCCACTGACAGAGAAGGACGGACGGCTGATGTAAACACAACCGACCGTCCTTCTCCCTGAGATGATCACAGAGGCTATGTGATCCTGCTATACAGGATCACAGGTCTCTATGGTCATCTCACAAGCCCAACCCCCCACAGTTAGAATCACTCCCCTAGGGTCACATTTAAGCCCTTGGAACACTGTTAACCTCTTCCCTGCCAATGGCGTTATTACAGTAACAGTGCATATTTTTAGCACTGATTACTGTAATAATGTCAATGGTACCCCAAAAAGTGTCAAAAATGTCAGTTAGGGGTCCGATCTGTCCGCCGCAATGTCACAGTCCCAGATCGCCGCCATTACTAGTAAAAAAAAAAAAAAACAATAAAAATGACATAAATATTTCCCTTAGTTAGTAGATGCAATAACTTTTGCGAAAACCAATCAAAATACGCTTATTGCGATTTTTTTTTTTACCAAAAATATGTAGCAGAAAACAAATTGGCCTAAAATGTTAAAGCATTTAGATTTTTACATTTTTTTGGGGGGATGTTATATAGCAGAATGTGAAAAATATTCTTTTTTTTTTTTTTTTTAAATTGTCGCTCTTTTTTTGTTTATAGCGCAAAAAATAAAAATCGCACAGGTGATCAAATGCCACCAAAAGAAAGCTCTATTTGTAGGAAAAAAAGGACATCAATTTTATTTGGGTACTGTGTCTCACGACCGCGCAATTGTTTGTTAAATTAACGCAGTGCCGAATCGCAAAATAGGGCCTGGTCATTAAGCAGGAAAATCTTCTGGTCTTAAAGTGGTTAAGGGTCTATTCATAGACTATATTAAAGAGCCTTGGAAAAACAATTACTTTATGTGGCCCTAATAATGTTTATAACTCATTCCTTGAATTCAAGGGTTTTTAGTAAAGGCTATAAGTATTTCCAACATACTGTATGATTTCAAATACATTTCCCATACCAAAAAACAGTCTTGCATTTGGAGTCCTCAAGCCTGAAATCGTATGAACTATTTTGAATCATCAGCTTTGTTCTCCAGACAGAAATGTTCTCATAAAATGCTTAAAAGGTAACTCCACTTTCGTGGGGAAAAAAATCAGCAAAGAAAGAAAACAATATAACGTATACAATTGCGACACAAATCATATTCTAATTGAATGTTATTGAACATTACCTTTCTTTTTCAATCTGCAGTTGTTGTAATTTTCTGAAAATGCAATGCAATATGGCTACCTGGAGCTGTTCTGTACACAGAATGTGTACTGACCACACCCCAGAAACATCATTTCCTGCTTGTGTGATTGGCTCGCCAATTTTCCCAGAAGTCTGCCTAAGATACAAGTCAGATTTCTGACATCTCCTGCAACAAAAATGTCATTTTTGGTGAGATACTCCAAATAGGAACACGTCTAAAGGGATGCAGGCCCAGCAGCTTTCCTCATTTGAGCCCTGCAGCTGCCACAGCTGATAGATAATCATGAAACCACTCCCATTTGACCCGCTCAGCACAGAGGCACAGAGGAACAAACAATGATTTCTTCAGAATAACAAAAGGTAAGAATCTGCAACAAAGTTTGTTAAAATCCCTGCAATGTACATAGATCACCCAGAGGGGAATGTTTTTTTCTCAACAAAAGTAAAGTTACACTTTAAGTATTTATTCTCAATTAAAAGTATGACTAGGATATTTCCCTATTTGGTTTCAAAATGAGTGCAGTAAAATATATTTACTTTAAGTCAAGGCATCATCAGTATCTGGAACATTGAAAATTGAATGCATCTACAAGCATCAGTGAAGAAAAATTTACAGAAGAATGTCTTCAGTGGAAACTGAGGGCACAAGATTTCCTTTAATGAGTGAAGCCCACCTTCTTCCTCAATCCTTTGAGTTGCACTGTGGACCTTATCAGGAGCTGCACAGCCTTTTCAGTCTGAGCATGAGCATCACATCCCAATTCGTTCCTTTGGGTAGCCATACATCTGGGGGGCTGCAAAGGTCCTGTAGAGCAGTGTTTCTCAACTCCTGTCCTCAGGGCACACTAACAGGCCAGGTTTTAAGTATTACCTTGGGGAGATGCAGACTAGAATACTGCAATCACTGAGCAGCAAATTATATCACCTATGGTGTATTTCAGTTTTTTTGCAAACCTGGCCTGTTAGTGTGCCCTCAAGACCAGAGTTGAGAAACACAGTATGGTCCATGCTGGGAAAAGGTCCTTTAGCGGCCAGGCCAAAATGACCCTTTCCCTGAACTATAAGCATCCTCAGCAGCATAGGTTGCAGATCTTCTTTTTGCACTAAAGTGCCCAAGGCAGCCACCTCTTCTGCCTATCCCTTAGCATGGCCCTGAGTACAGCTTTCCCCATAGGAACAAATGGGGCCTCGTTCTTCATGTGCAGGCTGAAGTGGACCAAGTGAGGACATTTTGTGAGTCAAGGCTGTGTGTCTCCAAACTGCGCCCACAGTGAAGCTCACTGGAACAAGTACGAAGGTCAGTATATAAGACCCCTTAGCTGAACCCAGTGCGTGGGCTGTAATCATAAAACAACAACTTGTGCTAAAAGTACAGTCTTTCTTTAAATTGTCTGGGGATGTACTTGTTAAAGTATGTGGCCATGGGTAAAGTAGGATTAACCAAGAAGGCAAGTAATTATAACAAATGGTATTTTAACCTAAAGTATAATTCTCTTAATATTAAGCTGTTCAGATGCAAGCATTCTACAAACTGCTTTTTAGTAACACTCCATGTCTCAATTTTTTAACATCAAATGGCAGCTCTGATTGGACAGGAACATCTCCCCTCCACTGTTTCCATAAAAAATAAAAAAATAAGTAAAACATTTAAGGAGCTTATACAATTTGAAGAAATAGTAATAGTTTTCTTATAAGTTAGGTGGTAGCTATATTTTCATGCATTGAGAAACTGATTGCTGCTGTATGCCTGGCAATAAGAGAACTAGTCACAATGATTTTGTTTTCTGATGTTTTATAAATCAGTAACCTATAGGTTTATCCCATCAGCCAAAAAGCAATATACAACATATAACAACCCATAAAAAATGATGCTGTAGAATGTTTGCAGCACAAGGAGCTTTAAGTATTTTAGCTTTAATTAAAGAGGTTGTAAACCCATTTTAAATGCTTTTGCCTATAGGTAAGCCTATATTAAGGCTTAACTATAGGTGCTATAAATATCTCCTAAACATGCACAGTTTAGGAGATATTTACAGTGCATGCAGCCGATGACGTCATGTCCTATGCCGGCGGCGCATGCGTGGGAGTGATGTCATCGCGCCCCCGGCCAATCAGATGGCCGGAGGATGCGAACAAGGAAGCAGGACGGCCGGACATGAGTGGGCGGCACTGCGGGGGCTTTGTTTTAAGGTAAGTATTTCATAATGAGCTAGTATGCGATGCATACTAGCTCATTATGCCTTTGTCTTTACAGATTTTATTTTTTCTCATTTTTTGTATGTGGGTTTACTTCCTCTTTAATTCTGAGTCATTGACATGATAAAGGTTGGGTATATAAGGACATCAAGGTTATAGCAGGTACCCTGTGGTCCTAGTTCTTAAAGAGAATGGAAGGGGGGGGGGGGCTTCATATATATTTTCTTTATTATGTTTTTTTTTAGTTTGCAAATAATCTATTGCTAATTAATATTTTGTTTTTTCATATGCAGTCAACAGATGGATTTCTTAATTTTCACATTTTCCAGACTCTGTTCTGTTGAAAAAAAAAATAATCTGTTTACAGAGTTCATTAGCTGGAATTTAAAATGTATACACCAAGCTGATTGCATCAGTGTGGAAACCCAACCTCCCTCTCACCTAGGCTATTCACTTTGCAAGGGAAGTTGCACTTTACAAGGGAATCTTCTGCAGAGGTTAGTGAATACACTTTGCAAAGAATACCCAATCATATGCAAGGAAAATAAAAAAAACAGCATTTATACTTGCTCATGATTGGATGATGGAAGTCAGCAGTCGACCTATTTACTAAGCTTTGTGGAAAATTTCTTTACGAAGTTCAACTTCCACTTTCAAAGTGCAACTTTACCTTTAGTAAATCAATTTGTGAGCATCTGAAAGAAAATTGTTTCTGCTGTGCTGTTGAGATTCTGTGGCATGGATAAACAGCAGTTTAAACAAACAAAAGAAAAATTACCTAAAACAATTATACAGTAGTTTTTCTTTAAGCAGGACATGGAAAAATGTTTTGGCTTATGTGTTCACTTTCATGGAATCAGGAATTCTTTGATTCAGCATTATTATCTTATATACAAATGTGTAGTACAAAAAAAGGAGGCCACTAGAGGCGGAGATTCATTTTCCTCTGCAACCAAATTAAATTGGGAGCTCAATGAAAAAATTCCAAATTGGAAATATGGAAAAGTGTTTGCGATGTCCAGACAAACAACTTATAATGCCTTTATATGTCGGGAAACAGATGTCATTTGCATTTCGCTTCCATCCAGAGAAACTGAGGGTTTATTCTTCAAAGGCTAATGGTTAGAGCCATGCAGGTCATTCATTTAAGACCCTGTGGCCAACATTGCCTTCAGAACCGTTGGTTTACAACACACTTATTATAGCCTTACATTTAGAGACATTATCCAGCTTGCATACAGCTGTTTCTGGGTGGTTAATCCTTATAATGTAAGATATAGACATTAAGAAGAGTCTTTCCTGACCTAGGGCTTGGGGAGGTAAGAGACAACATAACCAGCCATATTATGGTGAAGTTGGCATAAATACCACAAAATTCAATATTGGCAGAATGTATTTACATTTCATAATTTCTATCACAATTTACAAAATGTGATTTGTTGCTTATTTACTATTGAGGATGGAGTGATGAGCTAAGAAGTGAAAGCTAATACCTACTGGTTCTAGGCAGCAGCAATATTGCCATTGTGCTCCAGTTTTCATACATCAGCCTCCCTTGTTAGATGGAATCCCACATTTCTTCTGAACAATTCTAGGATTATGATGATATGCTAATAGGAGGGAATGAGTTTAGGGGGTTTTTAGTAAGAACGCAATCTTAATAATAGTTCAAACAGAAAATCCATTCTTGAAAGTAGTTAAACCCTGAAATGAAGCTGTTGAAAAGCAGGGGCATGAACCGTGAGACAATAAAAAAGCTTTTAAATGTGTATATTTATTGTTGCTGAGCCCTGGAGCATTGAGGGGTTTGCATGAAGCAGGCTTATTATGCAAACACTAGGAAACCTGAGAACATTAGGACATCTGAAATGAACAACAAAGCCATGAAAAGGCAGATCAGAGAGATTTTTTTTTCTGAATCATACTGATCATTTAACAGTTTTTTTTTTTTTGCATAATTTAATCTTCTTCAACATATTTTTAGGTAAATTTCAAAAGTAACTATTATCTTATAAAGATATAGGATGTTGAGTTAATAGAAGCTTGTGCGGTATGCCAGCTGAAACTGAATTATAGGATCTCTAAATTATTCCTCACAAGTAGACATAAGTTAATTGGTTTGTTGTTATCAAGATTTAAACAAGATTGGACTGATCTGCTCAAGAGGGCCATTGTCAAAAATTTGGCAGTTTAGATTAATCATTAACCACTTGCTGACCACCCTTCAGTTTCATGCTTTAGGGGTATTGCGGCGTCATGCATGATGTGATGGCACGGGGTATCCTTACTCCGCACAACACATCAGGCATCATACCGCAGAATGAATGTATGTGATTGAATGTATTTATTAGTATGACCGGAAATGTATTGTAATGTAGTGTATTTATGCGCTGCGTCGCAGTACAGGGGAGAATGTACCCCGACAAAAGTATTTGTTTTTTGTATATCTTTTATGCAAAATAAAGATTACATTTTCAACTTGCTGACCACCCTATAGCAGTTTTACTGCCACAGGGCGGCAGCTCTGTGCAGGATCATGTGTGTATATATATATATATATATATATATATATATATATGTATATATACAGTGGGTACGGAAAGTATTCAGACCCCCTTAAATTTTTCACTCTTTGTTATATTGCAGCCATTTGCTAAAATCATTTAAGTTCATTCTTCTTCCTCATGAATGTACACATAGCACCCCATACTGACAGAAAAACACAGAATTGTTGACATTGTTGCAGATTTATTAAAAAAGAAAAACGGAAATATCACATGGTCCTAAGTATTCAGACCCTTTGCTGTGACACTCATATATTTAGCTCAGGTGCTTTCCATTTCTTCTGATCATCCTTGAGATGGTTCTACACCTTCATTTGAGTCCAGCTGTGTTTGATTATACTGATTGGACTTGATTAGGAAAGCCACACACCTGTCTATATGAGACCTTCCAGATCACAATGCATGTCAGAGCAAATGAGAATCATGAGGTCAAAGGAACTGCCTGAAGAGCTCAGAGACAGAATTGGGGCAAGGCACAGATCTGGCCAAGGTTACAAAAAGATTTCTGCTGCACTTAAGGTTCCTAAGAGCACAGTGGCCTCCATAATCCTCAAATGGAAGACGTTTGGGACGACCAGAACCCTTCCTAGAGCTGGCCGTCCGGCCAAACTGAGCTATCGGGGGAGAAGAGCCTTGGTGAGAGAGGTAAAGAAGAACCCAAAGATCACTGTGGCTGAGCTCCAGAGATGCAGTCAGGAGATGGGAGAAAGTTGTAGAAAGTCAACCATCACTGCAGCCCTCCACCAGTCGGGGCTTTATGGCAGAGTGGCCCGACGGAAGCCTCTCCTCAGTGTAAGACACATGAAAGCCCGCATGGAGTTTGCTAAAAAACACCTGAAGGACTCCAAGATGGTGAGAAATAAGATTCTCTGTTCTGATGAGACCAAAATAGAACTTTTTGGCCTTAATTCTAAGCGGTATGTGTGGAGAAAACCAGGCACTGCTCATCACCTGTCCAATACAGTCCCAACAGTGAAGCATGGTGGTGGCAGCATCATGCTGTGGGGGTGTTTTTCAGCTGCAGGGACAGGACGACTGGTTGCAATCCAGGGAAAGATGAATGCGGCCAAGTACAGGGATATCCTGGACAAAAACCTTCTCCAGAGTGCTCTGGACCTCAGACTGGGCCGAAGGTTTACCTTCCAACAAGACAATGACCCTAAGCACACAGCTAAAATAACGAAGGAGTGGCTTCACAACAACTCCGTGACTGTTCTTGAATGGCCCAGCCAGAGCCCTGACTTAAACCCAATTGAGCATCTCTGGAGAGACCTAAAAATGGCTGTCCACCAACGTTTACCATCCAACCTGACAGAACTGGAGAGGATCTGCAAGGAGGAATGGCAGAGGATCCCCAAATCCAGGTGTGAAAGACTTGTTGCATCTTTCCCAAAAAGACTCCTGGCTGTATTAGATCAAAAGGGGGCTTCTACTAAATACTGAGCAAAGGGTCTGAATACTTAGGACCATGTGATATTTCAGTTTTTCTTTTTTAATAAATCTGCAACAATGTCAACAATTCTGTGTTTTTCTGTCAGTATGGGGTGCTATGTGTACATTCATGAGGAAGAAGAATGAACTTAAATGATTTTAGCAAATGGCTGCAATATAACAAAGAGTGAAAAATTTAAGGGGGTCTGAATACTTTCCGTACCCACTGTATATGTGATCCTGCACTTCTACAGGGGATTCACACACGCTCCACCAACGGGCCACTACTGCCGATCTGCGGGCGTTGGTCACTCGATGTCCTCTGGCAACCGCCGATCATAAACAAACAAAACAGGGATTTGCTAATGTAAACAAGGCAGATCTCTATTCTGACAGGAGGGAAGGGTTGGATTCTGTGTTCCTGCACACCAAGAACTAGACTCCCTCTCCTCCACTAGTAGAAGCAGCACAAAAAAACACTGGCTAGGCACACAGTTAATCCTTAGATCCCCCTAGATCAGGGTCTTCAAACTATGGCCCTCCAGTTGTTCAGGAACTACAATTCCCATCATGCCTAGTCATGTCTGTGAATGTAAGAATTTTACAATGCCTCATGGGATGTGTAGTTCCACAACAGCTGGAGGGCCGTAGTTTGGGGATCCCTGCCCTAGATGTTTAACCTCGTCACAGCCAGTGTCATTATTACAGTGACAGTGCAAATTTTTAGCACTGATCATTATATTAGATTCACTGGTTTCCACAAAATGCCAAAAGTGTCAGAGTCTGATTGTCCACCGCAATATCACAGTACCGCTATAAGTCTCTTATCGCTGCCATTGCTAGTGTATAAAAAATTAATAGAAAATCCATAAATATATACCATTGTTTGTAGACGCTATAACATTTGCATAAATCAATCAATATATGCTTAATGGGATTTTTTTTTACCAAAAACATGTAGTAGAATACACAATGGCCTAAATTTTTTATGAAAAAATTCGATTTTTAGAATGTTTTAATTAGGTAAGGTTTTATAGCAGAAAGTAAACAATTTTTTTCTTTTCAAAATTGTTGGCCTTTTTTTGTTTATAGTACAAAAAATAAAAAATGCAGAGGTGATCAAATACCACCAAAAGAAATCTCTATTTGTGGGGAAAAAATTACATAAATTTAATTTGGGTACAACATTTTATGACAGCGCAACTGTTAAAGTACTGCAGTGCCATAGTGCAAAACATGGTCTGATCATGAAGGGGGGTAAATCTTCCAGAGGCCAAGTGGTAAAGAAACTTTCAAAGAGAATTTTCTAAAGTTTCACTACTCTTTTTTGCACCTTCCCTCTCCTCTGCTCTGACTGAGCTGATTTACTGTCCCCATCCTCACCTAATCATGTACCCAGTCCAGCCAAATACCACTGTGGTGTTTACAGCAAACTAAGTTATCCTGGGTCACAGGAGTGCATTTACTTTTGTTTTCCTGTGACCCAGAATCAACATCACAAAGCCATTTAAGGCTATGGAAAGATCCCAAACATATGGTCGGGATCCACCCAGCTGTCTGATTGACAGCTGGCTCTGCCTCTCAGTGCACTGCTGAGATCCAAAATCAGCTGTGCCTGCCTCTCTCATGCCCAGTGTTCCAGTAAGTGCCAGAGGGACAGAGCAGAGAGCTATGACTGACAATTACTTCCTCACACTGAAAAGACCAAGAACTGAGTGATCAGTGGTCATGTGATCGCTCAGTTCTCAGTTTTAGAGCCGACATGGGACATCTGCAGCATCACTCTGATGCTGCAGCATTGAGGTGAGTACATATGTTTTTTGTTTTATTAACCCTATACATCTACTTTATTTATTTAACCACTTAAGCCCCAGAGGATTTGGCTGCTAAAGGACCAGGGTTTTTTTTGCGATTTTTTACTGCGTGACTTTAACGGACAATTGCGCGGTCGTGCGACGCTGTACCTAAACGAATTTGACGTCCTTTTTTTCCCACAAACAGAGCTTTCTTTTGGTGGTATTTGATCACCTGTGCAATTTTTTGATCACGCGCTATAAACAAAAAAAGAGCGTAAATTTTGCAAAAATAACAATATTTTTCACATTTTTTTTATATGAAATTCCCCAAAAAAAATGTAAAAATCAAAATTTTTTAACATTTTTCGGCCAATTTGTTTTATGCTACCTATGTTTGGTAAAAAAAATCGCAAAAAGCGTATTTTGATTGGTTTGCGCAAAAGTTATCGCGTTTACTAACAAAGGGAAATATTTTTTGTCATTTTTGGTGTTTTTTTTTAACGCGTAATGGCGGCGATCTGCGATTTTTTTTTCGGTACTGCGACACTGCGGCGGACAGATCGGACCCTTGACTGACATTTTTGACACTTTTGGGGGTACCAGTGACATTACTGCAGTAATCAGTGCTATACATATGCACTGTTACTGCAAAAATGACACTGGCAGGGAAGGGGTTAACTTTATTGGACAGGGAGGGGTTAAGTGTGTCCTAGGGGCGTGATTCTAACTGTGCAGGGACATTCCTATTGGTGTAAAAGCAAAGATCAACCGTTCTACATAGTAGAACGGACAGATCTTCACTTTTACACAGGGAGAACTGATAGGCAGCTTGTTTACACAAGCCGCTCTGTCTTTCTCATCGAGTCCGCCGGTCACACGCACTGACTTGTCTGTGAACGAGACGCGGCGGGCGCGCGCCTCGGCGGGCGCGCGCTCGCCCGCGATAGGCTCGCAAGTCAGTGACAGGCGAGTGACGTACCGATACGTCACTCTGCCTGGCCGGGGCTGACCGCCGCAGTATATAGTCGTGCGGCGGTCGGCAACCGGTTAAATGTCATGGAATTGGTAGGCACAGTCATGTTGTTTGTAAGGATAGTGGGTTCTGTACAGCTGCTTATTTGCAGTAGCAGTTTCATGTTGCAGGAAGAGTAGGTGAAAGTGTTAATTAGTTGTATTTTGTTATTTTAGTCAATCATTGTTTTAAAACAACATCCTTCAATTTAATTAGGCCGAGTTTCTCCTTTCAATGAAAATGTATCATCTTGTGACTAATGTTTTTCCCAGAGCATTAAGGACAATGGTGTTTAAAACAAGTGGACTCTTTGGAAGTGGATTCTATAAAAGAATACATTTTGGAGGTATAATTTTTATATGAATAAAACAAATAGACTGCTATATTTTATATCTCAGAAATACAAGCATTCATTTTCATTGTAATGGGACTGCAAACACTTGACACCTGAACAGTATTTCTCAATGAGAAGCAAACGAGATCTAGCTTGTTTCTCCCAACATGAAAAGATAATCAAAGGAAAAATGACAGAGCTTCAAATTACTGAAAGAATTGTTCTCTTAGAAGGAAATAAATCCTCCCCTACCTGCTCACTGCTATTACAATAATTAAAGTTTTGGAGTGCAAGTATACAGTTAGCTGGAAGTAACACAGATGTGCTCTATCTACCTTTGATCATTTTGATTAAAACATTAGCAGCCCAATGACTAAACTTTAAAAGAAACCACATTTTATTTAGAAGTGAAGTGTACGCACTAACTCAACAAAGATGAGTTGTAAGACTTCCTGAAACTCAAATAGCACAAAGCTTTTTCCTCCTGCCTTGTAAGCTCTTGATTTGTGGACTTCAATTTATCCTGGAAGCTCTGCAGGACAGGGAACAGTTTCCTTCAAATGAACACTGTAGATTTATTTTTATTGCAATAGTAGCACCTGTGCAAAAAGATGTCAACTCATCACCAATAATGCTTTTCTAGGGCAGCACTCAATCTAAATGTTGCCCTGATTTTCCCGCATATGAAAAAAATTCAAAGTTAGGGAATAATTTTTAACCTGCTAAACAGGCATTAGGAACACTTAAGGACATTTTTTTTTTTTCTAGTTTTAGTACAGTATAATTTACACACACTCACGTTTAAAAAAAATGAAGTCAGCAGCTACAAATAGTGTAACTGCTGAATCTTAATAAAAGGACACTCACCTGTCCAGGGGTCCAGCACCATGCTCACCCCAAGCGCTTCTTCGTGGGGGGGGGGGGGTTGGCATTCTGACCGAAAGTGGGAGCAGGTACCAGTCAAAATCAGGTACCCCCTCCATAAAGTGACAAAAACTGAAGAGGAGGGGAGTGGGAGGGCAAGTTGTTTTTTCATCTGTAAATCTATTGTGGAGATTTACCCTCACTTCTTGTCCCTGTGAAGCTTGTACAATAAATGAAGGGTATTGGCCTTATGGAGACACAAAAGGCATGTCTTGTCTAACAAATCAAGACATTACCAAAACAAGAGATCAGTAACTAATGCAATATTCAGTGCATACTCCACATATACTACTTGGATTTCCCATGGCCAAGTCCTGTACTCTTTGCCTGCCAGGGTTTCCAATTAGATTCAAATTTTCTAAGACTTCCATCTCTGTATGCTAAAATTCCTTCATAGCCATAGACCTCCTCCACTAGCCTTGTAACGTCATTCACATTGGGAATATAGATTGACTTCCAGTTTCTCATTATAACTGACCTAGCTGCCATTAGGATTTGCATAGAAATGGGGCACAACGATACTGGAATATTGGAAACATTTATACTCAGTATTGCTTGTTCAATATTGGGTTTGAGTAGAATTCCTGAAATTGTGGATATTAATTTAAATATTCCAGTTCAAAAACTCTGTAGATGAGGATAAGACCACAGCATGTGAGTTAGGATGCCTAACTGTCCACATTGTCTCCAACACTGATTAGAGTAATTATTGGGATATTTGGCCATTATATACGGGGTAAGATACCCGTGCAGGTGAAGCTTTTGGGCTGTGTCCCAGTAGCAAGAGCATCTTGAGAAACGGTAGTTGTTAGATTTGGCTTGCAGCCATTGTTGGTTCATAAAGGATTTCATCATTCTTATAGTGGTGTTGGTTGTCTGACGGCCTGGAATAAAGCCTACTTGGTCTGGCTTCACTAAATATGGTAAGAACCTAGCAAGTCTATTCGCTATCAACTTAGCATAAATTTTGATATCCACATTTAATAGCGATATTGGCCTAAAGTTCTGTGATAATGTGGATTCCTTCCCCCGGTTTAGGGAGAGTAACAATTGTGGCTGTTAGCATTTCATTAGGGAATGACACTCAGGACACAGCAGCATCAAAGACCCGTGACATATGTGGAGTCAGAATAAGACTGAAGTATCGGTAATACTCAGATTAAAACCCATCAGGCCCTGGTGATTTGTTGTTTGGTGATGATTGAATCTATTTCTGATACAGTAAAGGGAGCGTTGAGAGATGATAAGTCTATTGGTAGGAGGGTTGGCAGTGAAACGGATTGGAGTAAGTCATTAATAAAGTCTAAGGATGGTTCTGGACTGGACTGTTAGGGTCTTAGTTTAGATTGTACAATGAGCTATAATAATCACAAAAGACGTTAGCTATATCCTTGGAGTTAAAGACTTTTTGTCCTGTACTGGGGTTAATAAGATATAGGATTTTTTGCTTGGAAATTTTTTTGGTAACTTGGGACGCTAACAATTTGCCGGCTTTATTGCCATAACTATAGGAGTTCGCTCTTAGTTTCCTAAGAGCCTTGTCGTGTTGGTAAATCAAGAGGGAGTGGAGTTCCCGTCTAGCATAAAACAGCTGATCCTGAATGGATTGGGTGTCAGCTGCTTTATTGCTTGTTTCTAGATGTTGTATTTTATGTAGTAGGTTGTTGAGCCACTGTGTCCTTTGCTTTTACTACTTTAGCTCTGAGCTGAATGAGCAAGCCTCTAAAGCCTCTAATATAAGCTTTGTGGGTATTCCACACCGTGAAGGTGTCCGACACCGAGGGAGCATTGATCTCCAAAAACTCCCAAAGTGACGCAGATATTTTGGATTTATGCTCTGGGTGGGACAGCAAGAACAAGTCATTGCGTCACCTATTGGCTCTTGTTTCAGTGTGGGACCCCCCCCCCCATAGTGATAGAAATTGGTGCATGGTCAGACCAGGTAATATCATGAATTTCAGAACGGTTGAAACTTCTGTTCAATGAGCACTGACCGATATCTTGTGTGAGTCCAGGAACTGATGACCATTAAATTTAAAATTAAGGATGCAAAAATACATACATACAGTCCAAGGACAGCCAGTAAACGTGTTTCACACGCAGTGCTTATTCATTACAGTAATGAATAAACACTGCTTGTGAAACACATTTACAAGCTGTCCTTGGACTGTATGTATGTATTTTTGCATCCTTAATTTTAAATTTAATGGTGTGAGTCAATAAAGAAGCTGTTTTTATCCTTGGAGAGCCCCCACCTTCACTTTTTGCAGAATTGAAGACTTTGCAGTAGGTAAGCTGGCAGATGCAGGATTCTGGATGCATCAGGCAGGCAGAATTTGGGAACAAAGAGGCCGCAAAGGTATAGAATCAGGACCCATATGCAGAGCCAGGCCAAGGTTGGTATTGGGCGAGCAGAGGAAGTACCAGAACAGCAGGCAGGGTACAATGGAAAGTCGGGTCACAAGCCGGAGTCAGCAACAGGGTTTCAGGAGCAAGCGGAGTCAAGCAAGTCGGGTCAGATCACAGAAGCAAGCATGGGGTCAGGTCACTGACAATAAGAGCTGAAGACCACTCAGCAATGTTCTTGAGCCTTGAAAAGCTTTAAATAGGCTATTTGGCACCAAAGTCATTTTAAAAGTGCACACTCATTCTCATGAACACGTGCACGCAAACAGGCAGATTCTATGTACAGGTCTTTGGATAGTGCCACACACTTGCACAGTTCTTTGAGATGGGCACCAACTTGGTTCTCCTGACACATACTGTCCAGGTATTGAGGAATATTCGTACATCACATTTTTACACTTTGATTTGTATTTTTAAGATAAGACCTGCCTTGTCTTTACCTCTTATATTACAGTCTCCATAAGCTACTGACATACTGTCCAGGCACTGAGCAATATTTGTGGCTACTGTCGCTCAAATAATTCACACTAATGTTTATGTAAAGATAACACCAATAACCAATATTTGTGGCTATTGTTTCTCAGATAATAGTCTTGCCTCTTTCTATTTGCTGCCTATTCAACTGCTTTAGCCCTAGCCAATATCCACCAAACACATATCTGAAGTCCTCTATACTGATTTACTTAGCTTTTAACTTTGCATGGAAGTTTTTATTCTACAAGGGAATTTTCATTTAGCTTAGTAAATGAGGTAAAGCTTAGGTGACTTCCATCATCCAATCATATTGTAGCCCAAATACATTTTTTTCCTTCCACGTGACTTCAGGACTAAAGGATAATTATATTTCAAAATGATATTTTACAAATTATGCAGCCTATTTGATTTTACCACAGCAACCCCTATACTTTTTGTGGGATAATTGGGGATACAAGGGATTTAGGAATTGTGGATTCCTGGTTTTGAAATGTGTTTGTGCCCTTTTGTTTCAAATTATATTAAAGCAGAACTACTGTAAAGGCAAAACTTTTTTTTCCTTTTGGATAGAGCAAGGGAGGATTATGACCCCTGACAGATTTTTTTCGCCATCATATGTCCCATTGCGGAGATTTCCCTTCACCTCCTGCCCCATAGCCAAACAGGAAGTGAGAGGAAATTCCTGCAAATTAAGTAAATTCATTGGGGACCCCCAGGTCATTGGAACCAGTGTCCCCATACAAAGATTTCCCCGCTATTACACTTCTGGGGACAACCCTACATTTAGAATTTTCTTTTACTTTCACTTTCAATGATATAGGTAAACAGAACAAATAGAGAGGGTGAATCTCCCTAACAGGGGCATAGACAGCAATATTAATAAATAAAAAGTATTATTTTAATTCCTCTCCACTCTATCCAAATTAAAAAAAAAGTTTTGTCTTTAGTTTTACTTTAAACTTAATTAATCTAAGACAAGCAGAACACTCTCAAACAGTATTACTAAATTGTAATGCCACTTGTCAATTTGTGTGAACTTGAGTGCTTTAGCTTTATTTTATCATCAAGTAAACTTTTTTTAGCCTATAGATCTGTTGTGACTGCTACATTTACTGTTCAGTTCAGGCCAAGTATGACTAAATAAAAAAAAAAACAGCTTTTAAAGGCATAATTATATAAAAAATACTTTATTTCTAGTCGAAATTAATCATATCAGGGCACTGATAATGTATTTACAGTAATCCAAGCTTAAAATAGATTAATGCATCCAAAATAAGAGATGCCAGAATACAAGACAAGTGTTGCTGATGCAGTCTGTAAAAATTGTCCTGTTCCAAATTATCACATACACCTCAAGCGTATATTTTTTAAGCATGCCATTTAAAGTATTGGTGTTTTTCCTGTGTCACCCTCAAAGCCACATTTAAAGTACCCTCTCCCCGCTTTTGTTTTTTTTACATTTTATTTTGCTTTGTTCCATGTCCCCCATAACAGTGCCCAGGTCCTTGTGCCATTTTTGACAATAGCTTGCCTAATAGCCTTAAAAATGTCCAGAATATTTAGAATCAAGATTTGCTCCTCTCCCCCATAGACAGGGGTTTGGCTGCTATGTTGAGGTGTTGGGAATTTCAAGCAGAATGTGACAAACTCATTATGAAGCAAATCCAGGCAGATTCACTTTGTTGTGTATGAAAAAAAAGGTGCGCTGATCTGTGATTAAGCTGCTACCAGAAAAAAATATGTAAAATGTGTAAAAGTGGATGGTACGCTAAATCCAATAAAACATGAACAAATAAATGTGACCAAAACAAATATAATCATAAAGTCCCAAAGTCCAAAGTGATGAAACTCCTTTGATTATAAAATGGTGACACATAAACAAAAGTGGATGAAGGTGATGCTTCAAATAATAGTGTTGAAATCCCTCCACCTAGTGAAATTCCTCCTTACCGGGCGGATATTAAGTAAGTGCAAAATTTATAATGTTATAATGTATTTTTGATTACAGATCAGGGGAGACAGCGGACACGGGGCAGGGTAATGCACTATTGGCCATTATTGCTTTGCATGTACGTGTTGGAGAGGATAATATAAGCCCTGATGAACCTTGGGAATCTGCTACACCTATTTGTATGGAGAGAAGCAGCTTGACAATCCCCATGATTTCACAGAGCGCCATTTAAATATCGTTCTGGTAAGAGGCCATCTTGGTTTCTGCACGTATGGTGAAGAGCACATTTCTATAGTGTGGTCACAAGGAGTGGTTGTTTGGAACATTATATATTTTGCACTTACTTAATATCCGCCCGGTAAGGAGGAATTTCACTAGGTGGAGGGATTTCAACACTATTATTTGAAGCATCATCTTCATTCACTTTTGTTTATGTGTCACCATTTTATAATCAAAGGAGTTTCATCACTTTGGACTTTGGGACTTTATGATTATATTTGTTTTGGTCACATTTATTTGTTCATGTTTTATTGGATTTAGCGCACCATCCACTTTTACAGATTCACTTTGTTAAAAAGGGCATGGGTAGCTTGCCACTGCCATGGGAAGGAGGGCATGTACGAAAGCTAAATTAAAAATAATATATAGATTAGCAACGAGCAAGTATTTAAAAGGTTTTAATTAAAAACATACAATTCCTTTAAATAACATGCTTTAAAAATGCCTTATACCTGCATGTGTAGTGTTACATCTATACGATGTACTTCAGCAAAAGTGACATTAAGAAAAAAAAAGAAACACATTTTCTGCTTCATGGTATTTCTGGGCAAGCTTTGTTTGGTTTGAAAAAAAAAAAACAGTATGGTTCCCACTACAAAATCCATACCAGACCCTTATTGTTTCCATAATAGACCCATTATATGTGATAAGAGTCAGGTATCGATTTGGAGAGGGACCCAAGGCAAATAACGCCCCAAATTTCATACCAGACTCCTATCCACACTCCAGAAAAAGTAGAAAAGTAGCATGTAGCCCCCCTCCCCTGCAATACACCAATCACAATAGTATTAGAGTGAGTATAGAAATTCACCCAAATAATATTAGATTGCAATGAATGAG
The DNA here is from genome assembly GCF_965119305.1 of Pelophylax lessonae. NCBI lineage: Eukaryota > Metazoa > Chordata > Amphibia > Anura > Ranidae > Pelophylax > Pelophylax lessonae. The sequence goes on from NC_138776.1 coordinate 110,405,795, forward strand.
CATCAAGTGCCAGGTGGGCACTTGGTGCTCATTCATTTGCAATCTAATATTATTTGGGTGAATTTCAATACTCACTCTAATACTATTGTGATTGGTGTATTGCACAATACCCATCATTAGTTCTCATTAGCGCAGCTTATTTTTTATTTACTTTCGTGCTTGGTGTTGTCTCACTTAAAGCTGCTGCTTTATATTATCCTTTATTGTTAGCGCGGTTACCCATATTGACCAGCCCCCCTCCCCTGCTGAACCATACCAGGCCACATGTCCTGAACTTGGGGAAAGTATCTTGCCAGAGGGACCCCCAAGCAAGGCACTTTGTCCCTCCTGTAAATAAAATCAGAGATATAATCGAAAAAGTAGTTTTTTTTCAGTGAAAGACAAAGTAGTTTATTAAAGGAAAAATACCCATGTCCCATGGTGTAAATCTATTGTCAATCATGTTGACCAGTGAGCTCGATTTTCAAAATGGTTCCTGTCTAAATTGGCCCTAGTATGTATTTGTATGAATGTGAGTTAGGGACATTAGACTATGAGTTCCTTGAGGGCAGCAACTGATGTGAATGTATACTATATATGTGAAGCACTGCATAAATTGACAGCATTATATAAGTAAATGTAATAAATAAATAACCTCAATTAATGCCTTATAAAAGGCCAGAGAAAAAAATAAGATTCTAGACTGATAGACTTCAATGGCGCTTTAGGCCCCTCTCACACTTATGCGACCTAAAAGTCACGCAATTTTGCCGCCTCAATTTTACCGCAATATTGTATGGACTTGAAGCAATGCTTATGTCTTTGGACCTCAAATTGCATTAAAATCATCCCAAAGTAGTGCAGGGACTGCTTTGAAGTCGTTGCAACTTGAAGTTGTACAGATATGAACAGTACTCATTGGAAATCATGGAGTACGACTTGTCATGCGACTTTGCAGTCCCACAAGTGTGAAAGGGGCCTTAGTGCTAGGGATCTTGAATTTTTTTTAATTGTTCCATGAATGTTCAGAAAACAAAATTTTGCTCAGTTCATTCATTCTTGGTCCCAATGAATGACTTCCTGCTGTAGGGTGACAACCCTCACTTTGTGAGACTCCATGCAGGAACAACGTTGTCTCCCTGTGTGATTCACTCCTGATCTGATGCTTTTAACACTGACATCCACCCACACTAAACAGAAAGTTCTCCAGAAGCGATTTAGGTGAAAGCAAATTCTGCAGAATGGGTTAACTACACCTCCGAGACATGCACCTGCAGCTAGGTCATGTGAAAGCCTAGGCATTTGATCACATAATCTCTGATAAAGGAAACGATAAGCCAATCTAAACTTTGACCCTCCCAAAAATGGCTAGGCTTCTGGTCATATGGATAATATCAGTTTCTTCCAGGGCAAGTAAGTCATTTTTACAATTTAATACTTATCCATCCTAGTTAACACAATAGCTTTAAGCCATAATTTCAATATAGGTCCATTAGAATTAGCTACATTATAATTACTGGAGTTTTAAGTATATAATAATGACTAAAGTCACCAGTAATGGGGATCACTTTCTACTAACACTGTCTTATTCACACACATCAACTGCACAAAATTTTCACTGTTCCAGCTCTTTATTTATGAAATCCCAAGGCAAATGTAGCAAGGCCATTCACACAGGTCTATAAATCTATTTTATAGTGTAGAAATATACATGACCTTTAATTATTTTCAAGATGTCCCTGTTGTTTCTATAGTTGATGCATATTGATTTGTACTTCATTTATTAACTTCCCCAAATGATGTGTGCTAAAGGACTTAAATGTGTGTATACTAAAGAGATGACATTCCACAGTTAATCAGTCGGTTTACTGTTCAACAAATGCAGAGACATTTATGCAAAAGAAAAAAAAAACCCAATTGAAAGCCTCAGGGTATCTCCATAAGTAGATACAGTATTATGCCATTTTTCAGTGCTTAGCATTTTTCTTCGGCAGTCAGGAATCTTTTTATTTGAAGCTCTTGTCTCAAAATGTCTTTTAAAGACTTTATGTATAATTGGAAACATTGTGTCAGTGTAAGCTATGCTGAGATGTACAGAGCTACATGCTGCGTTCGGTCCTCTTCTCACAAAAATGTTCTTTCTTCTGATAGTAGCAATTGTAGCATGACTGCTTAATTTACTTGGACATCTGTAGCAAGCAATTAAATTCATAGATTTTGCACCTAAGATAAATTACCTGTATTGTGATTAACATATTTCACAATGTGACTTCAAAGTAGTCTGTTGAGAGCTTGTTACTAGATAGAAGAATCCGTTTAATAGGGCGGTGTAAAGAGCAACAATTATATGTAAGGTGCAGAGAGCCATCTAAATAAAAAAAAATAAATAAATATGATTTTAGTTTGTTGAAGCCAAACTAATGAGAAGTTTTCTTTGGGATTAAAGGACTAATAATAATATTAATTATATATATATATATATATATATATATATATATATATATATATATATATATTTTTTTTTTTTTAGAACTGTATAAGGTTAATTAGTTAATGTGCAGAATTAGACTATTCAGTATATTAATTCTTTTTTTTATTTCAGTTAATGTTATTCATATTTTTTCCCCATTTAAAATCAGATTAAGCTATTCATTTACAGTGTAACAACGGTCAACTTTAATGGTTTAAATCTAGCCAGACGCAACCCCTGGTTGTGTTATATTTTGTCCTAACCCTTGTCACTTTTGTTAAACGTCATGGTCTGCTTGTAAATGTGAAAAAAAATAAATATAATGAAATAAAATAAAATTTGTGTACTGAAAAGCCTCACAACATGATTCAACTGCATGCAGTTTTCATAACACAACATATTTTGCCATAGTAAATCTACAATGAATTGCCTGTCTGCTTGCCTGTGGTGTTAAAACATACTGTAGTAAGGAAGAGGTGACATAAATGCTGTCTATAGTGTAAAAATAGTAGATGTGGAAACTTGTGAAGGGAACCAGTGATCAAGTAGTTATAGCACCAACATCCCCATAAATGTAGAAAATGAAAAGGGACAATTCTAGGACTTTAAAGGTGCTTAAAGTATCGAAAAATATTCATAAATAGGACAATAAAACTACATAAAATCCCCAAAAAATGTATTGGTTCAATCCTAGAAAACTCATCGACATATGAAAGAAGAGAGTGTTTTTACATCAGGAAGTAAACATTGCTAAAACTCCTGTCCGAGCTTGATGCTGACCGGTTTCGCCGGGGTGTGGCTTCTTCAGAGACAGATCCAAACTCGTTACTACTAATACAAAAATCAAAGTCAATATACCAGAATACATTATATATGAGACATGTAATAAAAAAATTATGCCTATAACCAAAAATGTGCCCCAAGAAAGGGGCAATTCATATCTGTGGCATGATGCCAAAACTGTAAATTAAGGTTGAATGAGCCTGAGACTAGGAGCCAGGAACATGCATCAGGGGTGTGAAGCCCAGTGTCCGTAGAGAGGGGTAAAAGGAGCTAAAATATCAACAGACATGAATCTGTATTAACAAATAGTCTACTGAAGTAAAATAAGGAGAAGACAACTCCTTCAATATATATATATATATACAATTGATTAAAGAACCAGTTCAAGGGTTTACTTACACTCTCTGTTTATGCTGTTTAAAAACAGTAACACTCAAGGGTGATGTTTTTTTAGACCTAGTCAACAGTACAAAGGTTATAGAGAACGTGCAGCGCTTACATGGAACAGAAACACGATAATTTGTAGTTTTGCAGCGAGATACAGAATGGCTATCCTCCCACAGATCATGGAGGGCGTCTGCAAACAGGTTTAAAAAACAGCTGAACAATCTAAAGGAATACAAATGAATAGATCCCTATTAGAGCACATTGTCCTCACCCTGGCGAAACCAGTCAGCATAAAGCGCGGACAGGAGTTTAAGCAATGTTTACTTCCTGTGAATAATAGTGAAAAATAAAACACTAGTCGCGCACAGATCAAATTAGCCAAAACATCATAACATATGTATTAAGAAATAATATAGTGCAAATGCAAACCAACAAATATCATATAGTGAGTCGTGGTAATATAACTGTGAACAACTCAAAAGAAAATATAGGAAACAGTCCACAACCACTTCAAAGTCCAAAAAAATTCCAAAAGGAATAGTGATAATTGGATGATCCAGTGAGATTCCAGTGCCTAATGGTGTCCCTCGTGTTCCAGCATTACAACGCCGCGGCGTCAGGACCAGGGTGAGTACCCTAATCCCCGCTTATTTATTGTTTTCCTTGATTGATGCGCTTTACAAGTATCTCACATGTATGTGCAATTTAGTGGATTTTATTTTGAATAAAGTGTCTTTACGTTACTGCACTAGAGGGGCTCTTCTGTTCTGTTTTACATGCAATGAGCGGAAAAGAGGTTGCCCAGTAACCAGGGATCTATGGTTACCTTCATCCTGATTGCCGTGGTGGAATATTCTAGCGCTGTTAGCCCGACCCACGAGAGTGGAGGGCAATAAGTGGGGGTGAGTTGCTTGGCTGAGGGGAGTGGAGCACAGAGATGGTGGATCTTCTGGGTGTTTTCTCATTCAGTAGGCACTGGAATCTCACTGGATCATCCAATTATCACTATTCGGACTTTGAAGTGGTTGTAGACTGTTTCCTATATTTTCTGTTGAGTTGTTCACAGTTATATTGGACTTTTTTTTACCACGACTCACATATGATATTTGTTGGTTTGCATTTGCACTATATTATTTATTAATACATATGTTAATACATATGTTATGATGTTTTAGCTAATTTGATCTGTGTGCGGCTAGTGTTTCATTTTTCACTATTATTCACAGTTATATATATATATTTTAAGTTGCTGCACATTGATATTTATTTGTTCCACTTTGTCACGAGGTTGGAGCAGGATCAGGTTTTGAAGCGCGAGAGCCTGCTACATATTTTAATGTTCATTTCCTGCTGTAAAAACTCTCTCTTCTATCATATGTTGATGTGTTTTTTGATTGAACCAATAAAATTTTTGGGGATTTTATGTACTTTTATTGCCATATTTATGAATATCTTTTGATACTTTAAGCACCTTTAAAGTCCTAGAATTGTCCCTTTTCATTTTCTAGTGTAAGAACAGTGCCTGCACCATGTTTTCTGCTTTATGTGCCTTAAAGGGGTCCCTAAGATCTATTGGTAGTGCATGTAAATGCAATGTAAGGGGGATTATTGCATGATGAAGGTAAGTCTTGGAAGTTCCCACTCCACTTTGCATAATGCATAAACAAAACAAAACAAAAGCAGGTCAATGAGCATACGTAAGTTGACACGTGAAAATGCATACAACAGCACAAGACATATGTTCATGAAAGCACTTAGATGTGCATTTTTTCTGAATGCAAATGAAAGGGTCTGCTAGCAGTATTCATTAGATTGTATCTCTTGTGTACATACATTAAAACAAACAGTGCCTTGTGTATTAAAGTCTTTTTAGGCTGCCATAGAAACACATGAAAGAAAGGATCTGATTGGGTTTAATGTACCAACATAAGTTTTCCAAAGGTTGCAAGGCCCTGTCTGTCAGCCAAGTGCCCTATGCTGTGGACCTAGAACTGTCATCACAGCGGGAAAAATTAAAAAGAAATACATTTAGGGCAGTGCAGCAATACTGAAAGATTGGCTATTTCGTTTGAGAGACTTTTTCCAAGCCTAACACTAAAAGGGTGAGGGGGAGGTAGATAAAACAGCTAAGTTAAGGAGAAAAAGCCAAAAAGTTGGAGAGAAAAAGGGAAAGTTGGGAAACGTGAACAGGCCAAACCCATGTAGTATGTCTCAAATCTTATAGGAAACTAGTAAAGCCTCTACAACTGCTCTTGTAAAAATTATCCACTTGGTGCTGGCGCCTCCCAGCCCTGTAAGGGGTTTCAGATCCCGGGAGTCAGGGCAAGGCTTATGATCATGTGACTGCTGTGATTGGCTGTCACGCTGGTTACATGATCGGAAAGGTCTTGATCTCAAGCAGCGATCAGGAGCTTTCCATTAGTTGCCAGTAATTGTTCCGGGAGCACGCAGGGCACACGCCCTCGCTACAGCTGTTTTTTGCAATGTGGTACGCAAATATGCGGCTGTTCGGCACCAAGGCCCACCAGCCAAGAGGCCGCATATTTGCATGCAATCAGCGCCAAGTGGTTAAATATATGAGGGACACTGAGATTTAGTTTTGAAAAGATGAGCAAAAGAAAAATAAGATTGTTGCTGATTAGCTGGTAACAGAAACTTGCCTGATTTTTTCCTTAAAGTCTGTTTCTTTCCCCACACTGTTTTAGTCAACCCAATATTCAAGACAATAAAGCGTGTCTGTATTTAGTGAGCCTGTGACACCAAATAATCTTGATATTTTCTAATATCATACAGCAGTAGATGCACAATACAAGTGGGTTTTGCTTGGATAACAATACATTTGGAAGAGGTTTTACTACTAACTCAAATTTTCTTCTGAGAAAATACTCTAGTTTAAATAACAAACAACATAATAAATATTATTAGAAATAAAATAAAATGTATTTTCAAAAACGGTTTGAGTGCCATTGTGTTTTTTTAATATTGGCCAGTTTAATGCATCAGGCATGTGTTGCATAAACTTAAATAACTAAATAATTTGGGTGATGTGATACATGTTGAAAGAAGCTTGAAGAGCCTATTATATATATATATATATATATATATATATATATATATATATATATATATATATATATATATATACTGTATATATACACCACACATATATATACAGTATATATATATATATATATATATATATATATATATATATATATATATATTACATATTAAGTCCCACTGCCACCCTTTAAAATTACATAAGGTGCCCCTTTTTTAAACAACTGACTGCTCAATCAGCCCTTATTTAGTGACCATTATATTGGGTCAGGCCATTAAACTTGCACATTATGACACACTTATCTCTGGATCTACTGTTCTCCAGCAATGTGAGATCTGATCTCTCCAACCACTTTGTTACCACCAGTGCCATTTATCTTTCTCTACTTCCAGGTCCACAGTTTTCTTGCTTTGCTCATTGGACAGGGACTGTGCTGTAATTTAGGGTGCAACATATATCATGTTCACCATGCACCACCTCTCCCCCCTCCGAATGACAGGGATCTTCTCCACGCAAACGCTGTCAGAGTTTGAAAACAGCACCGCTATGCAGGGCCCTGCCCACACAGATGTATCATTTACAGTTTCCAGTGCATGAATAGAATACAAGTACCATCAGCTATTACAGCTAATGACTTGTAGTTCTCAATGAAATGCAAGGGTGCTGGTGAGAGCTCTTATAGTTCATTATTATTCCTGCTCTCAGCTGACTGCCTGTCCATATCAGAGGTAAGGGAGGACAGTCTGCAGGAGCCTGACATTGCACTCGCAATCTGCTGATTGTGGGTCCAATGCTTTGCTGGCACCTTGGAAAAAAATAATAAATGCACATTTTTTTTTCAAAAGGGTGAACTTATCCTTTATTTGTTAGTGGTATCATTTACCAGGCAATATAAATCTCAGGAATGAATGAATAAAAAACATATTTAGCAGACAAAACAGCCCCTTATGTGTATTCAATTTATCAGTTTTGCCATTTTCCTGCAGTTCAGCTTTAATGTACAACATAATTATGTAAAAAATATAGATGTTTGGTTTTGAATACTGTAACAAATTGATAACTTGCCTCATTGTGTTGAATGATAGTCTTATAGGGCTTTCTATTCATAACGCGAATTATGTGCCCTCTCTGTTTTATTATTCTCTTACCTGTAGGTTGTTGAAAACTCTATAAAAATTATTGAAACCAGAAAAAATACAGAGGTTTTCGACAAGGACGACATTCTGTTTCTTTTGGTGCCTGTCCCAAAAAAAAAAAAAAAACAAAGATTAGGAATTGCTATTAGAAAGGAGTAAAAAATTGAAAATATCCCCGTATTGCCTCTAGTGGATAATCAGCACATTGCAGCATATTTTTTTCTGGTGTGTCACCTCTCTTCTACGAACATTGACTCCATATCAGTAGAGCCAAATCAGGTGTAGCACTAGAAACCTTTTGCAGGGCAGTCATTTTTATCACAATTAAGACTAACTATTTAGTGCATGCCCGCTTTAATTTGATTTTTATTTCACTACATCTATAATGTATCTGTAAAACATAACATCTATAGAAAAAATATTCAATTAAAATAAATATGTTGTATCGAAAGAATTCTTTGAAGTAATACAGTTAATAGCCTGTTTGATTTCTGCTTGTGAGAGAGTAATAACATCCATTCAAGCTTCATCAATCACTGAGCAGATGTAAAACATCAGACACTGACACCCAGGGGAAAAAAGAGGCAACTCCTGCAAAATAGGGTCTCTAGTAATGCAAAGTAAATACTTATAAACAGATTGAAGAGAGAAAGGGAAGCAATCAGTTCAGGAAAGTTATGTCCTTGAGAAGAGCAGCTTCATTTGCCTATAAAAGCTCATTACTCTATACAGACTGTGCAGCAATAATTAGCCGCATTGCTTATTTATTAACTTCACTGAATTACTGTACTGCTAGTGTAGCTTGCATATAAATAGTCTTTGGCATTTTGCAATCCTTACTATCGTCAGAGTACACTCTGCAAAATTGAAATAACAAAGATTATACAATGAAAATAAAGAGCATGGCCTCTTAGTATACAATACTTCATTAAAAAGAAAAAGAAAAAGAAAAAAAACAGCCAAGATAATCTGTTGTCAGGTATATGGCTTGCAGAAACACAATATGCGGGTTATGATTCTCTGAAAATTTGACATGGTTTAAAATAATACAGATTCACAAGAAAAATGACCTCATGCAAGAACCGGAGGAAGCAAGATTAGTGGTGTTGGTTATTACAAGCAATCAGATTCCAGCTGTCATTTTTGTAGTGCACATTAGCAGGCATTAGATAATATAAACATCTGAATAATGCCGTAGGCACCTCTGTAAATTTTTTTTTTTTTTGTAATTTTAGCAGAATATCACTAATTAAGCTCCAAGATATTGGGATTGTTTTACCAAAGAAGTGGGGCATTTTCACTTTGCAAGCAAACTTAAACAAAGTGATTGAGATCAATTAAAAAAAACTAAGGGCTCTTTCACACAGGCGGTCCGATCAGATCCGCCTGTCAGATTTTTAGGCGGATCTGATCGAATGCCCCATTCAGCCCTATGAAGCAGCGGATGTCAGCGGTGACATGTCCGCTGACACCCGCTGCCATCCGCATCCGATCCTGTCCATGAAATCCGGACGGATGGAAACCCTATTTTCCATCCGTCCTGGGGATCGGATGGGATCGGATGAGAGTGGACAGGCGGTCCGCTCTCATCCGATTCCCCATAGAGAGCAGCGGGGGCTGTGACACCTCCCTCTCCGCACTGCAATACCAAATAAATATGTATTTTAAACTTATCATTGTGTGGCGTTGAACATTTGACCACCTCATTTGGGCCCTCAAAACCCCATCTTTTTCTGTCTTCAGTTTTTGTGATTGAGATAAAGTGGTATTAAATCTAATGTGCAAGCAAAAATATATTTTTTAAATTTGATTTGCACATGGCGGAATGTTCAATTTTATTACTCTCACCCATGAAAAGAGCCTAAATTTAAACATCTAATTCAGTGACCTCTAATTTTATGTAAATATAATAAATTATACATGAACAAAAATAGAGATAAATATTGCACAACACACGCTAGGTAAATACGTTTTTTAAAATGTACAGATGACAAGCAAGCAAATTATTGCCCACTCACATTTTGTGCAACTCAGAACAAAACACCTTCTGCAAACATGAAATCCTTTATCATTTCTAAAGAAGCAGTAGTGACCTTGACTACAATATGCTTCATGATTTGGGTTTTTAGTCAGCAGTTTATCTGCTAATTGCTACAGACTACTGCTTGTGGTTTGAATCTGGAATCGCAGTCTCCCCCTTTCATAGGTGACTGAAATGCTTGATAAAGGAGAAGAATGTAAGCTATTTTTTCCTATTGCTAAGAGCTGGCTATTTTACCAACAACACTGGAAAAAAGAGAAAGAGGTAGAACATCCAGTACTACATGAAATCAACACCTCATACTGACAGATATTGGGCATTCAAGAAATAAATACTTTAATAATACTTTTAATACTATTCTGGAAGAGCTAAAAACAGCGGACAGATCATGTACAAATGACCTTCATTATTACATTTTCATTTGAAATACATGGTTCATTGTTCTACTATTGATGTAATTATAGAGAGCAGAGCAAAAATTTGCCATGGTGCGAATTTACAACAAAAGATTAATAAACCTTTTCTTAATGCTGAGCAAAGGATTAAAAAAATGTGTTGGGAACAGCAAACTAAAAATAAAAAGTGTACAATTTTAAGGGTCCATGCTCATTGGGCTTAAAAAAAAAAAAAAAAAGCTAATTCTTTTGGCAGAAAAAGATGTGCATTTCATTCTGTTGTGTACTGACAACATACAGCAATTTTGTGGCTTGAGGCTCAGTTCACATTGGTGTGATGGAAGACATTGTATGTGATTCGCACTGCACTGTTATGCAAATCACATGAGATGTCTGTGCGATGCGAATTCATCCATACAGATTGTATGGCCGAATTTGCACCGCATTCAGGCCAAAGTTGCGCAGGACCCTTTTTTGGTCCCCATCAGAATTGGATCGCATGGGTTTTCATATTCATGCAATCAAATTCCTGTCTGAATTGACAGTTTGGACTGCGATATGCAAACCGATCTGGGGGTGTCATTAACTTTCTATTGACACTCCCATCGGTTTGCATATGGCAGTGTGAACTGTGAACTGCCTGCGAGTCGGGTGCAATGATAACCAAGCCTGAAAGGTATTAGCCCTGCCAGTATGTATTTTGCTTAAAGTGGAGTTCCACCCAAATTTTGAACTTTACAGATTTCAGCACTGCTGTGTCTTGTTAAAATGAATTGGGCTATATTTTTTTTTCTGTTCCATTACCTTATTTTAGTACATAGTTTGTTTTACTTCCTCCTTCTGCGGTCGCGGCGCAGTGTGTCACTTCCGGCTTTGCATTGCGTCCTGGGAGATGTGTGTCATCAACTTCCTCCGACACTGCCATCGCTATGGAAACCTGACCCACAGTCTACAGCGCAGACGTTAGATTGATAGGTGTATGCTGGGTAACCAGCATACAGGAAGAAGAACGAAGCGGCCTCAGGTGCCCACACTTGAGATGGCCGCGCTCTGCAAGCATTTTTAAAAGTAGGAAATTCTTTACAAATAAATACTGTACTAGATGTAAATCAGAGAATAGTGTTAATGTATATGGCGATGTAATAATATTAAAGGGGTATTTTTTTTTTTATTATTATTTTCGGCCGGAACACCGCTTTAACTACTTGACCCCTCCTACTCTCCCATCGCCACAACATAGACACTAATCATTCTATAGTCCAAGATAAGAACTAGGAGGTCTAATTATGCTTCTTGAGATAACACATGGAGTATGCACAAGACACAGTTCAGCTCTGAGATTCTGACAAGATCAAGGTATTGTTTGTCCTACAGAACCAGAAATATATATAAAAAAAAAACACTATATGGTATATTTAAAAGACCAAAAAAGAGACAGTATCAAAAGTTCATGCATCAAACCTCACAAACCTGAAGACTTATGTAAGTGAGTTTTCAGATTCAGTATGTGCATTGTAACTCCCTAAGGAGGCATATTCATCAACAGCAAATTGACAGAATAAAGCTCACCTCCAGCCATTTTTATTAAGGTTTTGGGTAGAGCACAGGAGATTTAGAAATTTGGTAAATTTTCTACTTACAGCGTTTTTCAAGGACATATATGGCTTTAAATTTGTGCACTGTTTTAATAAATACCCTGATATTTTTTATCATAACATGACAAATTTCAGAAACGTTTGAAAAATGAGCTTATTAACTGCAAATCTCATGCTGAGATATTGATTATAATATTAAAATACTTTTCTCAAATTCACCAACGGTAGGTATCATCATGTGAAGAAGCTTAAGGACAAACTGGAGATTAAATGCCAAATTATTTACACGCACAAGAAAAAAACAAAAAAAAAAATCAAACAATCTTTATGAAAACTCAATTGCTCTTAACATAATATATCTATATATTATCTGAAATATATTTCAAATATTATCAGATTCACAGTATTCAAACATATTATGAAAAACAGATTCCTAGCAGCTTTGAAATGGAAAAATCACAATAAATTAAAAAAAAACACCTAATTTCTAAAAATTGCGCAGGGTCTATAAAATTATGCATTATTTAAAAAAAAAATGTATATATATATTACAATGCAAATAAACCTGCATATTTGACATAATATAAATTCTACACAGAAGAACAGTAATGATTCTTACTTATAATTTTAAATGACTAGTAACTATTAAATTTAATTTTGAATCATATCAGCATTCTTGCTTATTAAACATTATTAATAAGCATACACCAAAAAAAAATGTTGTACCCCCATGTGAAGTTAATAAAGTTCATACAGTGATAATGCAGACAATAACTCTATTTCAGTTATCAAAAAAGATAAGATCTTCCTTATAATATGCATGGTAAACAAGAAGGGAATCCATCTTACACTGGAAATTCTGATGTATTTTAATATATTGCTGAGGATATTCCCCAATCTATAGTAAAATACTCTATACTGAAGGTAATAGGTACACTCTATGGAAATTGTTGCCTTTATCAACATAGGCAATACAACGGGCAAGCAGAAGATTTGGTTCAACATACAGCGAAAGGTATTCTTTTTACCAATAGTACAGATTACGTGCTGACCATGAGAACCTCTAGAAAATATGTGGGTGGAACCTTATAGCTTAGATATCTAGGGTCTGGTGTTCTCTTTGCTATTGATATGTTTGGTATCATGATGCCAAGATCAGTTCTCGAAGGCCCTTGTCACGCTTACACCTAACACAGGTGGTCAGACACTATTGCTAGCCTCTGTGTTTTTCACCTATAGCAGCCCCCCCTTCCCATAAGGCAAGCAGGCCAACTGGTACTCGGTTGCCCCCAGGTCTTAAACACATTGTAATAGTGCCTGGGTACCACACCAGGAATGCATGAACTGAACAAAGCAAACAGGTACTTGCGGTTGGCAGACAGGCAAAGTGGTTCAATGACTGTCCAGTTAGAAGGCAGGCAAGGTTCATAATAGTCAGAATCAATCCATAGTCAAAAGATAGGCAGATTTCAGAGAATATTCGATATCCAATCCAAGGTCATAACCGAGGGAACCCAATCTAGCAGAGCAGGGCAGACAAACAGGGAACTTAGAACACGTATTATACACGCATGGGACTGCAGGCTTGGCTAGCTCAAATCAGGTTTGTTCTCCACTCAGAGACTAGCCCAATAATCACCTTGCAGGTGAACAGACAAGGCAAATAGTTCATAGTAAAACCCCATCTAGGTATAGACGCACATCTATCCCAGCATGTTCAGTTTTCTAGCTGTGCTGTGAGCACAGCGTGTCTCTCCTCCAATGGCCAAGACTTGTGCTGACAGACCCCCCTGCAGAGTTCCTCACTGGGAAGACCCGCGTATTGTTAATTTTCTGCCTCCTGCTGACGTGTCTACCCGCAGTCTTCACCCCCACTTCTCTAAGCCCCCTATGCACCTGAGAACAGAGGTCATGTTATCACTTATAAACATATAAAAAAAGGTATAATTATATATAAACAGGTATAGATAGTGGTGGCAAAAATAATGCTGGTATGACACGATTGCAAAAATTGTGGAAATGCTGATGTTTTGCAACTTTTCAGGATTATAGGAAAAGTTATTTTGCACTTAATGCAAATGTTTATATGTCAATTTTAAGAAACTTTAATGCTGAATTTAAAACAAAATATAAATATATGCAATAAAAAAAAAAAGTTTCTAAAGAAAGAAACACAAGTGTGAAGACCAGGCCTTTTTTGACAATTTTTGTAAACATGTTAAAATCTGTTTTTTGCTAGAAAATGAAATTAAGATTCAACGTGTAAAATAAAAAAATCAGAAATGGAGGATCTTACTCATCAGGCTAAAGATACCCCTTCTAAATTTTACAAAATATGGGCTTGCTGGTTACATTTTTTGGATTCTTTGAGTTCATCCCAGACACCCAATACTTACTACCCCAATCCTTAGTAGTCTCCTCCTTCGGGGGAGAAGAATGGATACTCTCCTTTCATCTTTCTTACTTTTTCCCTTATTTGTTGCTCTCACACATCTTTCTTTTTTCCGTATTTTCTGCTTTCTATCCCTACTTACCCTACTAGCCCCTACCCCCCCTCATCTGCCCCCCTTAACCTATACTCACTCTTCCATCTAGACAGATCCTATTTCCTGCCTTTCTCCTCTTAAGCTCCCTCCCCCCAACCTCTTGTCCCCTTACACCTCCATCTCCTACCTCCTGTTCTCTTACCCCACATCGCTGCCAGTTGTAGGTGACCCCTTGACTATATATTTGTATATATTATATATTTGTAAAATACTATGTATATTTCATGGATATTTCATGGATCCCCATGTAACCCTATTAACGCCTTCCCATACTCACGGAGCAGTCCTGAATATTGTCTGCTGGTGTATAAATATCTTACATAGGAATTACTTCCAGTATCTTGACTGCCTATGCTTAGTGTTCCATGAATAACGTGATCTCTTTTGAGTTAATGGTTGTTTAACTTTATGCCCATGTCTTGGATACTCCACAAATACCACTCAGCTATTGTATTACATGTTATTATGACACCAAGCCATTCTATGTTATGTTGTACTCTTTGACTCAGGCAGCTGCACCCGCCACTGGTTTGCCTGTTACTTGTATCCTCAAAACGAATACATTTTCTGGAAAAAAATAATATATTGGCAAAAATCCACGTGTCCACTGGTGGCTTATTTTCAATGAATATATGGGTGCTTCCATGCATCGTGTGGTCATGGCATACTAGCCTTACTAACAAGAAAGTACAGCACAAACCTGCTGGATTGCTCCTGAACAGTGATGAGCTTCAGCTGGTTTGGATTAGGATCTGAACCCAACGTGTGTGAGCCTGACAGGATGCTGTCAACTGCAAGGGCCAATCATCTGTGGCCCACAGCTGCACAAATACATGCCCCTTGTAAATGTTCAACTGCGGGGCAGGGAATGTCCCAGCCACAGATGATTGGCCTGTACAAGTTTCAGCTTCCAGACAGGCTCGGATCCTTTTCCAAACAAACCCAAGCCTTGTCACGGAACCATGAACCAGACGTACAATAACAGATAAGTGAAAATAAGAAGGCTTTATTGAAAATCAAGCTGTAAAGCAAAAGTCCAAACGGATGGCGAAACCGAGGCAGAGTCCTTGCGAAGCCAGAGGTCAGGAACCAGGAGGGTAGTCAGACGAAGCCGGGATCAGGAACCAGCAGGGTAGTCAGACGAAGCCAGGATCAGGAACCAGCAGGGTAGTCAGACGAAGCCAGGATCAGGGACCAGAAGCAGCAGCAGTCTTAGAAGCATGTGAACACAGGAGGACCAAGCAAGGAACTGAAGCCACAGACCTCCTATATATATGAGCTAGGCATCCAGCTCCTCCCAGTGGGAAGGAGGAGCCGCAGGGTGGGAGGCTACAAGAAACCCAAAAACCAAGATGGCCGCCAGCACATGTCAAACGAAGGAGAACAGCAAGAAGGTAAGACCATGACAGTACCTCCCCCTCAAGGGCCCCTCCTCCGCGGAGTAAAGAACGGTTTCTGAGGGAAGCGTGTGTGGAAGGCTCGGAGCAAGGCAGGAGCATGGACATCTGCGGAGGGAACCCAGGAACGCTCCTCTGGACCATAACCACGCCAATGAACCAAAAACTGCACCCGACCGCGGACCAGGCGTGAGTCCAGGATATTGCTCACCTCATACTCCTCACGATTGCCCACTTGGACCGGACGAGGCCGAGGAACCGAGGAAGTGAAACGATTACACACCAGTGGCTTCAACAGGGAGACATGAAACACGTTGGAGATCCGCATGCCAGGAGGAAGCGCAAGGGCATAGGCTACCGGGTTTACCCTGCGAAGCACTCGGAAGGGACCAACAAAGCGAGGCGCCAGCTTGGGAGTGGCACTCAAAGGTTGAGGTTGCGGGTGGACAACCATACACGGTCTCCGGCCTGGTAGGAAGGAGCAGGCGCTCGTCTGCGATCAGCCTGGAGTCTCTGGCGCTGCGCAGAGACCTCAAGGGACTTCTGGATCTGTACCCAAGAAGCACGTAGGACGGAAAGGTGATCCTCCACAGCCGGAATATCCTGGGGAGAGAATACCTCCGGTAACACGGCAGGTTGGAACCCATAATTGGCCATGAAGGGAGACGTCCCAGAGGAAGAGTTCACCGCCGTGTTCCTGGCAAACTCAGCCCAAGGCAGGAGGTCAACCCAATTGTCTTGGTGATCGGAGACATAGCAACGAAGGAATTGCTCCAAGGCCTGATTGGATCGTTCTGCGGCCCCATTGGACTGAGGGTGGTAGGCCAAGGAGAAGGAGAGATGAATCCCCAACTGGGAGCAAAAGGCGCGCCAGAACCTGGACACAAACTGACTCCCCCGATCCGACACAATCTCCTTGGGCAAACCGTGCAACCGGAAGACCTCCCTGGCAAAAATCGTGGCCAACTCCTGTGCAGAGGTTAACTTCTTGAGAGGAACACAGTGGCACATTTTGGAAAATCGATCCACAATCATGAGAATGACCGTATGGCCTCGGGATGCAGGGAGGTCCACAATGAAATCCATCCCCAGGTGTGACCATGGGCGCTCCCCGGTGGCTATGGGTTGCAGAAGGCCCAACGGAAGGTGCCGAGGGGACTTACTCTGGGCACAAACGGAGCATGTCGCTACATATGCGGCGATGTCGGAACGTAGGGAAGGCCACCAGAACAGACGTGAAACAGCCCAGGACAGCTGATTCTTTCCAGGATGCCCCGCGGTCTTGGAGTTATGGTAGGTTCGCAACAACCGAGTGCGCAACTCCTCAGGCACAAAACATCTGCCGTTGGGTCTCCCAGAGGGAGCACCAGATTGAGCCGCCAAGATCTGCTCACCCAGGGGAGAGGTCAGGCTGGTGCGAATGGCGGCCAGGATCTGATTCGGTGGTATGACCGAAGTCGGAATCAACTCCTCCCTGGACAGGTCGGAGTACTGCCGTGATAAGGCATCCGCCCTGATGTTCTTGGAACCGGGTAGGTAGGAGACCACGTAATTAAAACGTGACAAGAACAGAGCCCATCTGGCCTGACGTGGTGTCAATCTCTTGGCCTCAGAAAGGTAGGTCAGATTCTTGTGGTCCGTCAGGATGAGGACCGGAACCACCGAACCCTCGAGCAAGTGCCTCCATTCTTTAAGGGCCTGCACGATGGCCAATAACTCCCTGTCACCAATCTGATAGTTGCACTCCGCGGAAGACAGTTTCCGGGAGTAAAACCCACAAGGAAGCAGAGGACCCTCTGGTGTTCTACGCTGGGACAGAAGGGCGCCTACTCCCGTCTCAGACGCGTCCACCTTGAGGACAAAGGGCAACCCAGGGTTGGGATGCGACAGAATCGGAGCCGACACAAAGGCGGACTTTAGAGCCTCAAAAGCTCGGATGGCCTCGAGTGGCCAGACCTGGGAATTACTGCCCTTCCTGGTCAGATCCGTGAGAGGCTTGGCTAGCATGGAAAAGTCCCTGATGAACTTCCGATAATAATTGGCGAAGCCCAAAAAGCGCTGCAGGGAGCGAAGACCACTGGGCTGGGGCCACTGTAAGACAGCCGAAACCTTCTCAGGATCCATGGAGAACCCCTCAGCGGAAATGATGTAACCTAAGAAGGTTACCTGGGATCGGTGAAATTCGCATTTCTCAAGCTTACCGAACAGCTCGTTCTCTCGTAACCGTTGCAACACTCGTCTGACATCCAGAATGTGGGTCTCCATGGATTCAGAATATACCAAGATGTCATCCAAATAGACCACCACACATTGCTGCAACAGGTCACGGAAAACATCGTTAATGAATTCCTGAAAGACTGCGGGCGCATTGCACAACCCAAAGGGCATAACCAAGGATTCATAATGACTGGTCCTGGTGTTAAACGCGGTCTTCCACTCATCGCCCGCCTTGATCCTTACGAGGTTATATGCCGCCCTCAGGTCGAGTTTGGTAAAGACCGTGGCCCCTTTAAGGCGATCGAACAGCTCGGAAATCAAGGGTATCGGGTAAGCGTTCTTGATCGTGATGCGATTGAGACCCCTGTAATCGATGCAAGGCCTCAACTCACCGCCCTTCTTTTTCACAAAGAAAAATCCAGCCCCTGCCGGGGACGAGGATTTGCGAATGTGTCCGCGTGAAAGCGCCTCCTTCACGTACTCCTCCATGGCCTCATTCTCCGCTACCGACAGTGGATAGACCTTGCCACGAGGAGGAACGGCACCAGGTTGTAACTCGATGGCACAATCGTATGGGCGGTGCGGAGGTAGGGCAACCGCGCGCACCTTATCGAATACATCCCGGTACTCCTCGTATTCAGGAGGCAACAGAGAGTCCGAGGAAGTACACAGCAACTTGACAGGCCCATGGATGCAACTAGCCCCACACTGCGGTGACCACGAGAGGATCTCGGCCGATCTCCAATCGAAAGTCGGATTATGCTTCTGGAGCCAGGGGTACCCCAAGACCACCGAGTAGTGTGGAGACGAAATAACCTGGAAGCAGACCGACTCTCTGTGAACGGCACCAATGGCTATCCCTACTGGAAGGGTCTCATGAGTCACGTGTGGCGGCAGAAGGGGTCTGCCGTCTATCGCCTCAAGAGCCAGTGGAGAACCTCGGGCCTGCAGAGGAATGGAATTGGCGGCAGCGAACACACTATCAATGAACAAACCACCAGCACCAGAGTCCACCAACGCCTGGGTCGTCACTGAGCCCCCGACCCAGGAGAGGACAACAGTGATCAGTGGTTAGTCAACACGGGAAACCGGGGACGAAGAGACTCCACCCAAGATCTGCCCCCGACAGGATCTCAGGTGCGAGCGTTTCCCGGACGGTTCGGACATGCCAACAGAAAATGCCCACCGAGACCACAGTACATGCATCGACCCTCGCGTCTTCGGAGTACCCTCTCCCCCTCGGACAGGCGAGCAAAGCCCAGCTGCATGGGTTCACCCCCAGCCAAGTCATCCCCAGGAGGCGTGGGAGGAGAGGGAGGCACGGGTGGGACAGCAAAGGTAGGCGCCAATCTGTTAGGAGGCCTCCGCAGACTCTCCTTAAAGGAAGGTCTCTCCCTGAGTCTGGTGTCAATCAAAATCAAGAAAGAAATAAGAGACTCGAGCTCCACTGGTAGGTCCTTAGCTGCAACCTCATCCTTCAAGGCATCCGAGAGACCATGAGAGAAAGCAGCGACCAGAGCCTCATTATTCCAGCCCACCTCTGCTGCCAGGGTACAAAACTCAATGGCGTATTCAGCTACGGATCGTGAACCCTGTCTGATGGACATAAGGAGCTTCGCAGCAGAGGCAGCACGAGCCGGCACATCGAATACCCTCCGAAGAGAAGCAACAAAACCGGAAAACTCGGCAACCACCGGATTGTTGTTCTCCCATAAAGGGCTGGCCCAGGCCAAGGCCTTGTCCGAGAGCAGCGAAATTAAGAAGCCCACCTTTGATCTCTCAGTAGGAAAGGCATGTGGCAGCAACTCGAAATAAATGCCCACCTGGTTAAGGAAACCTCGGCACTGAGTTGGCTCTCCCCCAAAGCGCTGTGGAAGGGGGGCAGAACCAGTCATACCCCGAAACACCGCAGGCGCAACAACAGGTGTCGGGGTAGACTCTGGCGCAACAACCGGAGCGGCAGTAGGAGCGGGCCCAGGAGCGACAACCGACCCATCAGCAACGGGAGCGAAATGAGCCGTGCGTTCAAGCAGGGTTTGCAACGCCACGGCGAACCGACCCAACAGGTGATCCTGCTGATCAAGTCTGGCAACCAGCGTGGGTAGCGAGGATGGCCCTGTACCGTCAGAATTCATGGCTTGGTCCTAATGTCACGGAACCATGAACCAGACGTACAATAACAGATAAGTGAAAATAAGAAGGCTTTATTGAAAATCAAGCTGTAAAGCAAAAGTCCAAACGGATGGCGAAACCGAGGCAGAGTCCTTGCGAAGCCAGAGGTCAGGAACCAGGAGGGTAGTCAGACGAAGCCGGGATCAGGAACCAGCAGGGTAGTCAGACGAAGCCAGGATCAGGAACTCGCAGGGTAGTCAGACGAAGCCAGGATCAGGGACCAGAAGCAGCAGCAGTCTTAGAAGCATGTGAACACAGGAGGACCAAGCAAGGAACTGAAGCCACAGACCTCCTATATATATGAGCTAGGCATCCAGCTCCTCCCAGTGGGAAGGAGGAGCCGCAGGGTGGGAGGCTACAAGAAACCCAAAAACCAAGATGGCCGCCAGCACATGTCAAACGAAGGAGAACAGCAAGAAGGTAAGACCATGACAAGCCTATAA
Source organism: Pelophylax lessonae (assembly GCF_965119305.1). NCBI lineage: Eukaryota > Metazoa > Chordata > Amphibia > Anura > Ranidae > Pelophylax > Pelophylax lessonae. The sequence continues at coordinate 110,426,417 of NC_138776.1, forward strand.
ACTACTTTTAGGCAGCACTGTTTCTACAAAGAGAAGTAGAGGGTTGTGTGTTTCTGTTCCTGTTCATTCAGCCATTTGTGTGCCTGTGAACCCTGACTTTCTTCCATCAAGTCTGTATTCACAGCTCAGCAGTAAGCCATCTATCTGAAACCATTGAGTACAACACTCACTACAAGACTCACTTTATCACTTGCTGACTGTAAAGTGCACACAAACTATTTTATGCAACATTTTATATTCACCTTACTAAAAAGACATAAATACTTAAAAAAATATTTTTATACTTGAAAAAAATCCACAACAAAACACGGGGAAAACACTGGGCATACTGTTTTTTTACACTTTTGTGAAATTTTACTGAATCTGGGATCAGCTACAGCCTGCAGAAAACTGTATGATCATTTTACAAATACCTAGCCTCAGTGACTATACTTGTGAATAAATATAAAAAAAAAAAAGTTTAGTATACAGTGATGAAAATGATGGTTGATTTACTAGTAGTACATATTTAGACCAAATATAGCCTTTCATTTATAAAAAAAATGGAATTTTGCAAAGCTGGGTATAGATGCTGAAATTGATTTATCATACTTAGAAAAGCCAGTAAATATTCTGCTTTGGTAAATCCAGTACAATGCTCCTGCACTATTTTCTCTTCCTGGACTTAAATCTGAAATACTTTGATAAATGATCTGCTAAGGAGACACAACATGCAATTGATGATGTTCCTGTCAATTTGACGGCAAGATAGCCTTTTATAATATACAGTATGATTGATAGCATCCTCTATATTTTCCCTTCACATTGCTTTTCCTTGCCAGGGAGGCAGACAACTAAAAGTGGCCCTTAAAATGAAAATATTCCTTTAATACTGTCAAGATTCTGTTGACTTGTTTACTGTATTCATTGCGGTTACATTGTATAATTATTATACCTTCTGGTTGTAGTTATGTACATCCATGTTGTACAGTGGGACCTTGCAGAAAAGAAATGGCATTGGCAATATAAGCATTGCTATACCATTAAAAAGTAATGGCAGCTTAGTAGCTTTACACCTCATTTATTTAAGTGTACTAAAGTTGTCAGAAGATAAATATGTGGCATGCCATTGCCAGTTTTATCCTGAAAATACAAATTATCTGACTGTGATGCTGACTCACTGGCTTAAATACCTTCTGCATTACTGACATAGAAACATCTATTCAAAGAAGGTCAGGGAAAAGTCAAAGTCCTGATACTTGATGTGGGCTGGTGACTGAAAGTAATACAGTTACAGGGTCAACATGACATCCAGGCAGCTGGAAATTAATTGCAGAAGTTAAAGTGGTTGTAAACCCTTACATATATCCAGTGAAGGGACTATCCACAGGTGATACACAGAGATGGAAAAATCCTCCTACATAGGTTGTATCTGTTTATCTGCAGTCTTTTCTCTCTACATCTATTTAAAGTGCTGAATTTATAAGCTTGTCTGAGAGTTCAGAAAAAAGGGGGTGGAGAGCTGAAGTTACACTCTGCAGAGCTCAGTGAGGAGAGGCCCTAGAGTTGATTGGAGGGAAGAGACACACCCCCTTCACACAGCACACAGCAACAGAGCTGAGGCTGTCAGTCTGCTGGAGCTCCCTCCTCTGTCACCTTTTTTCTCTTTGTGTCAGGAAAAATTCTCAGAAGTGATTCATACTGATAGCAGAGGAACAATGCAGCAGACAGAAAGGACATGTAAATGTTTTTAATTGAGACAAGTATACACTATGGAGGAATATGCTTTGATCATATTTCATGTCTGAGCTTTACAAACACTTTAAAGCTTTAGCAATGACAGCATCCACATAAACAATATGCTATAACGGCAATGAGTTTGTTTACTACTTTTATGAGCAGGTTGCCAGCTGTATTGAAAAAGCAATCCACTGTCTTTACAACCTCTGGCTCACTTCTACAGTGCCCCCCCACCCCCAAAACAAAAAACCCACATCTGAATGGTGAATGGGAAGAGATTGAGGAATGTCCATGTCTTCATCTCTCTTGTAAAGTATGAAACCAGAAGTGTTTTGCTCTTACATTATCTCACGAAAGTGAGTACACCCCTCACATTTTTGTAAATATCTTATTATATCTTTTCATGTGACAACACTGAAGAAATTACACTTTGCTACAATGTAAGGTAGTGAGTGTACAGCTTGTATAACAGTGTCACTTTGCTGTTCCCTCAAAACAACTCAACACAAAGCCATTATTGTTTAAACCGCTGGCAACAAAAGTGAGTACACCCCTAAGTGAAGGTGTCCAAATTGTGCCCAATTACCCATTTTCCCTCCCTGGTGTCATGTGACTTGTTAGTTTTACAAAGTCTCAGGTGTGAATTGGGAGCAGGTGTGTAAATTTGGGGTTATCGCTCTCACTTTCTCATAATGGTCACTGGAATTTAATCATGGCACCTCATGGCAAAGAACTCTCTGAGGATCTGAAAAAAGAATTGTTGCTCTACATAAAGATGGCCTATGCTATAAGAAGATTGCCAAGATGCTGAAACTGAGTTGCAGCATGGTGGCCAAGACCATACAGCGGTTTAATAGGACAGGTTCCACTCAGAACAGGCCTCACCATGGTCGACCAAAGAAGTTGAGTGCACGTGCTCAGTGTCAAATCCAGAGGTTGTCTTTGGGAAATAGACGTGTGAGTGCTGCCAGCATTGGTGCAGAGATTTAAGGGCTGGGGGGGGTCAGCCTGTCAGTGCTCAGACCAAACGCCACACACTGCATCAAGTTTGTCTGCATGGCTGTCTTCCCAGAAGGAAGCGTCTTCTAAAGATAATGCACAAGAGAGCCACAAACAGTTTTCTGAAGACAAGCAGACTAAGGACATGGATTAATGGAACCATGTCCTTGGGTCTGATGAGACCATAATAAACTTATTTGGTTGAGATGGTGTCAAGCGTGTGTGGCAGCAAACAGGTGAGGAGTACAAAGAGAAGTGTGTCTTGCCTACAGTCAAGTATGGTGGTGGGAGTGTCATAGTCTGGGCATGCATGAGTGCTGCTGGCACTGGGGAGCTACAGTTCATTAAGGGAACCATGAATGCCAACATGTTCTATGACCTATTGAAGCAGAGCATGATACCCTCCCTACGAAGACTTGGCCGTAGGGCACTATTCCAACATGATAATGACCCCAAACACAACTCCAAGATTATTGCTGCCTTGGTAAAGAATCTGAGGGTAAATGTGAGTGACTGGCCAATCATGTCTCCAGACCTAAACCCTATTGAGCATCTGTGGTGCATCCTCAAATGGAAGGTGGAGGAGCGCAAGGTTTCTAACATCCACCAGCTCTGTGATGTCGTCATGGAGGAGTGGAAGAGGACTCCAGTGGCAACCTGTGAAGCTCTGATGAACTCCATGCCCAAGAGGGTTAAGGCAGTTCTGGAAAATAATGGTGGCCACACAAAATATTGACACTTTGGACCTAATTTGGACATTTTAACTTTGGGGTGTACTCACTTTTGTTTTCAGTGGTTTAGACATAATTGGCTGTGTGTTAAGTTATTTTGAGGGGACATCAAATTTACACTGTTATACAAGCTGTACACTCACTACTTTACAAGTGTCATTTCTTCAGTGTTGTCACATGAAAAGATATAATAAAATATTTACAAAAATGTGAGGGGTGTACTCACTTTTGTGAGATACTGTAACTGTCAGTTCCTAGCTAGAAGGGAAGGGTGAAGTTGAAGCTTCCAAACACCTCTGATGTCTCATGCCTCCATAAAGAGTACCTGTCATTCAAAAAGTTCTATTACATAGGGGCTTATCAGCCCCATTGTGATATCAATGAAGTTAAGTGAAAGAAAATTGGGAAAATGGTTCTGGCAGGTAAAGGTTTAAATAATGACATTAGTTGTAACATTTATATAGTACAGATGGTATTATGCTACATTGTCCATGTAAAAGATACTGTACTTACTGAGATATTTATCATATAGGTTTAACCCCATGGTAGTTCACAAGAGTTTGTGAGTGTCCATTCTTGGTCACACCCTGTGACCATGGTGTTCTGGCACCATGCGATCTGGTGCACACAAATGCACTGCATTTGAGATCTGCATTTGGGGTGCCGTAAGGATTACTTTGACACCTGCAGAAGATCACACACCTAGGAAATGCACTCGGAATGTGAGTTTTTGAACTGCGTTTTGGTGTGAATGGGTCATTAATCCAGATACTCATAAAAATGTATCTTTACATATATCTGTCTTCATTAGGGTTTATCTGAACACAACTGGGTTCGGTTCATTGAGGTTTGACCAAACACACAGAAAAATAATGTTTTGCAGTGAGCAGTAAATTTAATAATGGTAAAAGTACAACATTAAAAATGTACTATTCCTAAATCTGCTTGTGAAGTAGCCCTTCTCTACCATGCAAATAAAGTAAACAAAAAGGAACATTTAGAATAAAAAAAGTGGTTGGGACCAAAAAAGGACTTACAATATATGTATAGGGTTCAGAGAACACAGTGTCCCTTTACATTTTAGGGACAAACATATGAGGGACCCTTCAGGATTAAAATTTTGGGGGATCGAAAAAATGCCCCACTCTTGGCGTGGGGCTAACAGGGTCTGAGAATTATCAAAAAAAGAGACAGAATGGATATACCGGACCAATGCCTTAGTACCGAATGGTTTAAATGTGGATTTAGACCTAAATTGTTTTTTAAGCAATTTTTAAGAGGCACTTTCCCCCTTCATTTTCATTTTTATATATTTATATATTTTCATTTTTATATATTTATATATTTTAACTTGGATTTTTATCATTCTTCTCTCCAGCTCCTTAATACTTATTCAGTCATTTAGTGTGGATCACCTTCTAATATGTTTTTTTATGTATCTCTGTTGTTTTTATCCTTTTTTATACAAATAGATTTTATACATTCCTCGGAATATTTATTTTTAAGATATATATGTGGTTTTAACAGACCGTCTTTATATATGTATTTTTAGGCAGTCAGATGCCATTTGAATGTATATTATTGTGATCGCTTTTAAATGTAAGCCGATTTGTGGTTTCACCACATATATACTGTACAGCGTGTATTAGCACATATGCGGGATACGACTATATGTTTAAATTGTATTCCCACATCAATTGAGAGCACATTTGTGTAATATGAGTTATATACTTTTTTATGTAAATGGATTACTAGGACTGCCCCCTGATAATATTGGTAATTGTAAGCATTACGGACTGCAATTTGCTATAATGGCCATTTTTGGCAATAGCGGGGATGGCTCCCTGTGCCGACAGTCGTTCGGTCACTTCCCCTTGGGGATAAACAACATCCGGGGTGAATGCTCCGGATGTGATTAGAACGGCATTAGCTGTAGCGGTTTCCGCCGTAAGTGACGCAGGGACGGCCGCCGGAAATGACGTAGGGACGTCCAAGCACAATGTTGTTTACATTTGACATCACTTCCGGTATCGTGGATGCCGGAAGGGGTGCGATTTGGCGGCAATAGGAGCGTGTGGAACTCCTCCTAAAGGGAGGAGTCATCATAACACGCAGTGGGATGAGTCCTGGCCATCTATGTATGAATATGGGAGCAATTTACAGCATGCCTGGTCCTCAGTTGAAGTCCACACGGACGAAACGCATCAGAACACAGGCATGCTGTTTCCCTGGTAACCACAAGTGGCTTTGGCTGGCATCCGGATCTCACCGTGAAGTAGGCTTGAACATTTTCATGCAGCAGTGGAGGCTTGACTATTTTCATGCAGCAGTGGTGAACTGGCCATAACCAATGGGTTACTTTTATTCTGCTTGAAAGATCTGTTTATATGTAAGCATATTGGATTTGGGGTTTTTTGTAGTGATTTGTGCAATAAATGTTGAAACGGTATCACACTATTGTGCCCCCATCTTTATTTCCATGACACATCTGAATCCATAATTGGAACACGTATGTGGAAGTCATCTGGCATTGACGAGGATATGTAAAGGTGTCAAGGGTCCAAGCTACCTATGCTTACAGGCGTATGTTTATAATATTTCCGGTGAGTGCCCACTACTAGGGGGGTCACGTTTGGTGTGGTGAAGGTTGGAACCTGACTATTGACATCAGTACACCGGGGATCATTATTATCATTACCTTACGAACTGTCTGGTGATTTTAAGAATGTTTTATTGAGTCTAAAGACAGTTTTTTTCCTTTTGAGGATTTTATGGTCTACGATATATGTTTGATATATTGTGCGCTGCTGGATGCAATCAAGTGCTGGACTATACTTTTAAGTACTTTTACAGTATTTTATTTCATCATTTACATAAAAAGGAACATTTGCAAAGGAAAATAAAACAGTTTAAAATGTTGTTAACTCACATTTTCCTGCAGTCTTTATTTATTTTGTAAATAACGAAATCAGGACCCCCCAGATAATACATTTCAGACCCAGATTAAGGAGGATGAGGGTCTGGTATGTATTTTAGCATGGATCCTCATTGCATTATTTACAAAATAAAGGAAAGGTATAGCCCCTTCAGGTCATGAGCCCCCCCTGTCCTAGAATCTATACTAAACCCTTCAGATCTGGTATGAATATTAAGGGGAAATCTTGTGCAAAATATGGCCTGGGATTTCTCCCCAAACACATACTAGACCTTTAATCTAAGCACAGAGCCTGCCAGGCCAGGAAAGGGAGGCAGCAGACCCATGTTGCTGAGGAAAAGGACCACACTGAACACCCAGCACATTGCACAATGATAGCAAACAGAGGATCACAGTGGGACAACTTTGGATTCCCTTTGCAGGTGGGTATATGCTTTGAAGACAGGTACATGGAAAAAATGGGGGATGGTAGGGAAAGTTGAGTATTGGTTTAAAAAAAAAAAAAAGCAAGTGGTACCAACAAAAATGAATGCATAAAACATGTTCCCAACTGCTTTTGATGGTCAACCAGTCCCAGGGCCTATAAATATAACACAAATTTGTCTTGCATTTCTTGCCTACTCTTTTTCGTTGCACTGACTTCCCCCAAGAATATTACACTATTTCAATGATGTGACAATATGAAGGATTTGCCTGCTTGAAACAATAAATGTATACAATGAGGATGACTTGATTAACACGTCACAATAAAAAATGGTCCATGTGCCTTTTAATACCTTGTATTATCAATGACAAGTATCTCTGGAGAAAAACATTCTTCACCTTAATCTTGCCATGAATAGTTTTCATTATACTTTTCATTATAGCAAATGGTATTTAAAATGAACAGCTTGAATCATAAAGTACTTTGTTGAAAAAATCTTTACAATTTGCAGACTAAATTGCATTTAATATACTGATCTTTAGCTGAAGGCAAGGTGGTCTTTAGCAGGAGATTTGGTTAGTGACATTTTATTGCTAATACAGTTATAAAAAATAATAAACATATTTTAATTTATTAAACATATTTTGTTCAGGGTATATAGACTATAATGGTGTGCCACAGCATTGACGAAAGATTATGTAGTACAGTGAACCTCAAGAGTAAACCTAGTTTTCTGTACAATCAAGCTTATTTTATAAGACAATTTAAAGGGAAAACATGGAGTAAATACATTTTGCTTAACTGTAAGATTAATTATATGTAAATTCTTTGTTGCTGCTGAGTCACTGTGCTTTTTGCGCTTTGCTTTAAAGCCCAATTCCAGCTTCGGCTAAAAACACACACGGATACCCCAAGCAGCTTTGACTGGCAAATGAATCTTATCTTCGGTATTGCTGCATGCATACTCACTCGTTCACCAATCCATAGCCAGTCCTTTTCCAGACTGAATGATGCCCAACTTCATTCAAATCCCTTTCCATGAACCCAGGATATCATGACTCTGCCTTCTGCTCTGGACTATTAGGAGAATGCTACAGAAGTTGGTTGCACCGCATCATTACATAACATAGCTTTCTGCGGCATTTAGGACCTGGCCATTGTCAGAGCAATAAGCAAATAATGAAGATCTATAATTTTTATTTTAATAGGTACTATTACTAAGTTGTACTCCTCCTGCTTTCTCCTTGTGGTATATGTAATCCGTGTAATGGGTGTTGAATTTTGATTTGAAGGCTGGCCTAAATGAAGCCGCTACTAATCCTCGGGGGCGTATGGAAATCTGGGTGAACCTTCTTAGAAATTAAAGAACCAGATCAGAATATTTGAAACAATTACACATATTTAGTGTTCGTTGGTAGGTTTTAAGAGGTAAAGAATTGCAGCATTACGGTCTAGTAATGGTTGTTAGGGAAGTGTTAAAAGTCTTCTGTTTATTTGGTTTAGTCAAATGCCACTTTGTTGCTTTATATTGGTTTCCAGTTGACTCTATATGTAATTTAGCTCAAAACCTTGCGCATTATAGCCAACTTCCTAGAGTTCCTAGAGTTTTAATTTCATCCCATGTATTTTTCACTATGGTAGTCTGGTATTTTTTGTAAGTATTTTGACAGGACGAGACTCTATCACTACAAAATTGGTCAGTTAACCCTCCTAGCGGTATCCCCGAGCGTGACTCGGGGTGGATTTTCCATGCTATTATCGGTATCCTCGAGTCACGCTCGGGGTGGATGGGCAGAGCACGCAGCGGTGTCTCTTACCTTCTCCTGGCGATCCAGCGATGATCTCCCATTGCTGAGATCGCCAGCCGTCTGAGATCCCCGCCGCTCGTCCGTCCTCCGTCGGTGTGATGACTTCCTAGTTCCGTTCCCTGCAGCAGCAATGTTGCATGGGAGCGGAACTAGGGAGGGAAATTCAAACATTGAACGTTGCACAAAACACAAACACACACATAACATTTATATTATATATATATATATGTGTATATATATATATATATATGTATGTATATATATATATATATATATATATATATATATATATATATATATATATATATATATATATATATATATATATATATACACACGCACACACATATATATATATATATACACATATACACGTATGTATATATATATATACACACACACACACACATATATATATATATATATACACACATATATATATATATATATATATACACACACGTATATATATATATATATATATATATATATATATATATATATATATATATATATACACCTATATATGTATATATATATATATATATATATATAATATGACGCATGAATTATAATCTAATCAATAATATAATTTTATTATATAATATAATATATATATATTATATATTATATAATAAAATTATATTATTGATTAGATTATAATTCATGCATTTGTGTTTCAAATTTATCACATCTGGGATGTCTACTAGAGTCTTGTTTTGGTCAGGTTTAAGTCAGTAATTACTAAGAATTGTAGGCCTATAATACATAACGCCAAATTTCCATGAAAAAAATTGTACCGCTTTTGGTACAGAATTCCTGACAGAATCATACCGCCAGGGAGGTTAAAGGACACAGAGTATGGACATTGGCTCCGTGCAGGACTACAGAGTGTAGATGTGGAGTGGAGAAAACAGGTTTTGGTATAACTGGATGGGGCTCTGTAGTTTGGAGATTCCATAGTGTCTTGTGTAGGACGGAATCTCAAACCCAGTGTCTAGATTTTGTGGAGAACCGGCAGGATGTGTTGAGGTGCACACTTATTGCCCTTATTGTGGAGGTTTAGAAATACCTAAGGGTTCCAAGTTGGAGACTGCTCCACCCAAGTGAGACAGGTGGTCTCCAGGAGTCAGAGAGGCTGCATTAAAACTTGTCTAAAAGTGACAGTAAACAGCCTGAGGACTGAGGCCAGAGTAGCTGTGTGCATTAGCGTGAAGCTGTCCACACTAGATGAGCTGTGTGCGTTAGTGTGAAGCCATCCACAGTGAAGAGCCTGTGGTCTGTGTGACCAGTGTAAAGAGCCGAGGTACTGCTAAAGAGAGAGCCAGGTGGGCTTGTATTTTCAGGTGCCATTTTGTTTTTAGAAGAACCCCTGTGTGGGAGACATTATATGTTGAACATTTGCTTTGCTTTTAGCCTTTTTTAACAAACAGGGGCTGCCAGGCCCTTAAAATATAGATCCTGACTGAATCAGTTGAAAATGCGTCTATCACTAAAGCTAATGATCCCCCATGTTACAGTATTGTGTTAAACAAATACAAATGAAAAAAAAATTGTCTTGATGTGACAAAATCAATAGAACACACCTTTAATGTACCGTAGTTGATAGAATTGTCAAATTGTGACTGTTGACTGCCAAGAGTTAGATTCTTTATCAATACTCACTCCTTTGGCACAAGGAAAATGACCTCAAAGCAAATCTGTAGTGTGGGAACATGGCATATCACGTCTAAAAACAATTACTGTTAAAGTAAATACATGAAACAGAAAAGTGATACACAATACCTAAATAGAGGAAATGTAATATCTCAGTCAGCATCTTAATGCATTTTCTTTAATTATGACGCTTTTATTTTGTAACAGCTGCAAAAGTTATGATATACATTGCCAACTCTTCTTGTAGCAATACAAAGTGTACATCTTTATTTTGAAGTCAAAGTTGACGCTTGTTCTTATAATTTACTTCTGCTTTCAACAATTGAAAAATATGATGGCCACTCAAAAAATAAAACAGAACGCACTGGTCTCATGAAGTAGGTAGACTATTTATTAAAGAGTTGAAATAAATTATACTAACAAATACTGTGTGGTAGTAAGTCACAAAGACAAAAAAAATGCTATTGATCCTCATTGGATTACAAAAAAATCCTTGTGAATCCATCTGCCATCATCAATAAAGCATCACAGTCATAACAGATGCAGTTTTGGGGTCACCGTTTATTTTTTCAGGGCAGGTAGTTTGGGATTCTATGTTTTAAACGTTATTGCCCACAAAGTATTTTAGGAAATGTTTCTTCTTTTCCCTAGTGGTAATGACACTTTGCGGTGAGTGAACACAGCTCATAAGTGGGTGGAGTTTGTGTACAATACGCGTATACTTACATCATCTATGTTCTGAAGCAAAGGGGTGGTGACCCCAGAAAAAAGTTTGCACATTACGGTGCTGCTTTTTTTTTTCTGGCAGATGGTTTCATATAGATTGGTGGTATTGAATTGAATCTCGACTCTGTTAAATATACAATTCGTTTTAAAGTGTGTGACCAACTTCACTTTCGTAGCATTTAAATCTTTTTAAATTAGCAAACATTGACACAAACTTCAAAGTTGGATTAAGTCAGAAAGAAAGACACTTCATACTAGCTATAATATAAAATTATTGATTTAATTTATTCTGATCAGTTATTATACCAAAGTCTTTGAGATCCATCACTCAAAAATTGTGTGAATATTCACTCAAATTATGTGAAAAGTAAACTCCATATACACTATGAATGCCCACTCATATACAGCGGCTTTTCACATAATTGAAATAAATATTACCACAATCTTTTGAGTGAAGATTTTTAACTCCTTTATAAAACACCCCAATAATATAGTGGAAAGACAAAAGTCTGCTATTTCTATGCTTACTTTACAAAATAAATTATGATCTGTAAATTGTGTGTCATAAGTCCACCTTGCATTAAATACAAATATAAAAATAAAGTTTTTATAAGAAAAAAAATCTTAAAAAAAGTTAAAATAAAATTTCCCCCCAAACCAGTATAGTTCACATTTAACTGACCTTATTGAAACATTCTGATTTGTGACTGTCAAACAAAAAAAAAAAAAAAGGACATGAATACTGAATGAAAATCTACACATTCTCAAACACACAGCAAGGAATATTTGAGATCAGCAATTCTGAAGTGAGAAAAGAATTCGGAGAAAATGATAAATGACATTATCTATTTTTTTTTTTTATAGAGCTGGAATATAAAGCGCTCTGTATTGTTGGCACTAAATCTTTGATGGCTTTTCACAAGCACATATTTTTTTTACTTGTTAAAATGAATTGCTGTGTGGGCACTTAAGGATTTCAAATGTTAAACAAATTGGATATAGACAGAGCCAGTAAAAATATAGCTCAGCTATTTAAACTTTTTTTTTCATTCTGACAATGCAGTCACCTGAGCAACATATAACCTCTATAACAGGCTTTGCTGAAGCAGGAATTTCTGCTGCTGAGACTTTGGTGCCAGTGGGTTTCAGTGGAGGAATTAAAAACTGTATTAAACCTAAAACCAAAAAATGTATGTGTTGCAACTTACCAGTTCTTAGATGTGGCAGCAGCATTTGTTTTCTTTTTTGATGTTTTTCCTTTTTTTTCACTTGTTGATCCAGCCGGCAAATCTGCTATTTTTCAACCTCCTTTAACCTCCCTGGCAGTCTGATTATGTCAGAATTTTTGATCTAAAAGTGGTACAATGTTTTGCATGGAAATCTGTTGTTTTATATTTTGGGCCTGTAATTCTTAGGAATAACTCACTTAAATCTTTCCAAACAAGAGTCTGGTAGATATCCCAGGTATGATAAAGTCTAAACACAAAATCATAAATTATAATATAATAATAATAATAATACATTTTATTCAATAATATAATCAAACCAAAAACACTAAAATGTGTACAAACAAGGAATGCAATATTACTAGTCACTGTAATAATGGTTTAGTAAACATCTCGGGTATGAAAGATTTTAAACATGGGACTGCACAAAGTCCGACGTCACAATCGGGACAATAGAATCTGATTTTCTTTCTTATTTTCCTTCCACTGTCATCTCTCTTTGAGCAAAAAAACACACTCATCCTTGTAGGTGCTGACTTTTTCTCGGTTGTTGGGACGTAGTCTATGAAGTGATGACCAGTCAGGCATTCCGGGTTGACAACGCCAACAGCACGACGTCCAGATCTATTCCCAGCCATGGATGGTGTTTGGTGATTCAGAAAGATATGTTCGGCAACTTTCCAAATAAAGTCCACGTGAATCGCAGGCTTGTCACTCTTTTTTTTTTTAGCAGAATGTAGGCATTCCACAAGCATTACTCAAGAAGATGTCTTAAGATCTTCTTTTAGTACTTCTTTTGCTGTTTCCTCATTGCTGGGTAGAAGGTCATTGCTTGGTCGGCTTAGTCGACACCTCCCATGGTGTTGTTGTAGGCTATCACTGCTTGTGGCTTCATGACTTCTTTTCCACCTTTCATGCGTACTATAACAGTGGTAAACTGTACTCATTACGCACACATCTTTCTTGTCCCGCCATTGCAGTGCCATCATTTTGCCTTTCTACCACACAACCATTTCTCCTGAATTCCAAATGTAGCCAGTTGATGATTCACATAGCATCTAGGATTTTACACCAAATTGTGCCCTTTTAGATGCAATGTATTGTACCCAGCTGAGTCTTCTCTTGTAGGCCATTAGACTTTCATCTCTGCTGATGTCTCTTTCTGGTACATAGCTCCATTGGAAATTCTGTAGAATCATTTGATATAGTTCCCAAATGTTCTTAAGTTTTGGTGCAGGATGAGTAGTTTCATCAAATTCTTCATTGTTTTCGAAGTGGAGATATTTCATTATGAGGGAGAATCTGTACTCTGACATGACCATGCCAAAGAATGGAGTGGCAAGTAATGTATTGGTTGTCCAATACCACTTCTGCAGGGGTTTCCCCACCACTCCCTGAATAATTAATAGGCCTAGAAATTTCCAAATTTCATCTTTGGTCACTGGTTCCCACTTTCTGCATCTTGAAAACTTCTGATGCGTAGCCAATTGTTGCTCTTTGTACCGATTTGTCTCGGTAACTATTTTTTCAGTAACCTCATCAGTCAGAAAGATCTGTAGGTCTGCCAAGGGGTTGTCATGGTCAATGTCAACTTTCATACCAGGTGCTGATGGCACTCTGATGGCACGAAAGTGTCTCCACTTTTAGAAAACCATACCACAGCATGGAGGATTCCCCCATTCACCTCGAATGTATGAATGAGGGAAATCAGATAATTTTTTTCTTCTGTTTCGACCTGCTAGTTGAAGGAAAAAAATGATAAATGTGTGGGCTGCCTATATCTGCTAGCAGATATAAAAAGCAATGCCAATCTAAGTATAGATGATAAGTAAAAACAGTACATTTTATTTAAATTGCACTTACAAACAGATGGAAGTTAATGTAGTGATGTCGCAAACATAAAATTTAATGTTCGCGAATGGCGAACGCGAACTTCCGCAATGGCGAATTTTAAAACCCACAGGGACTCTTTCTGGCCACAATAGTGATGGAAAAGTTGTTTCAAGGGGACTAACGCCTGGACTGTGGCATGCCGGAGGGGGATCCATGGCAAAACTCCCATGGAAAATTACGTAGTTGACGGGTCGGGTTTTAATCCATAAAGGGCATAAATCACCTAACATTCCTAAATTGTTTGGAATAACGTGCGTTAAAACATCCAGTGTGTGTATACGATCAGGTATGATGTTGTATCGATCAGGTAGTGTAAGGGTTACGCCCGCTTCACAGTGACAGACCAAACTCTGACAGACCAAACTCCCCGTTAAATGCACCGCAAACAACCGCAAACAGACCAGAACTGACCAAAATGGGACAGGAACTGGGCTTTAAGGGTTAGGGTTAGGTTTAGTGTTAGGGGATAGGGTTAGGGTTATGGTGAGATACTTAGGGTTAGAGTTAGTAACCCTACCCCTATGCCTCTAACCCTAACCCTCTAACCCTCTAACCCTAAGCACTAAAAATAACCCTAACCCTAGCCCTAACCCTAACCCTAGCCCTAACCTTAATTCTAATTTTTTTCAGGTTCTGGTGCTACAGAGCTGAAACTTCACAGGTACACTTTTTAGACCCCCAGACACCAAATCACACAAAAAAGTTCTTAAAAATTGTCATTTTTGATAGAGAGCCAATTATTGGAAAAATTAAAAAAAAAATAAAAATAAAAAAAAATAAAAAATGTCTTTGGATTTAGTGTCTGGGGGGTCTAAAACGTGTACCTGTGAAGTTTCAGCTCTGTAGCATGTCCAGAACCAGAAAAAAAAAATATGAATTAGGGTTAGGGCTAGGGTTAGGGTTAGGGTTAGGGTTAGGGGGTTAAGTTTAAGGTTAGAGGGTTAGGGTTAGGATTAGGGTTAGGGCTAGGGTTAGGTTTAGGGTTAGGGTTATTTTTATGGCTAGGCTTAGAGGATTAGGGTTAAGGTTAGAGGGTTAGGGTTATGGTTAGAGGGTTAGGGTTAGGTTTAGTGTTAGGGGATAGGGTTAGGGTTACGGTGAGATACTTAGGGTTAGAGTTAGTAGCCCTACCCCTACCCCTCTAACCCTAACCCTCTAACCCTAACCCTCTAACCCTAAGCACTAAAAATAACCCTAACCTTAGCCCTGACCCTAACCCTAGCCCTAACCCTAATTCTAATTTTTTTCTGGTTCTGAACATGCTACAGAGCTGAAACTTCACAGGTACACTTTTTAGACCCCCCAGACAATAAATCTAAAGCATTTTTTTTTTTATTTTTTTAAAATTTTTCCAATAATTGGCTCTCTATCAAAAATGACAACTTTTAAAAACTTTTTTGTGTGATTTAGTGTCTGGGGGGTCTAAAAAGTGTACCTGTGAAGTTTCAGCTCTGTAGCATGTCCAGAACCAGAAAAAAAGATAATTTTTCAGTAGAGCAGGGATGGTGGGAACCCTCCTTTTATAACTATATGATCTTTTTTTTCTGGTTCTGGACATGCTACAGAGCTGAAACTTCACAGGTACACTTTTTAGACCCACCAGACACTAAATCCAAACAAATTATTTTTTTTTTTACATTTTTTTTTCTAATTTTTTCAATAATTGGCTCTCTATCAAAAATGACAATTTTTAAGAACTTTTTTTGAGTGATTTAGTGTCTGGGGGGGGGGGGGGGGTCTGAAAAGTGTACCTGTGAAGTTTCAGCTCTGTAGTATGTCCAGAACCAGAAAAAAAGATCATTTTTCAGTAGAGCAGGGACGGTGGGAACCCTCCTTTTACACCTATATGATCTTTCTTTTCTGGTTCTGGACATGCTACAGAGCTAAAACTTCACAGGTACACTTTTTAGACCCCTCCCCCCCCAACACTAATCCAAAAAAGTCATGCCTGCCTCCAAAATGCCTGATAAATATATATAAAAAAAATAAATAAAAGCAGACTGATATACCAGCCCTAAAAAGGGCTTTTTGGGGTGCTGTCAGGATGCTGTCCTTACAGCAGGAGTGGACACAGAACACTGGCCTAGCTAATGATTTCACTATCAATTCAGCAGCAACAGCAGCCCTCTCCCTGCTCTAACTAACTCTGTGTAACGCTCCTGCGTTTCATGTATGGTGTGGATTTTCAGCTGCAGAAATATTCCACTTCAGTAGTCATGTAAGAGAGATGCTGAGATACCATTCCCAACCTCAATGACTCATCATGTGTGGAAGGTCTTAATTCAGCTAGTAAATACACACACTCAACAAGCTGGTTCCTAGAGTGACTTTATGTATGTAGTAACACAGTGATGAAGATTTAAGAGACAGGTTGAGTGGAGGTGGTAGGTGACAGACACTTGAAGGTAAGACAGTAGTAGATGGATGCAGGTAGGTTTAGCAATCATGTATGGTAGCAGATGACAGAGTAGCAGGTGGACATACAAGAGAGATCAACCCAGTGCAGGAATAAGTAGCAGTAGTCTTAAGAGCTAGCAATCTAGATATGCAGATGTGATAAATAGCAGAGCTAGATAGTGTAAGCTTAGTATAAGTTTATAGAGGGTTCCCCTGCGGGGTACTTAGCACTAATAGCAATACAGCCGAAGGTTGGTTCAGGAGGAGCGGATGATCCGGAAGCGGGATGCAGGGATCAGCGCAGCGAGGTTCCGTCAGCGAGGTATGCTTGCAAGCACTAAAGCTTCAAGCCAAGTTAGCATCCAGGTAAGGGTGTTTGAATGAACACATGTGAGTGAGAACCGGCGCTTTAAATAGCCATCTAGTCCGGCGCTGAGTGATGACAGCTTCAGTCTTAAAGGTGTATGCGCACCTTTCCAAAAGAGAATGGTGGGGCGCATACACTTGTGAAAAGAGTAATTTAGGGTACCAAAGGTACCGGAACATTACAATACCCCCCCCTTAAGGCCGGCTCCTGAAGGCCTCTGGAGCTGGTTTGTCTGGGTATCTCGCATGAAAATTGCGGATTAATCTAGGGGCATGTATTTCAGAGGTGTTTAGCCAGGTGTCGTCTTGGGGCCCATAGTTCTTCCATCTAACCAAGTACTGAAGTCTTCTTCTGTAGATACGAGAATCCAGAATCTCTTTTATCTCGTATTCTTCTCCACCTTCAACTTGTACAGGAGGCGGAGGTGGAATATTAGGCCTTATTCCGTGGTCCGGAACATGGGGCTTCAGTAGCGACACATGGAAAATGGGATGGATTTTTAGGTCTATTGGCAATGTAAGCTGTACTGCAGCTTTTCCAATAAGTTATTTGATTGGGAAAGGTCCCAAGAACAGAGGTCCAAGCTTTTTGCTAGGGATCATCATATAGGCTAGTAAGTTCTGCTAGAAACAAGGCATAGGAGCTGAGAAGCTGGTCATTTTTCTCAAAAAGAGAGTCTGCCCAGGCCCGAGGATCGCCTGTTAGGTAAGAAATAATAGTACAAACCTTAATATGATCAGTAAGGTAGGTACGGGGTCTTAACAAGAAAAGTAACTCACATGCGTTTTTAAATTCACGAAATTTTTTGCGATCGCCTGTAAATACCAAAGGGGGATTTATCTTGGGTTCAGGGGACTGAGCAGAGGTAAGTTGTGTCAGTCTAATTACCTGCTGCGACAGAGCCTGATTGTCTTCTTTTAATTCAGCAAATGCGTGTATTAACGCAGTTACTTGCTGTTTTAATTGTGTCACCTGAGTGGTTATTTCTGCTGAATCCATTTGTGGGTTCGTTCAATCTGTAACGCTCCTGCGTTTCATGTATGGTGTGGATTTTCAGCTGCAGAAATATTCCACTTCAGTAGTCATGTAAGAGAGATGCTGAGATACCATTCCCAACCTCAATGACTCATCATGTGTGGAAGGTCTTAATTCAGCTAGTAAATACACACACTCAACAAGCTGGTTCCTAGAGTGACTTTATGTATGTAGTAACACAGTGATGAAGATTTAAGAGACAGGTTGAGTGGAGGTGGTAGGTGACAGACACTTGAAGGTAAGACAGTAGCAGATGGATGCAGGTAGGTTTAGCAATCATGTATGGTAGCAGATGACAGAGTAGCAGGTGGACATACAAGAGAGATCAACCCAGTGCAGGAATAAGTAGCAGTAGTCTTAAGAGCTAGCAATCTAGATATGCAGATGTGATAAATAGTCTTTACTATGCAGAGCTAGATAGTGTAAGCTTAGTATAAGTTTATAGAGGGTTCCCCTGCGGGGTACTTAGCACTAATAGCAATACAGCCGAAGGTTGGTTCAGGAGGAGCGGATGATCCGGAAGCGGGATGCAGGGATCAGCGCAGCGAGGTTCCGTCAGCGAGGTATGCTTGCAAGCACTAAAGCTTCAAGCCAAGTTAGCATCCAGGTAAGGGTGTTTGAACGAACACATGTGAGTGAGAACCGGCGCTTTAAATAGCCATCTAGTCCGGCGCTGAGTGATGACAGCTTCAGTCTTAAAGGTGTATGCGCACCTTTCCAAAAGAGAATGGTGGGGCGCATACACTTGTGAAAAGAGTAATTTAGGGTACCAAAGGTACCGGAACATTACACTCTGCAGCTTCAGAATGAATCTAAGATGGATGCTGCCCTTGCTTTTTTATAGGAGGTGGGAGGGTGTGGGAGGGAGGGTATGCTGATTGGCTGGAATGTGTCTGCTGACTGTGAGGTACAGGGTCAAAGTTTGCTCAATGATGATGTATAGGAGGTGGACCGAACATCGCATATGTTCGCCCGCCGAGGCGAACGCGAACATGCCAAGTTCGCCGGGAACTGTTCGCCGGCGAACAGTTAGGGACATCTCTAAGTTAATGGCATGTAGATAGTGACATCCTGCAAGTCCGTTTGGGGATCAGCACGGTGCCCTTCATGCGATACGTTGCCGGCAACGCCGGTGGCTTCCAGCGCATTGGGGTCGGTGTGCGGAGAGAGAAGCTGGGAGTAGCCATGGAGATGGAGGTTAGTGCAGGGCAGGTTGACGTTGGGGGCCAAGGACCCGAAGCGCCCATGGACCCGAAGCGCTGAAATCCACAGGCGTTGCCAGCAATGTGTCTCCTGTTAGGACACCGTGCTGGTCGTCAAATGGACTTGCAGGATGTCACTCTCTACATGCCATTAACTTACATCTGTTTTTTAGTGCAATTTTAATAAAATGTCCTGTTTTTACCTATCATCTACACTTAGATTGGCGCTGCTTTTTCTATCTGCTTTCTTCATACAGAGCCTTTTCCTACTCTGCCGAGCTTGCTGCCGTTTTAACAGACTGTCCATCATAATTACTGGATTGCTCTTTATTTACTTTGAACTGAACCCTTCATATTGGTTTCCCCAATATCCCCTTCCTCTGCCATTGTTATCATGCCCACCACAGGTCACACAAGACATGCTACAGCGCTTGCCTACCTACCTCTTTTTTCTATATCTGCTAGCACATATTACACTATCCTGTCCTCGGAATGACAATGCTGCTGACTAAAAGCTTCTCTGTTGCTCCTCCAGTGGAGTGGAGACAACCAAGGCAGGAAGTGCGTTACTGACCGGATAACAGGTAATAATGGAGGGGGGAAAGAATAAGAATAGGCTGCAATATGATTTTTTTTTTTTTATGAACAATAGTATGAAGATTATCAGCTTCTGTAGTAAGTATGCTTTCCTAAATGATGATAAATTATAAAATATGCAACTTCTGGGAAAGAGTTCACTAGTTTACTATATGACAAATTAGTTGACATGGAAATGACTAATCTTTTTTCAAAGGTACAAAAAGGACAGTTTTACAGGCTAACTTCTGTTTCTACTAAGACTGAATATTTGTATTGAGCATTATTTTGTCTTCTAAACAGTGAATAAACTAAGAAATAAAATAAACAAAAAAACAAAAACAAAATCCTTTGCAGTCTGCTATTTTCTACAAGAACAGAATAAAATCTCCCTTAAAGAACAGCTATAGCCGCACCACTTTTAAGCTAAACCCAATTTTTGTACTAAACTAATGTCACTGCAAGCAATTATTTTGGAATAATCTGCAGAGACAGAGGGCATGTAAGAAAAGCCTGTGATATTAATGAAGGGAAAATTACATTGTATCTGTGCAAGCAATAACATTTCTTCTGTAAGGATCATTACTGCTAAGTTTAATAGTTACAAAAATTTGCAAAACATGAAAAGAGCCATAGCGGCACTTGTCCTATTTATGCTTTCATTAGAATATGTACAATTCAATAATTATTTCTCATCTTTAAATCACACAAATAGAATTAATTGTACTTAAAGAAGACCTAATGTTTAACCGCTTGCCGACCAAAAGAACGACTATTTACTGCGGCGGTCAGCCCCTCACAGGCAGAGCGACGTAGTACTACGTCGCTAGCCTGTGAGGGTCTAGGGAGCGAGCGCGCGCCCCCGGAGGCGCGTTCCCGCGCAGTCACAGACCCCCCGCGCGTGTGACCGGTGGACCCGATGTCCGCCGGTCACTTGGCGATCGTCGGTGCAGAGGGAGAAAGGCAGGCGGCTGATGTAAACAAGCCGCCTGTCATTCTCCCCTGTGTAGAAACAGTGATCATACGGTTCTACTATGTAGGACCGTTGATCACTGTTCCTACACCTCAAGCCACAGCCAATCACAGTTAGAATCACGCCATTAGGGACACACACCACCCCTCCCTCTCAAAAAAAGTTAACCCCGTCACTGCCAGTGTAATTTTACAGTAACAGTGCATATTTATAGCACTGATTACTGTAGAAATGTCACTGGTAACCCCAAAACTGTCAAAAATGTCAGTCAAGGGTCCGATCTGTCCGCCGCAATGTCACAGTACCGCAAAAAAAATCACAGATCGCCGCCATTACACGTTAAAAAAAACAACAAAAATGACAAAAATCTTTCCCTTTGTTAGTAAATGCGATAACTTTTGCGCAAACCAATCAAAATACGCTTTTTGCGAGTTTTTTTACCAAACAAATGTAGCAGAAAACAAATAGGCCAAAATGTTAAAAAATTTTGATTTTTACATTTTTTTGGGGGGGAATTTCATATAAAAAATTTGAAAAATATTGTTATTTTTGCAAAATTAACGCTATTTTTTTGTTTATAGCGCAAAAAGTAAAAATCGCACAGGTGATCAAATACCACCACTGTTAGTGGGAAAAAAAGGACGTCAAATTCATTTAGGTACAGTGTCGCACGACCGCGCAATTGTCCGTTAAATTCACGCAGTGCCGAATCTCAAAAAAAAAATCCTGGTCGGAATAGGGGTAAAATCTTCCGGGGCTTAAGTGGTTAAAATTAAACAATGTGCAGTTCCATAGGCCATGTCCTGGAAACATTACAGGAAGTGGGAGGTAACCTCTTTAAAAATTGGGAAATCGCCTTTTAAACAGTAGTCAGCACAATAGGTGTTTCCATAGAAGTAATCTACTTCCCCTACTGCTCATGTGACAGCTGAAAATTGGTCATCACCTTCTGCCCTGGGGACAATATTCACCAGGACAAATAGAAAGGGTCAATATCCCCAGTAGGGGACACAAAGAGCAAAAACATAACTGACAGAGGTTGTAACTGTTTCGTAATCAATTTAAGGCTTTTAATATCTCTTGGGGGGAGGGGCCCATTCACATTGGTGTGGTTCTTTAAAGTGTCATTTTAAGAAATAAGTGGACCACCCACAAAATATTTCCTTACTTTAGCTCTGGTCACACATTATAAAAAAATATGTTTCTAAAACTGCTGACTTTTCACCTACTTGGCAGCATTTTAGAGGTACATTCATTCAGTAGCACTTGAAAGTGACCCTCTGGGGAAAATATGAAAAAAAAAAAAAAACCCTTCACCTTCTGCCATCAACTGCCACTGGATCAACGCATTGTGAGAGATTCTTATACACGTTTTGACTTTTTGTAGACAGTCAACACCTGCACAAGGCAAAGGCTGCTCGCTTGCCTTCCTCTATAACATCACTTGGGCCAGATGAATGGCTGCTCTGGCACACAAAAACAGTGAAGATAGTGGTATCTCCTCTGCCAGCCACTCCACTGAAATATTTGTAGCACCCACGGCTACCTGAACAGTAACTGCATCTGACATGATGTCACTGTTTGGCTTATAATTTTCTACCTGGCTCAGACAATTTTTAAATTGACTTTTGTCAAGAAAACACCCACGGCTAAAATTTCTAACCATGTATGGCTTAATTTGAGATAATATATAAGCAGCCAGCTCATGAGACCCTGCTGTACTTTATATTCTATATTTATTTTGTTGTGCCCCCAGAAGTCTTCCTTTGAAATAGATAATAGATGGTGATCAGCTTTCCAGGAAAAACTTGATAACCATCTGGGACTGCAAGGTTGTCACATAAATAGGAAATCCTAACTTAGAGAAAAAGAAGAGGTGCTTACAAATGCCTTCTGGTGCCAAATTTTCAGATGGGCAACAGTTACCACACGGGGTTTTCCAAAATATCTAGATGCTTTTCCAGCCTACAGCTAATAGTTTGTGGTGTCTGTCGGGTGCTCACAAATTTAAAGAGATTCTGTCAATGGGGAAAAGGGGGCAAACTGTTGTAAGGGAAAGGCTACTAAAAAAGGCACGCAGCAGCCTTCACAGCCTAATTCTGAACTGCTTTGAAAGAAAGAGCTCCCACATTTCCCCCCTTCCAATTGGCCATCACTATGATGGGCAGCCTCACTGGCCAAGAAAATTGTACAGCACATAGGGAGGGATGAGCAACCTTTAACACTCACTGAAGATGAATACCAAAGGTGTGTCTTGAGGTATCTGCAGCTTCACCTCCCCCCCCTCCCATATATCCCAATGATTTTGACTTTTTAAGACTGTCATCCTATTCAGTTATAAACAACCTAATCTGGCAATGGTGGATTCATAGGTACCTTAAGCCCGTACTTCTAGACTGTGATCATGCCTCCTATGGGAGACCTAACACTCATTCCTCTATATGTAGTAGGAACAGGTCTTTGCAGACAAAATAAATGCAATATGGGAGAACAGGAGCAAGGTTAGGCAAAAAACAGCAAGAATGAAGGAATCTCCCCTGGCAACCATTATATTCAGACATTTGCAGCACTCTTGGTTGCCTAAATATCCAAACAATGACTGCATCTAATATGTTAGGGGGGATGAGTGCGCTGATAGGGCGTTGAAGCTGCTCCCGGTATTCAATAATGTATATAATGTAATAATGTAATAATATATAATGACTGCATCTAATAGCATGAAGTCACCATTCAGGCTATACATTTTCACCTAGCTTAGCCAGTTTTTAAATTGACTTTGGAGTTTAAACTTTACTTTATAGTATTTTTATTCTTATCTCCCAGAAGTTTTCCTTTGAGACACCTATAGAAAATAGATGGTGCTCAGTTGTCCCAGAATAACCTGATATTCATCAGAGACAACAAGGTAGTCACATAAATAGGAAATCCCAATTTAGAGAGGAAAGTGAGGTGCTCATCAACACCTTCTGGTGCCAAATTTTCAGGTGAACAACAGTTATTGCAGAATGTTTTTCAAAATATCCAGTTTCTTTTTTAACCTACAGCTAATAGTTTATTATATCTGCAGGGCAGTAAGGCTGCAGCATACCTTCACAGCCAAATTCTAGGCTGCTTTGACAGGTAGAACTTCCCCCCCCTTACATATTGCTATTGAACATCACTATGATGGACAGCCTGACTGACCAAAATAATTGTGCAGTACACAAGAAGGGATGAGTATATTTTGATACTCATAGAAAATGTATAGGTATGCCAAAGATATGACCAGAGGCATCTGCAAATATCTAAACAGTTTACGCCCCCCCTTTACCCACTTGCTAATCACATACTGGATATATATGACAGCAAGGAAGCTCTCTTGCACTGCATCAAGTACCTAGTATGTGATCCAACATTTCCGGGTTGGGGGCATGAATAATCACAGTGGGAGACGACCAGCGGGTACTGCGGACTTTATGTCTGCCGGCACGAGCTGATTATTCGTTACACAAGCATAACGGCCCCTTCCGAACCAATGTCATTAGTACAGTGACAGTGTATATTTTTTAGCACTGATTACTGTATTGGTGCCACTGGTCCCCAAAAAGTGTCAAAAGTGTCAGTTAGTGTCCTGACTGTCCGCTGCAATATCCTGCTGTAATAGTCCTGCTATAAAATGCTGATCATCGCCATTACTAGTAAAAAAATAAATAAATAAATAATACAATTCCATAAAAATATCTCATAGTTTGTAGACGCTATAAATTTTGCCCAAACCAATCAATATCCGCTTATTGGGATTTTTTTTTACCAAAAATATGTATCAGAATACATATTGGCCTAAATCTATGAAGAAATTAGATTTGTTTTTCTTTTTTTATTGTATGTTTTATAGCAGAAAGTACAAAATCGTTTTTTTTTTTTTCAAAATTGTCAGTCTGTTTTTGTTTATAGCGCAAAAAATAAATCAAATACCACAAAAAAGCTCTATTTGTGGGAAAAAAGGACATACATTTTATTTGGACACAGCATCGGATTACCGCGCAATTGTCATTTAAAGTAACGTAGTGCTGTATCTCAAAAATGGTCTGGTCATGAAGGGGGGTAAATCGTCAGAGCTGAAGTGGTCAAACTGAGTCTTTTAAGACTGTCATCTAATTCAGTTTTAAACAGCCTTATCTGGCAAGGGTGGATTGATCCATAGGTACCCTGAACCTGCTTTACTAAAAGGGGATCATGCCTCACATGTGACACATTTATACTTTAAATTCAAAGCGTTGATTGCAGGCTAAAAATAAACTACCAACATTTTATTACAGTGGAAATATATTAGTTGTTCTGTTGCATTGCATTTGCTGAACTAGATACTGTTATTTTACTTTCTGACAACTGCTGACATACAATATTTCCACCTTGACATCCCAGGAGAAATATAAAAGCTATGAATAGTGAAATGTACGGAATTTCTTAAAGGTTTCCTGTGGCAGTAAGCCTGTCCAATATTACACACAATTTATCGTATATTTGAGCTCATCCTTTATATTGATTTTTTTAAATGGGAAAATAACTTAAATGAGATTATGTGATTCACTAGAAAATGTTTTTGTAACATCTGACAGTATAAATGCAATAGTGAGCTTCTTTCAGGCACAGATACACAGATGAAGTACATACAAATGAGCACTTTTACGTGCCAAATTATTTGTATTTCTTTCTATGCTTTACTGGGGTTTACACAATTCTGCCACACAGCACAGCCAGGGGGATGACACCATTCACAGATATTGAATACAGTGGTGTCATACTTTAAGACCAAGCCTGCTAACAGCTAAAGAAAAAAAAACTGAATAGCAGGGAATTAAAATCCAATACTTCCCTAAGTAAAAGCACAGTACACAAAAAAACTGGCTAGGCACACATTTAACCCTTTGATCACCCTATATGTTTGACCCCCATCCCAGCCAGTGTCATTAGTACAGTGACCGTGCATATTTTTAGCAATGATCACTGTATTAGTGCCACTGGTTCCCAAAAAGTGCCAAAAGTGTCAGTTAGTGTCTGATTGTCTGGCGCAATGTTGCATTCCCGATATAAGTCGCTGATCACGGCCATTACTAGTAAAAAAAAATAGTAAATAAAAATTCAAGTTTACATCCCATAGTTTGTAGACGCTATAACTTTTTCGAAAACCAATCAATATACGCCTATTAGGATTTTTTTTTTTACCAAAAATATGTAGCAGAACACATATTGGCCTAATTGACCTAAATTTATGAAGAAATTTTATTATTTCATTTTTTTATTGGATATGGTTTAAAGCAAAAAATAAAAAATATTGTTTTTCTTTCACAATTGTAGGTCTTTTTTGTATATAAAGCAAAAAAAAAAAAAAAAAAAAAGTCAGTGGTGATCAAATACCACTAAAAGAAAGTTTGAATTGTGGGGAAAAAAAAGGACATACATTTTATTTGTGTACAGCATTGCATTGCAGCACATTTGTCAGTTTAAATAATGCAGTGCCGTATCGCAAAAAATAGCCTGGTCATAAAGGGGAGTAAATCTTCCAGAGGTCAAGTGGTTAATGTACCGTCATTTCTTTCTGCCTAATATTCAATTACTTTAACATACAATAATATGCCCTCCAGAGACTCAGGGGTCAATGCGAAAAGTTTTATTGTATATTATGTAGCTTAGCATTGGCTGTTTTCAATATTTGTTCAAAATATCACATTCATTTACAAAATCAATTACCTGCCATTATCAAGACAAACTCTGCTTGTGGGATTTCAATTGGTAAAGCAGAACTCTGGCACAAATGATTGTTTTAGCCTTAAAAAAAATTGGGAAAGGGTTAGAACCTTTGTTCATTTTTTCCCCCCATCTAATAGACCCTCCATTGCTTCCTGTCCCAGAGTTAGAACAGGAAGCAAATAGAAATCTTTCTATACTAAGAGGAAATCACACCTTTAACGGCTGTTACTGAAAACATGTGTCTCCACGGGAAGGTGTTCCTTCCTGTATTATTGACAGCCATAACATTTTGGATTTCCCCTACTCTATGCCAATTGAACTGGTCGCCAGGACAAATATGGAGGGTGATTATATACAAAGGGGGCACAGATTCTAACTACCTCTGTCACTATTTAAAACCAGAAAAAAAAAGTTTTGGCTGCAGCCCTCCTTTAAACAAATCATGCAGTATTTAACCACTTAAGCCCTGGAAGATTTTACCCCCTTCCTGACCAGGGCCTATTTTGCGATTCGGCACTGCGTGACTTTAACCACTTTACCACCGGAGGATTTTGCTGTCTTCCGTCCAGGCCACTTTTTGCGATTCGGCACTGTGCGACTTTAACTGACAATTGCGCGGTCGTGCGACGCCATACCCAAACGAAATTTACGTCCTTTTTTTCCCACAAACAGAGCTTTATTTTGGTGGTATTAGATCACCTGTGCGATTTTTACTTTTTGCGCTATAAACAAAAAAAGAGCGTTTATTTTGAAAAAATAACAATATTTTTCACATTTTTTTATATGAAATTCCCCCCCAAAAAAAAGTAAAAATCAAATTTTTTTTAAATTTTTGGCCAATTTGTTTTCTGCTACCTATGTTTAGTAAAAAAAATCGCAATAAGCGTATTTTGATTGGTTTGCGCAAAAGTTATTGCGTTTACTAACTAAGGGAAAGATTTCTGTCATTTTTGGTGTTTTTTTTTTTAACGCGTAATGGCGGTGATCTGCGATTTTTTTTGCGGGACTGCGACATTGCGGCGGACAGATCGGACCCTTGACTGACATTTTTGACACTTTTGGGGGTACCAGTGACATTTCTACAGTAATCAGTGCTATATATATGCACTGTTACTGTAAAAATGACACTGGCAGGGAAGGGGTTAATTTTATTGGAGAGGGAGGGGTTAATGTATGCCTGGTGCTTACTGACGTGTGGGGGGGGAGGTGACTGTGTGACAGAAGGACAGATCGGATGTCCAGCTATGCTGAACCCTCCGATCTGTCAGTCCCTGTCACTATGGAGATCCGCCTGCTGTGTTTACATACAGCGGGCGGATCTCCAGACTCGATCCCCGACGATCGGGGCAGAGCAGCGGCAATCGCCGCTGCTCCTCCGCTGGCCCGACTCCCGCTGTGAATGAACACAGCGGGAGCGAGCCTCCGGCGGCGCGCGAGCGCCGCCCACAAGGGGCGGAGTCCAGCGACGTAGGTCTACGTCGCTGGACGGGATCGCGGCACTTTGCCGCAGTAGCCTCCATGTAAGCGGAGGTAAAGTGGTTAATGGACAATTGTGCGGCCGTTCGATGCTGTACCTAAACAAGTTTGACGTCCTTTTTTTCCCACAAACAGAGCTTTCTTTTGGTGGTATTTGATCACCTGTGCGTTTTTTTTGATCATGCGCTATAAACAAAAAAAGATAACAATATTTTTCAAATTTTTTTATATGAAATTCCCCCCAAAAAAAAGTAAAAATCAAAATTTTTTAACATTTTTGGTGTTTTTTTTTTTAACGCGTAATGGCGGTGATCTGCGATTTTTTTTGCGGGACTGCGACATTGCAGCGGACAGATCGGACCCTTGACTGACATTTTTGACACTTTTGGGATTACCAGTGACATTACTACAGTAATCAGTGCTATACATATGCACTGTTACTGTAAAAATGTTAACTTTATTGGAGAGGGAGGGCTTAAGTGTGTCCCTAGGGGCGTGTTTCTAACTGTGATTGGCTGTGGCTACTAGTGTAAGAACAGAGATCAACGGTCCTACATAGTAGAACTGTGTGATCTCCATTCTTACACAGGGAAGAATGACAGGCGGCTTTGTTTACATTAGGGCACACGCGCGCGGGGGGGGGGTCTCTGGCGGCGCGCGCTCGCTCCCTAGCCTCACAGGCTAGCGACATAGCCCTACAGACGTAAATCATCGTGCGGCGGTCGGCAAGCGGTTAAAGTGTTACTAAACCCACAACAGAAAAAGCAGTCTGTTATTGCAGTAAAACATGTTGTTATACTCACTGTGGAATGTAAGGGGTTAACCCTTCGCATTGTGTAAAAAAGCTGTTAGAGCCTGTCTTCTCTGATCCTCCCTTTTCTTCCACTGTCCCCCAACCATCTCCTGATAGTACAGAGTCTTTGGAGGCACTCTGCACATGCTCAGTTTGGAGTGTATTGCTATAGAGTTTTTTTTTTCTTAGGAGGGGGCATGTGATCAGCACAGGGCCAATCAGCACTGTCCAGACAGAGGGTCAGGGGTCGTGCAGTCTCATAGGACAGTCAAAGTAGAATAAAAACCCCTCCTACAAGCTTTAACCAGACACTGATAGAAGTAACAAGGCCACTATATACTGCTGATGAGAAAAGGTATTTAGCAGTTTATATTTACTATAATAATCGCATGTCCATGTTCTGTGTGCTGTGGGAGACCAGATATAGTGAATGCAGGGTCCTGGGATTAGTAACAATTTAACACATATTACTTTAAAACTGTACTTTACATAAAAGTGAATCTTAAAAATTATTTCACACCTTCTCATGGTTGAAATGACCATCAACTCCCTAAAGATGTTAATTGTTTCTATGAGATGTCTGTTGAGAAGAACATGGAACTGAGCTATCTGAGGTAGATAAAAATAACATTTCATAAATATTAAAAGATTTCAGTGTTGGAATTCACATGAAAAATGCTAACTAACAGATTTTGATAAGAAAATTACCATAAGGTAATGCAAAAAATAGAAGTGAAAATAACTTATGGAAATTGACCCTTCCATGTAAATGAATTGCACTTTCCAATGCTGTCTACATTTTCAGCCATGTATTTCATGCAAATGGACACTTCTACAGATAGAAAAAAATGATCATCCTAAAGCAAACCAGTGCTTTACCCATGCAGGACCAGGCAACAGGTTGGCGTTAATGCCGCCTAGCAGCCAATGCTAACCTTTTCTTTGCTCTGTCATTGTGTTCAGTGTCAGGAACCGAAGAAAATGCTTGGTGCCCCCAGGTATGGAAGATCATGTGATGCACACCATGTGACAGTGCTTGGCCAATCAGTACTATCAAATGGCAAGTCCATAGCAAGCTTCAACTCAATGACCCAAAGTTCACTCTTTTACACAGGTCAAATGAAGTGGTGGGGTAGGGATGCTAAGCCTATGCTGCTGGGGAGGGCTAAGTTCCCGTAAACCTGTTACTTTGCCCTGTGTGGGTTGGCAGCAAATATACTTTCTTTTGCTCCAGATGTTTTACATATTGACATATATTCCTTCACAGAGGTGCCTTGTAGATTTGTAATTTGCAATTGGCCATTTTATCAATAATGCATAAATATGTCAGTACATCATGTCTTTTCAAAATATAGTTACTTCTTAGAAATGTGCAAAGATATTTAGACTTCCACTCACAAAAGGTTTTAGACCAATGCGAGAGGCCTGGGGCAACCTAAAAAATGTCTTAGAGTTTACTTTTTTAAGCAATAATTACTCATCTCCTCCTGCTAGGTTATTTGAAGATCAGTATATGAATATTTTTATTATTCAGTGACAGCTGGGCTTGTAATGCATGGTTTAGTAATACATTGTATGCCCCTGGGGCTCTAAAGAGCTTACAGCCAACATCCACCTTCACCATATCAATGAGTTCATTAGAAGCATGCTTTACATGTCTTTTCATTTACATTTTGTTGACTGAACTATTTACAGCTGTTTTAATGATGTTTTTTTTTAATGTGATAATTTTAACGGTACATTGTTTTGGAATACTGGTAATTATTGTTGAAAAAAACCATATACAGTTATTTAAACAAAGTACACATACACCTGTATAAAAATAAATGATGCATGCAGAATTAAAGTGTACCTGTAATGTGACACTAAATGACCTCCTATCAATACTAATATCACACTTTTTATATG
The DNA here is from genome assembly GCF_965119305.1 of Pelophylax lessonae. Classification (NCBI taxonomy): domain Eukaryota; kingdom Metazoa; phylum Chordata; class Amphibia; order Anura; family Ranidae; genus Pelophylax; species Pelophylax lessonae. Next base: position 110,456,991 of record NC_138776.1, read on the forward strand.
TTACAGCTCTTTTTTCCTTCTTCATTATTTAGATTATTGGTGTAGGAAGGTGTACCATTATTCTATGATCACAGGATACTTGCTCCTTGTGAACATTAAAAACCAGCCAAAGTTACTATTTACTATACTGATTATTCTTCCCCCAGTAAATGCAATCTTTACACTCCATATGCTTATCATATATTAATATTTATGTATGCAGGAGATTACTTCAGGGCATGACTTCAAGCAAAATGCAGCTTTGATAAATGAAAAAACTCAAACATTTGACCAAATTCAATAGAGAAGTAACATTTACACACTTAGACTACTACTAATAGTTGTGGGGCTCAGCTGCAATATACTGTACATGTAAGCAAAAGCAAACATCTAGTTTTTTTCTTATTGTTAAAATAGGTGTAAACCTTTACATATATCCAGTGAAGTGACTGGCCTCGGGTGATACACAGAGATTAAAAAAAAACCTCCTGCATAAGATGTACCTGTTTATCTGTATCCCTCTGTCCTCTACAGTCTTTTAAAACACATAGATCTAAGGATTTTTCTCATCAACTGAAAGCAAGGGGTGAGGATCTGCCATCGTACACACTGCAGAGCTAAAGCACAGATTTCAGTGAAATCCGAGCCCTGATTGGAGGACAAATGTGCATATTTGCCAGCACACCAAGGTTCATTGATTACGTCCAATTCTTTAATTGAAGAATGATCACATCACAGAAGACATAGTGCAACATTTCGGAGCCGTGCAGGACCCCTTAGTCAGGCATGTGATAAATGTGTACAGCAGTGCAACAGTATTTAAAGTGCTCTTCCCCAATCAAGAAACAGAAAAAGGTGACACCTCCTACCTACTGACGTCATATGACAATGAAAACAAAAAAAGGGCGCACCTACCTAGAGCAATACCTTTAAAACATTTATTGAAGGATAAAAAGAGAGTATCATACATCATACTCACAATTGCACGTAGAAAATACGAATATTAAAACATAACACAGACAGGTCACCTCCAGGACATGGATTCTTCCAGTACTGCAGGAGGGCTGGATGGCATCCGTATTGGTAAGGCTGAAGCGTTTCAAGGGAGAACGCTCTTCCACAGAGGGGCTCTGAGGAAGAGGGTTCTCCCTTGAAACGCATCAGCCTTACCAATACGGACGCCATCCAGCTCTCCTGCAGTATTGGAAGAATCCATGTCCTGGAGGTCACCTGTCTGTGTTATGATTTGATATGCGTATTTTATACATGCGTATTTTATACATGCGTTTGTGAGTATAATGTACGATCCTCTCTTATTTTTTTTCAATAAATGTTCTAATGGTATTGCACTAGGTAGGTGCACCCTTCTCTTGTTTTCATTGTCCTTTTAGTATATGTGGATACCCATGGTCCTGAGAGGGCAGCAAGAACCTAGACGCTATAAACAAAGTATTTTCCCTTAATCACAGCACCTGAAAGCAGGAGCGTTATGATGTCAGTATCCCACCAAAACCACTCAAAAAATTACAGCAATATCCAATGTTTATAAAACAAATATATCATGGCAGAAACGTGTGTGGAAGCTGATAGTAGCGTTGCTAGATTGCCTTTCTGGGCTTACATGACCTTTTAGGCTCACTCCTAGTTCTAAGACCAAGGTGTCACTGACAGTTGGTCTCAGACCAATTATTGGGAATCCATGATAGTGGTTCCCAATCGTGTGATCATTAGGACAGCCATTTATGGTAGTCAGCCCGCAGAAGGCACTGTTCCTCTCCCTATGCACAGACAAAGGAATAGAGTTCAAAATTATTACAGCATTAAAAAATACATTTTAAAATATTGGAAACATTTTTAAGATGATAAATATTACGAAACATAGGTGTAATGCTAACACATTTTTTAAATTTTGTCTATTTCTCAGCTTAGAACTAAAAAAAAAAAAAAAAAAAACACTACGGAGGCATTTATTAAACCAGTGTATCAAATAATCAAATAAAATGTATTAAGAAAATAAAAATAATATTTTGGAAAGCAAAATAAACACGGGGCATATTTGTAAAGCAGTGAATTGGCATTTACTAAACATTAAGTGCAAATGAATCCCCCAAGTGCGTGAGTTTTAAGTCCCTTTCACTGCTTTATAAATAGGTCTGTTAGTATTACTGTCAAGTTAACCATTGCATACTCATGCTCTTAATTTTGGTTGGCTTTCAATGGCCTTTGGTCATGAAAGGGTTAAACAGGCCATACCACAAATTTGGTTTCAACTTTCTAGTCTTAAATCTGATAGATTGAGAGTTTTAATGAATCATACAGTCTGTAATTTATACATACTGTATGTGCGCACACACACACAAAATATGTAACTTTTCCATTATGTTTTGAATGAAAGAAATAAAAATCTTTAAAATATTTTTCACTTTAGTTGTACAATTTTATATAAATACTAAAGGTTCAGTAATCAGTTTAAATACATAATAAAATCTCAGACCATTAAAATTTAGTACCGTGAGACTAAAACATGACCATGAGATTGAAAACAGAAGCTCTGGTACAGTGGCCATATACTATATATTTACATACCGTAACAATACAACTTGATTTTTTTAACAGCTTCCATGATTAGTATCAGATGGCTGGTGGAGTTATTTTCACCCTATTTACATTGGGTTGGTTACTACCATGAAATTACACAAGTGTCAAATTCTCAAGCAATTATTTCATAGAGATGCAACAATTTTCTGTCATGGAAAAATCACCAGTATTGGATTAGGACACAAAAGTAGCCATGGTATAATGCAATGTTGCTATCACTGGAGAACCACGGTTTATATTTTTGTACCACCATGACCGTGACTCCTTTACTACCACTGAAGGGTTACATTGGAAAAGAACTGCTTGCATCAGGCCTACTCGGTAATCCTTACGTGAATGCATTGCTGAATTTTATAAAGCTGTACACCCATGGTTTCTTCAGTGACCATGAACTTACACCCAGACAGTGTCTGACACATAGCCATTTTCATGAATGTATGTAATACGCAGCCAATGAGCTTTGGCTCAGTATCTGAGCATTTCTGGGTTTAGTGTATTGCAGAATGTCAGCAGAGGAGAGGAGGGCTGTGTGTCCTTGATCTTTTCTCTCACTTCTAAGGGGAACATTGAGGGTCTTTTAACCTTTGATAATTTTGCAAAGAGAACCTATCACAGCTAGTGTATAAACGGTCACCATAGGGTGTCACCCTCTAGTCACAGTACTTACAGTGGGGGAAATAATGATTTGATCCCATGCAGAATTTGTAAGATTTTGCAGATTTGCCCACTTACAAAGAAATGAAGGGTCTATCATTTTTATCATAGGTGTATTTTAAATGATAGAGACAGAATATCAATCAAAAATCAAAAAAACAAAGACAAATGCTATAAATTAAGTTGCAGTTCAGTGAGTAAAATAAGTATTTGATCCCTAAGCAAAACATAACATAGTACTTGGTGGAGAAACCCTTGTTGGCAAGTACAGAGGCAAGATGTTTCTTGTAGTTGGTAACCAGGTTTGCACACATCTCAGGAGGGATTTGGTGACCAACGCCGTGTTTGGAGGAAGAAAAATGCTGACTATGACCCTAAGAACACCATCCCTACAGTCTAGCACTGAGGTGGAAACATGATGCTTTGGGGCTGTTTCTCTGCTAAAGGTACAGACCAACTTTGCCACATTGAGGGGCCAATGAATGGGGCCATATATTGTAAAATATTGACAGTGAACCTTCTTCCCTCAGCCAGAACATGAAGATGGGCCATGAATGGGTCTTTCAGCATGACAATGGCCCAAAACAGAGGAGGGCTCAGAGAGGGACCACACTCAGCTCTTTGGATTGAGGGTAGTACATTTACATAGCTTTGTTCATTTTTCCATTTCAGAGGTTTACATCCAGTTTACATCTCAGTTGAAGTCACTGAAAAGATATGTAGTCACATAAACAAGGTAGGTAGTATCTTCATTTTAATAGTCCTACCTCCCCCTCCTTGTTACAGTAGTTGTGCAGGGAATATAAATAGGACAGCCTCTGTAATGACACTTGTGGTGAGGAATGGAACTATAACTCAATTCTGCCATTAAAGAGCACTGCAGTTTCTAAACAGAAAGCAGCATTTTCACAGAGATTATAGGGCATTTCCTAGCAAAAACAGGCTTTATTGCTGTCTGGAAGGAAAAAGGTATAATTGTTTATAAGCTACACTTAATTTTATTGATTGAATAAAATAGTAATTTGACCAGCTGCTTGCTCCCAAGTAGTCTCAGACATGGTACTTCTGGCAATGACTAAAGTTTCTATATTGGCAGTCCAGGTCTGATTTTTTATTTGTTTTTATTTTTTTTAACAGATTTCTCATTTGCAGCAGTTAAATACATTAAATTCCTGAACCTTATCAATTGAGAATAACTTTGACAGGACTACAATATTACATGATGATACTTGGTTTATCATATTTACTGTAAAATGGTTTTCTGATTCCACACCAGGAGGGATAAAAATTAGAATGATATAATATAATTCAAAAGCAAAACGCACTGTGTTTCATTTTTTAAATCAATAATTTTATCTACAGCGTTTGAAATCTTTTATGTACATATATGTGAACATTATTAGTGTTTTTTTATATGAAGTAGTATTTCAGAACTGTGAAAAATAAATGAAACATTATCATATTCTTCGTGTTGGTTGCTTGTGTAGTTTCATTTTTCATAATATTATGTAAAATTATTCAGTTCTGAAAAGTATATACTTACAATCCATGCTTCATGCTGGGCAGTCTAATATGAGAAATGCAGGCCTTACATAGTATTCAAGCTTCACAATTATTCTAAATAATGGATGCGATTTAGCCACAAAGAAAGGAACACATTAACCAAGCCTAGTAATAATAATCATTGTGCAATTCTCACAAAGTAACATCTCATGCAGAGCTGGCAAGAAAAATCAGAAATGTACTAGCACTTGATTGTTGTTCATTAAGGAACTGAGCCTGAAATCACATTGTAAAATTAATATTGGTTTTTAGCATTTTTTTTTTTTATTTAAAGTTTTTTCTAGGTAGCCTTTGTTTTATGTATGCAGTTTTGATTATAGGACATGTGACCAAACAAATAAAATGCTTTAATCTTCATAAAATACACAAACTGTCAGAAAAAAGTTTCATTTGCATTCATATGAACATATAAAATTCCCAGAGCTTAAAGGAACTTGATGCATTTTTTTAAGTCAGATCCCAACTACTGGGGTGTTTGAGACTCTCTTAGTATCTTAATCACCTTGATATGTGATTGCATTTGATTTTTAAACTATAGAATACCAGTTAGAGGTTTAAGAGGTCAGTTTAAGAAGTCCAATATATGTTTTGGGATATGACCAAATAAGAAAGTATATAATTTCTTTGTTGGGTCACTCTTGTTACAGGGGGTGGGGATACTTGACCCATAGGGGTGGATTTACTAAAGAGTAAAATAGACGGTTCACTTTGCAAAGGAAGTTCCCCCGGAGTTTAAAGAATGAAATTAAGCTCTGCTGACTTCCATCAATCAATCAAGTGCAAGAACAATGCAATTTTTTTTCTTGCATATAATTTTGAATTTGCAAAGTGAAATTTTATCACATTTACTAAGCTCTGGGGAAAATTCCTTTACAAAATGAACAGGCCATATACCTTTAGTAAATCAACCCCTTAGCCTCTACTAGTCACCTAGGGGAAGGGTGCATACTGCATGTTCCATGAATGCTAGAAGTGAAATGATAGACCTCTCAGGCACTTGACTAAGTGAATACAATTCGCTGGAAATGCCCCTTCCAGTTAACCTTCAACTTGAAGTTAACTAACCCAGATTCCCTATTTGTTACACATACATGTATTACCTCGTTTTCTTTCAAATGTTTAAAATTTTCTCATATTATTGTCATGGCTATTTTCACTTATAGATATTTTATGTGGTTGTGCACTGGATGGTCCTTGAGATTAGAAAATGCCTTACTATATGAACTTACATCTACTTCATTATGTGCCAATAAGTCAATACATCCATAAAAAGAATGTGTTACATAGGGATAAGTGTACCTGAGATTTTTCATTTCTCTACATTTTGGTGAAAATCAAGAAATTTTGGAAAAATGCCATGAAGGAAATGGGAAAAGAAAGTTTAAAAGTTTTTTACATTTTTTTTAGGGTGCAATGGGCCATAACCTTTTTACTGCCACCGATGTATAAACTACATCCATGGCTTTGCAGGGGTTTTATCCACTCTCCCAGAGGCCACAGGGAGTGTGAGTAAATCTAACAAGCTGATTGTTGGCTGTCATATGGAAGTGATCTAGCCGCTTTGTAACCACTAAATTGCTTCCACACATCCAAGTAATTGCAGGTCTCTCCTGCGTGCATCCTCGCCATGTTTCCTTGGCTCTGCACGCCCATTGGTGAACTCAAGACTAGCATGGAGGGTGCTGCTAGGAACAAATCCAGAAGCAACATATAAAACATCACTTCCAGCTCCTGGTGTCACTGTCCCCAGTAGGCTGGGGAAGTAGCTGATGGAAGTCCATTTGTATTCCAATAGCTAAAATGGAAGACAGGTGAGACATCAGGAATCTTTTAGATTTAGACCCCTGATGTCAGAATAAAGGGAACCTGTCACAGGAAACATGCATCACATAGGTAATTTTTTCCCCTTTGCAGTTAAATAAAAGTGTAGTAAAAAAATTAAAAGAAAGTATAAAAAAATAAAGTTGCACCGAAGCAGCTAAAATCCCCCCCAAAATGCATGTGGGGGGTGCCTACACATACATAATAAATATTGCCACTCACGCCAGAGTGAGAGCAATAATTCTAGGCCCTTTATTCAATGTTGGCTTCTAGACTGATGACCTGTATGGGCTTTTAAAGGCATTGCCTATAGAAAATATAGGGTGCTGAACTTTGTCGCCATTTCATGAGCACACGCAATTGTAAGGTTTGACACATTGGGAATCTGTTTACTCGGTGCAACCTCATCTCTTATATTTTACCAAAAATGTAGTAATTTATTGAGTTTATGTGCCCTAAAATTAACATTAGTGTATTTTTTGCTGAAATTTTGCGTTCCCTAAACTGTTGCACTAATATTGTGTGACATAAAACATTTGAACTACAATGATTATATTTACTAGGATGTCAAACTATATGATATTTTGGGGGTTTATGCAATATTCAGGCCAAGATGGTTGTTTAAACATAATACAAAAATACAAAAATGGCTTGGGTAACGCAAAGGTTAAAGAATAACTCTTTATTTGTGAAAAAAGTTGCCTAAATAGCAAAAAAAAAAAAAAAAAAGAAAAGAAAAAACAGCATATACAACTGCTGGACAAGCAATATTGGGATACAAAATGTTAAAATAACCTGTCTTTTTCAATCTGCAACCACTGTAATCTTCTGGCAACATGGCAACCTTCTGTTCTGTACCATTGGTGTACAGAATGCCCAGAGAATTACAATTTTTTGCTTGTGTTGTTAGCTGACTGATTCTTCCAGGTCTGCTCAAAGTTACAAGACCCTGCAGCTTTTTCTCATTAGAACACTGAGAGTTCACTGGGTGATTATAATGAACGCAGAACCTGCTATTCAAATTCAGTCTGAAAAAGTCATGATTAAAGAAACACCTATTTTTTCAGAGCAGAAAATGATAGGAATATGGAACAAAGTTTTTTAAAATCCTTGCAACTTGCATAAATCCCCTATAGGGTTTTTTATCAGCAAAGTTGGAATAACACTTAAAAGCAGAATTAAACCCAAAACCAAAAATGTAATATATTGCAGCTTACCAATCTTTAGAAGTGGTGGATGCATTTGTTTTCTTTCTTTTTTTTTCACCTGGTAACACACCTCCTGTATCAGAGTGGCCCCACTCTGGATGAAGGAGCGCAGGGGGCATCTTTGAACTAGTGATCGACTGATATCGGTTTTTCATTGCTGATACCGATATTTTGGCCATTGCACATTTGCACATTGCACATTGCTTCACATAGGCTGTGATTCTTCAGCTCCTGTACACTCTGCCAAATGCAGGTCTGTACAAGAAGAAGGTCAGGTATAAAATGATTGATCAGCAGAGAAAAACACTGGGCTCACTGTCTTCAGTGAAAAAAGTGCTCACTGAGAGTGTCTGTACATTACAGAGGTGGGCAAGAGCTATACCCTGGAGGGGGAGGACAGGTGCTGGGTGTGTTAACAAGGTCAGCTGCTGGAGTTCTTCCTTCTATTGATGTTTATATCCTAAAAGGATGAGTAAGCAGGAAGTCACAAGGGAGTTTTCTATAGGAGACACTGGAGAGTGAGGTAAGTCCTGCACCAGAATATAAAGAGAGCTTTTTCTTTTCTTGCAGCTGAAGTACATTAATGGTATATTGGTATTAAAAGAATGTTGAATTTTAAAAAAAAAAGTGAACTTAGCCTTTAATTATCACCTTTCAGCTATCCTGGATTGGTTACTATGCCAAAAAAACGTCCCCTTAATATGTTAACCTTTTCACAGAAAAGAAAAAAAAAAATGGTGGAAAAAACAATTGTTTCAATCATTTTTTAAAATGTTTCTATCCAAGATATAAAAGAAATACAAAATATAGCAACAACAGTAGTTTTCTAGTGTAACATACACAGCAGCATTGGTACACATAAGGCAACTAGGGATGATCGAACTTTTGAAAAGTTCGGTTCGGCCAGAACATCCGAACTTTCCGAAAGTTGGGCCCGGATTTCAGAACCCCATTGAAATCAATGGGACCCGAACTTTGGTAATCAAAAAACACAATTTTTAAGCCCTAAAACCCAATAAACACCCCTAAAAAGTGCCCAGGGTTCTGGGTCATGCCCCATTAACTATTAATCACACAAAAAAAAGTTCTTAAAAATTGTAATTTTTGATAAAAAAGCCAATTATTGAAAAAATTAAAAAAAAAAAAAGAGAGATTTTTTTATTTTTACTTTGGATTTAGTATCTAAAAGGTGTGCATGTGAAGTTTCAGCTCTGTAGCATGTCCAGAACCATGAAAAAAAAAAGATAATTTTTCAGTAGAACCGGGATGTGGGTCGGGAGCCTCCTTTAACTTTAACACCTATATGATCTTTTTTTTCTGGTTCTGGACATGCTACAGAGCTGAAACTTCACAGGTACACATTTTAGACCCCCCAGACACAAAATCACACAAAAAAAGTTCTTAAAAATTCTCATTTTTGATAAAAAAAAAGCCAATTATTGAAAAAAAAAAGAAAAAAAAAGAGATTTTTTGATTTTTACTTTGGATTTCGTATCTGGGGGGTCTAAAAGGTGTGCATGTGAAGTTTCAGCTCTGTAGCATGTCCAGAACCAGAAAAAAAAGATTGTTTGTATTAGAACACTTTCTTTCAGGACAGGTAGTTAGCTTCTCTCCCGGTTTAATAGAAGGCATTTTTTGGGGTTCTTTTCAGTCAGGAAAAACATCTGAACTTGTGTATAGTGGTACTGTGCACAAGTTCTGATGTTTTGCCTGCCTCCAAAAACCCCAAAAAATGGCAGCAAAAACACACCTGGGCATTTTTTTTTGACGCTAGCGTTTTTTTCGGCATTTTTTTGGGTTCTTTTGAGGCAGGCAAAACATCTGAACTTGTCTATAGTGGTATATATACACACATACTTATATGTTTATACACACCTAGACATATATAGGTGTGATAGTAGCAGAAATATATGCTTGCGCTAATGAAATTATTTACACTAATATATTTCTGCTACTATCACACCTATATATGTCTAGGTGTGTATAAACATAAACAAGTATGTGTGTATATATACCACTATAGACAAGTTCAGATGTTTTGCCTGCCTCAAAAGAACCCAAAAAAATGCCAAAAAAACGCTAGCGTCAAAAAAAAAAATGCCCAGGTGTGTTTTTGCTGCCATTTTTTGGGGGTTTTTGGAGGCAGGCAAAACATCAGAACTTGTGCACAGTACCACTATAATAGCAGGCATTTTTTTGGGGTTCTTTGCAGTAAGGAAAAACATCTGAACTTGTGTATAGTGGTACTGTGCACAAGTTCAGATGTTTTGCCTGCCTCCAAAACCCCCCAAAAAATGCCAGCAAAAACACACCTGGGCATTTTTTTTGTTGACGCTAGCGTTTTTTTGGCATTTTTTTGGGGTTCTTTTGAGGCAGGCAAAACATCTGAACATGTGTATAGGGGGTATATATACACATATATGTCTGAATATATACCCCTAGACATATATAGGTGTGATAGTAGCAGAAATATATTACTGTAAATGATTTCATTAGCGCAAGCATTTATTTCTGCTACTATCACACCTATATATGTCTAGGGGTATATATTCAGACATATATGTGTATATATACCCCCTATACACATGTTCAGATGTCATGTCTGACATCAAACATGTCCTCAAAAAAGCACTGACAGTGGCAGCCCCTGCAGCATAAAAAAGGCTTGCTGGTGAGAAGCCATAATGGTGTTCCGAAGCTATTCAGAGAAATGATCATTTCTCTATTGCGGTCACCATGACATGGAAGGGTTTGGTCAGCCTGCCATGGCAGTCACTGTCAGTTCACCCTACACTACATTACGGTCACCCTGGTATGGAAGGGTTTGGTCAGTCGGTCAGCCTGCCATGGCAGTCAGTTTCCCCTACACTACATTACGGTCACCCTGGTATGGAAGGGTTTGGTCAGTCGGTCAGCCTGCCATGGCAGTCAGTTTCCCCTACACTACATTACGGTCACCCTGGCACTTCATACTTTCCCTACAGAAACTAATTTTTTGAAGCTAACTTAAGTGTAAAGGAGCACTCTAACTATACTAGATATCCCTTTCCTCACACTAAAAATAGCTAAATGACACTTTTAAAGTAAAATTAACAGAACTGCTTCCACTCTCTTCCATGTCCAGTATAACAATGCTAGGAATTTGGCGGGGGCGATCTTATATACTTGGGGGCGTATTCACTAATGATTGGTCTAGGGACCCCCTAGTCACTCCAATCACATTCCTAGCATTCTCCTGCCCCCTCAATTGGCTTTTGCTAATGGTTCTGGTCCAATCACGGGCTTTTAAAGCCCATTTCCTGAAGCATTGCATTTTGGGCGGTTCTGGTTGCCGAATTCCAAACTTTTTGGGCAAAAAGTTCTAAATTCGGCCGAACCTCGAACACCCAATGTTCGGGCCGAACCGATGGTCGACCCGAACTGTTCGATCATCCCTAAAGGCAACAAGTAACAAAGTTGGACTGCTCAATTTTTTGATTCAAAATCCAGGTAATTATTTTGGGCTGGACTCACAGCAGTTCCATGATGTGAAGGACCCTGCTTGGAAGGAAAACAGTGCCTTTACAAGTTGGAAACATAAAAGCCCTTAAAACCTGGGACATCAAAAAACTGAACAGCAATGAAAACTTTATAGAACAACAAAACTTCCATCTTATAACCAGTGCCCTCCCAGGACAAGGTCCAAACATCTGTTCAACCAGGTATTTGGGTCCAAGGACCCCTCTACCAATACCAGGAAGGCCATATACATAAAAAAGAAATTGGGAATTTAAAGAGAATAGAGGCATTGGGAGGGTAAAGAAAAGAGAATAGTAGGTCTAAAAAGAAGAGAAAGAAAAGGAAGAATATGGTTCGGCCCTGGGAGTCTGCATGTCCGGTACTTGCAAATAACTAAGCCAGGGGGACCAGATTTTTTCAAAACGCGATAGCTTGTCCTGTAAGACACTCACAATCTATTTGTTCAGTATGATCCAGGTGAGCTTGTGTTTCATCAATGCAAGATCTAAGACCAGACTATTCCATAGTGATTCAATAGTGATTTGAACATAAAAACATAAAGTAGATGTCTGCGTGTGTCTCAGGACATTCTCAACCAGCTTATTTAACAGGGCTATGTTTGTGTCCTTGGTAATATTTACCATAGTTACCGAATAAATAAAAGAGTGTAGCCTCATCCAAAAGAAGGGAACTTTAGGACAAGTCCACCATATGTGTAAAGTAGTGCCCATCTGGTCACATTCCCTGAAGCAGGATGCAGACGAACCTGGGTACATTCTTAAAAGACATTCTTCCACCAAATACCACCTGAGCTGAACTTCGTATACTGCTTGGATCAGAGCAGTGTTCAGTACATCTTTATAAATCCGGGTACTCCAGGAACGCCAGTCCTCCCCCTTAAAAGTCATACCCAAATCTCTCTCCCATGCCACCTGGCAAGAAAGTTTATCAGATGGAGTGATAAAGAGTTTGTATAGGTTAGATACACATCCCCGCAGTGGGGTCACTAGCAGACATTTTTTTTCAAATATGGTGCATACTGTTAGGCAAGGGCTGTGATTCTGCAGTGTGTTCAAAAAATGTTAAAATTTGCTGCAAGTGGAAGTTTTCCGAGGGGGGCATCTCATAACTTTGTATAAAGTACAATGAGAGACGTATCCCTTTGGGGTCTAAGAAGTCCCCTATGGGGTTAAGCTCCTTGTTCATCCACCAGGGAAATCTATCTGACTGCATACCTGGTAGAAGGAGGGGATTGTGAAACGGGGGCTGCTGGTATGTTTGGCGAGTGCCGGGGCCATCTCCTACAGGTCCTGTCCCATAAGTTTATAGAATGGGAGAGTGTATGGCACAATATAACTTTGCGATGTTTTGAGGGTAACCAAAGCATTGAATCTACTGCAGTTCGAGAACAAGCTAGGGCTTCTGAGGATACTCAGTGTCAGGAAAGAGCTCACCTGCTGGTGGCACTGTAGCTCCCAGATCCATAGGCTGCAGTTCCAGTGTCCACCAGCGGTTGTCTCTCAGTAGTCAGAAGCTAACATCTCATGCAATCAGTCATCACCTGATGCTGGTTGCAGGAAGTATATTTAAACCCTGTGTATGCTCCTCCTCACTGCCTTGGTATTTTCTCCATGTGCTCCTGACCTGCATTCCTGTGTCTCTGCATCCTGATCCTGGACTCTGATCTTGACCCTGCAGCCTGATCCTGAACTCTGATCCTGACCCTGCAGCCTGATTCCTCCCTTCCTGCTTGCTTACTCCGTCTCCTGTAACCCTCTCTCTGTTCTGTCTCATTCCCAGCTCCCTCTGCTTGATCTCCCGTGTATGACCCTGGCTCTGTTACAATTACTATTTATTTATCCTGTTTTTTGTATATATTTGGTTGAGCAGTTGTTTGCTGTGTGTCACTATTGTTTGGTTATCTGGTTGGATTTACACAGTAAGGGCTCTTTCACACGGTCCGCCTCCGCAGGCGGATCCGTGTTGCTCAGCGGGGATCGATCCGCGATCCCCGCTGAGCCGGCGGATGACAGCTCCGTCTCCGCTTGCAGAGCGGAGAGGGAGGTGTCTCAGCACCTGCTGCCCTCTATGGGGGATCGGATGAGAGCGGACCGCTTGTCCGCTCTCATCAGATCCGCTCCGCTCCGATTACTGAACGGATGGAAAAATAGGGTTTCCATCCGTCCAGATTTCAGCACAGGATCGGATGCGGATGGCAGCGGGTGTCAGCGGAGGTGTCTCCGCTGACACCCGCTGCCCCATAGAGCTGCATGGAGGATCTGATCAGATCTGCCTAAAAAACTGACAGGCGGATCTGATCGGATCGCCCGTGTGAAAGAGCCCTTATAGTTTTCTGGAGGTGCGTTTACATTTGTGTTATTTACTTATTTTTAAATAAATTATATTCTTTTCACTTTAATTATGCCTAATATTCTCTGTGTCAGTCCACACATTTCTGGTCTCACCTGTTGCTGACACTCAGTCTGGCCTGTAATGTCTACTATGGAGTTGACTCAACTGAGCTATCTGTGCCGCCACATAATACTTCCTGAAATCTGCGACTCCCAAACTCCCCAGGTCTAGAGGTGCATGCATTGTGGTCTGAGTCACTCCACTACCCTTAGCTCCCCAGAAAAACAAAAAAAATGTGTGACTGAAATTGTCTCATAGCAATTAACAGAAGCTGAATGGGCAAGGTTCTAAAGTAATATAACAGCCTGGGTAGGACCGTCATTTTAACTGAGGCGAGCCTCCCTATCTATGACAAACCCGCATCCAGCCACATCCTCACGTCTTTCAAAACACGTTAAATATTTTAAGCGACAGTACCTAAACAATGATCAATTTCACAAAAAAAGGGGAAATCACACAAATACAAAAACACTGAGGGGGTCTCATTTTGCACAACTTTCACCCAAGGATTTTCAGTTTTTTTTTCAGTTTATTCCAATTGGAATGCTGTGTTATTCTTGGGTAAAAATTATAAATAGATCTCTAAGAGCAAAAATAAACTAGTCTAAACACACCACTACAAACCCCAAATAAATATTAACCACTTGCTGACCGCCGCCCGACTATATACGGCGGCGGTCAGCCCCTCCCAGGCAAAGTGACGTACCGGTACATCACTAGCCTGGGAGCCAATAGGGAGTGAGCGCGCCCCGCCAGAGGCGCGCTCCCGCCCCCACTCGTTCACTAGGAGGCCCACACGTGTGACCAGCAGACCCGATGTCCACCGGTCATTCGCGATCGTCGGGTGGAGAGGGAGAAAGGCAGGCGGCTAATGTAAACAAAACCATCTGTCATTCTTCCCTGTGTAAAAGCACAGATCATACAGTCCTGCTATGTAGAACCGTTGATCTCACTGTTACACACACAGCCACATCCAATCACAGTTAGAAGCACGCCCCTAGGGACACACTTAACCCCTCCCTCTCCAATAAAGTTAACCCCTTCCCTCCCAGTGTCTTTTTTACAGTAACAGTGCATATGTATAGCACTGATTACTGTAGTAATGTCACTGGTACCCCCAAAAGTGTCAAAAATGTCAGTCAAGGGTCCGATCTGTCCGCCGCAATGTCGCAGTCCCGCAAAAAAAATCACAGATCACCGCCATTACGCGTTAAAAAAACCAATAAAAATGACAAAAATCTTTCCCTTAGTTAGTAAACGCAATAACTTTTGCACAAACCAATCAAAATACGCTTTTTGCGATTTTTTTTTACCAAACATATGTAGCAGAAAACAAATTGGTCTAAAAGGTTAAAAAAAAATTATTTTTTAATTTTTTTTGGGGAATTTCATATAAATAAATGTGAAAAATATTGTTATTTTTGCAAAATTGTCGCTCTTTTTTTGTTTATAGCGCATGATCAAAAAATCGCACAGGTGATCAAATACCACCGAAAGAAAGCTCTGTTTGTGGGGAAAAAAAGAACGTCAATTTCATTTGGGTACAGCATTGCACAACCGTGCAATTGTCCGGTAAATTCACGCAGTGCCGAATCGCAAAATAGGACCTGGTCAGGAAGGGGGTAAAATCTTCCGGGGCTTAAGTGGTTAATAATAATACAATAAATAATAAAAAAACAACAAATGAAACCTGAGCAACCTAATGAGCAAAATTGTGGGTTTCTGCTTCAAAGAAAAAGATGATTTTTGTGCAAAATCCATTTTGCCAAAATCCCTCTGCTCATTTTGTTAACAAAATACTATAAACTCTACTGCAAGATTTATATACTTTATATATCTATACATATTGAAAGTTCTTTAACAACTTCTACATCGGGAGAAATAGATTACAGGCCTCAACCACTTTTATTATTGTGTATTTTTTTTTTGCATATAAAATCAGTCACTAGGCAGGTCTTCTATTTAAAGTCATTTGTGAAACAAAAACATTATGCCCCACGTAAATATAGCTTTAAAATATAACAATGCTCTCTCAACCATAAATGCACTAAAACTCTCTGAGGTGATCCTTGTCTTAAACCATTAACCATTGGGCCTTGGATAAAGAACAGATAAATCTGTCATCAACTTTTCCACCAAAAAGTATATATAAGACTTTACATTTACAAAGCCACTTTCTGAGCTTGAGAATTTCGGAGCATATTATTTGAATAAACAGAAAGCCATTTGTTTTCAATCTTCAGGTGCATAAATCAAAACGTCTCTAAAGAAGTGTATTACAGCTTTCGAAATCAAGTGTACTCTGTGTGTGGTTGGAATTTAAATTCCAGTTTAATAATAGCTTTGCATTTTGGCCTCGGGTCAGATCGTATTATTTATATGAAAGTTTAGCAACCTTATCTGGACAAAAGAAATCTGAGAAATGTTGTAATATTTTTGCATTCTGCTTTAGGCAGTGTAGCTCCTGCAGAACAAAATAAAAATGTTTAAAACATTCATATGGTCACGTGCAAAAGTATGTACACACTAGTGTAGATTGATATGTAATAGAGAAGAATGAAGGCTGTGACTGTGGAAACTCTCACTGCTGTAAATGTAGAATAAATAGGCCACAAATGTTATTTAGAAAACACAGAATGTAAGGCAATACAATGCTTTATTCTATTGATGATGATAAATGCACGGAATATCATGTGGTTTAGAGCATAGGCCAAGGAGTTTCACAGTCTCCCAGGGATATGTACAGTAAATGTTGCATTTGATCTGTTAATGATCCACACATTCAATATATATATACTGTATTCCTAAATATATTTTTAAGTATTCTTGATATCATGCTTTACTCTATACAGTTTTCTTAACCACGTGACCTCTGGAAGATTTACCTCTTTTCATAACCATGTCATTTTTCTGCGATAAGGCACTGTGGTAATTTACCTGACAATTGCATGGACGTGTGATGCTGTACCCAAATAAAATTGATGTCATTTCTTTCCCCACACATCAAGCTTTCTTTTGGTGGTATATAATCACCACTGTGTTTTTTATTTTTTGCGCTATAAACAGAAAATACTGATAATTTAAAAAAAAAAAAAAAAACTTTTTTTCAAGTAAAAAAAAAAAATGTTTTACTTTCTTCTATAAAACACATCCAATTAAAAAATACAAAACATCAAATTTCTTTATAAATGTAGGTCAATATGTATTCTGCTGCAGTTTTTTGGTAAAAAAAAACCCCCAAAAATCATGTTTTGCTTGGTTTACGCAAGCGTTATAGCGTCTACAAACTATGGGGTATATTTATGGAATTTTTTTTATTTATTTTATTATACTAGTAATGGTGGTGATCAGCGACTTATAGCAGGACTGTGAATTATCACAGCAAAAGCGGCCTGCCCCCGGAGAGCGTGCCCCTGCAGGTGCAAGTATGGAATTACGTATATATACGTGATCTGGTGCACAGCTGCAGTCCTGTAGCAGTAAAACTACTATAGATTGGACAGCAACTGTTTAATGAAGAATTCCAGGTATGGAAGTCTTTGGTAGCACAGAGACAAGAGAGAAGACGGTTCAAAGCCAAGGTCAGGTGCCAAGTGGGATTCAAAGCTTTTGTGGTCAGATGGATAGCCAGGGTCAAACACTGGAGAGCAGGAAGAGAAGGTCCTTTAATAAAGCTGGGGTCAGATCAGGAAGCAGACAGGAGACAGGATCAGGACAAGCCAAGTTGGTAACAGGAAATCACAGGAACAACGCACTGGAGGAGCCGAAGATTAACCAGCAAGTGCAGATACTGACTGGCTTCCTTAAAAAGGCTGTTTGGCGCCAAACTAAGCTGGGGGTGTGTGTAACTGTATGCCTATGTTTCATTATGCGCCAGTGCAAATTCTTCTGGCTATGTAAGGTACTGGAAGGGATGGTCTTCGAACCCCTCTGTTGCGGATGATGCCCTGACAGTCTGGCTTGGACCAAAGTAACTATGCATATACCATACGTGGCCAATGCCCCAGAAGCTGAAAATCACCGAAGTAGACACCTGAATGAATGCAAAGTGTTCTTTGATTAGACAAGGTAAAGAGGTGGGGGGCATTGACATTACACTCTCCACTTCGCCCAATCAGAGAATGCTTTGCATCTATTCAAAAAATACTTTGCATTTCCAGAAATGGTGCCAGTGCTGAGCGTTTGACCTCCTGTGTTTCAAATGCCGCAGGGCAGGGCTGCTTGATGTGGGACCCACAAGCTAGTAAAGATCATTAAATTAGCAGTATCTACCTCAGTGATCTCCAACTTCCAGGGGCATTGGCCATGTATAGTATATGCCTATTTACATTGGTCCATGATGGTACCACCAATGTAACAATGTATAAAATAATCATACCTTGTATTTCTCCTTAAGAAAATTGTTTTTGTAGGTTGGGTACGTAGGTATGAATTGTTGCAAAAGATAGACAAAAAGTTAATTGCTTAAGAAAACCGTATACATAAAGAGATGATGCCAAACATACTGAAAAATTGATTTTAGATTTACATACACTATCAATATATGGTCAAATTTAAAGGAAATTAAGATTTACACCTTCATAATCCTCTTTTAAATAATCATAGAATGCACAATTTGCACCTGTTTACAAAAAAAACACTCCAAAGACATGCTGGTAGGTTAATTGGATCCTGTATAAAATTGGCCCTACTATGTATGTATGTATGAATGTGAGTTAGGGACCTTAGATTGTACACTCCTTGAGGGCAGGGACTGATGTGAATGTGTAATGTATATGTTAAGCGCTGCGTAAATTGACAGCGCTATATAAGTACCTGAAATAAATAAATAAATAATTAGAATGAAGAAAGATCTAATTATGTTCCATGGAATCAGATTTTGCAGCAGAGGCACTACATGCAATCACAGCTTCAAGTCCTGGTAACGTTCACAAACTGCAAGTGGTGGAAAGGATATTATCTATTCCTTAAAGGACACTGGACAAGTACCAGGATCACCATGATTACTGAAACTGCTAGTTGCCTTGCTTTGCCTAACTCCAATACTATCAAGTCAGAGACCTGATCTTTTGTTTCAGGTCAGTGAATCAGCATTTAACCACTTACCGCATACTGACGTACCCATACGTCGGCAGACTTTGCGGGGTTATACCGGGATGATGCCTCTAGCTAGAGGCATCATCCCGGTACTGTGGTTTAAAGCCGACGGTCGGCTTTCCGTCGGTAATGACCGATGCGGCTCAGGAGCAGCTCGAACGTTACCCTGGTGAGCGGGAGGGGACGTCCCCCCCCACCCGCCACCTTCCGTGGCTTTGCTCGGGGCTCCCGTCCCACCGGGAGCCCCGAGCACCCAGCCGGCACGTGCGCCGGCTGGATGGAGTCCCGATGAATGCTGGAAATGGCATTGATCGGGTCTCCGATGACGTAACCCGGAGGCGGCGTCCATGACATCACTTCCGGGTTACTGTGCTGCAAAAGGCGGCACATTTAAAAAACGGCTGTATGCAAAAACGCCGTTTTTGGCATTTTGCATACATGGAAGTGTAGTGGAGGGGTCTAGGGTCTTTTAGACCCTCGATCCCTCCATAAAGTGTACCTGTCACTATATATTGGTGTCACAAGGGATGTTTACATTGCTTGTGACAGCAATTAAAGTGATCAGATTTTTTATTTTTTTAAAACCTGTAATAAAGTTAAAAAAAAAGAAAAAAGAAATAGGAAAAAAAAAATAAAAAATTTAGCCGCCCCCGTCACCGTTAGCTCGCGCACAAAAAAAACGTATACGCAAGTCGAGCTGCGAATGAAATCGCTGTTCAAACCACACATGTGAGGTATCACCACGATCACCAGAGTGTGAGCAATAATTTAAAAAAAAGAGCTACACTCTAACTCTAAACTGGTAACCGTTAAATAAATTTAAAGCGTCGCGATTGAGATCTCTATTGAGCGTAGTTTGTCGCCATCCCACGGGGGGGGGGGGGGCGCAATTTTAAACCGTAACATGTTGGGTATCTATTTACTCAGCGAGACATCATCTTTCACAATATACAAAAAAATGGGCTAACTTTACTGTTTAGTATTTTTTAAATGCAGTGAAATGTGATTTTTCAAATTTTTTCCAAAAAAATTGTGTTTTAAAGACCGCTGCGCAAATACCGCGTGACAAAAATTTTTGCAATGACCGACATTTTATTCTCCAGAGTCTTTGCTAAAAAAATATATATAATGTTTGGGGGTTCTAAGTAGTTTTCTAGGAAAAAATACTGTTTTTTTAAGTGTCCGAAATAGGGCTGGGGCTTAAGTGGTTAAGCATTAGCACCAACATGAAAGCCATAGAACTATCTTTCTTCAAAACAAGAGTTAGGAATGGCTAACTCTCATGTAGGACCAGTAAAAAACAGAATAAAAGGAAAAATACATTTCAGGCCACAGCAAGGGGGAGAGAATATAAAATAAAGGAGACAATCACATGTACCAGCACACATGTAACTTATGTTATGGAATGCCCATGTCAGCTCCAATACGTCAGGAGAACTAATAGGCCACTGTTTGTGTGAATTCGGGAGCACATCAAGAATATCAAAAAAGGGTTTACAAAACATAGTCTTTCAAGACATTTTAAGGAAATGCACCATAGAGACCCATCTCTTATGACTTTTTATGGCATAGATAAAATAAAAGGAGATTGGAGAGGGGGCAACAAGAAAATAATGATATCACGTAATGGGACGAAATGGATTTATCTTCTAAATACAATCCAGCCTGAAGGCCTCAATATAGAGATAGATCCTAATGGTTTTATCTCTGACACGTAGATTCCCGATACCAAAACTTAGCTTTTAAAAATGTATTATTGGTACCACCCCCCCTCACGTTCATGCCTTTTTATGGTTTTAAGGTTTTATGTTAATATTTTTTTATTAACCTCATTTCAAAGATTCTCAAATTTGTTTTTGTTTTTTATTCATTTTTAATTTAAAATAATTAAAAATAATACTTTTTTATTTTAATTGTAGAATTTTAAATTGGCTGAATGCAGAATCAGGTATTTACTGCATATCTTAGACTCAGAGGCCCCAGACGATATAGAAATATGGGTTTCACCCTTTAATGTATCACTACACTAGTTCCCTGTATGTTCCATGCCCTAGGATTACTTTAAATTTTACCTTTTTCTATTTTCAACATAGTCACAAATGGAATAATACAATATGTAGCCTGGTCGCAAGGCTAGTGTTATTCATACTTTTGTTCTGTTAATAAAGTTTACAAGGTATTGACTTGTGAATTATGGGAGATATAGTTCTGGGAGGAGCAAGGACCATGGGCTGCCCGGGTGATTGCACTCTTCTCCCAGGTAGCAGTGTGATTCGAGGTGCCTGCTGGGAGTGTCTTTATAAAGGGGGGCGGGATCAGCACTCGCTCTCTTGCCTCAAGGACAGCATGCCGTTAGGAGGGATAGAGCTGCTGCAGAACGCAGAAGGGTAGGCCGGAGGCCTAGCAGAGGACATCGGAGTCAGAGTGAGCGGTGTGTAAGAATCTTGATAGCGTGACCGAGTGAAAGGATGCCTTGAGAGGCTGTGAGTGTCGCAACAAAGAGTGGGATGTTGCTGAAGTGGATTGTGGAACAGAGTTCGTCACATTAGGTGAGAGAAATCCAATTTAAAGTGACTACTATGCTTCTAGACTGAGCCAGGGCAGGACTGTAGAACTGTTCTAGCAAAAGACCATAGTAAATCTAACGATCGCCACAGGACACTGTAGCTCCGCATAGTGCGTGGCGGATCAGAAGGCCTTGCCCTTTTTCCCCAGTACTAGACTGATTGCCAACTGTAGAGTATAGAAAGCTATCTTCTCCCTTTTCTGTTTGGATTACAATTACTGGTTATTACCGTGGGGATTACAGTTACTGAATCACCTTTACTGTGGAATACAAATACTTTCTTTGGATTGGCTGAGGACAACCTTGCCGGCGAAGACTAGTGAGGCCTCATTCATCCAGGAGACTCTTGCAATCTAGCGTAAAGGGGGCCCCCGATAGTATACAGAATGCACTCTGATAGTTAGCTTGGTGCATATATATATTAGAACTGCTAAGAAGTTAATAATAGTAGAGTTATTCTTTACACACTGTCAAATCCTGGTTTGTGGTCACTCTTGCATTACACTTAAGAAATAGTGTATTTTTTTCAAAATTACAAAGCATCTATCCTCCAAAATATATATAAATATTTATGTTAGGATTATTCTTTGATCCTGAGTGCTGAACCCTACTTAGTTACAGGTTGGGGATTCAGGATCTATTTGTCATTAATGTTCGTGAATTAATTGTTTTATTGATACTGTTTGTGCATTTTTCTAAACTCAAGCTAAAGATTAGTAAACCTGATTCTTTATTGCAAACTTTGGTAGTTTTCAATCATTTACAATGACAGAACCTATAGTATCAAGTGGGTTGGACAACATTTTGGGCAATCGAAGTGAGGAGGATGTGTCTACACTTAGCCGCTCCCAAGGGGGCAGGGCTACAATATATTGTATATAATTCTATATAAATTTAGTTTTAATTGTATATAGCTTCTAATCTAATGTATTTGGCAGAAAAAGGTTATGTATATTCAAATATACTTATTCCCATAGGGTAGTAGGGCTTTAAAAGCGGTTTAGTTGTATTTAAAGCGTTGATGTATAATAGTATGGTTCAAAGGTATCACAAGAACCCGGTATATATTAGTAATCAGGGTGTATCTTTAGCTTTAGGATGTATGGCCAGCATCCCCTTTGTGGGGTTATACTTACTAACGTGGGATGATAATTGAACATGATAAAATTACACTCAATTAGGTACGTATACGTTGCTATGACACCGGCACAGACAACTGGTATACAACATGGGGAAGGAAGATGACCGCTAGATACACGTCTAGGAGTTGCTGGGATACCGTGTTGTATAAATATCTGAAGGTGCAGCAAGATGGCGCTGCTCCAGATGATGTCAGAGTGACGAAACGTGTAGGGTGGGGCTTAGCGTCATTGCAATACTTCCGGTTTGGATCCGTGGAGCGCAGAGCGCCCCGGACTTGCTGTGTGCTTTTGGATTACACAAGCGTCATTTCTAATGTCAATGTAAGTGCATCTTATTTATTCAGTAAAGTTACATTGCTGTTTTACACTATGGGGGCTGTCATTTTGTGTTCCATTGAGCCAAAAGAGAGGAGATGATCATACAGAGGATACAAAGGGGAGCATAAGGTAAGACTTCAGAGGAAAGATAAAGGCAGTTACTCCTATTAAAGACGAGACACCCCTGTTGCAAGGGGTTAGTCATCTGGTGAGTGTACACATGGCGGGATACATGAGAGGACCTGGGGCTCACTGCATGGTTGGACTTTAATTGTACTAGGATAGCACTTATTCACAGATTAATTGAAGGCACCATAAGGACCAGCAAACTCACGGGAAGAATATTTAAAGGACAGTACATGTGTTTTTGAAGGACATTTAATAATAATATTTACATTGATAAGATACTAATAGGGCCAAGTACTCATTGTGGCAGGAGTCACTTTGGGCATGGGGGTTGTGGACCCCAAATTCCTTTAAAGAGGTTGGGAGGCACTATGTCCAGCCTTGTGTGGGTTTCTTATGTTTAAGTCACCCTGCATCTGTTATGGATGCAGGGTGACCAGGAGGGTGGTGAACACTGAAAATATGGTTTGGACTACTACAAATGGGACAGTCATATTCAGGAATAATGCCTCCCTTGTAATATGAAGATTTTTGTTCCCATTTGCCATGAGGTCTCTGAACAGGAAGTCAACTCCTAATATGGTCATTACAGGAAGTTCAATGTGGAGACGGGCTGTCTAAACAATGTTGCTTTTGGTCTGAGGTGGCTTTCCATTCACCTATTGTCGGGTGTGCTAATGAACTTGCCTGCTGTCTGCTAAGAGATGTATTGACACTCAGAGTAATGTGCATTGAGGGCTCGTTAGGGAACCATTGTTCTGTGTCTGGCTATTGTGTACATTGATTACCCCCTGGGGGCTTCTGTCTCCTTGCACATGGCAGTCCTTCTGGTCAAGCTATCTGACCAATCACTGCTGACTCATTTTCAAGCCCTCATTTGCATGGCTGGAGAGGACCTTATGGGGAACTGCAGGTACTGTGCAATTGACCAATGGGAAAGCGGTTGTTGGGGGAAGTATGTTCCAAATTCTGTATAAAAGTGTGCTGTGTTCTTCTAATAAATGTTGTTCCTGTTTTAACCTCAACGCGGAGCCTTGTCTCGTTATTGGGGGATTTATTGTATGCTGTTCCAGTTTGACTGCTAGGAGTGTAAACCCTTCATATGGTTTTTCCTATTCAGCTGTATGCAGCATTCATAAGGTTCCAGCTACACTGTTTGCATCATTCCTTGGTTTTCCGTTCAGGAGTTTGGTGTCCTGCAAGTAGCTGTGCCTGTAGCTCTGGATGGTGAAGATCTCCTAAACGGTTTTAACCCTTTTGTGTCCAGGGTGCCGTTACACTCATACTTACTATTGAGTACTTTTTTGCGGTGATTGCATTGGATGTTTTTTGCACAGCATTCAATGGGGTTTGTTTATTAACTCAATTATAATTAATTTATTATTATTACTTGAGAGGCACATACGAGCAGAATTTGCACAGTATAGCACTAATCAATTTATGTGGCGCAGCGCCAAACCCAGTTTTATACAAAAAAGTATTTAGGAATGGCTGCCTAAATAATTATCTAATGATAAGTGTATTGACAGGTGGAACTAAATTGGTTAAAAAGAAGAAAAATGTAATTTACAGTAAAGGTTATGAAACATTGGGTATGTTCAGTTTGGCAAAATGTCTGACTATGAATATATCCAAGTTCTATAGTGGTGTAGCAGATAGCTCAATGTCTCTATTCAATCTCTCACATCTGTGAATAAATGTATAGGCTTGAGATTTTTGGTCATCCTGGCCAGATATTAACTGATATGCCTAACAGTATTCTTGAGGCTGAACAATTCCAGAATGTAGTTGGGTATAGGGTGCTCTTCACAAAAAGAGATTATAAAGTTCAAAGTCTGAATCATGATGTAGACAAGGAAATGGTGGACTATGACTGGGATGCCATTAAAATTCATGTGCGCGTAAAGGCAGGTGTCCCAATACTTTTGGTAATATAGTGTATATCCTTCTATGTGTAATAAATCTATATAATATTTGCGTTTTACTTTTTAAATTGAATTACTGAAATAAATTAACTTTTTAATGATATTCTAATTTTGGAAAATGCACCTGTATATGCAGTCTCACAGGATCAAGACCCACTTCCGCAAAGCTGTTTGTATGTGTACACATGGCGAAATGGGGTCAATGGGTTTTTCCTGATTTTTTTTTTTTTATTAATGATAATTGACCCAAAATAGTAAAAAAACACATCATTTTTTAAAACTATAACTGTATATTTTTTGCCATTACCATGCGTCCCCCATGTGAAAAAAAAAAAAAAAAAACAAAAACAAATAATTTCTCCTACCCATATATGTGTGTATAATTTGCTATTTATACCTGTAGTAGGGCCAATAATTAGTACACATATTTTAGCTTAACTAAAACACACCAACACTAAATAAAAGTTTTTTCTCTTTTATCTAAAACATACTGAACCTAACCTTTGAACCTGATACTAATCTAGATCAAGCCCAGATCTAGCTGTTTTTTCTTGATTAGTTTTTTTACATTCTTCTCCTCTGTTTAGGGGAAATATATACAATGGAGGTCATTTATCAAACAAATTAGTGACACAATTAATTGCAAATCAGGCTGTATCTCCTTTAATTGTATCTCAGCTACAGTTTTACCGACTTGTGCATTTGTATTCCTGGGCAGCCAAGTGCAACAGTTTGCAAAGTTCTAAGACAAATTTATAACTGATATTCAAATCAGCTTCCTCAAGAGACAAACAGTAGGTAATAAATCAACAGTTGATAATTGGTACAAATTACCAGGTTCACAGAGCTGACTGGAGGGAGAGTAAGTTACAGAGGAATACTGGACCATTTTCTTGTCCCGGGGGGGGGGGGGGGGACCACTGATTTTGACCTACAGGTAACACAGGGGTCAAAATATACAGTACTGTTTGTTTGCACTGCATGGTGGATCACTTTGCTGATTGACTCTATCAAGGTATGCCTATGGTACAAGGACATTTATTATATATTTTTTCACATGATTGTTTATTTTTATGGTTCTCACACTTTGAGTATCACTTTATTATTTAGATTGGGTATCATTGCACTATATGATATTTTTAGTTGTGACGCAGCACTGTTTTTAGTTGCATTTAGATTTATTACTGAAGTTAAGACGCATAATTAAGAAGTAGTCAAGGTCAGGTTTAATACAGTTGCAGCAGAATGGAGAATTTATGACTGTAACCTTGTAAAATATCTGCCTCACCCTCATTTAGCATTGGTTTGCCTTTCAAACAGGATTGATAAATGACCCCCAAAAAATGTTTTTCTCCATTGAGAAGAAGAAAGACTACATGGGTGAGTTTTACAAAGTGATCACAATTACAGACTATCACAGCCAGCATGTGATTGGGAACCAGTCCTCCCAGCTACTGATCATTGGTACTAGATTCAGAGCTGTCAGAGACAGTTGTGGATCACGCATACAGCAAAAATGCCAGTGCAGTGCATATATATATATATATATATATGTGATGCATCTGAAGTAGGCTGACCTCTGTGATACCGCGTGTATGTGTGACTCAATAATGTCAATGGGTTAATGATAAAAAAATGTAATGATAAGCAATGCTAACCATGAAATATTATTAAAAATAAATGTTAGACACTTTTGGCAAATGAGAAAACAAGTGGGTCTGTACTAGTGTTTGTCTTTCAGCACCATCAAAGGTCATGTCGTTTGCCTTTTTATTCTGTTTCATAGACCGTTGGCCTCTCATTGCTTTTTTTTAAAAACATTAAAGACCCTCCTATGTCTGTTCTCACTTACATCCATCACCTCTGCAAGGCAAGGTTGGCAGCCTTATCTTGCAAGGAACCCTTTTTGCATAGAATATGTTGGTTTTTAGGCCAAGGACTTTGAGTTTTCCTTTTTTTTTTTAAAAAAAAAGTAGCGGTCAGCTTGCATTGCCCTCTCTGTTGTGTTTGCTTCAATTAGGCAAGGGTGGCCTTACAATAAGAAAAAAATAAAAAAAAAGATATAGGAATGAAAAAAAAAGATTAAACAAAATAATATTCTGCATGCTAAATGCAGTTAGAAATAAATCACCTGGCGTGCAGAACCTGTGTCTCTCACTACTGTTTTTTTTAAATAAAGGTGAGTGCTTACATATATTGGCAGATATTTCAAAGGTGTATGGATCCAACCGCCATCAGGAAATATGACAAAGAGGTTCTTTGCAGTGCTACTTTGGAGTGGGGCACTTTTTGCTCCCTCTTGGAAGGTAGCATACAGTAAATCCCTGTGTGATTTCTCCTTGGATCAAGGAGTGGTGAAAGGTCCCTCCTTGATGCCCCAAATTTCCCCTCCCTCTTCAACCCTCCTTCTCTTCTTTACCGTCAGCACCCCAACCCTCCTCCTTGTACCCCTTCTCTGCATCCTGTTGCTTCTGCTACACAGGGATGCTAGTAGAAAGCAAATGATCCTATTGGCCCTGAGACAGCAGGAAATCACACCACCCCTCCCCCCCCTGCTGTGCCACCAGTGCCTTATCTATTACACCATACAGTGTTTGCTTTAGAGGGATATGGTCGCTAATCATACCTTATAATGGATCACTATTCTGGTCAGTTTTTTTAATGATGGCAGGATGCTGCAAGTGTCCAGAATCTGAAACCCACTGACTTGGTGATGATTGGGTGCAGCATGGCCAACAAAATGTTTTGGTGTGTGGGTGTATCACATATCAAGCGGTTGGCATGCAGCTTGTAATAATGTTGCATTTTGTCTAGGCTAACACTTCATGGATAGGACTGCCTAAAGTGGCTGCACACTTCTGATCTGCCATAAGATATCCCAAATACCAATCAGGAATAGTTGCACCATCAGGTTCAGGACATGTTCCAGGAAAGGTGTATGTGAACAATCCCTGCAAAGGGCGGTCAGCAGGATGGTCCGGTTGTCACAGGACCTCATCTGGCACAAGCTGGTGTGGGGTTAGTCAGTTACTCACATGAGACCAACTCCACCAGCTGTAATGGGAACAGCTGTGAAATGAGTTTTGACAAGCTTCCATTGATACTCTGGGCATTAGGGTGGTCATGGGACATTTGTTTCTTCTGCCCCAGAAATGCATGCCTGGTCAAGGGGTACATGCCTGGTCAGGACTGCTGCTGGAGACATTCAGATTGGGTTAGGAGATTAATAGTCTGGTTGAAGATCATGCTTGGCCCTACTCAATGTAACTCTTATGCCCTGCTTAATGTTTCATATAGGTAAGCCTCCCAAACTTCTTGTCAGACTTCCCTCCCTATCATTTGTGGCTTCAGATGTTACAGCAGAGGCAGATAAAGAAGCCTGTTAAGGGGGGTAAGGGTGGAAAATGAAGAAAGAGGAGGAGTACAGGCAGGGCTGGGCTGAGGGTTAAGCATAACAGGCCCATTTGGGCTCCTTAGCAAAAGAAAGGGCAACAAGGGCAGACCCACAACCTGTGTGGCTCAAAGTAATTCACAGCTCGTGGAGTGGGGGTGGAAGCACTTTGACATGTTTGTCTTTGGTGCAACCGGTATAGTTGAGGTTCAGCTGTCACTTAGTTCTTTGGTGAATAGGCATGTGTTTCTTCATGCATATAGTATTCAAATGGCTTTTTTTTGCCATGCCTGATACACAACAGGGCTGTTAGCAGCAGACACAGTATGTTTGCTTATGCTCTACAATCTGATTGTACAATCTCCTTTAGATCTACTATCAGCTATATAATGCAAGGACCTGCTTGATTGGATACATGGTGTGTCCTCCTATTATATAGTTGGTAAATCTAAAGGAGTTTTTACAATTAGATTGATAGAGAGTGGAGGGAATGGCGCTGTCTAGTGGTGAGACACGTGTAAGATGGCAATAAATAGATAAAATAAATAATATAATGACAAGATAAAGGAGAGAGGTAAAAATCTGCGATAATAAACTGTATAGATCTAAAATGGAGTCAAAGTGCTACGTGCATGTATTTAACAAATAAATCTATAACCATCAATATGAATAAATCCTAAAATGGTATAAAAATCTATAATAAAATAATCCCAGTGCGTAAGTGACCATAAAAAGGTGATTATAAATGAATATAAATAATACAATGGTACAAAGGGTCATATACTCAAAGTGACAAGTGCATATGCATATACGATGGTACGAAGTGTCATATACTCAAAGTGACAAGTGCATATGGGGCAGTGAGCATAATATCATGGACTCAAAGTGACAGGTGAATAAATGTCCAAAATAAGTGTGAAAGTGCACCAATATAGTTTGGTGGCATAACTAAATAAATGAATGGTGGTGGTGTATACAACAAAGAAAAGAGTCCAGTGTTGAATAAAAATGCTGAACTGGTGGTGAAGTAACTGGGAGTATCCAAAAAGGTGATATTGATTAATACATAAGCATGGGGCAGTCTTTGTGTGGATTAAACACAATGGGTGACCCCGTGGTGGGTAGTAAGGTGCTCTGTGACCCCTCTGGTAAGTAGCACACTTACCAGAAATACCCACCCCACACAGGGGTATAGAGCGGGTATGAGTAGTACTCCAGTAGATTGATCCTATCCTCCTCTATGGGTCCTGGGATGGACGTCTATGAGGGTTCCTGAATGGGAGGATTCCTGGGGGAAGCTGGGGTCTGGGGATGTCCCGGCGGTAATGACTGGTGTCTCCAGGTATCCGCGGGGTGCCAGTATAGCAGGTATTCAGGTGTAATATTGCCAAACTAGGTTTATTTACACAGTAAAACAGGATTACGGGTACTCACATGGGTTTAGAAGTGAACGAGCATTGGAACGAGCATTGGAACGAGCATGTGGAACCCAATACGGTCCACGTCTAACAACAGGAACCGGAAGTGATGCGACACGCCATACGCGTTTCTGAATAGTACGTCCTCAGCAGCCTTTAGATTGTATACTGTATGGTGAGCGTTACAGAACCTAGGACATACTTCTCCTGTTTTCAATACTACAGCTCTATCCACATATGCTGTTATCTAATCGCTCGGCTCCTGCACACTCTGCCAAATGAACAATCTATGGCTGTATGTTTAGTGCGAACGGCATTCACTGATTGCATTTGAAAAAATGTGCACCTCAGGGGTGGGTGGTATGATTTTAAGGAAGTGGGGGGGGGGGCAGATGCCAAGTGTGTGTTATTGAGGTCATCTGGTAAACTCCTTCCTATGTCACGTCCAGGAAGTAATGGGAATCTTTTTTTATACAGCCAGTTGGACACTGAGGTAAGGGGTATATAAAATAAATAGAAATCTTTTTTTTCTGCAAAAGAAGTACAAAGTACATTAATGGCATATTGGTACATAGAGGAGCTGACATTTAGAAAAAAAAAGTGAACTTAAGCTTTAGATTTAAAAAATGCAAATAAACTATTTTGAAGTAGAACTATAGGCAAAATATTTTTTTTTCATTTTGGATGGAGTAAGGTAGGGTTACTTTTGTCATTTGTGTCCCATTGTGAAAATTTACCTTCACTTCCTGCCCCATAACCAAAACAGGAAGTGAGAGGAAATCTTTGTAAATTAAAGAGGATGTAAACCCTCACATATACCCAGTGAACTGAACAGCCTCAGATGATACACAGAGATAAAACAAATCTCCCTACATAGGTTTTACATGTATATCTGCTGTCTTCAGCTTTCTAGACCCTTTAGAAATTGCACATTGTGTTAGACATTTTTCTTCCTGTTTCAGCAGTGGGAGGGGAGTCTGGGCATACACTGTGTGTGTGTGTGAGCTGATTGGAGGAAAGGCATATGCCCCCCCCCCCCTACATAGGCAGAGTAACTAATACATTTGCAAAGCTGTGCTGTGAATAGACAAGCTGTCTGCGTATCTATCGCTAAGTTACCTCCCCAACACAAACCTCCAGCTGCTTTTATCTTGTATGTCAGAGAGCTTGTCAGAAGTTATCATGCTGATAATGGGGAAACAGTGCAGCAGAAAGACACGGGACTAGGGCTTTGGCGAGAGATAAGTAAACACTACAGATATATGCACATAGGTCAGATTTAATGAATGGGGATTGCATCCACTTTAACGGAATAAAAACTGACAGGTGTTCTAATCCCTCTCCACTCTATCCAAAACTAAAAAAAAAAAAAGTTTTGTCTTTAGTTACACTTTAAGCTTTATGTATAAAGCCGGTCATAGACAGTTTGAATCTTGGCTGGTTCAGAAGGGACTGACCGAGATTCAGACCATATACTGTATGGGCAGGCTGATTGCAACCAGCATGTCAGATTCGTCATGCAACTATTGCCAGTGGCTAAAGCCACTAGCAATAATTACTGTGCGTTCTCCCGGCAGTGACAGCCCTCCATGCTCCCCCCACCACAATAGTCAGGAAAAAAAACTGCATCATCTATGGCGGGTTTAAGAGGTCAATACACTAGGAAAGTATATCCCAGGGGATGGTGCCAGTTTATATATAGACCATTTCTCTCCATACAATTCTCAGGTCAATACGCTATAGCTTTTAGATGTGTGTTACATATGCAAGTTATGTAATGTCAGAATATTAACACTTTCTGTGAGAACCATACTGTTTCATAACACCACATACAGCTTAGGCACCTTCCAAGGATGTAGTTGAAAGGACTGGTGTTTTTCCAATGTTGCCCTTGACGTTTCATATAAAAGGAGGACCCTTTTCCTACCAAACTGTATTTTGAAAAATTTGTTAGACATCATTTGGATTCAGATTTAGGCCTCATTCACACAGGGTGTACTAGAGTCGTGTTTACCCACACAGGTGTTCCTAGCATCCCCGCGCAGGCAGTCGCGTAGATTTCAAATGTGATGCATTGGTTGCACTGACACAGCTGCTGCCCCCAATTTAACACCTGTGTGCATAAATAGCCCTGAATGAAGCTAATGTGAAAATTCACAGTTTTTGTTAGCTACAATGGGTTTGATGAATTGTCCCTTGAACTGAACCCAAGCACATTCACTTATCTCTACTCCAAGACTATGGCTTCTCTTGGCTGAAACACATCAACGCTGTTCTATCCATTGTGTTTTTATTCCTATGATCTAATAAAGAAGATTTCAGTCCGTGGAGGAGTACCAGCTTTTGCATATCCAAAGCACATCAAGATTTAAGTAAGAGCAAACACGCTTCTTGTATTTGGAATAAATTTTCCTGTTTAGCAAATGGAAATTTTTCATCTTTTAACGCTTCAGTGGATTTTTAAAAAAAATCTGATTTTTGGGTTAGGAAATGATATTACAATGATAAAAAATTACAGTTTTATATCTTTATGTTTGAAGCCTGAAATGTGGCAAAAGGTCGCAAAGTTCAAGGGGCCGAATACTTTTGCAAGGCACTGTAAAAAGTAAATTTATATATTATAATTACAAAAGTGACAAAGTGTGTGTAAAGCCATGTTTTAGCTTTGGATAGGTTGGTTAGGGTTTAGTGCCTCTGTCTATTTTTTTATTGCTGGGTTCCAGCTATGCATATTCACCCTTACTATCTGTGAACCTGACAATTGTCTCCAGTACAGAAACTGATTGGAAATCAATACTTTTTGAGTTATCACAACAACAGTTGTTGAGGTGTTATCTACTTATGGGTAAACCTATTCAGGTTGTAACTGTCTAAGAAAACATATTTAGGATGTCCTGTTGCTTTGGAGAGACATTTTTCTTGCAATGTCTTCTTCTGGGACCGAAAGTTGAAAAATCTCCCAAATGGAACATGAAAAAACTCAGAGAGGGGTTCTAATGATTTCCTATTCTATTTAAAAAAAATAAGTTTGGCTTTGCATACAATTTAGTGTAATATTTCATGAGCTTAGAAAAGTTGAATTTATAAACGTTTGTAGAGCCAATACTCCTTTGCTAGCTATAACTGGACCTGAGTGAGGTCTGGACCAAAATTCTCCCATGAAGCAGTGGAAGCTTTGAATGTATTGCTTGGGGTATACTGTGCTGTTTAATTAGCATGATGTAGTGGGTAAAGTGGGTACATACACAAAATGTAAGTTAATTGCACATGAACTAATCTTCCACTGGTAAAATGTACCATCTGCTTGTATAGTTAATGACTTCAGCTTCCCATTTTAAAAGCAATGTCTTATTTTTTTATTTTTTATAAGACTGTAGATGATTACCTAAAGGCCTTTATGAATAGCTTGCAGTCTCTAAGATATAAAGTTACACAAAAAAGCATAGTTGGTTTTAACAACATTAACAAAAACATATAAAAGAACAAACTATATTTAATGAAATCTGCGGAAAACACATTCACATATTTGACCTTGTGCCAGATTTCAAAACATTTCATCGTGAACAAGGTCATTCTGCGAAGTGTTTATGTCCCTTTAAACCACATGGCAGTCTCCATGAATCTAGAGTACATGATGATGTGAGAACTGTTCTGAGATACAGCCTGTTGCAGATTGTCAGCTGAGATTAATTCATTCAGTCTGTTCTCTACAAAACATGGGAAAACACATCTAACATTTCTAAGAATAATAATAAAAAAAATATGGAATTAGTGCAGCCCATTAAAAGAAAAACATAAACCTGATTGATAAAGATAAAACAAGGATCAAAAATATTCTGACTGTGTTGAAATAGCCAATTTCCACACTGTGTTTGCTTACATGCTGCTGCAATTAGAGATAAGTAATAAAACATTTTCCTGCCAAGACCTGCATGACCATATTTGACACTTTAGTTTTGAATGGAGGGGACCTATTAATGATGTCATCAGACATAATTGATTTTTCTTGAGAACAAGAGGGTCACATTTCTCTCCTCCTAAGACAGGACTTAACAATGTTAGCAGTCTAAAAGAGATGAAAAACACTATTTGTTTTACTCAAATAATTAAATGTATTCAGGCTTATCGACTGAATTAGATTGTCAGCTCTTTGAGGGTTTGTGTCATGATGTAGTCACCCCCTCCTTTCCCTTTTTCCATTCATGAAAAGCTTTGTATTCTGTTCATAGGATGCATGATGTTCTGTGAATGAACAAGGAGAGGTCTTGTCATTTACCCACCCCTCCTTTCCCCTTGACCATTCACAGAACATCTTTCATTCTGTGAACAAAATACAAGGCTTTGTATAAAAGAATGAGGGGAGAGGAGGAGGTGACTACACAGCACAATCTCTACACTGTATCAGAACTGGAACACCCAGTCGTAGTGCTGAACTATGTATCTGCCATCAGTGAAGCTATCATTTTAACAATGCACAGCAGCAAGGGGGGCCTAGAATTACCATCATTACTGGTAACTCATTTGTACAGGCATGCAACACATTGTTAATGTAGATAGTAAGATGGTGGCCATATAGCAGCCAAATGTTTATCCAAAAAAAAACATTTTTTTCCCCCCGAGTAAGTCCAGCTTTTGCTCCAGTGACTGTAAATATGGATAATCTGCTCCTGGAACTAAAACAATAAGGTCATAGTTTGTAGCTGCTATAACTTTTACACAAGCCAATCAATACACACATATTAGGATTTTTTTTTCTACTGAAGTCATGTAATAGAGTACATTTTTGCCTATATTTATGAAGAAATATATTATATATAATAATATATATATATATATATATAAAAAAAAAAATTAAACTTAATGGTGATCAAATACCCCCAAAAGAAAGCTCTACTTGTGTTAAAAAATGACAAATTTCTTTTGGGTACACTATTGCATGCCCGATCATTTACAAATTAATGTAGCACAGTGCTAAATAGCAAAAAAGGGCCCAGTTATGAAGGCGGTAAAACCTTCTGGAGCTCAAGTGGTTAATACACCCACTGGCAAAACTTTCAGCTACCTAGGTTAAAACAGCAACTTAGATTTGTTTTAAAACAAACCTATTCTATCTGAAAGAAATGCTGCTTTTAGTACACTAACTGCAAATATAACCATCTCCTGAGACTAAAACAGTAAGATGTTGGAACAGGCCTCTCCTTTTTATTAGAAAAGTGGAGTTAGTGTACTGAAGTTGGCAATCAATTGTAAGCTTCTGAGGCTAAAGCAGAAAGGTATTTTTAAAAATTCCCCCATTTTTTTTTTTTTTTACAATGAATGTAACTTTTGTAATACGGAGTTTGGAAATAAATTGATAACTCCAGGGCCTAAAACAGCAATGCATTTTATTAAACTGCACAAAAAAGGCAGCATGCAACACATTGTTAATGTAGATAGTAAGATGGTGGCCATATAGCAGCCAAATGTTTATCCAAAAAAAAAACATTTTTTTCCCCCCGAGTAAGTCCAGCTTTTGCTCCAGTGACTGTAAATATGGATAATCTGCTCCTGGAACTAAAACAATAAGGTCATCAGTGAAAACAGGTCTCTACCAGGGGAGACGTAAGCATGGATTATTGAGGCCCTTATAATATGGAATGTCAATAAGTAATAATGGAGTTTAATATTAGGTGGATAACTCCACTTTTATTGAGGAAAAGACATTCCCCCCTGGGTGATCAATTTGCATTGCAAGGATTTCAATGAACTTTGTTGCAAAGTCCTACCTTTTGTTACTCTAAAGAAATAGCTGTTTTTTTGTCTATGTCAATGTGCTAAACAAATCTCAATGGGGAGTGAGTTTCATTATCAACCAGCTGAGGCACTTGCAGGGTTCTAATGAGAAAAGTAGCAGGGTCTGAATCCCTTTAGACATAATGAACCCTTTGGGAGTATCTCACCAAAGCTACATTTTTTTGTTGCAGACGATGTCTAAAATCTGAATTGTATCCTAGTGCAGACTTCTGGGAGAATTAGTGAGCCAATCACTCAAGCAGGAAATAATATGTTTGGGGGGTGCTCTGTACACTAAATGTGTAAGCAACACCTCTAGGTTGCCATATTGTATTGAATTTTACAGAAAATTACAGCACTGCAGATTAAAGTGGTTGTAAAGTCAAAAGGTTTTTTTTTTTTATCTTAATGCATATTATGCATTAAGATAAAAAGACTTCCGTGTGCAGCAGCCCCCCTAATATTTACCCCAGCCCCATCTCTATCCAGCAATGTCCAGGAGTGCCTCAACCATCCAGGACTCTCTCTCCTGACTGGCTGAGACACAGCAGCGACGCAAATTGCTTCCGGTGCTGTCAAACTCAATTAGCCAATCAGGAGAGAGAGGGGCAGGGCTGATTTGCAGCTCTGTGTCTGAATGGATAGAGGGAGCTGCAGCTCTGCTCTGGGCCCTCATAGCAAGCTACTTGCTGTAGGGGCACTAACCAGGAGGGAGGGGCCAGGAGCTCCAGCCAGGGACCCGAGAAGAGGAGGATCTGGGCTGCCCTGTTCAAAACTACTGCACAGAACAGGTAAGTATAACAAGTTTGTTATTTTAATAGAAAAAAATGAGACTTTACAATCACTTTAAAAAGGAAGGTCGTTTTTACTAACATTCATTTACAATATGTCTTGTAAAGCAATTATATTGACTATATTTTTATTTACTATTTTTCCCATAAAAGTGATGTTACTCTTTAAATATTTCCTAAATGTAAAATGCAGATTCGTCTTTAATGGAGGTCATTATTGAAGAGCAAATTTTTCCCCCCTTCTTGTAGCAGAACTTTCGATAATTAGGCATTGTCCTTGTTAAACCAAAGAACCAATCCAAATTTATGGATTTACATGCTGAAAGGAAAGCTACAGAATTTTGTGATTTACACTTTTTTTTACACAACAAAATATTTTTTTTTCCAATATACTTGCCCAACTAAAGACAAACACTTTCCCCTGGATGTCATCAGGGTGTTATCAGGAGTGCAAATACCAAATTAGGTTTAAACAATCTTAAAGCTACTCTTAACAATTAAATGATCATCATCTGATCTTTACAGGTTTGAGTGACCATTAAGTGATGAGTGCCTCCATATCTCAGCAGAATATCCCCAACTTCTTGATTTTGGCAGGGGGAGTAGATTATAGCCAAATGTCTTTGTACTCTTTGAAAGATGAATTAACAGCCGTCTAAGGTCTATGGTTATCTTTACTTTCCCAGGCCTCATTATCTTTGAAAATATTCATTACAACCCATCATTACTACAGAGAAATTACCCATCATTGGCATAGTTAATATGAGCCATTAGTTGAACAGGTATTATAATCCACTAATAGCCCAGCAATGAATCATTGGCATATTAAAAAATTCAATTGCCATATGTATACTTCTGTCACCTTCCTTTACAGAATATGACAATCACTGTCACAGACCTTCACTGCCATAGATCTTAATTTTTAAACCCTCAAAAGACACATTTTTGTAGAGCTGACTTTACATGCTACAGTCGGACTGTACAATATGTTCTAAACATATTAACAGCTGTTTAGTAGGAGGGCTTATCTTATTGAATATAATCTGAATGCATTGTTTAGGCAGGCCATGGCACTACAATAATAAAACTATACAACTATAACCCAACCTAATCGCTCTCTTCGTTCCTCTAAAAACCTCCTGCTGTCTAGCTCGCTCATAACCTCCTCCCATGCTCGCCTCCAGGACTTTTCCAGAGCCTCTCCAATCCTATGGAACTCCTTACCCCAATCTGTCCGATTATATCATACCCTATTAGCTTTTAGACGATCTCTGAAAACCCTCCTCTTCAGTGAAGCCTATCCTACCCACACCTAACAACTAATCTTCCATTTTCTCCATCAACCCTTCCCCCATGGTTATTGACTTTTGGTTCACTTGACCCTCCCTTCTAGATTGTAAGCTCTAACGAGCAGGACCCTCTAATTCCTCCTGTATTGAACTGTATTGTAGCAGTATTGTCTTCCCTCACATTGTAAAGCACTGCACAAACTGTTGGTGCTATATAAATCCTGTAAAATAATAATAACTATTACTACACAACTACTACTATAAATATATATTCCATTGAATTGAATTGCATTGCTTAGTTATTGCATGTGATTCTGAAATCTGCCCTACTGGATCGCAGTGTCTCCCAGCCATCAGGGCACCATCACCTGAGATGCCTAGCAGAGCCTTTGAGAGAGTCACAGAGGAGTGGGTTTGGTTGTTTACATTCACTGCTGGCCATGGTATCATCTCCATTCTGTACAGACTGTTGCCAGACATTCTGTTCGGCTTCACTTGTGAGTGCATGGATTATTCCTTTTGATGAACTAATTTCCTTAAATTGTATTTAATTGATACAGTATTGGGCTAGCTCTGTCCCAAGTAGCTGCAAGTTTCGTCCATCACAAATGGTCAACTTACACTTCACTCTTGGCTCAGTTATCGGATCAGGAAGACCTAATTGTTGGTTTGAACTTTGCAAAAACATGTTTTGTGTACAACTAATCATGGTGGGTGAACTTAACAAAAACGGGTCTGTGTTATGGATGTGCCCACTATTGTATGACCACATTTGTTGATTGAAAGATTGAAACCCAACAGCAACGTCAATTTATGCATCTCAACCAAGAGGTTTTTCCTTTAGAAAAAAAAAATTAGGCAACTATAGCCTTACTAAAAATAACAAACTAATTTTAGAGATGAGCTGTTTTCTATACAGAACAAATCTTAAACTTTTAAATAAGCTTGCATTCTAACAACATAAAAGAGTGTATTATTAAGAAAGAAGCAACTGGACTAAAAGGAAAATGCAAAGGATGTTGATAAACTGGTAATTTAGGCTGAATAAAATCAATATTGAAATGTCTTTTTTTTTGTTTCATGGTCCTTAGGTGAAATTCAATTAACAGCACAAAACATTGTGGTGTTATTTTAGCACATTACACAGTCCCTGAAGATCCAAGCTAGGATCTGTTCACTGAAAGAAATTAATGAATTTCTGTCAGATGTTGAAGGCTGTTGTCCCACAAACGAAAATCTAAACAGAATTTAGTTTTGTGATGTGAACTAGACACAATTTCACTGTAATTAATGTTTGTTTGCTCTGTTTACATGTTCAGTTAAACATTTCGAGTGAACATATTAGCAAATTATAACTATTTATTTACAGCAATTTGTCTGAGATCCAGAAAATAAGCAGAGTATTAGATGTGTATCCTGGGTAACTTTCTATTTACTCGAAAAACACTTACTGCCTCCCCAGGGAAAGCTGAAATGATCAATTATCACAATAGTGGCCATTACAGCCTTAGTCTTTTAATGTGACTTTTTTTGAAAATGGCTCTTAATGTTATTTATCAAGCCTATTTTTCTTGTGTTTCCATATTAAAGATGATAAAGCAGATAAAGTAGTTGTGTAGAGTGTTTGGATGTCATTACTAACAGATGTAGTATTTGGGAAATTTATACCTTATTTTCAACATAAACCCCATGTTATTGGATTACTTTGTGTATTCACTGTAGAATTTATGTTCTTTAGGGATACATACTTGTAAGGTTTCTGCTTTTGAATTTCAATGGCTAGTAATACATATTCAATCTGTTTTTTGTTTCCAGTGTTTGTCTAAATTTTGTGTATTCCAGAAAAAATGAGCCATCCCTTATCAATTGCAGTTTACTAGGTAATGAACAGGTCAGACTCTCTCACTGCTTGAATGTGGACTCCCCAACATTACTCCTTGAGAATGAGTGAACCACCTATTCAAATGATGAAAAGGAAAGAATAGTTACAATATGCATATCTTATGGAAACACAGGCCATCATTGGCAGCGTAGACGTGAGAAGGCCTGTTGCCTTTTTGGTTCACTATTTGTTATGGAGCCTGCCTTTTGGTTAGCTTTAAATTGTTTATTTGTATGCCCTTCATTGCCTACCTAACTTTCTTATATAGCTTCACTGCTCATTTGATTGCTGCCAGTCCAGACATCTGTTTTGTTCTTGACCTGTTTTTTAATTAATTGCTCTGGTTGTTTGACTTCCTCACAGTGATCTTGTATTTGTTCATCTGCCTTTCTGGTTGCCAAATGCAAAACCATACCAAGCTTTGCACTCTGGAGTTACCTATTGTGCCAGCTCCAACAATACCATCAGTGGCGCTGGTAAAGATCAGCTTTAGATTTAGTTTCTTTAGTGAACCCATGATTTAGTTTCGTTACTTGGGGGCAAAGAAGTAAAGTGGCTCACCCAGTGAATTGCAATATTCATATATGTGTGTGTCCATGAATCTGCCTAAACAAGGTGATATATTAGCTAGGGCAGGTTTGCTAACCTATAGATACTTTTCCAGGGAAAGGCCATGTCCTCAATCCAGCTCAGTTTAGCTGAAAAGACACAGTGGGGTTGATTTACTAAGTCTGCAGGGTGCAGCTCTACATAGAAACCAATTTGTTTCCAGTTTTTTTTTTTTGGTCAAAGCTTAATTGAAAAAGGTGGAGTGAAAAGCTGATTGGCTACCATGAACAGCTGCACCAGATTTTGCACTCTCCAGTTTTAGTAAATCATCCCCAATGTTCCTGCATTTTGAAAACACCTTGGAACCTCACATTATTGGACATGTATAGCAAGGGATTTTATAATGAAAATTAGTAAAGAAGTACATGTTTATGATTCTCCTGCTATTAGACAGAGGTTTAATTTTATTTTCATGTGCTAGAATATGACACTCATTCAAATGACACCAATCTTTAACAGTATTGTAAACATTGATCTGGGTATTATGAAATGCTAATATCAAGGTTTACCTAATGATTATCA
Organism: Pelophylax lessonae; assembly: GCF_965119305.1. Classification (NCBI taxonomy): domain Eukaryota; kingdom Metazoa; phylum Chordata; class Amphibia; order Anura; family Ranidae; genus Pelophylax; species Pelophylax lessonae. Next base: position 110,497,572 of record NC_138776.1, read on the forward strand.
CATAATATAGAAAGGGAAACTGCACTACTGAAAGCTAGCATATATGAAAATCTATGTTCAAGAAAATGTGCTCTGAAGCAGACTTTCCTAAAATCAGCTTTGAAATCCCAGAGATTATGCTGACGTGCAGATATTAGTGCTTACTTCTAACAAAGACTTACCCATGTATTGGCTGACCTTGCCTATTCAGTTTGGTGGGTAACAGTCATAATAGAACAGTGCTTTCAAATTTGTTTTACTGTTGAATATATTTTTATTTTCAATTTCAATAAGAAAAGGAGTACAGAGAATACTTTCAGATGTTAATGCGATATGGACCATATGAGATTAAACATGAGTATACAGTATAGGTAAACAGAAAATGAATATCAATGTCACACTAATTGGTGTTTAAAAGTATTAACTTGAGAGCTACCAATGATGTAGGAAATGTTATGGTGAAAATACATTTTATTTTTTACCAAAACTAGGCTCTTGGGAGAATGAAAAGAGGAAGAAAAAAGAAGAGATATAAAAGAATATATAGATATAAAGTTAAATATAAGATATAGATGTCCTGGTCTGGGAACCTAATGTGAAAAAAAACATAAAAGGAAAAAATTCAGGGCATAAAAAACTGGTCAAAAGTAATTCAACACCTGGCTAATGTAGACAGACATCAATTGCAGAATTGGTGAAAGCTTGCATAAAAAACAGGTCATTTAAAGCCTTTTTTTAAGTGGTTGTTGCCACAAAAATGTATTTCACTGCCAGCCCCTCTATTATAACGAGGCATACCACACGGTAAATGTTTTTCTAAAACGAAGCTTGTAAGTACCATTTTACAGATATCTTTAGGCCGGTCATGTGACTCCCGGCCGGTCTCCTGCTCTGATCCAGGCCTACTGCAGGAAGGGTCGAGATCTCCCTCTGATGTCAGCCGGGTAGGTCACGTGGCCACTCAGCCCCTCCCGCAGTAGCCCAGGATCGGAGCAGGAGACCAGTCACTAGTGACCTGACTGGCCTGAAGATAGCTGTAAAAAGGTATTTACAAGCTTTGTTTTAGAAAAATATTTAGCCTGTGTGTTATGTCTAGTTATAATAGAGGGGCTGGCAGTGACAATTTGTAATCTTTTATTTTTTAATAATAGCAGCAGGAGGGGGGGGGGTGGGTACAGAGACACAGACAGACACATGGGGCTGACAAGCAGGGAGGGAGGAGGTGAGGGGGACAGAGGAGAGCTTTGGATGACAGAGGCACGCAAGCAGACCACGGTAGAAGCCATGATTAGCGTGGTCAGCTCACAGAGAGGGACAAAGGAAGTGGCAGGAACAGCCAGGTTTTTTTTTAGCATACAGAGGGGCAGATTAGACAGCAAAAGCTTTGTGCTGTTTAATCTTCTTTAAGGTAACAGGATCTTTTTTATTTTATTTTTTTTATGGTTACAAACACTTTAAGCATCTGATGTTGAAAAAAAATCCAGTAATTCCTCCATTTTGGGGTGCTGCTGTTGTTTTCCAGTAGGATAGAATTATTTATCTACCAGCAGAGAAAAAATGTCTCAAAAGTTGTGTTTTTTGGAGGCTACTGGACCAGGCAGAATAGATAATAGAGCAATTTTTGGTGATGGAGATAGAGATTCACCATAGAGTTTATTACAGATATTTAACATCAATTGCCAAATATAATTAGTTTTATTGGAAACAAATAATGTTTTTGCAGTGGGGCAAATGTTTAGCCATTATTGCAGCATTTACCTGAACCTGAGCTCCAGGTGGATATAAAATACACAATTGAATGCAGTTCTGTGTTTATGAATAATTATCTAAACTTGTTTTTTATTGCAAACAGTTTAGGTATCAGAATTTTTTTTTTTTGTGGATCTTGGATCCCTTGTCAGTTAGTACACTTGGGACTTTCTATTATCAATGATTATCTAGGGTTTGTCCCCATTTCACCTATTAGGGTTCATCACTCAATAGATTTATTATATTTTCTCCTTTGGCACTATTTAGCTACACATCTAGGGTATTTGATCTCAATTTCTTTTTCTTTTTTCAGATTATCATATATTTGCACTATACGTACCTTGCACCTTTTATTTTTTATTTATATTATATTATATTTCATCGGGTCATTCGCTATGTCTTGCGGCACTACTAGTTCCCATTCACCAAATTTCCCATTTTAACTAGGGATTGACCGATATCGGTTTTCCGCTGCCGATACCAATATTTTGGCCGTCGCATATCGGTATCGGTCGATATTTTGGCCATATAATGTTTTGCAAAATAAACACAAATTTTGACACAAATCTGTTACTGAATATGTTAATGTTTATTTATTAACTTTTTTAACATTAAGGGCTTGTTCTTCAAACCTTAACCGCATGAAAACTGATAGGAAAACTGCACTTGCAGGGACATCAGTTTCACATCATCTGATTGTGAATGATGCATAAACTGCTGCAATAGTGCACTCACTCACTGCAATCATTTTTAAATCACTACTGCAGCAGTGCAAAACTGCTAGAAAAAAAGCTAGACAACAGATAGACAGTGGATTGGAGCCAGTGGACTACTGCTGCAATAGTGCACTCACTGCAATGATTTTCAATCACTACTGCAGTCAGTGCAAAACTGCTAGAAAAAAAAGCTAGACAACAGCTAGAAAGTGGATTGGACTGGAGTCAGTGGACTACTGCTTGAGTAGTGCACTCACTGCAATGATTTTATTCACTACTGCAGTCAGTGCAAAACTGCTAGAAAAAAAGCTAGACAGTGGATTGGACTAGAGTCACTGGACTACTGCTGCAGTAGTGCACTCACTGCAATGATTTTAATCACTAATGCAGTCAGTGCAAAACTGCTAGAAAAAAAGCTAGACAGTGGATTGGAGTGGACACTAGTACTACTACACTTTTCAATACTCCCAGTTAAGTAGAACAATATTATACTGCAAAAAGCAGAACATTTCAGCATGTTCATGTTTACCTGTTAAACAGCTTCTTTTTTTTTCATAAAATGCTGCCACCTCATTAACATGCTCACTTGGTACAGGAGGAGAGGAGGACAGAGGAGCAGAGAGAGATAGGTATCTCAAGTCTTTTGTAGCGTGCCTCATTTTCTTTCCACCACTGAAGAAGATAACCACTTCTTCTGTCAATTACTGGTTCCTTCAAATAGAGATGAAGCTCATCATCCAGGCTCATTATTGCAGATTCAGAAGAATCCTCTGCATGAGGCCCCAATAAAACACTAATAATGTCATGATCAATTTGACCACAATGAAGAAGATTCTCTTCTGTTCATTGTTGTCTTTTTGTACGTTTTTCTGTTTTTGCAGCATGCTGCTCTTTCAGATTATAAAAATGCTGCTCTGGGCTTGTCTTTTCGACAGGAACCTCCTGCACCTCCTGTTGAATATCTTCTGTCAGCCATTGTTTTGCCTTGGCCAATACATAATAAGAAGAGAAAGCATGGTTCTTGTATCGAGGATTCAAAAGACTTGCCAGCACAACATTTTTAATCTCTTCATGCTTCTCAAAACATATATCAATCAAAGCTCTCTGGCTTGACAGACCATCATTTGAAAGTTGGAGGGTGTTGTGTGCCATGACACTGAGGTCTGACACATCAGCAAGCCTAATTCCTTTCCGCATGTTTGCTCCGCTGTCTCGAAGAAGCACAAGCATCCCTCGGTCTTTGGTGATTCCCCATTCTTCAAGCATGCCTAGAAACATTTCTCTACTGTACTCCCCAGTGTGGGATCCTTGCATCACTTTTGTATTCAAGACCAATTGCCTTTTTGTCCATCCGCTGTCCATGAAGTGGCATGTAAGATTCATTAGTGACTCTGTTTGTCCTCCTCCTGACCAGCAGTCTGTTGTGAGTGTGAGTTGCCAGCATTCTCTGATTGCAGCATAGCCTTTACTTTCTCAACGACCTTTTGGTGAATCTTTCCCAGCATTTTAGTTCCGTAATACTTCTCACTCTTCAACCGCTTAAATCCTGAGTCAGACACCATTGTAAATGGCTGGTTATCAGCTCTGTGATTACTCTGTCCAGCACTTGGAATTCCATATGAATCTAGACTGTGACCCCTGTTTTTTTTCCTGAAACATATCTGTTATTGTTGCCTGAGATAGTGGAGGAGGTATTTCAAAATCACATTGATATTCATTTTTGTTTTTTCTGTTCTGCATGATAAAATTCAATATGTTGAACTCTTAGATGGGCCCAAAGATTTGACATATTTTTATTTTTTGCAGTTACTGATCCCATGCTTATATTGTTTGTCCATGTGTTGCACACTGCTGGAGATGGTTTCCTGGAGATGGTTGAGACGAGAAATAGTCCCAGACCACACTTTTACTTTTTCTGTCTTTATCCAACTCCATTGCAATTTGAAAGAGACAATAAGGTTAAAAAATGGCTAGCTGGCTGCTGGCACCCTGGCCTGCTTTGGATGGCTTGCTGGCATCCTGATGTGGGTCGGTGGCTGAAGCCTGGTAGTGTGGGTGGCTGGCTGGCACCCTGTTGTGGGTTGGTGGCTGGTGCCTGGCAGTGTGGGTGGCTTGCTGGCACCCTGTTGTGGGACAGTGGCTGACACCTGGCAGTGTGGGTGGCTTGCTGGCACCCTGTTGTGGGTGGCTGGCTTGGTTTTACCCTGTTGTGGGTGGCTGGCTTGCTGGAACACTGTGGTGGGTGGGTGGCTGGATTGGTGTCACCCTGTTGTGGGTGGTTGACTTGCTGGAACACTGTGGTGGGTGGCTGGCTTGGTGTCACCCTGTTGTGGGTGGTTGGCTTGGTGTCACCTTGTTGTGGGTGGCTGGCTTGCTGGAATACTGTGGTGAGTGGCTGGCATGGTGTCACCTTGTTGTGGGTGGCTGGCTTGCTGAAACACTGTGGTGGGTGGCTGGCTTGGTGTCACCCTGTTGTGGGTGGCTGGCTTGGTGTCACCCTGTTGTGGGTGGCTGGCATGGTGTCACGCTGTTGTGGGTGGCTGACTTGGTGTCACCCTGATGTGGGTGGCTGGCTTGGTGTCACTCACCCTGGCCTGTTGTGGGTGGCTGGCTTGCTGGAACTCTGTGGTGGGTGGCTGGCTTGCTGGAACCCTGTTGTGGGGTGGGTGGCTGGCTGCTGGCACCCTGTTGGGGGGTGGGTGGCTGGATGCTGGCCTGGCACCCTTTCGTGGGTCGATGGCTGGCACCCTGCTGTGGCTGGCTGGCAGCCTGTGGTGGGTGGCTGACTGGCACGCTGTGGTGGGTGGCTGAGGCCAGGACCTGTGGGTTTCTGGCTGGCTGGCACCGTGACCGGACTGCAGCTGTACACACTGTCCAAGGCGTGAGAGGCGGTCTTAGAAGACAGAACGTGTCAAATTATAGGCCCAGCGCGCGGAGACATGTGAAGCAACACATGCAATTATGTCACGTGTGCGCCACACATAATATCGGCAATATTGGTAACTTCCGGGAATATATCGGGGAAAATGCATATCGGCCCTTGATATATCGGCATTGCCGATATTCGATCGATCCCTAATTTTAGCATAGTTTTCTTCACTAGGAAGAATGGCACCAATCTGGGAACTGATAGCTTGTTATAGGAGCAATATCCTCTGATGATGTCTGTGCGGACGATACGCGTCAGCAGCTCGCAGTAGAACTTCATTTTAATACATTGCCTGTTACCACGCGATTCTTGTAAGTGCGATTCCTTTTTTTTTTCATTAAAAGTTTTTAGCAATATTACGCTATGTGCACTCCTTTTTCTGGTTTTCATGTCATCTGGTCTTGAGAGACTTCCATCCCTCTGCCTACCACCTTATGAGCTGAAAACTACTTCCATGGTAATGATCGTAGGAGGAATCAGGATCAGGATCATCTTGTAAAGCCTGAACAGATCTGTTTGCTATATGGCAATTCAGACCCATTTGATCTGGTGAGAGCCCACTTTTACTGTTCACTTGGTGTTGGCATTCTTTTCATCACGTTTGGATTTATATATGTATACCAACAAGATGGATCACTTCTTTGGGACTTTTATTTAAGCCCTATTTCAGTATTGGACTTTATTTCACAATATCCTATATATTTTATATATATATATATGTTCAATTGTACTCTTGTATATTATTTACACTCATTAGCGCTGCACTTTTTTCTTCCACTTGTTATTTTATAATTTGTTTATTAATTATGTTGTGCTGGCAGCTTGACTTCTTTTGGTACTAGCGCTTTCTAGACACTTTTTTATTGTTATAGGACTATCTTCTTTATTGAGGTTCCTTACTACAAATCTTTTTTTAGTTTTTAGTCCCTGCGCTGACTTCTCCCCACGCTCCTTGTTGTCACAGGGGATTGCTTTGTCAAGTATTTGACCTCCCTTCTCTTCACAACTCCCGGGGGGGGGGGGGAACTATGTGGACCATTGGGTGATGGTGTCCAGCTGTTTTCAGACATTTTTACTTGAAGGATTCACCAATACAATCAATCTATTATACCATTCAATATCTGTGAGGGCTTATAGCATGACTCCGATGATCTGTAAGTCGAACTTCCTTTCTTCTTTCTCTACTTTTGTCCTTCCCCTCTTCCTTCCTCTCCCCCTCTTCCCCCCCCCCTTTCCACCCTCCCTTCTGTCCCCATCTTCCCCTTCCCCCCTTTCCCTTTTTTTTGTTTCTTTTTTTTTTTTTTTTAAACAACCTTGTCTCTATTTTTAGATATCCATATGTACCTCTCAAAAGGAGTTTTTTATTTTGGCGAAACACGTAGAGAACCAGTACATGATTTTGACCCTATAAGAGTTCAGATTGAGTATATTTAATGATGGTAATTCATGTGTAAGATACTTTTGATGATTCTGTACCAAGATGATTTTATATGTATGTAATTTTTGTCTTATTTATGAATAAAAGGTTTTGTACATTTTACTTGGTGGGTATGCCTTGTTAATGTCCCGTGGGCAGTTTCTCTGTGTGTAGGTATCAGAATTTGACTTGGTTTCAGCCTCTTACTGTCCCTGTATAGCAAAGCTCAGGCTGGCTCCAGTCAGCAGTGCTGCAGTGCTAATCTGCAAGCAACAAACATGCAATTAGAGGAGAGAGCAGAGTAACAGACTGTGGCAGAGTTGCATAAATGCCACATATACTGTATATTCAATCTGTGTATTTAGTTGTTTGCCTTGAGTTCAGATTCAAAATATTTTGTATATGTGTAGCGCCCTCCAAGGTAGGTCCTAGAGTGAGTGTATCATCATTTTTGAGGGGATGAGAGAGCCAGTAGGTAAATGTATGTGCTGTCTGCTTAACTGAGGTTGTGATTGTTTAGTAGAGACTGCTCAGTGTGCTCTGGTGCTGAACTGCTGTCTTGAGGTTTATTTACTGGTCTAGCAGCTATGGGAGGTGCTAGACAGTGGGAGGAAACCATGCAGATGAGAACATGAATACAGCCCTAGCCAATTAGAAGGGGAAGTGCCTCTAAGCATGCTGGGTGCCTGTATTTATATTTGATGAGCACATGGGCTCTGAGTCTTCCTCCAGAGAGAGAGGTCCTGCCACCCCTCCTCAGCATAAGCTGCCATACCGCTTCAGGTGGGCAACCTGAATGCCTAAAACATTGAAGCTGAAACCCAGGGTTCTCCTGAGAGCTGACTGATGGAGGATGTCCACAGATCTTGTGTGGTTTCATGGAGGAAGGTGACCTGTGGCCACGGCCTTGTGAGTACACATCCCAAAAAGGGATCCTAGACACTACTGTTGCTAAATCCCCCTCTTGGTGCTAGAAGTCAGCATACAGAGTGTAAGCTAAAAGGGAAACTGGCTAGTGTCCTGAGGAATCAGGGTCCACTAAGTTCCTTCTGCTACAAAGGGACTTTATTCTGTACAGTCTGTTACACAGCTCTATTGACAGTCTGCTACACAGCTCTATTGACAGTCTGCTACACATTTCTATTGAGAAAGTTGTCCTCGCATGTAGGGTTGAGCGAACACCTAGATGTCCGTGTTCGACGGGTTCGGCCGAACTTTAAAAAAAAGTCCGGGTCCGTGTCCCGGACTTTTACCGAACTTTTCCCGGACACCGAACCCCATTGAAGTCAATGGGGACCCGAACTTTAAGGCACTAAAATGGCTCTAAAACACCAAAGGAAAGGGCTAGAGTGCTGCAAATGGCAGCAAAACGTAATTAAGAGCATGGCAAGTGCTCTGCAAACAAATGTGGATAGGGAAATAACTTAAAACAACAAAAAAAAAACAGAAAAATAAAACAATGTTCTTCTTCATCTCTGAAGGACGAGGCCCATATGGAGTAGGAGGGAGGTTGAGGTGGTGGTGGATGTGGCGGTGACATAGGCGTGCGCACAGGGTGTGCTGGGTGTGCCTGGGCACACCCTAATCACCTAGGGCACATAGCATTGCCAGTGAGGAGATGGGAAAGATCTCCCTGGGACCTGCTCTGCTCTATTTCTCCTTGCCTACAGGTACATGGCCCCGATACATTACTCTCCCTGCTGGCAAACACATGCATGTGTATTTCAACTTTGGGGTGCACACCTTAATGCAATAGGCTGCGCACACCTATGGGCGGTGTAGGTGGAAGCGGCGGTGGAGGAGGACCAGGGCCGGATTAACAGCATCATGGGCTTGGTGCTGAGGATTTTGAAGGGCCTTAAGGGCCGTGCCTTGCCATGCACCCAGAGGAGGAAGGGTGCAGCCATGCATGCCTAATTCAACATGGGATGCTGTCTCTGAAGCCCATAAACACATCCATGCATCGCCAACTGTCCCTCCTTGTCCGGCCTTCACGCTGTGTGGGGAGGTTCTGAGGGTGCTGCCTGGGGAAGCGAGCATAGAAGCCAGACTTCTGTGTTTACAAGTGACAGAAGAGCGGTAACAGTGAATATGGCCAACCCGGGGCCTATATAAAAGGTAGGGGCCTGGAGCTGCAGCTCCAATAGCCCCTACATTAATCTGGCCCTGAGGAGGAGGACGAGGTAGCCAACACTGCTTCTTTTCAAAAATTTTAAATGAGGGTACACCCCAAAAGAGTGAGAAAGAGCAAAAATGGAACAATGGGTGGGTAAGGTCGGTATCCATTGCTATTCTGCATAAGGTACGGAAAAGTCCCGTGGGATCCATGCCTGGTTCATTTTAATGAACGTGAGCTTGTCCACATTGTCTCTGGACAGGCGGCTGCGCTTGTCTGTTATAACGCCCCCAGCCGTGCTAAATACCCGTTCAGATAATACACTGGCTGCAGGGCACGCCAGCACCTCCAAGGCGTAAAGGGCAAGCTCAAGCCATGTGCCCAATTTGGAGACCCAGAAGTTGAAGGGGGCAGACCCGTCATTCACTACATGTAGGCGTGTGCACACATACTGCTCCACCATGTTGGTAAAATGCTGCCTCCTGCTAAGACGTTCCATCTGAGCTGCTGGTGCTGCTGTTTGTTGTGGCGTGCTGACAAAGCTTTTCCACATTTCGGCCATGCTAACCCTGCCTTCTGAGGTGCTGGCGGTGCCCTGGTTGCGTTGGCGACCTCCTCCTCCTCCTCCTCCTCCTCTGCCTTGTGCTTCCACTGTGGCCCCGCTGTCAGATGGGAATGCCAGCAGCATGGCGTCTACCAGCGTGCGCTTGTACTCGCGCATCTTGCGATCGCGCTCCAGTGAGTGAATTAAGGACGGTACGTTGTCCTTGTAACGGGGATCCAGCAGCGTGGCCACCCAGTAATCAGCACAAGTTAGAATGTGGGCAACTCGGCGGTCGTTGTGGAGACACTGCAGCATGTAATCGCTCATGTGTGCCAGGCTGCCCAGAGGCAACGAAAGGCTGTCCTCTGTGGGAGGTGTATCGTCCGTGTCCTCTGTATCCCCCCAGCCACGCACCAGTGATGGCCATGAGCTGGCCTGGGTGCCACCCTGCTGTGAACATGGTTCCATCTCCTCCTCCAGCTCCTCCTCCTCCTCATCCTCCTCATCCTCCAGAACTGTGCCCCTGCTGGACAATTGCGTCCCTGGCGTTTGCGTGTGCAGGAACCCACCCTCGGAGCCCCTTGCGAATGACTGCCCTGAAAGCCTTGGAAATGTTACCTCTTCATCCTCCTCCTCCTCCTCATCCTGTGCCACATCCTCTTCCATCATCGCCCGAATTGTTTTTTCAAGGAGGCATAGAAGTGGGATAGTTAAGCTGAGAACGGCGTCATTGCCACTGGCCATGTTGGTGGAGTACTCAAAACAGCGCAACAAGGCACACAGGTCTCGCATGGAGGCCCAGTTAAATTAAATAGCGGAATAGAAAATATGATCCAAAAAAAGTGTATGTATATCACACGTACACAACCACACTGGGCCCCAATTACTATTGTTTGTACCCCTAAAAGGCTAGATGAGGAGTAGGGGGAGTATGGAACAGGCAGCACCCTCAAACCTTCAGAAGTATGAGATGAACCCCAACAACTTGGAAAGGTGGATCTCTCTCACACGTACCGACACAGACTATCCCGCAATTCAATTGATCCTCAAAGGTTTTTATTGAATAGCGGAATAGGAAATATGATCAAAAAAAGTGTATGTATCTCGCACGTACACAACCACACTAGGCCCCAATTACTATTGTTTGTACCCCTAAAAGGCTAGATGAGGAGTAGGGGGGGTATGGAACAGGCAGCACCCTCAAACCTTCAGAAGTATGAGATGAACCCCAACAACTTGGAAAGGTGGATCTCTCTCACACGTACCGACACAGACTATCCCCCAATTTAACTGATCCCCAAAGGTTTTTGATTAAATAGCGGAATAGAAAATATGATCCAAAAAAAGTGTATGTATATCACACGTACACAACCACACTAGGCCCCAATTACTATTGTTTGTACCCCTAAAAGGCTAGATGAGGAGTAGGGGGGGTATGGAACAGGCAGCACCCTCAAACCTTCAGAAGTATGAGATGAACCCCAACAACTTGGAAAGGTGGATCTCTCTCACACGTACCGACACAGACTATCCCCCAATTTAACTGATCCCCAAAGGTTTTTGATTAAATAGCGGAATAGAAAATATGATCCCAAAAAAGTGTATGTATATCACACGTACACAACCACACTGGGCCCCAATTACTATTGTTTGTACCCCTAAAAGGCTAGATGAGGAGTAGGGGGAGTATGGAACAGGCAGCACCCTCAAACCTTCAGAAGTATGAGATGAACCCCAACAACTTGGAAAGGTGGATCTCTCTCACACGTACCGACACAGACTATCCCCCAATTTAACTGATCCCCAAAGGTTTTTGATTAAATAGCGGAATAGAAAATATGATCCCAAAAAAGTGTATGTATATCACACGTACACAACCACACTAGGCCCCAATTACTATTGTTTGTATCCCTAAAAGGCTAGATGAGGAGTAGGGGGAGTATGGAACAGGCAGCACCCTCAAACCTTCAGAAGTATGAGATGAACCCCAACAACTTGGAAAGGTGGATCTCTCTCACACGTACCGACACAGACTATCCCGCAATTCAATTGATCCTCAAAGGTTTTTATTGAATAGCGGAATAGGAAATATGATCAAAAAAAGTGTATGTATCTCGCACGTACACAACCACACTAGGCCCCAATTACTATTGTTTGTACCCCTAAAAGGCTAGATGAGGAGTAGGGGGGGTATGGAACAGGCAGCACCCTCAAACCTTCAGAAGTATGAGATGAACCCCAACAACTTGGAAAGGTGGATCTCTCTCACACGTACCGACACAGACTATCCCCCAATTTAACTGATCCCCAAAGGTTTTTGATTAAATAGCGGAATAGAAAATATGATCCCAAAAAAGTGTATGTATATCACACGTACACAACCACACTGGGCCCCAATTACTATTGTTTGTACCCCTAAAAGGCTAGATGAGGAGTAGGGGGAGTATGGAACAGGCAGCACCCTCAAACCTTCAGAAGTATGAGATGAACCCCAACAACTTGGAAAGGTGGATCTCTCTCACACGTACCGACACAGACTATCCCGCAATTCAATTGATCCTCAAAGGTTTTTATTGAATAGCGGAATAGGAAATATGATCAAAAAAAGTGTATGTATCTCGCACGTACACAACCACACTAGGCCCCAATTACTATTGTTTGTACCCCTAAAAGGCTAGATGAGGAGTAGGGGGGGTATGGAACAGGCAGCACCCTCAAACCTTCAGAAGTATGAGATGAACCCCAACAACTTGGAAAGGTGGATCTCTCTCACACGTACCGACACAGACTATCCCCCAATTTAACTGATCCCCAAAGGTTTTTGATTAAATAGCGGAATAGAAAATATGATCCAAAAAAAGTGTATGTATATCACACGTACACAACCACACTAGGCCCCAATTACTATTGTTTGTACCCCTAAAAGGCTAGATGAGGAGTAGGGGGGGTATGGAACAGGCAGCACCCTCAAACCTTCAGAAGTATGAGATGAACCCCAACAACTTGGAAAGGTGGATCTCTCTCACACGTACCAACACAGACTATCCCCCAATTTAACTGATCCCCAAAGGTTTTTGATTAAATAGCGGAATAGAAAATATGATCCCAAAAAAGTGTATGTATATCACACGTACACAACCACACTAGGCCACAATTACTATTGTTTGTACCCCTAAAAGGCTAGATGAGGAGTAGGGGGAGTATGGAACAGGCAGCACCCTCAAACCTTCAGAAGTATGAGATGAACCCCAACAACTTGGAAAGGTGGATCTCTCTCACACGTACCGACACAGACTATCCCGCAATTCAATTGATCCTCAAAGGTTTTTATTGAATAGCGGAATAGGAAATATGATCAAAAAAAGTGTATGTATCTCGCACGTACACAACCACACTAGGCCCCAATTACTATTGTTTGTACCCCTAAAAGGCTAGATGAGGAGTAGGGGGGGTATGGAACAGGCAGCACCCTCAAACCTTCAGAAGTATGAGATGAACCCCAACAACTTGGAAAGGTGGATCTCTCTCACACGTACCGACACAGACTATCCCCCAATTTAACTGATCCCCAAAGGTTTTTGATTAAATAGCGGAATAGAAAATATGATCCCAAAAAAGTGTATGTATATCACACGTACACAACCACACTGGGCCCCAATTACTATTGTTTGTACCCCTAAAAGGCTAGATGAGGAGTAGGGGGAGTATGGAACAGGCAGCACCCTCAAACCTTCAGAAGTATGAGATGAACCCCAACAACTTGGAAAGGTGGATCTCTCTCACACGTACCGACACAGACTATCCCGCAATTCAATTGATCCTCAAAGGTTTTTATTGAATAGCGGAATAGGAAATATGATCAAAAAAAGTGTATGTATCTCGCACGTACACAACCACACTAGGCCCCAATTACTATTGTTTGTACCCCTAAAAGGCTAGATGAGGAGTAGGGGGGGTATGGAACAGGCAGCACCCTCAAACCTTCAGAAGTATGAGATGAACCCCAACAACTTGGAAAGGTGGATCTCTCTCACACGTACCGACACAGACTATCCCCCAATTTAACTGATCCCCAAAGGTTTTTGATTAAATAGCGGAATAGAAAATATGATCCAAAAAAAGTGTATGTATATCACACGTACACAACCACACTAGGCCCCAATTACTATTGTTTGTACCCCTAAAAGGCTAGATGAGGAGTAGGGGGGGTATGGAACAGGCAGCACCCTCAAACCTTCAGAAGTATGAGATGAACCCCAACAACTTGGAAAGGTGGATCTCTCTCACACGTACCAACACAGACTATCCCCCAATTTAACTGATCCCCAAAGGTTTTTGATTAAATAGCGGAATAGAAAATATGATCCCAAAAAAGTGTATGTATATCACACGTACACAACCACACTAGGCCCCAATTACTATTGTTTGTACCCCTAAAAGGCTAGGAGTAGGGGGAGTATGGAACAGGCAGCACCCTCAAACCTTCAGAAGTATGAGATGAACCCCAACAACTTGGAAAGGTGGATCTCTCTCACACGTACCAACACAGACTATCCCCCAATTTAACTGATCCCCAAAGGTTTTTGATTAAATAGCGGAATAGAAAATATGATCCCAAAAAAGTGTATGTATATCACACGTACACAACCACACTAGGCCCCAATTACTATTGTTTGTACCCCTAAAAGGCTAGGAGTAGGGGGAGTATGGAACAGGCAGCACCCTCAAACCTTCAGAAGTATGAGATGAACCCCAACAACTTGGAAAGGTGGATCTCTCTCACACGTACCAACACAGACTATCCCCCAATTTAACTGATCCCCAAAGGTTTTTGATTAAATAGCGGAATAGAAAATATGATCCCAAAAAAGTGTATGTATATCACACGTACACAACCACACTAGGCCCCAATTACTATTGTTTGTACCCCTAAAAGGCTAGATGAGGAGTAGGGGGAGTATGGAACAGGCAGCACCCTCAAACCTTCAGAAGTATGAGATTGTGTTCACTGTACCCCACAAAGATTGAGTTCACTGCACCCCACAATGATTGTGTTCACTGCACCCCACAAAGATTGTGTTCACTGCACCTCACAAAGATTGTGTTCACTGTACCCCCCAAAGATTGTGTTCACTGCACCCCACAAAGATTCTGTTCACTGTACCCCACAAAGATTGTGTTCACTGCACCCCAAAAAGATTGTGTTCACTGCACCCCAAAAAGGATGTTGTTCACTGCACCCCAAAAAGGATGTTGTTCACTCCACCCCAAAAAGATTGTGTTCACTGCACCCCACAAAGATTGTGTTCACTGCACCCCAAAAAGATTGTGTTCACTGCACCCCAAAAATGATTTTGTTCACTGCACCCCAAAAAGGATTTTGTTCACTGCACCCCAAAAAGGATGTTGTTCACTCCACCCCAAAAAGATTGTGTTCACTGCACCCCAAAAAGATTGTGTTCACTGCACCCCACAAAGGATTTTGTTCACTGCACCCCAAAAAGATTGTGTTCACTGCACCCCAAAAAGGATGTTGTTCACTGCACCCCAAAAAGGATTTTGTTCACTGCACCCCAAAAAGATTGTGTTCACTGCACCCCACAAAGGATTTTGTTCACTGCACCCCACAAAGATTGTGTTCACTGCACACCAAAAAGGATTGTGTTCACTGCACCCCAAAAAGATTTTGTTCACTGCACCCCAAAAAGATTGTGTTCACTGCAGCCCAAAAAGATTGTGTTCACTGCAGCCCAAAAAGATTGTGTTCACTGCAGCCCAAAAAGATTGTGTTCACTGCAGCCCAAAAAGATTGTGTTCACTGCAGCTCACACACAGAAAAATGGATGTGGATCACTGACACCTGCCTATCTCCAATCCCACACCACACAGCAATATCGATTGTAGTTTGTAGAACACAGTTTCCCTAAAATTCAGCAGACTCTGTCCCTAACAGGATTGAGAAGAGATCGTAGATCAGGATTGAGTGCAGACCCCACCCCCCACACAGCAATATCGATTGTAGTTTGTAGAAGACACTGACCCTATAATTCAGCAGACTCTATCCCTAAAATGCCTACAACTCGCCCTGCCTAAACACTCCGACCTGTCCCTCAATTCTATCCGGACACAAATGGTTTTTTCCTGCCTATCTTTCCCTAATCAGCAGCCAGCACGTTGATGTGTGCTCTGTCCCTGAATCTAAGCAGCATAATGACGCCGCTGCGGCTGCCTCGAACTTATAAAGACTTGGTCACATGCTTCAGACGGCCAATCACAGCTACTGAGACATTTGCAGGCATGGCTGGGATGGCTTAAGGCACACCAGTTAAACGATTGTTGATTGGCTGTTGAAAGCCCGCCATGAAAAGAGCGCCAAAGCATGCAAAACCCGGAAATAAAACGACCGAACACGGATTTTTACCCGAACATACAGTAAAGTGTCCGTGTCCGTGTTCGGGTACAAAAAATCCAATTATTCGTTACGAACACGAATAATACAGTCCGTGTTCGCTCAACACTACTCGCATGTGAATAGTTAATTTGGAGTATCCTGCTAAATCCCTTCTTCTATCCAAGTCCTCCAAATAATACAAAACAAAAAAAACCCACATCCACTAGACTGGTTATTGGAGACAACGTGTGGAAGAGTGTGCACACCTAACTGTGTGAGACAATACCCTGTGACTGGCTGCCCATTAAACAGTGGGAGACCAAAAAAACTTCAAGCGGCTCCTGCGGGGGCAACGCTACAAATGCCTTTAACTTTTTTCAAAATATATATGTATATTAGATATATTTATAATTTTCAGAAACACACAAACAATTCTGATGTGATTTTTTCAGGGACAATAAACCTTTAATGAACTAAACAATGTCTTGATGAATATCTGTTAGAGAGGCTACTGTTAAATCAAGGAAAGTGTTTGCACAAGGCTAGTTCTGGTGTTCTGCAAATAATAGAAAAAATAATAATAATAGAAATAATAATAGAATATATATATATATATATATATATATATATATATATATATATATATATATATATATATATATATATATATATATATGTGTATGTATGTGTACTATAAGTGTCCATTAACACCCTTTGTGTTGGGATGCTCTGATTAACATTGCCCAGTGCAGGGACTGCGAAAACAATGCAAAGACAAGGCAATTTGCTTTGTTTTTATATGGAGTAAGTTCACACCACTGCATCAATTGCTTAGGTGGGGAACTTTTGCCAAACACTGGACCCAAGCTTAATTATAGCTTGTTAATAAGAATCAAAAATAGCCTGACCTTTCAACATATTTGTGTAAGGGATACCAAATGCAGGTATCCAGGAAGGATGACCAGAACAGTGGGCTACACCTCAAGGGATGAGGAACCAGACGGAGTATGATAAAATAAAGTTTATTAATAATAATAATAATAATAATAATAATTCATGAAAAAGGGGAGTGAGAGAGAGAGGGGGGGGAGAAAGAGAGAGAGAGGGGGGATCAGAGATTGAGAGGATGAGAGAGAGGGGGGATGAGAGAGAGAGAGGGGGGATGATAGAGAGAGCAAGAGAGGGGGGTGAGAGAGAGAGAGATGGGGGTAAGAGAGAGAGAGGGGGATGATAGAGAGAGAGGGGGTGAGAGAGAGAGGAGGTGGATGAGAGAGAGAGGGGGGGTGAGAGAGATAGGGTGAATGAGAGAGAGAAAGAGAGAGAGAGAGGGGGGGTGGGAGAGAGAGGGGAGGTGAGAGAGAGAGAGAGAGGGTGGATGAGAGAGAGAGAGCGAGGGGGTGAGAGAGAGAGGGGGGATTAGAGAGGGGGATGGGAGAGAGAGCGAGAGAGAGGGGGTGAGAGAGAGAGAGGGGGGGATGAGAGAGAGGGGGGATGAGAGAGAGAGAGGGGGGTGAGAGAGAGAGGGGGAAGAGAGAGAGAGGGGGGATTAGAAAGGGGGACGAGAGAGAGAGCGAGAGAGAGGGGGGGGGGTGAGAGAGAGGGAGTATGAGAGAGGGGTATGAGAGAGAGAGGGGATGAGAGAGAGGGGGATCAGAGAGAGTGGGGGATCAGAGAGAGAGGGGGTGAGAGAGGGTGGATGAGAGAAAGAGAGAGAGGGGGGGTGAGAGAGAGAGGGGGATTAGAGAGGGGGATGAGAGAGAGAGCGAGAGAGAGGGGGGATGAGAGAGAAAGAGAGAGGGGTGAGAGAGAGAGGGAGAGGAGGGGCAGAGAGAGAGGGGGTGAGAGAGAGAGGGAGAGAGAGAGGAGGTGGTGAGAGAGCGGAGGGGTGAGAGCGAGAGAGGGGGGTGAGACAGGCGGCTCTAGCAACCAATGGCCAATAGAGTCTCAGGTGGAGGGGGGGGGCGGTTTTTTTTGCTGCCCCCCTGCAAAAGTGCTGCCCTAGGTCTGGACCTTGTTGGCCTAGGCCAAAATACAGCACTGCCAGCACCAACCATTAACAATAAAAAAGTGAAAAATAAACGTGATAGTTCAGCAAACCCAAAACAACCACCCAACTAATAAATGCAATGTACAAAATGGAGGGAGCTCACATAAACAGGGCAGAATCAGGACTGGGACAGGAAACAAGGGGAATAGAACAGGATACAGAATACAGGATGCAGGGAACAGGATACTGGGTGCAGGGTACAAGGTGCTAGAAGCAGGTTACAGGATACAAAACCACAGGATCAAGCAGGGACATGGCTAACAGGTAGAGCACTGAAGCACTGATCTTCATCAAAGAAGGGATTAAATATCTTCCCAGCAGGCAATATCAGGTGCATTCTAATTACTTGGATAAGATGGCTGTCGGAACACACTTGCTGGTGGCCAACGGAACCGCATCCTTTAGCTCTAGGGAACAACAGTGCAACCAGCAGGTGACCCAGGTCCTGACATGAGTCCTGATAGTTCTCTCGCTTGGACATGATCATGTTCAAACAGCTGAATTTACCACACTTGGACTTCGATTAAGTTGTAGAAACATCTAAATTAATAACAGTGGAAACAGGATGCGCGTGAGCTCAATTTTGAGTTTCATGGCAAAGACAGTGATTACTTATGTACATGTGAGTTTTTTGGTCATTATTTTAAATACATTTGGAAAGATTTCAAACAAACTGTTTTCACTTTGTCATTATGAGGTATTGATTGTAGAATGTTGAGGAAAAGAATGAAATTAATCAATTTTGGGATAAGGCTGTAACATAACAAAATTTGGAAAAAGTAAAGCGCTGTGAATACTTTACGGATGCACTGTATATATATATATATATATATATATATATATATATATATATATATATATATATATACACAGTGCCTTGCGAAAGTATTCGGCCCCCTTGAACTTTTCGACCTTTTGCCACATTTCTGGCTTCAAACATAAAGATATAAAACTGTAATTTTTTGTGAAAAATCAACAAGTGGGACACAATCATGAAGTGGAACGAAATTTATTGGATATTTCAAACTTTTTTAACAAATAAAAAACTGAAAAATTGGGCGTGCAAAATTATTCAGCCCCCTTAAGTTAATACTTTGTAGCGCCACCTTTTGCTGCGATTACAGCTGTAAGTCGCTTGGGGTATGTCTCTATCAGTTTTGCACATCGAGAGACTGAAATTTTTGCCCATTCCTCTTTGCAAAACAGCTCGAGCTCAGTGAGGTTGGATGGAGAGCGTTTGTGAACAGCAGTTTTCAGTTCTTTCCACAGATTCTCGATTGGATTCAGGTCTGGACTTTGACTTGGCCATTCTCACACCTGGATATGTTTATTTGTGAACCATTCCATTGTAGATTTTGCTTTATGTTTTGGATCATTGTCTTGTTGGAAGACAAATCTCCATCCCAGTCTCAGGTCTTTTGCAGACTCCATCAGGTTTTCTTCCAGAATGGTCCTGTATTTGGCTCCATCCATCTTCCCATCAATTTTAACCATCTTCCCTGTCCCTGCTGAAGAAAAGCAGGCCCAAAACATGATGCTGCCACCACCATGTTTGACATTGGGGATGGTGTGTTCAGGGTGATGAGCTGTGTTGCTTTTACGCCAAACATAACGTTTTGCATTGTTGCCAAAAAGTTAGATTTTGGTTTCATCTGACCAGAGCACCTTCTTCCACATGTTTGGTGTGTCTCCCAGGTGGCTTGTGGCAAACTTTAAACGACACTTTTTATGGATATCTTTAAGAAATGGCTTTCTTCTTGCCACTCTTCCATAAAGGCCAGATTTGTGCAGTATACGACTGATTGTTGTCCTATGGACAGAGTCTCCCACCTCAGCTGTAGATCTCTGCAATTCATCCAGAGTGATCATGGGCCTCTTGGCTGCATCTCGGATGAGTCTTCTCCTTGTATGAGCTGAAAGTTTAGAGGGACGGCCAGGTCTTCGTAGATTTGCAGTGGTCTGATACTCCTTCCATTTCAATATTATCGCTTGCACAGTGCTCCTTGTAATGTTTAAAGCTTGGGAAATCTTTTTGTATCCTAATCCGGCTTTAAAATTCTCCACAACAGTATCTCGGACCTGCCTGGTGTGTTCCTTGTTCTTCATGATGCTCTCTGCACTTTAAATGGACTTCTGAGACTATCACAGTGCAGGTGCATTTATAAGGAGAACTTGATTACACACAGGTGGATTCTATTTATCAGCATTAGTCATTTAGGTCAACATTGGATAATTCAGAGATCCTCACTGAACTTCTGGAGAGAGTGTGCTGCACTGAAAGTAAAGGGGCTGAATAATTTTGCACGCCCAATTTTTCAGTTTTTTATTTGTTAACAAAGTTTGAAAAATCCAATAAATTTCATTCCACTTCATGATTGTGTCCCACTTGTTGTTGATTCTTCACAAAAAATTACAGTTTTATATCTTTATGTTTGAAGCCTGAAATGTGGCAAAAGGTCGCAAAGTTCAAGGGGGCTGAATACTTTCACAAGGCACTGTATATATATATATATTTTTTTTTTTTTCTTTAATAAAATGTCAGTTTTGCTGAAGATGTACAACTTCATACATGCAGGTTTAAGATAGCTCCCAAGCATGTTATTTAAAGGAATTGTGTACTTTCAAAGTTGCCTTTTAAACCTCAATAAAAGACTCACTCTTCACTGAACGGTATTGCATTAATATACTGTAGGTTCCCATGGCTATACCTAGCTACCCATGGCCTTTCTTTTTTTGCATTGAAACATCCCCAGTGGCAGTGCCAAGCTACCTATACTCCTATTATATGAAGCTACGATCAATAACATGGGGATATGGCCTCAAAATAGCAGGAGGACATTTCAAAACTAATCTTAGTTAGTTAGAAAACTAGTAGTTGATGCTTGGAATAGACTTCCTGCAGTAGAAGTAGAAGTAGTGAGTCAGTCAGCAGTAAGTGGATTCAAACATGCATAGGACAAACATAAATTTATACTTTAAAAAAAAAAAAAAAAAAAGTTAAAAAAAAACTTCTATCTAAATAAAAAAAAATGGGGCATGGACCACTTGGTATTTTTTTTTTGCTGTCACTCTTTTGTGTTTCTATATTTTTAACAAGAGCTTGCAAATTGGCCTTGTAAAATGGCAGAAAAAAAATAGAAAAAAAAAGGTTTGGCTCTCATTGAGTTCATTAGGGCTTCAATTCTATGGAACTTGCAGATTTCGGACTGGGTTTGTGAATCCTCCCATGTACCAAACCCAGGACAGTTGACTTATCACTAATCCCATTTTTAGGTTTCTCCACACATTCTAGCCTTGAAATAGAATTTATATTCCTTTTAATCATCCACTATAATCTTATCATATTTAGATCACTGGACACTGATTTTATAGGGAGAGGCAATTAGTAACTTCTAAGTAATCTGTTAGCAGCTTAAGTGAAAACAATCATTTATGTTTGGTACTTCATTACTTGTCATTTAAAAAAACCTTCACTTAGTATTCATGTCATAGCTAGGGTGTTGGAAAGATTACAATCAAAGGTTATAAAATAAAAATAAATGTGCTTGACATATTAAATTTGCCCTGAAATAATTTAGGCTTGCCTTGATTGTTTTGACACAGGAAAAATTAACCTAGGCCAGTAGTTACTCATTGTATAGAGATCTACAATTTTATGCATTGAGACCTTTTTTTATCAACTATTTCACTCAATGAGCATTCTGTTAATAGCAAATTTGTCAAGTTGTTCCATCATTTCTAATGCCCTCGTGTATTGATTCATTGATTAGATGTCATCAATTTTAAAACTCAATGAAAAAGCCTATTAGTATATCTATATCATGCATTAAGCCATCTTGCACTAATATACTGTATATGTGTATACAAACACATATTTAATTAAAAAGACCAAAAGATAAAACTTCACTCAAGGGGATTGAAAGATGAACACACCGTGGTGTGATTTGCTGAGAACTTGGGACTATTTTGGATATGTATGCAGTGGCAACTAACTACTGAGTTTTAGAAATATATACAGTGCCTTGTGAAAGTATTCGGCCCCCTTGAACTTTGCGACCTTTTGCCACATTTCAGGCTTCAAACATAAAGATATAGAACTGTAATTTTTTGTGAAGAATCAACAAGTGGGACACAAACATGAAGTGGAACGAAATTTTTTGGATATTTTAAACTTTTTTATCAAATAAAAAACTGAAAAATTGGGCGTGCAAAATTATTCAGCCCCCTTAAGTTAATACTTTGTAGCGCCACCTTTTGCTGCGATTACAGCTGTAAGTCGCTTGGGGTATGTCTATATCAGTTTTGCACATCGAGAGACTGAAATTTTTGCCCATTCTTCCTTGCAAAACAGCTCGAGCTCAGTGAGGTTGGATGGAGAGCATTTGTGAACAGCAGTTTTCAGTTCTTTCCACAGATTCTCGATTGGATTCAGGTCTGGACTTTGACTTGGCCATTCTAACACCTGGATATGTTTATTTGTGAACCATTCCATTGTAGATTTTGCTTTATGTCTTGGATCATTTTCTTGTTGGAAGACAAATATCCATCCCAGTCTCAGGTCTTTTGCAGACTCCATCAGGTTTTCTTCCAGAATGGTCTTGTATTTGGCTCCATCCACCTTCCCATCAATTTTACCCATCTTCCCTGTCCCTGCTAAACAAAAGCAGGCCAAAAACATGATGCTGCCACCACCATGTTTGACAGTGGGGATGGTGTGTTCAGGGTGATGAGCTGTGTTGCTTTTACGCCAAACATAAAGTTTTGCATTGTTGCCAAAAAGTTCAATTTTGGTTTCATCTGACCAGAGCACCTTCTTCCACATGTTTGGTGTGTCTCCCCGGGGGCTTGTGGCAAACTTTAAACTACACTTTTTATGGATATTTTTAAGAAATGGCTTTCTTCTTGCCACTCTTCCATAAAGGCCAGATTTGTGCAGTATACGACTGATTGTTGTCCTATGGACAGAGTCTCCTACCTCAGCTGTAGATCTCTGCAGTTCATCCAGAGTGATCATGGGCCTCTTGGCTGCATCTCTGATCAGTCTTCTCCTTGTATGAGCTGAAAGTTTAGAGGGACGGCTAGGTCTTCGTAGATTTGCAGTGGTCTGATACTCCTTCCATTTCAATATTATCGCTTGCACAGTGCTCCTTGGGATGTTTAAAGCTTGGGGAATCTTTTTGTTTCCAAATCCAGCTTTAAACTTCTCCACAACAGTATCTCGGACCTGCCTGGTGTGTTCCTTGTTCTTCATGATGCTCTCTGCGCTTTAAACAGTGCGCTTTAAACAGTGCAGGTGCATTTATACGGAGACTTGATTACACACAGGTGGATTCTATTTATCATCATTAGTCATTTAGGTCAACATTGGATCATTCAGAGATCCTCACTGAACTTCTGGAGAGAGTTTGCTGCACTGAAAGTAAAGGGGCTGAATAATTTTGCACGCCCAATTTTTCAGTTTTTTATTTGTTAACAAAGTTTGAAATATACAATAAATTTCATTCCACTTCATAATTGTGTCCCACTTGTTGTTGATTCTTCACAAAGAATTACAGTTTTATATCTTTGTGTTTGAAGCCGGAAATGTGACAAAAGGTCGCAAAGTTCAAGGGGGCCGAATACTTTCGCAAGGCACTGTATATATATATATATATATATATATATATATATATATATATATGTACACATACACTGTATAAACACAGTATACACACACACACAAATTTTAAGAGATTTTATTTTTTTAAATTATTTAAGTAACCATTAAAATACTTAGTTGGCTTAATTTTCAGAGGTTATCTTTGAGTTACATGATTGATTTTATTCCAGATGTACAAAATATTCTTACATATACGTAAGTAGTGTGTTAATTTACATAGTGCCTGTATATTCCCACATTGCCCTACTAACCCTTTTACATTAGAAATCTGGTTGAGACAGCTACACTCTTGGACCATTGTGAACCAATGACACTTCATCAGTTTTTGGTGTGTAAATGGACACGAAAACATCTGGACACAGGCAGAATATACGATGCTTTATAGCGTGTCGGAAATAGCCCACCAATGCCCCATATTTGAGGAAATACACTACAATTTTTCATATATACGCCATATGTTTGAGGCTAAATTATTGTTATTTCCATTATTATCCTCTGAAATCTAAAATATAAATGGAACTTGATTTTTTTTTTCTCCATGCCGTTCACATCCACTGGTCTATTTATTCATTTTATGACCATTACTGTGCTACTCTTCATGATTATTTGACAAACTGAAATCCTATTCTATAACATAGCACTTGATAAAAGTGGTGCAAAAATTGAAATAATAAGGAATTAAAATATTTAACAATACTGCTTTGCACATTAGACTAAGCTGCTCATGCAAGAGATTTTCGACTGCCATAAGCCGCTTCTGCTGCAGTGACTGATTATCAGCCAGGAAATGCTAATTTCAAATCATTCCAAGAAAGCTATAATGAATAAGAATGGGAAGCAATGATACCACTTCATTTACTACGCCACTAAGTATTGTAAAAAATAATTAACCTTTCTGATTTTGGCAGCGACAGTGTCAAATTGATTTCTTCTTTTTTACAAATAATCATGTAAAGTTGTGAAATGGATGCAGCCAACACTGGACAATTAATATTTATATACATTTATTCTGTGTTTGATGATTTTGTGTTTGAAAAATATCTGCCTATTAATCCTGTTCCATGTCATGATAAAGAATAATCAAAAAAGGTTGTTTTGAATTTTAAACATATTTGAATTAGAAGGACCATTCAAATAACAATTCTTAAAATGAGTTAATGTGTCAATTCAAAAAAATGTGAATAATATCTGCATTATGCAAGCTAAAACTCCTGCCATGTGACATGCCTGTTTCAAAGTATATTTCATTCTGGTCTATAGTGTGGGAGTGTCTAGTCTGCAATGCTTACATCACTTCCTTTTAAGGAAGGTGCTGTTCTTGACTGTTGCAGTTGTTCACTATAGCTTAAAGCATTGCAGTGTGACACCAGAATGAGGACTGGACTCAGGATTGGTCACCTAATGTCAGGGAAATGGCCGTAGGAAAGCTGGCAGTGTTGCCAATGCTGGTAATGGGCGCTTCCGATGAATTCACATGGTCACTCCGCAAGAAGGATGAACAAGCACACGCAAGTGCCAGATGGCGCTAATTGGCGAACGTGCGCGTGCAATGGCACGCACATTATGTGACAGATGTGGCCACTCACTGGCCTATAAAAGTCTGCTGCTGAGCCCATCAGATTGCTGGATTGTCATCAGCCTTCCTGTGTTCCTGATCCTGAGTCTCGGTGCACATTCCCTTGGATTTCCTGTTGTGACCCGGCTTGCTCCTGACCTGTCTGATCTCTTCTCCTGGCTTTGACCCCCTGGCCTGTTCTACCGACCCTGCTGCTGTCTGATCTCCCGTGCATAACCCTGGCTTGCATTACGGACTTTGCTACTAATACCTATTTCCTTGCTTGCCTTTCCGTGTATGACCTTGGCTAGTTACGGTTCCTGCTACCTGCCTCTGCTTCCTGATGGATCCACTGTGTTTGACCCCTGGCCTGGCTTTCACTACCATCTCCTGTGTGCACTACTGCCAAGTACTACTGAGGTTCCCTAAGAAACTTCTGCCTAGCTGTGTATCCTGCCTCCTCCAGTATACATCAGATGACCACTAGTCCAACTCTTCAGTGCCCACCTGGCAACCTATGCTTCTTTGGGCACTGCACCTCCTGTATCACCTTGAGGGGTGTACTGCACTTAGCCGCAGGGGGAGCCCTCTCAGCACTTCGGCCTCCGACCAGGTATGTGACACCTAAGCTGCAGAGGAACTTCTGGTCTTGGCTTCCAGAAAAGGCATTGGTGGCTATCATGTTACAGTTTACCTAGGTTAGTTTTTAGGAGGGAGTATGTGCTTTTTAACAGCTAAAGATTGGGTGAAAAGGTTTTTTATTCTTTATTTGTTCAAATGGAGTGCCAGCTGTAAAAATGTATCCTGCAGGCCCATTCATTTTGGATCTCAACCTATTAAGCTTTTCACGTCACTTTCTGCTTTTCTCTGAATGACTGGAAATGTTTGATTGCTCAGTGATAAGTATTATACAAACATAAAAGTTGGCAAGAATAAAAAAATGCCTCAGCTTTTTCAATGGAATTTTATTTTACATATATGAAGACTATGAAAATATAAACTAATCTTATCCAGCTTAATAGGCAAATAACCATAAAATGCAGTTGCCTGTCTTTTAAAGTACAAATAAATTACAAGCTTCACAAGATAGATATAAAACTAAATTTACCCGGAATTTGTTATCAGCCTCTTCCTGTATGTATCTGGGATGTTTACACTGTGTTTTTCTGATATTTTAGTTTATTAAGGCTCAAAGTACATTTGAGGCCCAATAAAAAAAATTTAATTACACATGCTTGGCAAATGGTCAATTACACCATGGCATTTATTGAAATCTGCATTTTTAACATACATTTTGTGCAATTCTTAAATAACCTTGCAGTATACAAAGCAAATAGTAATATTTTTGGAATCTCACATTTACCATAATACTAAACAAATACATTTATTCTGCATTGTAACACTGACATAATTTAGACAGTCAAGCTTAGCTTTCCTACAGCATATATTCTGATTATCCTGGAACACTGGGTAGTTCTTCAACATGTTTTGGCCTAAAATAAGAAACTGCATACACCCGATGTATAAAGCTGGAGTGCCAACTTTCTTTTATGGTATCACAGTAAAATTAACACTTTTTTATTTCCTCCATGTTCTGTTGTGCCTGTGTATGCTTTTCCATATTGTTCTCCAATGCAATTAATATAGTTAAACACTTGCAGATGGCCATAATGAAATGACTGAGAATACAAAAAAAAGAAATACTGTGCACAAAGCTGAATAGTTCACCATCCAACCTTAAATGGACAGAAAAGTGGAGTCAAAATAACAATTTAAATAAATGTTATAATATCTGTGATCTCTGGTGCCTAATGTCTGTTGAAGTGCAATGCAATGCCATAACATTACATTTAAAGTACAAGTTTACCTTTAAGTAACCCCTCCCCTATTATCTCAACCTTAAAAACCCTACCCAGTTGCTTACCTACTGCCTCTGATAGACTTTAGAATTGTTTGCATCCTGGCTGGCAAAATCTTATGCAGGGAGGGCTCAGCATCAGCACTGGATACTTTAGGAGGCTATGGAGAGGGAGCTTGGATGTTTCTCTCCACCCCTTCACTGATCCATATGGTTAAAAAAAAAATAACTTATACATGGTTACATGGGATAGATTTATCTATAGCTGCCCACATTATCTTGATTTACCATGTCCTAACAGTCCTAACTCATGCCTTTCAGTTGGCCTTTCTTTTGGTCTGTCTTTTATTATCTGCTTTGAAACAAAACTCTGTGGTTTTTACAGGCACTTTCATGCCTCATACAAGTGTGACCTCGCTTCCATATAGTGTTTTCTTAAAGGCTAAGTTCACCTTTTTTCACTTTTTTTTTTTTTTCTAAATTCCAGCCTACCTATGTACCAATATAGCATTAATGTACTTCTTTTGCAGAAATAACAAAGCTTTCCATTTATTCTACACACGCTTACCTTACTGTCTCCATGGCTGTTTGAAAACACTTTTCAATTACTTCTGCCTTACTTCCTTGACAGACTATAGGGGATGATACAGTAAGGAGCACACACCCTGCATCATCAACCCTCCTACCTACCATCCACTTCCAGCTGCACATATTTTAAATGAAATGCAATCAATCAGTGATCACCCTTCTCACTAAATACACAGGCTTCGATTTTTTATTCTACCTTAACTTTCATCTTGCATTGATTGTTCATTTGGCATTTTGGAGTGTGCAGGAGATGAGAGATCAGATAACAGTTTATGTGGACTAAGCTGCTGTAGTATTGAAAACAGGAGAATTGTGTCCTGGTTTCTGCAAAGCTCACCATACACTAAGAATGGGCTTTATATTTGAGTCGAATGTACGTTCGACTCGAACATCAGGTGCTCGTGTGTTCACTAAACACATGAACACCCGGGGCATTCAGTGGGAAGTTCGCCCATCGACGAGTGCCCCATAATGCACTACGCGATCGCAGTGCATTAAGTGCTTGTGATTGGCCAAAGCATACAGGTCAGGTGCATGCTTTGGCCAATCACAAGCACTTAATTCACTGCCATCGTGCAGTGCATTGTGGGGCACTCGTCGGTGGGCGAACGTCCCGCCGAACGCCCTGGGTCAAGGTCATGATTGGCCAAAGGCAGGGTGCCTTAAGACAATCATAGCTCAGGGGCTAAGCCCAGGCCCCACACTATATAAGGCTGTTGCTTACACGGCAGCTTTATATAGTGTGTGACAATAGAGATTAGGCAGGTAGTTGCTCCCCAAGTTTGTTGTCCATGTCACTTATGATGCGTGAGCAGTGGCATGTCAAGTTGACCAATATTACCCATAGATGCCAATGTTAAAGACCGGAGATGTGCCTTGTCAAGCTGACCAATATTTCCCATAGATGCCAATGAACACTGAAAGCTGAAAATTGGTCTAGGCAGGCAGGGGGGGGGGGGGGGGCGTGCCTTGTATTTAGGTGGTTAAGGGGAACTACAGCCAAAAAAAAAAAACGGTGTGGGGTGCCTACCAAAATCCATAATGGGGACAAGGGCTTCCTAACAACCCTGGGCTGTGGTTGCACGGGTCTAAAGGGTGGGGGGCTTATTGGAATCTGGAAACCCCTTTAACAAAGGGGCCCCCAGAACCTAGCCCCCCCCCCATGCGAATGGGTATCAGGTACATCGTACCTGTACACATTCACCAAAAAAGTGTAAAAAAAGTAAAAACCACAGGAAACAGTTTTTGACAAGTCCTTTATTAAAAAGAAAAACAATAGTGTCCCTCGATGTATATCCATCGTCAATCACAACACCCGCTGGACCCAAAAAATAGAAAAAAATGTAAAAAATTCTTTGCCTCTTAAGAGGCTACCCGCAGTATGCCCGATCTTCGGCTTTGACAGTTCTTTTATAGGCAAGGGTTGGGGCCATCCGACTACATCACCCGATTGCCTTGCAACCTTCTGACATCACAGGAAGTCACGTGATGTCAGAAGGGGGCGGTGCCACCCGGTGACATAGCCGGATGGCGCTGCTCCTTGCCTATTAAAGAACTGTCAAAGCTGAAGATCGCACAGACAGCGGGTAGCCTCTTAAAAGGGGAAGTATTTCATTTTTTCCTATCTTTTGTTTCCGGCGGGCGTTGCTGATGGATTTACATCGAGGGACACTATTTTTTTTTCTTTTTAATAAAAGGACCTGTCAAAAACTGTGTTCTGTGGTTTTTACTTTTTTACATTTTTTTGGTGAATGGGTACGGTTACGCATTTGCGTACCTAGAGCATTTGGCACCCGGGGCGGATCCTATATCTGGCAACCCCCAGTCAAACTTTAAAATGTAAAAACACCCACAAACATTTGTAATGTTTTCAAGAATATTAATTGCAAAAATTTCACAGCCCCCCATCACAGTGCCCCTTGCAGTCTGCCCCCCTATTTCTCTAATCACAGCGCCCCCTTTTACACTCTCTGCCTCCCCTGCACAGTCCTACCTTCAGCATAAACAGATAGCTAATACTATTAGCAATGTGTTTAAGTTTGAGTAAGAGATTGGAGACATGCTACAGGAGATGGTCAGAGACTGCGGACATGATACAGGAGATTGTCAGAGACTGCAGACATGATACAAGAGATGGTCAGAGACTGCGGAAATGATACAAGAGATGGTCAGACACTGTAGGCATGATACACGAGATGGTCAGAGACTGCAGACATGATACAAGAGATGGTCATAGACTACTGACGTTATACAAGAGATGGTCAGAGACTGCAGACATGATACAGGAGATAGTCAGAGACTACAGACATGATAGAGGAGATGGTCAGAGACTGAGGACATGATACAAGAGATGGTCAGAGACTGCATACATGATACAATAGATGATCAGAGACTGTGGACATAAAACAAGAGATGGTCAGACACTGCTGACATGATACAAGAGATGGTCAGAGACTATGGATGTGATACAAGAGATGGTCAGAGACTGCTGACGTGATACAAAAGATAGTCAGAGACTACAGACACTGTGGACATGATACAAGAGATGGTCAGAGACTGCGGACATGATACAGGAGATTGTCAGAGACTGCAGACATGATACAAGAGATGGTCAGAGACTGCGGACATGATACAAGAGATGGTCAGACACTGTAGGCATGATACACGAGATGGTCAGAGACTGTAGACATGATACAAGAGATGGTCAGAGACTACGGAGGTGATACAAGAGATGGTCAGAGACTGCGGACGTGATACAAGAGATGTTTAGAGACTGCAGACATGATAAAAGAGATGGTCAGAGACTGCAGACATGATACAAGAGATGGTCAGAGACTACGGAGGTGATACAAGAGATGGTCAGAGACTACGGACGTGATACAAGAGCTGTTTAGAGACTGCAGACATGATACAAGAGATGGTCAGAGACTGCAAACATGATACAGGAGGGGGTCAGAGACCGCAGACATGATACAGGAGGTGGTCAGGGACCACAAACATGATACAGGAGATGGTCAGAGACCGCAAATATGATACAGGAGATGGTCAGAGACCACAGACATGATACAAGAGATGATCAGACCCCCAGGTCGCCCCATTATCAGCTTCATCGATTCGGTGACTTCCCGAATAGGGAAGTACATTGATGCCTACTTGCAGCCCCTGGTAGTCGGTACGCCCACGTTCTTGCGTGACTCTACTCAAGTTCTGAGATTAGCCACGGCAGACATGACCTCCCTGTATACCATAATCTCACACTCCGATGGCTTGTTGTCCTTTTTGCAGAGGGATCCTCATCTGATTCCAGCGCAAAGAGCATGGGTTCTCAGCCTCCTCTCCTTCGCCATGACCCACAACTATTTTTGGTTCGGTGGTTCGTATTATTTGCAAACGAAAGGTGTGGCCATGGGTTCCAAATTTGCACCTAGCATGGCCAACCTGTTCATGGCGAATTGGGAGGAGGACTGTGTTTTACACGACCAAAGACCTGAGTTAGTCCTTTGGAAGCGTTATATTGTTGTCTGGAATGGCACAATGGACTCTCTTGACGCTTTCTTCCAGGGACTTAATGACAATGACTTAGGCATCAGACTGCAACACAAAGCCACTGAAAGCAATATCCATTTTTTGGATTTGGACATCAAGGTTAATGGGGATTCGTTGGTGACCACTACTTTCTTTAAAACCACGGATAGGAACGGGTTTATCGGGAGGGAAAGTTTTCATCATCCCTCCTGGCTAAATTCCATTCCTAAGAGTCAGTTCCTTCGAATTAGAAGGAACTGCTCTCATGTGGCAGACTACTTCCAGGAGGCCACTGTCCTCAAAAGACGGTTTCTGGACAAAGGCTATGCTGAGGTGGATCTGAATAGGGTCATCAAGGAAGTAGCTGATAGGGATAGGGTCGCAATGCTCACGGATACCCCAAAAGCTAATGCTTTTGATGGGAAGGCTGGGGTTCCGTTTGTAACCACCTATACCCAACAATACAGGGACCTGAAGAACATCTTTTTCAGGCATTGGAAGGTACTCTTGAACGACAAAATCTTGGCTCCAGTGTTGGGAGACCAACCCATGGTCGTCTACCGTGGAGTCCCCCCTGTGAGACTTCAGATAGCGCCGAATGTGGTTGATCGACCACTTAAATCGGCTTTCTTTCCGGAGATTAAGGGATTTTTCCCATGCCGCAAGTGTGTCGTGTGCAAGGCCAACGCAATTAAAAACAGGAAAGTGGTGTCCTTCCGTTCTAATACTACTAATAAGACCTACACCATAGGATCCTTCATCACTTGCTCCACCAAGAATGTTGTTTACCTTTTGGAATGTCCCTGTGGCTTCCAGTATGTCGGGAGGACTATTAGAACTATGCAAATAAGAGTTAATGAGCATTTGGGGAATATCCGTTTCGGATTCCCCAAGCATAGCGTCTCCCGACACTACTTGGAATGTCATAACAAAAAAGCCACAGGGACTTCCATTATAGGTATCGATAAATTTACAGCAAACTGGAGAGGGAGCAATGTGAGACGGGAAATATCAAGGAAGGAGACTCGTTGGATATTCGACATGAAATGTTATACGCCATATGGGTTGAATGTAGACTGGGACGTAAACTGCTTCATCAATAATGGATGAGATCAATGCAGACCAGTCTACCTTCCTGATTTTTATGATGATAAAGGGTTTCTTTACCCCCCCTTTTCTTTTTAGGGTTTTTAGTTTTAGCTTCCTTACTCTTTTAATACTTTTATTTTTCCATTTGTTATTGGAGAATTATTATTTGCATATTTATTAATCTCCTCCATACAGTTATTTTATGGATTATCGTCCAATTTTAATTGTATTTTTATCAACATGTGGCTGTGGCAACAAAAGTCTTGTATGGTTCACATATGTTAGATCTTTTGCTTTCTATGAATATTATGGTAGCTGTAATGAATATTATGGTGCCTGCTATCTACTGTGTGGACTTTACTTTGGGGTTTTTTTTTTCCGTTTCCCCACATAGTTTAACAAGTATATCCTTTGATGCACCATAAACGCTGTAATTATTCATAGATTGCTTATTTTAATTGCCCACAATGGGACAATTATGTCTTTGTGTTTTCTGTATTGCACTTGAATGATGGTGTCCCTGTTGCTGACAGTTGCCGTGTGGGTAGTGCTCCACTGGATGTGGGTCTGTCCCGATTTGTTGTTTCTGATTGGGCGACCCTCCAGAGGGGAGTGTACTTCCTGGGTTGTGAGCAGTGATGAAATGCTGGCTCTTCCTGGTTGGAACCATGGACAGGAAGTGATGTACGCTGGATCTTCCTGGTTGGAACCATGGACAGGAAGTGATGTACGCTGGCTCTTCCTGGTTGGAACCATGGACAGGAAGTGATGTACCTCCACCGATGACATCACTTCCGGTGGATGTATTTCCTCCGGCCAGAGGCTTCCGGGACCCCTGCAATCAGTTTCAAGGCCTGTGAGTATATAAAGCGTGAGGATGGCGGCGGACACTGCCTTTGAGAATGTCCTAGGGAGGACAAAACGTCAGGCGCGTCCGCTTGTCTTCACGCTTACCTGTGGTGTACCATTTATGCGCATTGATTTGTCATCTAAATGTGAGTTGCCATTTGCATCTTTTAATATGAATAAAGCTGAGTAGTTTACTATGCCATTGGAGTCTTCCTCTTGATTTTGAGGTATTTTCACCTACTGTACGGGTTGAGTTACTGGTACTGTGCCCTCCTTGGAGAGACCATCCTGGGATTGGTATCCACACCATAGAGGACCCTCTTCCTGGATTCATTTACCACTCGCTCATGTGACCCACCCTAACAGGGGGTCCAGGGTTTCCGGTAAGCTGACACCTAATCTGTTGCACGGGGTGATGATGTATTCCTTGTACTGACTCCATCTTTGGTGGCTGGACTCTCATATCTGTTTTATTGAGGATTATCATCCGTTTAATATTTGGACTCTTACCTTTCAGTGATTTGTCCTATATTAATGATTGGCGCTGTACTTTTATTTATCTTTTCATTACCAAGAGATGATCAGAGACCGAGGACATAATACAAGAGATGGTCAGAGACCGCGGACATGATATATTAGAGGGTCAGACATTGGGGACATGATACAAGAGATGGTCAAAGACTGTGGACATGATACAAGAGATGGTCAGAGACTGCGGACGTGATACAAGAGATGGTCAGAGACTGCAGGCATGATACAAGAGATGATTAGAGACGTCAGACATGATACAAGAGATGGTCAGAGACTGCGGACATGATAGAAGATAGAAGAGCACTAGGGGGGCCGGAGAGCACAGGGGAAGCAGAGAGCACTGGAGGAGCTGAAGGGCACAAGGGGAGGACTGGAGTGCATTAGGGGGGACTGGAGAGAATAAAGGGTGGGGGCTTCGAAAGCATTGCAGGGGGTTGGAGAATGTGGGGGTGGAGAGCACTGGGGGGGCAGGGAAAACCAAGGGAACAGAGAGCACGGGAGGAGGTGGATAGAGAGGGGAATGGGCGGGACTGGAGAGCACTGGGGGGGAACTGGAGAGTACGGGGGGTAACTGGAGATCGCTGAGGTGGGAGCCAGGGAGCCAGGGAGCCAGGGGGTGGAGAGCACTGGCGGAGCCAGAGAGCATGGGGGGAGCGGAAAATCACTGTGGGGGGCTAAAGAGCACTGGGGGGCTGGAGAGGGGGACTTAAAAAGGGGGGACTGGACAGCACAGGGGGGCTGGACAGCACTGGCGGGCCAGCAAAAGAAGTTGGCTAGGAGGAGCGGTGGGGCAGCTGCATATAGAGGGATTGATGTTTCCATATTCCTCCTACAGCTGTTGAATGCCTGCAGAAGGGAGAGGAGGAGAATGAGGCATTCAGCGGCTGCAGGAGGAATATGGAAACATCAATTCCTCTATATCCAGGCTGCTCGGGCACTCACCTTCTTCCCCCCCAGTGCGAGCAGCGTGGACTGAAGGAGCAGCTACTGCACCTGTCTTCACATGAAGATATGGGCCAGCCCTGCGGTGCCAGCAGGCACCCCTGAGCAGCGCCAGCCTATCACCCCCCCCAGTGCGTGGCAACGGGGGCGGGAGGGTTGTCAGGAAGAGGCCCTTGCCCCCAAGGTGCTTTGGGGGGCATCCTAAAGCACCCTCCCCCCCATGTTGAGGGTATGTGGCCTGGTATGGTTCAGGAGGGGGGCGCTCGCTCATCCCTCCCTCCTTTCCTGATCTGCCAGGCTGCATGCTCCGATAAGTGTCTGGTATGGATTTTGGGGTGGACCTCACGTTGTTTTTTTTTTTTAGAAATTGGCTGTTTTTTTATCTGTATTGTTGGGAGCCGGCAATACATTACAGCTGCGAGCAAGTTTAAATTACATTTTTCCTTCAGAAATGTCAGTATTGCGGTAGCAGGCTCCCTACATCGTACAAGCAGGCACATTAAGGGGACCCAATAGGCACAATATTTAAAGGATTTTTTCATTTTTATTGTTTCACTTTAAGCATCATTAAAATCACTGCTCCTATAAAAAAGGATTGCTTTAAAAAAAATTTTTTGCATTGATACATGTCCCCCAGGCAGTACCCAGGTCCCCATACACTTTTTATGGCAATAACTTGCATATAAGACTTTTAAATGAGGACTTTTGATTTTTCATGTTCGTGTCCCATAGACCTTAATAGAGTTTGAATGTTTGCTAGATTTTTTTCTGTTTGAGATGTTTTGGTGCGAGCCGAACATAGGGATGTTCAGCCCATCACTACCATACACTATACAATCTGATTGTACAATTTCCTTTAGATCTACCATCAACTATGTAGTTCAAAGGTCTGCTTAATTGGATACAGAGTGATTGGATAGATGATGTGTCCTCCTATTATATAGTTTTGGAAAATCTAAATAAATGGAAAGCTTTGTTATTTCTACAAAAGAAGTACATTGATGCTATATTGGTACATATGGGAGCTGGAATTAAAAAAAAAAAAAAAGGTGAACTTAGCCTTTAAGCTTATTCAGGATGGGTAATTTTTCCCTGCACCCCCTTGCACAATTGTCTGTGTAAAATATTTGAACTGAGCAATTAAAAGTACTGGCGAAGCAAATAATACAACTGTCAAATGATAACTCTATCAAATTAAACTAACAGACCTTTTAAGTGAACAGTGAACAAATGGTATTACTTAATGATATACAAAAAAAAAAAGACAGGCTTGTGTTTGTGAGAAAGCCACCAAAACTTTTAGGGCAACACCCACTGACCACTTGACCACTGTACCCCTAAAACCTACTAACTGTACAAGCTCCAGAAGTGTCTCGATACTATTACTTGTCAAAACAGTACAGGTCTAGTGCCCACGGTATTTAAAAGCTTATGAAAATGCATGTTACATGTGTTAGCAAACTGCAGTGCCATTAATTTTGAATGCCAATACCAACACAGAAAGGCAATGCAGCACATCACATTTCCCTACCATGCAGTGGCGGAGCCAGAGGGTTAGCTGGGGTGGCAATTGACACCCCAGAAAAAGTCCCTGCCACCCCTGTTGCCACCTCGATCCTGGACAGGTGCATGGCTGGCAGCGGAGGAATCACAGGCAGTGGTGGGATCAGCCGGTTCGCAGAACCGGCTGATCCCTCTAAGCTGGCGGCCAGGGTCAGGGAGAAGCAGAGCAGTGCGTCCCGAGGCCGAGCCCGCCCATTCTGTGACAATAGCGAATGAAAATTCGCTATTGTCACATGGATCCTCCTCCGGCCAATCAGGGAGCGGGTCCTCCCACTTCCTGATTGGCCGAATGGCAAACGCCGTGCCATTGGTCGAGGAGGCGCCGGCGGGAGGACTGAGAAGATGCAGGGAGCCGTGGACCGATGAGAAGCTGCTGTGATGACTGTCCGTCCGTGAGGTAAGTAAGCCGGTCTCGCGGGGGGATGGACGCTGGCACTCTGCAATGATTGCGGGCAAATGCTGTGGCTGTGGCACTCTGCAATAATCATTGGGGGCATTGCTGTGGCACTCTGCAATAATAATTGGGGGCATTACTGTGGCACTCTGCAATAATCATTGGGGGCATTACTGTGGCACTCTGCAATAATCATTGGGGGCATTGCTGTGGCACTCTGCAATAATAATTGGGGGCAATACTGTGGCACTCTGCAATAATCATTGGGGGCAAGGCTGTGTCACTCTGCAATAATAATTGGGGGCATTACTGTGGCACTCTGCAATAATCATTGGGGGCATTGCTGTGGCACTCTGCATTAATCATTGGGGGCAAGGCTGTGGCTCTCTGCAATAATCATTGGGGGCATTACTGTGGCACTCTGCAATAATCATTGGGGGCATTGCTGTGGCACTCTGCAATAATCATTGGGGGCAAGGCTGTGGCACTCTGCAATAATCATTGGGGGCAAGGCTGTGGCACTCTGCAATAATCATTGGGGGCATTGCTGTGGCACTCTGCAATAATCATTGGGGGCAAGGCTGTGGCACTCTGCAATAATCATTGGGGGCATTGCTCTGGCACTCTGCAATAATCATTGGGGGCAAACCTGTATCCTGTCTGTATCCTCTGATTGCCACCTGTATCCTGTCTGTATCCTCTGATCACCACCTGTATCCTGTCTGTATCCTCTGATCACCACCACCTGTATCCGGTCTTTACTAGTAATGGCAGCGATCAGCGATTATTAGAGGGACTGCGACATTGCGGTGGACGAATCTGACACTAAATTACACTTTGTATATTGACCCCCCAAAATAATACCTAGCCACCCCTTTGCCACCCCTGTTTTAAAAGTGTAGCTCCGCCACTGCTACCATGCACTGTGGTGCAGAGCTTTGGGGAAAATACCCCATGTACAGTTTTGGCCATTCTTGTGCATTTTTAAATAACTTGCCATTAGGGGATGACAAGACTCTGATTTATATGAGAACATCAAAAAGTAAATACGCCTTTTTAGTTTATTGAGAATTTCACTATGCAGGGTTTTATACCCATGTACACTTCTCTGATGTAGTGTCTTTATATGCACATTACTGCAACACATATTAATGCCCATTACAGTTCCATTCATTCTAAATGGCACCCCAATGCATTAAGGCATGGGTGTCAAACTCAACTTTATACAGGGCTGCATCAGCATTATGATTGCCCTCAAAGAGCTGGTTGTATCTGTAATACTAGATGTCCAGAGTTCCCCAACCCCCTTACATCAAAGTGCACCCCACCATGTGTCGCTGCTGGGAAGAATCTGAGGGAAGAGCTGGGAAGCAGTAAGTGCAGGGTCATGAGGAGGTTCAAAGGAGGGCTGGAGCTCTACTGCAGCTTTAGGAGAGTTGTGAGGGCCACATGAAATGGCCTTGAGGGCCAGATTCGGCTCATGGGCCTTTTGACACATGTGCATTAAGGCAATGCCACACTGATACACATGCATTGAGTGCTTAATTTCCTTAAAGCACACCTCTCCCCTCTCCAAGCCAAGGCTTCTATCCAGAACTGGAGGTTGCCATTGTCTCAATCTCAGTAGCAGCTCTGACTTTATGAACCCTACACATTTTCAGTATCACACAGTGATCTACCTACCCTGGACCTACTAAAGATTATGGTAATTAGCAATGACAGCCTAATGCATTGAATGGGAGCTTCAGGGGTACTGGAAAGTTTTCACATAAGCAGGGTTGATAAAGATACATTATTCTGGTTATCTGGTTTTGGATATCATCTAATTTCAGCAGCCCTCTCAGCTTCAGAGACAGAAATAAATAAATTAATATTAATAAATTAACTGATATATATCTCTCTCTCTCTGCATGAAGATAAATCACAAATATCTTGACAGACTGTTGTTTGTCATTTATAGCTGCACCCAGAATTGAGAGCAATCAAATACTGACCACTGAATTAGTCATTTCGATTTCCACACTCAGCCTGTCATCCAAACCATTCAATTACGCAGATACTGGATGTATGTTCCATTTCCTTCCAATGACTACAACACCGGTGGCCAGTCATTGTTCTTGTACAATTAATGGTATATACAACGTACTCTATAGGTCTATCCTAGCTTTATTTCTTGCTCAGTAAACCTCTCAGAAAGGCAATGATGAACTCGACTGACCTCCAGTGGCTGTCTGGTCACTCAGAACAGGAAATGACCCTTGATTTAGCCGTATTTGCCCTGAAAGGATTAAATAAACAAATCATTACACTGTGTTACTATATTCACTCTTAAATTTTACAGTTAATATTTATCTGCTGAGTGTGTATGAGACTGTTTAATATTTGAACATTTTTAATAATTAACCTAAAAGCTTTATCACCTTTTCATTGAAACACAAAGTGCAAAGGTATGTGGATCCAGTTCTCTTAATATATTGTTCCTGGTTACTTATGTTTGTACAGCAGACTTTCATTATTTTTATTTCTTTTACCTGACACATTGTGCTTGTTCAAATATCACAATGATACAGTGTGAAATGTTATTCCATAGCTTAATAGCTGCTTTGGTACAAAGTTATCAGTTATTATATTGATATCCACTTTGAAGTTTTCAATCTTTCCTGTCCTCTTATAGCCTCTTGACATAAAAGTCACTTTCAGTACATGTTTTTTTCTTTTTTTTATTCTTGCTAGTTTTCAGCAAAATGTGTAGATTACTTTTCTTTTTATAGCTTTGTTGCCTGACCTTATATTATTTTCCTGGTCTGAAAATAATACAAACAAAAGTATGTATTCAAAACAAGGAAATGATGATGATTAAACAAGGAAATGATTGGATTATACACATCCTATCTTTAGCCAACATTAGTTTTTTTTTTTTTAATACATTCTTTATAATAATAATTTTCAAATTCAAAGAAATTTAACAGAGAAAACCAGAATTAGTTGCCTGGTGACTCAGTTTCCAGGAATCTTCCAGGACGGCATACTTGAGAGATCGCTTTGCCTTCCAGACAGGAACCACAGCTCCTAGAACACTTTAAACATTATCCATAATTACTGCTGCCTCAGTATGTTGAAAATAAAAAATTAAAACAGGGAAAACATATACCTTCAACATTGTTATAACATTAAAAATATGTAAGTGTTATCTACCCTATGTTTCTCATGCACCTTATGGACTTTTTGCTTCAATTGCACTTTATCTAAGGTCCTGCCGCCATTTCTGCATCCGGAGTTTGGCTGTATACTGATGTTAGTCACGGTTACTTATTTTAACTTTGGATTTGTTTTACGGATTATAGTTGTTTTTATATTTATATCGTATGGTCTAATAAATACTACACTATGAGTACTTTCTCTTGCGCTGGTGATTTTCCTGCCTGGTTGGTTGAGAGTTTCCCGATGGCCTCATCATAAAGAATTGGGAGATCTACCACATCTTATTGATTAACATTAACAACAAGAGAGAAAAATCATTAGTAATTGGAGGCGCTTTTTGCTGTCCTATAATCTAGACAGCAATTGGTTCTGGTGAGTTTGTATATCAGCTATATGGTGGGGGCAAGATGCTGTGGGTGACGCCTGAGACTATAATTTCCCTGCACTTGAATTGGATTTGATATATATCGGACACTTTCTTGTGAGTTATTCACTTATCACTACTACATGCACTTTATTGAATTGTATATATTAGAGATTAATTTTCTTTATTTCTTTTATTGGATTGCACTTACAGCACAGCAATATTCTTTTATATTAATATAACATTACACAGGGAGGGAACTGAGTGGTGTTCTGGGAGATTCATAGAAACTAGGTAACAACAAGCTAACAAACACTGGGTGTTATCTCCTAAGATGGCATACATGAAAAGATAACCAAGAAATGTTAAAAGGGTGGAAAAGTAAAACCACATCAAATCTAAAAACCATAGTCTGGGAGGTGCAAGGCAACAAGTTAAGCACCATACATAGGAGATGTGTAACAGGGATATGTGAACCCAAACTGCTTTAAATGTAAGCATAATATACCATAAGCTTTCATTAAAAAAAAGAAGAACTAGATACTGTAATATATTTACAATGCATATAATACATCTGTAAATGCATAGAATTTATAAAATTCCACAATGCAATTTAACTTGACCCTGGCAAATTAACTCATGAAGTTGTCTTCACTATGAAGATCCACATCGTAGTGAGGGGTAGTGAGGGGCAACATGAAAGGTCTGCAGACCTCACCATAATTATTACTGTATATCCTTTATAAATCATCGAAAGAAAAAGGAAATATTCTGCCTTGGTAGTAAATAACCAATACTGAATCACATTGGTGATGCAATTGTCAAAATTGTAACACTGTCAAACTTGAGGACCTCTACATTTTAACAACTTTACAACCCTAGGAAATGGCACCCAAACAGAGTGGTCTACTAAGGTGTACATGCCTGGTAGTAAGGGATACATGTCTGCAGAAGCATAGCAAAAATTCACATCACCACTAGGAATTAGTAAAATGTACCTGGTTTCAGTTCAATGAGTAAAGTTTGGGTGCTAAATGCAAACTCTATTAAAATTAATGGGAAATGAATGCTAAAAACTGGCATAAACCTTTTCCTAGGATAATAGGCAAATGATTGTCAAATGGTATGAGGGGCTGGACATTGCCCTGGGAACATGTACCAAAGAAAAATTAATCCATTTGTAAGGGAGCAGTGGTTTGAATAATGCTTTAACGGCACATTTAAAATTCAAAATTCCTTTAACGAACATGCCGGGGAGATACCCTAAACCTGCCTGTAAAGTGGTATATCTGTAGGATATATACGAACTATTAAAGTAAAACAAAGAAAGAAAATGCAGGCTAACCTCTTGACACCTACGTAACACATATATGCATCCCCACTGCACTGGGCTTTTTGCCGTGTGGCTGCATATAAGCGCATAGCAAACTCCTAGCACAGACACCGATGTCTCACCGAGACCGCCGGATCTTGTACTAACGATCAGGACCTGGAACTCCTGAGTCCGGGTCACCTGATAGTTTTGATAGCCTCTGATTGGCTACCACATTGATCAGTCACTGTGAATCCCGCCTCTGTGTTTCTCTCTCTGTTAATGGACAGGAAAGATACATTGTAAACAAATAATAAAAAACAAAGAAAAAATACCTATCTCAAGGTTTGATCTAGGTCAATATCAGGGTTAGTGTTTGGGTCAAGTAAGAGCCAAAGGTCAGGGCCAGTCGATTTTAGGCAGGATTTTTAAAAAAAAAAAATTAAATAGTGTCATTTAGTGTCAGTGTGTTTTTAGGTAGGACAAAAAAAGTAGCAAAATGCACACTATTGTTTCTGGGCTGTACTACAGCTACAAACAACAAACAACATATGTGGCATAGCTGCAATCAACAGGAGCAGGAACATTTATTTGGATTGTTCTTTGGTGATGGTAGTAACAAGAAATATACAGCTAAATAAAAAATTATATATAAATATAGATATATATAAATATATATATATATATATATATATATATATATATATATATATATATATATATAGTATCTCACATTTTTGTAAATATTATATTATATCTTTTCATGTGACAACACTGAAGAAATGAAAGTAGTGAGTGTACAGCTTGTATAACAGTGTACATTTGCTGTCCCCTCAAAATAACTCAACACACAACTGGCAACAAAAGTGAGTACAACCCTAAGTGAGAATGTCCAAAATGGGCCCAATTAGCTGTTTTCCCTCCCCGGTGTCATGTGACTCATTAGTGTTACAATGTCTCAGGTGTGAATGGGGAGCAGGTGTGTTAAATTTGGTGTTATCGCTCTCACTCTCTAAAACTGTTTACTGGAAGTTCAACATGGCACCTCATGGCAAAGAACTCTCTAAGGATCTGAAAAAAAGAATTGTTGCTCTACATAAAGATGGCTAGGCTATAAGAAGATTGCCAAGACCATAAAACTGAGCTGCAGCACGGTGGCATAGACCATACAGCGGTTTAACAGGACAGGTTCCACTCAGAATAGGCCTAATCATGGTCGATTAAAAGAGGTTGAGTATAGATGCTCAGCGTCATATGCAGAGGTTGTCTTTGGGAAATAGACGTATGAGTGCAGCCAGCATTTCTGCAGAGGTTGAAGGGGTGTGGGGGGGTCAGCCTGTATAGTGCTCAGATCATACGCTGCACACTGCATCAAAGTGGTCTGCATGGCTGTCGTCCCAGAAAGAAGCCTCTTCTAAAGATGATGTACAAGAAAGCCCGCACACAGTTTGCTGAAGACAAGCAAGACTAAGGGCATGGATTACTGGAACCATATCCTCTGGTCTGATGAGACCAAGATAAACCTTTTTGGTTCAGATGGTGTAAAGCATGTGTGGCAGCAACCAGGTGAGGAGTACAAAGACAAGTTTGTCTTGCCTACAGTCAAGCATGGTGGTGGGAGTGTCATGGTCTGGGGCTGCATGAGTGCTGCTGGCACTGGGGAGTTACAGTTCATCAAGGGCATTCAACCATGAATGCCAACTGTACTGTGACATACTAAAGGAGAGCATGATCCCCTGTTCGGAGACTGGGCCACAGGGCAGTATTCCAACATGATAATGACCCCAAACACACCTCCAATACGACCACTGCCTTCCTAAAGAAGCTGAGGGTAAAGCAGTCCGTCTAGACCTAAAACCTATTGAGCATATGTGGGGCATCCTCAAATGGAAAATGGAGGAGCACAAGGTCTCTAACATCCTCCAGCTCCGTGATCCCCTCACGGAGGAGTGGGAGAGTGGAAGAGGAATCCAGTGGCAACCTGTGAAGCTCTGGTGAACTCCATGCCCAAGAGAGTTAAGGCAGTGCTGGAAAATAATGGGGGCCACACAAAATAGTGTCACTTTGGGTGCAATTTGGACATTTTCATTTAGGGATGTACTCACTTTTGTTGCCAATGGTTTAGACATTAATGGCTGTGTGTTGAGTTATTTTGAGGGGGCAGCAAATGTACACTGTTATACTACTTTACATTGTAGCAAAGTGTCATTTCTTCAGTGTTGCCATATGAAAATGTATAATAAAATATTTTAAAAAATGTGCGGGGTGTACTCACCTTTGTGAGATACTCTATATACATATATATATTTATTTATTTATTTTTTTATTTTCTTTTACTATTTTGGGCCAGTTTTCCTTTGATAATAAAAAAAAAAAAAAATAATCAGGAGAAATACATTACTATTTACCACCAACTGAAAACCCAATTTGTCCTGAAAAAAACAAGGTAAAATCCACCTGGATGCACAAAGTAGTTGTTGATGAAATGTACATGTCAAAGTACATGTCAAAGTTTCAAAATTGCGCTTAGGCATTAATATTTGTTTTACACTTAGGCGTGAAGGAGTTAAATTGCTGGTAAATGACAGCTTTACTTCTGTTAGTAAACACATTCTCTTCATCTATACCAGAACCCTATCCTAGATAGCCCCATGCAAAAAAAAAAAAAAAAACAGATGGGGTTCAAGTTAAAAATGTATATCAGACCCTTATCTTTGATGGATGAAATGGATGCCAAGAGTGAACCCACAACAAAAATTCAATACAAGACCCAAATTTAGGGGGAACCCCAAGA
Source organism: Pelophylax lessonae (assembly GCF_965119305.1). Lineage (NCBI taxonomy): Eukaryota > Metazoa > Chordata > Amphibia > Anura > Ranidae > Pelophylax > Pelophylax lessonae. The sequence continues at coordinate 110,541,684 of NC_138776.1, forward strand.
CAAAAAAAAAAAAAGGAGGTTTCCCACCCAAAAATTGACTGCTAGACTCTAACGAGTAAGCAGCCTGGCGGCCCTCAGCTTGGGGGGTAACTTCCCAGAGGGACACCACTCACAAAACACGTTGTTCTCCATGGTGATGAGGACAAGGGGATCTTTCCCACAACCCTAGTCTGGTGTTGTGGGGGTCTGCAGATGGGGGATTTATCGGAATCTGTAAGCACCCTATAACAAAAATAAGGCCCCCAGATACAACCAACCTATGTGAATGAGTAAGTGGTAAATAGTACAACTACTCTTTCACAAAAAAAATATATATACTTTTTGACAAATCCTTTATTAAAAAGAAAAAACACCAACAAAAGTCCCACTGTACAACTGAAATAGTACAACTACTCTTTCACAAAAAAAATAAAAAAATACACTTTTTGACAAATCCTTTATTAAAAACAAAAACACCAAAAAAAGTCCCACTGTGCAATTTCATTGTAAAACTACAGATTTATGTTAATCGCTATTAACATGCCCACGAAAGAAAAAAAACATTTGCTAAATCCTACTAATAATTAAAATGTCTGCTTACATGTGTATGTGTTCATGTGAATGCTGGGCTACCCAGTTGATAACCAAGCACTAAACTTTCCCTTTTTGACTGTTCCTGCAGACTAAAGTTCTAGACAGCACCATCTATACAGAAGAGGAGAAGAGGGGTGGTCCCTCTTCCGAGTCAATTAGGAAAATTCAGTCAGTTGTATGTAGGTAATATTAGGTCTTGCCATTGGTCCTGTTGATACAGCCCAGCAGTACACCAGCCCTGAAGTAGTAAACTCCCACTTACCACCTACTTTCTGCATGAGGGAAAATCTGAGATGTACAGTATATGCAATATATTGGCTTACACCCGTTGTTATTTATTTCCTTATTTTTTACCTGCATTTTAGAAAAATAATTATGTTTGTTTTGTAACAGATTACCTTGGCAGATGGGTGTGTGTGACTTCCTGTATAAATTAATTGCACTTTAAACATTCACAGCAAACATTTCTTTGCAGTTTATTTACAAAAATGACCTACTCTAAGTACAGGAGCAAACATGGAGAAATAAAAAGAGATGCAAAAAAATAAAACCTTACCACTTTTCGACCTCCCAATGTAAGCTAACAGACGTGGAGCCACCAACTGCTGCCAAGAACCTAATTTGCTGTATATACAGTGCCTTGCGAAAGTATTCGGCCCCCTTGAACTTTTCAACCTTTTGCCACATTTCAGGCTTCAAACATAAAAATATAAAACTGTAATTTTTTGTGAAGAATCAACAAGTGGGACACAATCATGAAGTGGAGTGAAATTTATTTGATATTTCAAACTTTTTTAACAAAAATTGGGCGTGCAAAATTATTCAGCCCCCTTAAGTTAATACTTTGTAGCGCCACCTTTACTGCGATTACAGCTGTAAGTCACTTGGGGTATGTCTCTAACAGTTTTGCACATCGAGAGACTGAAATTTTTGCCCATTCCTCCTTGCAAAACAGCTCAAGCTCAGTGAGGTTGGATGGAGAGTGTTTGTGAACAACAGTTTTCAGTTCTTTCCACAGATTTTCAATTGGATTCAGGTCTGGACTTTGACTTGGCCATTCTAACACCTGGATATGTTTATTTGTGAACCATTCCATTGTAGATTTTGCTTTATGTTTTGGATCATTGTCTTGTTGGAAGACAAATCTCCCTCCCAGTCTCAGGTCTTTTGCAGACTCCATCAGGTTTTCTTCCAGAATGGTCCTGTATTTGGCTCCATCCATCTTCCCATCAATTTTAACCATCTTCCCTGTCCCTGCTGAAGAAAAGCAGGCCCAAACCATGATGCTGCCACCACCATGTTTGACAGTGGGGATGGTGTGTTCAGGGTGATGAGCTGTGTTGCTTTTACGCCAAACATAACGTTTTGCATTGTTGCCAAAAAGTTTGATTTTGGTTTCATCTGACCAGAGCACCTTCTTCCACATGTTTGGTGTGTCTCCCAGGTGGCTTGTGGCAAACTTTAAACGACACTTTTTATGGATATCTTTAAGAAATGGCTTTCTTCTTGCCACTCTTCCATAAAGGCCAGATTTGTGCAGTATACGACTGATTGTTGTCCTATGGACAGAGTCTCCCACCTCAGCTGTAGATCTCTGCAGTTCATCCAGAGTGATCATGGGCCTCTTGGCTGCATCTCTTCTCCTTGTATGAGCTTGAGGTCATTGTAGCCGTATTAGTGCACTTGCGATAAAAAAAGTGTTTCCTTTGTGATCAGGTTGGTTAAGTACCTTGTATGAGCTGAAAGTTTAGAGGGACGGCCAGGTACTTCGTAGATTTGCAGTAGTCTGATACTCCTTCCATTTCAATATTATCGCTTGCACAGTGCTCCTTGGGATGTTTAAAGCTTGGGAAATATTTTTGTATCCAAATCCGGCTTTAAACTTCTCCACAACAGTATCTCGGACCTGCCTGGTGTGTTCCTTGTTCTTCATGATGCTCTCTGCGCTTTAAACGGACCTCTGAGACTATCACAGCGCAGGTGCATTTATACGGAGACTTGATTACACACAGGTGGATTCTATTTATCATCATTAGTCATTTAGGTCAACATTGGATCATTCAGAGATCCTCACTGAACTTCTGGAGAGAGTTTGCTGCACTGAAAGTAAAGGGGCTGAATAATTTTGCACGCCCAATTTTTCAGTTTTTTATTTGTTAACAAAGTTTGAAATATCCAATAAATTTCATTCCACTTCATGATTGTGTCCCACTTGTTGTTGATTCTTCACAAAAAATTACAGTTTTATATCTTTATGTTTGAAGCCTGAAATTTGGCAAAAGGTTGCAAAGTTCAAGGGGGCCGAATACTTTCGCAAGGCACTGTTTAGTTCCAGTCACATAGGCAACATGAGCTGTATTTCACCACACAGGTAGTAGTGCTCCCCAGTCTGACATACATTGAAACGGATTCCAGGAAGGGGAAAAAAAATCCCAGAGTATGAAGATTTTCTCCCCCCCCCCATGATCAGGCCATTTTTTTGCTATACGGCACTGTGTTACTTTAACTGACAATTGCACGGTCTGTTGATGCTGTACCCCAAAAAAAAACTATGTAATTTTTTTCCACAAATAGAGCTTTCTTCTGATGCTATTTGATCACCACTGCATTTTTTATTTTTTTGCGCTATAAACAAAAAAAAAAAAACTATTGAAACAAATAAAATAAAAAAAATTTTACTTTCTGCTATTTAAATTTTAAAAATCAAATTCTTCATCAATTTAGGCCAATAAGTATTCTGCTACATATTTTTTGTAAAAAAAAAGAAATCCCAACAACCGTAAATTGATTGGTTTGTGCAAAGGTTATAGCGTCTACAAACTGTGGGTTATTTTTATTTATTTATTTTTTTTACTAGTAATGGCGGATCAGCAACTTATAGCGGGAGAGCAATATTGCAGCGAACATTCTAACACTGACACGTTTTGAAAACCAGTTACACCAACACAGTGATCAGTGCCAAAAATATCCGTAAAACAAAAACAATCTGCCCTACAGAGCGCTTCTGGATTGCTGTGAATTCACAGTTCTTATTGCAATATTTGTCAATGTTCGGCTTATTACAAAAGCAAGAATTAGCTGCTGCTATAATCAACTCATGTTCTTTGAGATAACATACAATCAAATAACCACTAACATAATTAGCACTCTATCATATACAGAACATACAGATAAAAATAACCTTGATATAATGAACTTTCCCTGCATGCATATATTTTGATTTGGTTGTATTTAAATGTGTTAACACATACAAATTGCCCTTCAAATAAACAATTATTGAAAGTCCACCACATGAGAGAAGTCCAAAAAATAAGTGAGAGTGATATCTGTGGAGTCAGGATCAAAAATGATCCGCACCAGAAGAAAACAAGTCACTGCAAGTGAGTCCCGCTCCCCCTGAATTTAACACTCACCCCTAATCATTATAAGAAAAGTATTAACATAAGATGTCCCTCCATGATCTCTCCTCAGACCGGTCCTCAGTTTAAGGGATATGACAGCTCATGTAGCACAACCAGCCAGCGTCCAACCAAATTGACCTGTCTAACAACATGCATTAAGAAAAGGGGTTTAGCCTGCACACATTTGCAAATACAAGCTTAAGCTACAGGCCCCGTCAAGGCACCCTGTTTGCTGTAGTCCCTAACCCTGACTTCTGGCTTTAGTGTTTATTTCTATTGTTTAGCTCAATAATAGCTATAAGGTTGTCCATTTACCTAATTTATAAAAATTATAAAATATTTATTTTTAATATAAAAATATAACCTTTAAAATCAAACACACTTATTTTATTGTTTTTAACGTCTATATATTTATATTAAAAAAGAAAAAAACATTAAAATGTTAAAAATTACACAACATACGTGAGGTTTTAGAATACTAATGTAAAAGACTAAGATTCCCTCTAAATACTACTGTCAAGGTTATCATAAGATAAAAGAAGATACAAATAAAATCAGACATCTATGGCAATGCCCATTTTTCTTGCCCTGTGAAAGGCAAATTAATTAGTACCAAAAAATGATTACCATTGCTTAAAGAAGGTAATAATTTCACCACATCAGAACTTAAAAATAACATTTCTCCTTAACGCACAAAGTGGGAAAAATGGTAGTAAATAGTAACCAACAAAATTATGGAAGCCAAACAGCAAAATTCATTGTACAATTTTCATTTGCACCTTGCCAGAGATTTCTTTTTGTTTTTTTACAAATATGGACTTGCATTAGTCTGTGTAAATGTAAAATGTGGTTCATGATTGCATAAAATTCAGGTCATTTCTTCATACATAATTATACAAATACCAAGATAGGAAATATATGTTATAGCTACAAAATACATTCATGTCAAGTTTTCTTCTTGGATTTATACATTATATGCATGTGTAGCTATGATACACAACAGCTATGCACATAATATTAGAATGGAATTTGTTGGAAATTAATTTTCTAAGTCAGTGTTTGCAGTATTGCATTTAACTATTTCATGGACAATGCATTCCTGGGTCCACCAGAGAATGGTTTACACAAGCTTCCTGCCATTTACATATACATTTTCTAGCAGGTGGAAAACCTATAAAATATTAATATATTACCTATGACATATAACTGAAAGTTACTTTAGCTCTTAAAGTAGATCTAAACCTGGTCATTGAATTCTTATGTAACCACTTAAGGACCAGGCCTATTTCTGTCACTTGTTGCTTACAAGATAAAATCAGTATTTTTTGTTATAAAATTAATTAGAACTCCCAAACATTATATATATATTTTTTTTACCAGAGACCCTATAAAATAAAATGGCAATCGTTGCAATACTTTATGTCACATAGTATTTGCGCAGCGGTCTTACAAACACAATTTTTCTGGAAAAAATACACTTTTTTGAATTAAAAAAATAAGAAAAAAGTAAAGCTAGCCCACTTTTTTTCTATAACATTGAAGATAATATTACACCAAGTAAATTGATACAAAATTGCTTCAAAACTGTGCACGCTTGTGGAATAGCGACAAACTTTGGTACTTACAAATCTCCATAGGCGATGCTTTAAAAATTTCTACAGTTTACCAGTTTAGAGTTACAGAGAAGGTCTAAAGCTACCATTATTGCTCTCACTCTAACGATTATGGCGATACCTCACATGTATGGTTTGAACATCGCACACGCGACTTGCGTATGCGTTCGCTTTTGCACGCAAGCTCGGAGGGATAGGGAGCTTCTCATTTATTTTTCTTATTTACTTATTTTACTTTTTAATTTTACACTTTCCCTTTTAAAAAAAATGTTGATCACTTTTATACCTATTAGAAGGAATGTTAACACCCCTTGTAATAGAAATAAGCAGGACATGTCCTCTCTAATGAGATCTAGGGTCAAAAAAACCTCAGATCTCATATCTACACTTAAAAGCAATTAAAAAAAAAAAAAAGAATAAAAAGGTGATAATGGCCGTGCTTCAAGTGAATAATAATATATATATTGAAATAAAAATTAAATTAAAATCCAAATAAAAAATTGTGAAGAGTGAAAAAAAGTGCACAAAAGTCCCAATTAATTGTTGCAAACAACACAATCCCAAATGTGTTCGATGTCCACCAAGACCATCCAATCTAAGAAATCACCCGTGAGCTGGTGTGTCCCTTCTCCACCGATATTCACATGTGCAAAAACACACACCAGATGATTTTGACCACCATTACAAGTAGTCAAACTCAGCATGAATAATATTCCCAATTCCATAAACATCCGGAGGACCTGTCAATGTAGGTATACAGCTGCAAGAAAAAGTATGTGAGCCCTTTGGAATTATATGGATTTCTGCACAAATTGGTCATAAAATGTGATCTGATCATCATCTAAGTCACAACAATAGACAATCACAGTCTGCTTAAACTAATAACACACAAAGAATGAAATGTTGCCATGTTTTTATTGAACACACCATGTAAACATTCACAGTGCAGGTGGAAAAAGTATGTGAACCCCTAGACTAATGACATCTCCAAGAGCTAATTGGAGTGAGATGTCAGCCAACTGGAGTCCAATCAATGAGATAAGATTGGAGGTGTTGGTTACAGCTGCCCTGCCCTATAAAAAACACACACCAGTTCTGGGTTTGCTTTTCACAAGAAGCATTGCCTGATGTGAATGATACCTCGCACAAAAGAGCTCTCAGAAGACCTACGATTAAGAATTGTTGACTTGCATAAAGCTGGAAAGGGTTATAAAAGTATCTCCAAAAGCCTTGCTGTTCATCAATCCGTGGTAAGACAAATTGTCTATAAATGGAGAAATTTCAGCACTGCTGCTACTCTCCCTAAGAGCGGCCGTCCTGTAAAGATGACTGCAAGAGCAAAGTGCAGACTGCTCAATGAGGTGAAGAAGAATCCTAGAGTGTCAGCTAAAGACTTACATAGGCCACTAGGTCAATCCTTCTGGACCTATTGACATTATCACGTATTGACTAGCTACATCGACTTCCCACATATAGCTTTAATTAGTGTACCTCATTTTAGACTAAAAAAAAAAATATAAAAACGTAGAAGATGTATATATAATAGAATAAAATAAAGGGGTTGAAACTAGCTTAAGGACCTCTAGTGGTTGAAATGTAGTGCTACACCCAAATCATTGCCATCTAGTGGTTTAGTTGCATATGCTCACAAAAAATCCCATAGAGACAGATAGCAATCCAACATAAAGTCCCTAGTGGATTATATGCTAAAGCCAGATCAATGCCATCTTGTGGTTAGGTCATATATTAACATATGGCCACAAATACAAAAACCATTCCATAGGGATAAATCTAATTGGACCATTTTACACTCTGGGAAAATACATGGTATATTTAAAATACATACTAACAAGTATATATAAATTAAAAAAGAATATATATTATAAATTAAAAAAGAAATGTTTTGCTTGTTTATTAAGTATATATAAATTAATAATTTGAAATGAAACAATTCATACCCATAGGATACATTGTGTTCATTTCAAAAATCCATTCTGTTTAGTTTTTTTAAATATTCTTAGTCATATTAAACCCCCCCCCGCCCCTCCCACCATTGTTGCTTAATCCTATCGATGTCCCAAAAAAACATAAGACTGGGGTCTTAATCATCCTGAACATACGACTGTGATCCCAATCATCCTGAAATGACTAGATAGACTGTGTTTAGGAAAACCCTTAATTATATATTATTTACATGTTCACTAATCCTAATACCTAGTTTGCTGGTAGTACGACCTATATACTGTAATCCACATGGGCAAGAAATCAGGTAGGTTACATGGGTAGATTGGCATGTGATACATTTCTTTATCTCATATGTTCTTCCTGTACTATTGGACTTAAATGAAGGTAACTTCTTGGCTTTATTTTTCACAGTCCTACAAGCCTTACATCTTTTACAATAAAAACAATTCCGTCTGATCTAAGAACGTCCCTTTCTTCCTCGGTGGATCAGGAATATCAGGAATCAGGAGCTAGTTTCTCAAGTTGTTAGCCCTACGATATATAAATTGTGCTTTTTTTTCAAGCAAAGCACTGTTAAGTGTTTTTTGTCTCTCAACAAAATTGCAAATTATATGTTCAAATGATTTATATTCACGATTAAAATTTGTAAGAAAAGCCATTTCTCTTACATTGCCAACTCTTTTGGACTTATTAGCTAACAAATCCTTCCTATACAGTATATATTTTTTACCTTGTTCTAAATGGATACCAGGGTATTGTGGTCATAACCTTTTTCTTTAAACCTGTTCACTAGTATATTCGATTGTTCAACATAATCCTCTATACCTTTGCAGTTTCGCCTAATACCCATCAACTGACCTTTTGGTCAGTTTTGGGAGCACTATCAGAGCCATGATTAGAGAAAGTAATAATGACTTTAGCCAATCATGGCTCATCGCTCTTAGTCCCACCCCAAGCTATAAAAGTATTCTTTCAATAGCGGCCATTTGTAGTGTGATATTGGCGTGGAGAGAGATGGAACAGGGCTCTGTTCAGTGCTACTAGAGAGTTAGTGTGTTATAGTGTGCTATTCTGATTCTATTGTCAGTGTAGAATATCAGTTTAGTGTGAATCTAGTGATACTTCAGTCAGTGTGAGTATAGTGCGACCATTCATTTGTACTTTTGTGTCACCTTAGTGTGAATCTAGTGATAGTTCAGTCAGTTTAAGTATAGTAAACGTTCATCTTTATTTTAGTGTGAATCTAGTGATAGTTCAGTGAGTGTAGTGAGTGACCATTCATTTTTACTTTAGTGTCAGTTTGTTTTGTCAGGGCAGGTTTACTGCATTATAGTTCAGTGCGTTATTGCATGTTTAATGCAGTATATTTCAGTGCGTTACTGCATGTTTAACACAGTGTATTTCAGTGCATTACGTGCCATTTATCGCAGTATATTTCTGTGCCATATTGTGCATTTAATGCAATATATTTCTATGCATTACATGCCATTTACTGCAGTGTTTTTCTGTGTGTTACTGCATGTTTACCGCAGTACATTTCTGTGCGTTATTGCATGTTTAACGCAGTATATTTCAGTGCATTATTGCACGTTTAACACAGTATATTTCAGTGTGTTACCTGCCATTTAACACAGTACATTTCTGTGTGTTATTGCAGTATATTTCAGTGTGTAACATGCCATTTACCGCCGTATATTTCAGTGCATTAGTGCATGTTTAACACAGTATATTTAATCGTGTTTAACGCAGTGTTTTTCTGTGCCTTCAGTATATTATTGCACATTTACCACAGTATATTTCAGTGCGTTTCGTGCCCTTTATTGCAGTATATTTCTGTGTGTTACTGCACGTTTACCGCAGTATATTTCTGTGCATTACTGCACGTTTAATGCAGTATATTTCTGTGCATTACTGCATGTTTAACACAGTATATTTCTGTGTGTTACTTCACATTTATTGCAGTATACTTCTGTGCTTTACTGCATGTTTAACGCAGTATATTTCTTATATTTCTATATTGCGTTAGTGCAGTCTTACTGCAGTATATTGTAGTGTGTTGGTGGAGTTTGTCTGTGTAGTAAGTACTCAGTGCATCCACCTACACATTTCCACATCTTTATTACATTTTGTTAATAAGCACCTTCCCATTATGTCTGGGAGGCCAACAAGGAGAGGCAGACTTTCCGTGGCACTGTGAGGGGGCCAGCAGGTGATTAGGGGTGATGAAGGGGTTAAATGTGCCTATGTGAGGTAGTGTCAGTGTAGTGTTAGGTGGAACTCACGTTTTAGATGCTTCTCCTTCTTCTCCTGGAACCGAAAGGGCTCCAGGAGGGAAAATTACATCACTTCCCCTGCCTGTGTTTACATTGCACAGGCAGGGGACATGATGCCATTTGCCAGAACTGATCACCAGATCCAGACCAAAAATTATTGGTCTGCATCTGGTGACTGATCGGTTCTCAGCCGAATCAGACCAGGATCGGCTCGCAGGGCGCCCGATGCAGGTCTACGTCGTTGGACCTAGCCGAGCCACTCTGCTGCAGTATCAGCAATGTGAGCGGTCAGCAAGTGGTTAAGGAATAATATCTAATTATTTTAGGAAAACAACACTTGAAAAAGGTTTTGCATTTGTTAAATGCATTATATTACTGCTTGGTATCTATTTTGGTTTTGTTTTGTTTTCTGCCTCCCATGATATTTTTCTAGAAGCCCAAGCTACTCCTGTGCTACCTAGACAGAAAGGCACATGCAAAAGTTTAAGGGACCTTTCACAACAGCCCCTGCATTGCAATGCAGTAGCTGGACTGTGGTAGGGTACGATGCATCGCACTGTTAACTTTATTTTTTAAACAAACTTTATTGAAATGTCACAGTGATATTTTATAAAGTTCTGTTGGTGGGCATTTAGGGACTCCTGCTGCGCTGGAACAAAATACTGTATGCATTACCTTTTTTCAGTGCACAACCCTCACACAGAACTGTAATGCAGTGATGTGAACAAGCCACACAAGAAACAAGGCATTTTGCCATGTCTTGCAGTGGGGGTGCAGTGAGACTATGCTGGAATAGCTGCTCAATGCATTCCCACCGCACCTGATGTGAATGGACCCTAAAAATGTGTTGCACTAAATGTACACCTTTAATATGTAAATACTAAGGCTGGGTTCACATATATGTGAATTGGATGCGTTTTTAACCGCATCCTATTCGCATAACCTGTGAATGTGACTGGCTTTCAATAGAGATGGTCCCCACATGTCCGGGGCAGCTGCAGTGTGGTTTCATTGGTCTTTGGGTGTTATTTGTGCCCATAAAACCTACACCAAAATAATTTATTTCAGATGAAATCAACACCCACAACACTAGGCAGCCTAGAAGTCATGCAGAGACTTCCCAAATCACATCCCAAAAACACTTAATCCGTCCAGGCCCTGAAATGTATCTAATCACCGGGTCTTCCCCTAAATGCCCCACTGAGTCCGGGGGAGAGAGCCTGCTTGAGGTGCAATGAATTGCTTGCAGTGAAGTGAGGGACAAATGGAACGTTTTCGTTCTGTCCTCCATTCACCCAGACACGGCAGTCGAAATTACTACGGTCACCGGTGTTGTTGTTGAGAAGCCCCTCTGTGTCCAGGACTATGACCGTAAAACGGGAGGGGTGGACTTCCAATGACCAGATGATGGGACCGTACTTAATTGCCGTAAGGCCAGACGCTGGTACAAAAAAGTGTCTGTATACCTATTTCATTTGGCTATTTACAACACTTTTGTCTTATACAAAGCTTCTGCCGGAACATTATCCTTCCTACACTAACAGGAAGAGATAATCAGAGCCCTTCTGTATCCAGCTGGTGCTCCTGCCCAACTTCCCCAACCAGATGCAGTGAGTCGGCTGCATGTGAGGCATTTTCCGTGAATTTCTCCCGAGTACCCCTACCCAAAGACACCCCCAAAAAAGATGCCGTGTCTGCAGCAAGCGCGGATTTAGGCGTGACACCCGTAATTATTGCCCCGACTGTCCAGACCTACCTGGTCTTTGCAACGGTGACTGTTTCCGTCGCTACCACACACTAGTGGATTATTAGCGTAGGGTACAGCGTGACACAGTTTAGGGCACATTTACACAGGGTCTCAAAAGATGTTCGATGGCTATCGTCATTTTGAGAGACCCTAACCTGGAACCTGGAACTTTAACGTTGAAGAAAATAAAGTGTAAAAAAATACATAAAAACATAAAATAAAAATTACAAAAAAAAAATAAAATAAAAAAGCCAAAAATAGTTGTCTTCTAAGTTATTTTTATGTTCTTCTACTCTTCCTACTGTACTTTTACTGTACTTTGTTTGTTTTTCATTCTTTTGTTAACCTGTTTCCCTTGCAGGTACTCGTCGGCTGCCACACTGATTTTATATATTCTGACACAACAGTGTTTGCGCTCAGCATATATGGATACCTCTGATGGAAGCGCTGTGGTAGGTTGATTTCACCACTGCAGTTAAAATACTTTTAGGTATACGTGGAATATTGTCATGTATACCCACCACTAAATAAGTGGGTTTGGATGTTTGGGTGGTTAATGGTGTGTATACTACACAATTTTCCTGTGGTGATTTCTGTTAGGTTCTCTTTTTTTCGTTCAGCCCACAGGCTGCATGAAAAAAAAAAAAACCTACACTATATGCCAAACAAGGACCAGCAATGTACTGGTACGTTGCTGGATTTTGAGTGGTTATACCAGGATGATGCCTGCAGATTTAGGCATCATCTTGGTATCGTTTTTTACAGCCAGCGGTCGGCTTACATGTAAAAGCAATCCTAGTGGATAATTTGCCACTAGATTGCGTTTACAAGCAGTGGGAGGGGACCCCCCCCCCCGCCGCCTTCCGCGTTTTTTCTCAGGCTCTCCTGTCCCACCGGTTAACCCGAGAGCACAGTCGGTGGTTAAGTTATCTAACCATAGAGCTGATTGGAGATGAGAATGGCTCCAATCATCTCTATGGCCTAAGATACCGGAAGCTACGAGCATTTCATGACTTTTGTTTCGCCAAAAATAATCAGCGCCATTGGGAAATTGGGAAAGCATTTTATCACACCAATTTTGGTGTGCTCAGATGCGTTAAGGTCAGAGGAGAGATCTAGACTCTAAAAGACCCCAATTTTTTTAAAAAAAAGAGTACTTGTCACTACAGATTGCTATCATAGGGGATATTTAAATTCACTGTGATAACAATAAAAATTATAAAAAAAAAAAAAAAAAATGAAAGGAAAGATGTCAAAATAACATAAAAAAGCAAAATAAAAAATAAAATAAAAATCAAGCCCCCCCTGTCCCCCATGCTTGCGCGCAAATGCGCACGCAAGCGTTGGTCTAGTGTCATATGTAAACCGCAATTGAACCATGCATGTGAGGTATCGCCGCGAACCCCAGGTTGAGGGCAGTAATTCTTGCAGTAGACCTCCTCTGTAAGTCTAAAGTGGTAACCTGTAAAGACTTTTAAAGGCTGTTAAAAATGTACGTAGTTTGTTGCTGCTGCATGGGCGTGCGCAATTTTTAACGTATGTCATGTTTGGTGTCTATGTACTCGGCATAAGATCATCTTTTAAGATTTACCAAACAACTAGGAATTATATAGTGTATTTCTGCATTAAATATAAAAAAAGTGTTTTTTTTCCGCAAAAATTGCATTTGGAAAATCTGTGCGCAAATACTGTGTGACAAAATAAATTGAAACATCCACCATTTTGTTCTGTAGGGCCTCTGCTTTAAAAAAATATATAATGTTTGGGGGTTCAAAGTAATTTTCTCGTAAAAAAAAAAAAATTTCATGTAAACAAAAAGTCACAGAAAAGTCTTGGTCTTCAAGTGGTTAGAAGAGTGGGTGATGTGTGGCTAAGATTGAGCAGAAAATGCCAGGACAGTTCAAACAACCCCCAAAATGACCCCTTTTTGGAAAGTAGACACCCAAAGCTTTTTGTGGAGAGGCATATTGAGTCCATGGAGTATTTTATATTTTGCCCTTAGTTTCAGGAAAATGACAATTTGTTTTTTTTACACAAAGTTGATATATATATATATATATAATGATATATTGCTCACGCATGCCATGGGTATATGTGAAATGGCACCCCAAAATACATTCTGCTGCTTCTCCTGAGTACAGGGATACCGCATGTGCGAAACTTTTTGGGAGCCTGGCAGTGTACGGGACCCCAAAATCCAATCCCCACCTTCAGGTTTTCTAATGGCGTAAATTGAATATATTGGATATTTTTAACTGTCAAAATAGAAAATGTAAATTTTTGGCAAAATTTTCGCTATTTTTTTATTAATATCGCAAAAAATAAAAAGCACAGAGGGGATCAAATACCACCAAAAGAAAGCTCTGTTTGTGGGAAAAAAAGGGTTTGGGTACAGCATTGCATGACCGCGCAATTGTCAGTTAAAGTTGCACTGCTGCTTCCCCCACCACTTGCTGGCAATTCCTAACTGTCAAAATGATAGCTGGGAGTTGCTGTGTAGATACAGAAGCTGTAGAAGCTGCTGTCAAAAGACAGACCATTTGACCATCTGAAGACAGACCATCTTAATTAGGACAAATAAAGAATAAAGTGTATACTTTTAATCTACCTTATCACTATTTTATAAACGCTGATTAAAATATAGTGATTTTGCATATGGGTTACATACAGTAAATAAGAAAATCATTTTGAAAGCCAATATCACAAAGAATTCAGTAGGCCCATAGCAAAAATGTAAAAAAATTGCTTTGGTCCATACGGGATGTACAGGTGTTAATAAATATTTATAATCACTTTATTGGATATATTTATTAGAGAATAACATTATGAACCATTTAGGTACTTTTATTAATTGATAGGAAATTCTGCATTTTTCACTATATATGTACTTTTTTTTAGCTATTTGGGTATTGGTGCTCTTTATTTTGCATATATAATGGGGTTCTTTTAAGGGTGATAGCACAAGAGACATCACATCAGCATATTGAATATGTCTATAGTAACACTAGTGGTTTTAAAATTACTAGCTAAACTGGAAAAAATGCTTATCTGGCTTCTATTTTTGTTTTACTTCCTTTCGCCTTTGAAAATGTATAGCGTGTTGCATGGCAGCAGTGCTTGTGTCCCTGCAAAACCGCAATCAATGGATATGTTCTTGTACATGGGGCTGCTGGTTGCATTTTGTGATACTAGCGACAGGGTCACTTTAACTGGTTAATGCTTACTATGTGCCATATGTGTACAATAGAAGATTTTGATAAGTTGAGACTATGAGGTTGATTTACTAAAGGCAAATAGACTGTGCACTTTGCAACTGCAGTTGCTCCAGAGCTTAGTTAATGAGGTAAAGCTTCCCTTTGCAAAGAATACCCAAGGCAAAAGAAAAAAAAAACAGCATTTTTGGTAGCACATGATTGGATGATGGATGCCAGCAGAGCTTCTGCTCATTCACTAAGCTGTGGAGCAACTGCTCTTGCAGAGTGCAACTGCACTTTGCAAAGTGCACCATCTATTTGCCGTTAGTAAATCAAACCCAATATCTTTTCTATTGGCTATAGAGGAAAATATAATAGCCTTTAATCATATTTAAGTAAAAACACATGTAGATAAATGCAGTCACATTAATAGACTTTGCAGTGGCTCACTGGAAAAGGATAAAAGGTATAATAAGAAGATATGTGGAGCATTAGTGTGGGAAAATTGCTTAAAATAAAAATACCCATTCTGAAGAATTGCTAGAATAGTTTACAGTGTTTTCAGAGATGTAATTTTACTTATTCCAAAGAAACTGCTATTAACACACATACTGTTCTGTTGCAGTATATTATTAGAAATAAAATGATCACTAGGGATGAGGTTTGGGTTTATCTTTACCACGAGTTTGCAGTGAATCCGGAGTGTATGCAGACCTGGCAAATTAATCTCAGAATTTGCCATTGTTATTAAAATGCATCAACTTGCCTTTGAGTCCAGATCAGCTGGTATAGAGGGGCCAATAAGTGAGGTTTGGACAAGCCAGACCCCTGGCTATAAAAGGGTGGTTTCCAGCAGCCCTTTTTACAATGGGCTTTAGCAGCAATTGAGAAACTATAGGGAGTGCTGCTGATAAGGTGCATAGGGAGAGATTAGCTTAGGAATTGTAGGCACTGGCGGGTCTCTTAAGCCAGCCATACATGGATCAAAATTCAGCCAAGTTCAGCAATTTATTCAATTCAATTTACCTATGGGTAGCTTATGGCCATATGATTGTATCTTTGATTTTTTTCTGCTGCCCTTTTCTCCCTAGAGAAGACTCATAGGGGGAAAAAAAAAAAAAAAGCCAACAAGTCCCACATTTCAACAGGTTCTTTGGAGAAAGGAAGCTGTTTACAGCAGTGTGTTTCTGCCAGCATGATCGTCATAAAAACTTCAGCTTCCCAGAGCCTCTTCTAATGCCATAATCAAATAGAATGAGGTGGAGGAGGAAGAGCTGAAGAAGAAATGAGAACAGTAGTTGAGTGAGAACTGGAGAAATGAAGCGGTTTACAACAATTTATAACCATGTATGATTCTGCTAGCAATAATCCCCATATAACCCCAGCTCCTCAAAGCCTTTCCTAATGCCATAATCACACAGGGGGAGAATGTGGAGGAGAAAGATGTGGAGGAAGAGTAGGGGGAGGAAGAGGTGAAGATGGAAGGGGAAGAGGAGGCAAAAGAGGAAGAAGTCACAATATCAAAGGCTCAACGCCTTCTCCATTACGACAGCACCTCTATCCCTTGTTTTAGGCTTTTATTTCCCTTTGACAGTCCTTATTTGAGGAAGGGCAAGAAGCATATGAACATAGGATTATACATTTAACTTTTGTTCCTGTCTGACCTTCCCTCTGTGTTGTAGAAGGGTGAGCAGCTTATGGCCATAGGTTGTTGCTATGTCTTCAGGAAATACCACTGGCTGTAATGTGTCTGGTAGGAAGATGATGCTGACAAAGCAAAGGAGAGATACAGATGGCTAAAATTAAACACTGGTATTTTTTCCATGTCACCCTAAAATTCACATTTAAAAAGGACCCTCTCTCCATTGTGTGGTATTTAAAAAAAAAGCGTCTTTGTTTTTTGTGTCCCATGCAGTACCCAGCTCCCCAACTCTTTTTTGACAACAGTTTATCTTCTAGCCTGGAAAATTATTAAAATTTACTTTAATGATTTACACAGTATAACCTTTGTTGGGGTTCACTATAAAGTTCAAGTTTCTTAGATTTCAAGCAGGATTTGATGAACCCTCTTTGAACCCAGACAGATCTAGCTCATCCCTAATGGTTAATTATAAATGTTTTAATGGACTGAGAAAGGATAAGAAAGATTCAATATTTTTTTAAACAGAAAGGAATAAGAGCTACATTTATGTAGTGCAGAAATAGGTTACTGGCTATATGCCATTTTTCGCTGCCACTACCCCGTTGAATCTTTTTTCAAAGTCACAAAATACATTTGCAAGCTAGATTCACTCACATTTATTGGATGAGGTATTATAGCATTCATTCACCACAAATCTGGAATTCTCATTCTTTAATGTGAATGCAAGTTACGATACTGTAATAACATTCTTTATCTATAGTACTCCAAATGTTAAAACTCCTAGCCACTGCCTGTTTTTAACATTTGCAGACTGTGAAATATTGCTTTCTTTTAGTGATCATCAGTTGATTGCTATGGAGGACCCACTGTGCTTACTCAACAACCACAAATTCAAAGCCTTGATTTGGAGGATTTCAGCCTAAATCCACATTTCGTTTGTTGCCATGCCCCTTGGTAATTGCTATACAATTCACATAATTACTACAATGAATCTTCAGGGCAAATACCAGCAAATCTGAAGGAATAGGAGAAAATATAGGCAAAAAAAAACAAATGAAAAAAGCCCCCCCCGCCACTTTTTTTTAAAATTCATTTAATACCTACTTTTCCTGCAGTCTTGTGGTTGGTCTGGTGACATCCTGGGTCCATTCTTTTCTCCTGTGGCAGCTGGTGTGATGGTACTTCTTCCTGGACACTACAGGACTGGTATAGTGACACATGATTGCTGAGCTGTCCAGGAGCACTGTGAGCCCAAGGAGGTATGCTGATTGACCCACAAAAAACATTCCTGTGATGGTCTGGGCCTGCCCAGTACCATCAACCCTGAAAACGGCTGGCTCTGTATAGTAGGGCTGCAAGTCTGTGGGGGGGCAATGCTAGAAAGGAGGTGAGCTTTTACATTATCCTTTCCTTTTTAATCATCTGGCCAATGAATTAAATATTTTAAAAACATGGATTCAGACTTAACCTCCTTAGTGGTATTCCCGAGTGTGGCTCGGGGTGAAATTTCAGAGCCATTAGTGGTAACCCCAAGCCACACTTGGGGTACCGCTAGGGAGATCGCTGGATCCTGGAAGAGAGGGTACTCACCTGGTCCCCGGGATCCAGCGATGTATCCCGGCAGTGTGCGGCGGCCGGATCTTCCGCCCAATGCTCTGTGCCCCGGCTTCCGTCTCCTGCGACGTAACGCTCGCAGGGGGGTGGAACCGGTGGCAAATTCAAATAGTAGAACACACAAACACACTGATACATTACAAAATGAAATAAATTCACATTAGTTTGCCCCCCAGTGCCCTTTCCTGCAGTTTTGCTGCACTTTTTATATATATATATATATATATATATACACAGTGTATATATATATATATATATATATATATATACAGTGTATATATATATACATATATATATATATATATACACATACATACATACTTTAACTTATTTATAGTTATTTATTATATTATAATTTATGATTTTGTGTTTCAAACTTTATCATACCCGAGATGTTATAAAGAAGAACGCACAGTAAAAAAAAATATCATATGTAAATAGTTGGTTTGGGCTGCTCGTTCTTAAGAATTACATGCAAAATAATGGTACCGCTTTCAGCACCTAAAACCCGAAACAATCATACCGCCAGGGAGGTTAAAAAATAGTGTAAAGATTAAAAAAAAACAAAAAAGGAAAACTGTTTCACAAAAATATCTGGCTTTCAACTTATATGTTACAATGCTAAATAGATGAATGAGAAGGTAAATTATGACTGAAGAGCTGGGCATACAAGTTTTTTTTCTACAGAGAGAGGAAGGGGCAGAACAATAAAAGCAGGTCAGTGCCAGTTTTTCAGAGGAGGAGCCATATCAAACAGGACAGGTTTTCTAGTCTACCCATTGAACTGTTTCCCTGAAAGTAAGTCTTTGGATATGCTTACTCAGCTGTGTTGTAACCAGTATCTAACAATAACAGTTGCTTTTTTTGCCCAGTAGACTTTTGTTTCACCAGTATAAGAGCAGCATACCGAACATGTGTGCTATGCACATAAGCATGCACTGTTAAAAAATATAAGCATACTTAGCAATGTATATATTGAGGCAAAGAAAGTGTGTGAGCCTGCCAGATAATTAGTAACTTCCACTCAACATCTTAGATGTATAGCCAACTCTATTCAGTAACATATGGCTTAGCACAGGAACAATTTGTTGTCATTTGAGTATTCTGGACTTGTTACAGGATGGAGAGGCACAGTATGCTAATGTAGCTCAGATATAATGAATCAGCAAGACCCTTTGCTGAAATAAATAAAATGAAGGGCAAGTTCAGCATTGATGGAGTACATTGCATTAACATTTGCAAAAGTGTAAGACAATAGGGATTCCAGTATCAGATTGTCAGTTTGGGCTTTGAAGCATATAGTACTTGAGAGAATAGATTTGACTTACTGATATGCATGTTTACGTCTATAATCAAGAGCAGCATTACAATATGGACTATGTTGCATCTATATGATTAATAGTTACTGCTTCAAGAGGAAGCTTGACAGGATGAATAAAAGGATGTCAGTTGTACACCACATGTGTAGTGTCTTAAAAGGATGAAGATGTTTTTGTGAGATTTGCTCTGCTTCCAGCTGTGAGAAAGATGATCAAGTTAAGTTTTTTGCAATGAAAGGAAGAGTACAAAGACTTTTTTATATTAACTGTGTGGCCAGATGACAATCATGAATGGTGCAAACAAAGGATTTCATTTAATAAAGCATCTGGACAAAAGACGGTGTTGCTCCTTGCAATCAATGCATTCACAGTGTCCTATTTTCTTTTTTTCAGATTAAAACTGGAAATGATGACTAGTTTGTTTTTCAAGTATTTGACATTATAAAATTGTATTTATACCCTCTCAGCTACCAATCAGATTTAAGTTTGCTCTGGAAGACTACATGGTTACATCAGACCCTAAATGCAGCTCTGCATCAGCAAAATTCAGCAAAATTCTAAAATGACACAGCACAGGTAGTGCAAATTTCTCAACATGCCTAAAGATTTTAATGTCAGTGGTGCCACTTGATTAAATATAGTGTAGTGTACTTACTTAGTGTACTAGAAAGAGTCTACTATGAAACACTAACATTAACCAGTAGCATAATATGACAAGAATGTAAGGTACTAAAAATATGACCAATTGGCTGCAAGGTTAAATATTAGTGAGAGTACATCATAAAACAAACAACAAAAAAAAGTATATGATAACGTAATCACTAAAATTTTATATATCCAAGTTCCTAATAAAATTAGATGGTCAATTCCTCTAATTCTCTCATGACAGGTTTACATTGGTAAAATATCACAAAATGATTAGCATCTAAAGGTTCACAGAGCTCCCGAGGGGCACACACTGACTTGGTGTCCATGAGCATACTGATCCATGCTTGTATAACTGCAAACAAGTGAGTGCAACCTGTTTTGTTTTAAATCATGTTTACTTATCTTTCCACCTATGAGTTACATCAAGACTATATAGAGATTGGAGGCAAGTAGAGGCACAGAGCAAAAGGGGTGGAGGAGAGACCATCAGAGGAAAAACACAAACACCTTGCTACTTGGAAATTATAGTTCATTCATTTCACATACATTTGGTGAGTGAGGACACCAGAGGGGAGCACAGAGCATGTTCACATATGCACAGGAGTGCCTAAACCCAGCACAAGAGACTGCACTTGAAGTCACATTGGATAAAAATTTGAATCGACTGAATGAAAATTATTTATTGTATATATATATATATATATATATATATATACATTAAAATACTCAAAAAAAACAAAAAATTATTTGCGCTAGACCCCTATGAAACTGCTGCAACTCAAATACTGGATAAGGAACACATATATAACAAAAACAAAATAGTGCACTGTTTCCTCTAAAAATATATGTGACAATCATCTGTAGACTGATCTACTAGAAAACAATTGCATTGTATCCTCCAATCCCAGAAGACACCATTTTTGGGGAAACGCGTTGGGTGGAGACTGCGTGTGACATCATCATGGCTGGCTTGACAGGTGACACCGTGGCTGGCTTGTTTGTAACGCTCCTTTTTTTTCTTTGCCTCGTTGTAAGTGTATTTTGATCTTTTAATAAATCAATTTGACAGATTTATGCTATGAGGCTTCTCCCTATTTTACACATGCTACTCTGATGAGTTGATTCCTTCTGATTCATGTTGTAGAGACATCCTTTCTATGAAACCAATGCATTGGATATTAAGTGCAGGCTGTTTATGATCTCTGTAACCAAGATCCACTTGTTTGGGTGAGAGGCCATCTGCTTACACTTAGGAGCACCTCTTGCCACATTGGGACACTTTTTGGAGCAGTTGTACAATGTGAAGTACCCAGCACTTTACTCTATTGCCACTTTCTTTATGGACTTTATATCTATTATATTAAATTTAATAATAAACACTTGCACTTTATTGCATTTTTGCATGCAACCTAATTTGTCACATTTATTCCAGGTTGAATTCATGTTTTCATTAAGTTTAAATTAAAGGAGCAGTGCACTATTTTACTTTATTGCTTTTTATGTGGAATTTTTTTCTATTAGATTAATCTAGAGTTGATTGTCACAGATATTTAAAGGAGCATTTTTCGTTTTATATGCATTAAAACAGCATTTTTTTTTTAAAAACATTGAAAAAAGGAAGAAATGTTAATGATATTTTGCACTTTTTATATTGCTTAATAGTACATGATTGCACATAAGCATTATTATACTGGAGAATAAGGGGGAGTGCTGTGAATCTTTAAATACTAGTTATAACAATATTGATTAACAGCAGCACACCCAACCCATTTTGGAGGTTATTCACAACATAGAGGGGGTAGCACTGACATTTTTGAATTATATCACAAAATTATTGTCAACCTGCTTTTTATTTTAGGATTATGAAAAAGGTTTATTATATTTCCTTCTAATAAAGTTCTATTCATGTAATAAAATTACATTCTGACGGATCTTGTAAAAAAACAGAATTCAAATGAGCCTGTCTTTCATAACCGTATGAGTGAAATTCCTCACATTCTTTTATATATGCATTCATGAGAAATGAGTTATGATAACTTTGAAGTCTGTCTACTTGAAGCTTTTATTTAGTATTCTTTGATCTTCAACCATTAACCAACTATTTTGTTAACAATAATTCCTAAGTTTCTCTTTGTGACATCACATTTGTAACAGCTAGCAAATCCAGGCCCAATTTTTTTTTTTGCTACAATTTTATTTTAAGTATCTCATAGTACTGGAATGTCAGTAGCAGAAATGTAAACAACTTTAACGCCTGAAAACATCTGGCTACCATAAATACACAGCTCACTAATGCTGGCTATTTGTTGGGCTGTCCCTATACCCATTCAAGCATACTGTCCTACAGTGTCAGTTACAACCTTGACATTCTTCACTTGATTTTTTTAAAATTTGCCAAAAAGCAGAAGAAAGCAATACAGAGACTTGTCACTAAAGATGAACAGCCTGGTCTAAGTGGACTTCTGAGTTTCTATTTATTGCAATAAGCAAAGGTTAATAAAGTAGTCAAGACAGACCAAGTAATTACTTGTATTACCTTTTTCCTGATTTACAAAAAAAAAAGATGTTTATTGAACAACAAAAAGGAGCAGGTGAACATACACTTGTAGAAACATGCACAGTTTTGCAGAGCATAAAATAAAAAAGTGGCAGCATGTTAAACATCAGCACACCCAACATGACTAAATATGCTAAAATATGCAAAACACAACAAAGATATTATCAAGAAGGTAAATTAGTGGTCTGGGATTTAATGGGCACCAAGAATACAAACAACTGACTTAAAATTCACAATATCTATTAATACAATTGCTTAAGAGAGACAATAGTCTGCAACATATTATATATAAATATATATATATATATATATATATATATATATATATATATTACAGCACATCTTCAATTCTTAAGGTTTACAAAAAAAAAACAATGCATTTCAACTCAAAAGTTGTAAGTGCTCTTCAGGGGTTGGTATTGTGGTATGATACATAGAATTACTCAGCATAACACGATGTAGGATAGATTCCTTTACTAGGGGCAGTCACATGACAGAGTCCAATATAGCACAAAGAATACAATAAACTCCCCAAATAATGACCCAGTGGATCACCTTAAAAAGGCTCAATCAAAAAGTATGAGGACTGATGGCAAAAAAATTCTCCTGAAATGGCAAGATGTAACATAAAAGGGTTCAATAGATTTAAACCAGAATGGTCTCAAAAAGAGTGGATCAGAATTTAAAAAAAGAGGGAAGGAGAAAAAAGTCCTGCAATCACAGCCAAGCCGCATCACCTCATTGATAGGCTGTTTTCTGTTGGATTCTGGATGTCTATCAATGTGGTGATGCGGGGGGCTGGAGTGCCAATTATTTGCCAGGAAGGACTTTTACAGTGTACCTGTGACAGATTGTGCTAATAAAAATGCTAATAAAATAATGAAATGATATCAAAACAAAAATCTTAAAAAAATCAAGAAGTCCATTGGTGTTAAAAATCATAAAATAAGGTATTGCACTCACATGAATCGATGTCTATATACCAGCACTGGGGTACAGCTTGTGTGGATGTTTGAGGCTCCTCCGGCACTGGTGTGCGATCCAAGCCTCTTTCTCACAAACACCCTAGAAATTATGTCACATAGGACCCAGGAGTGATGAATCCCCGCTCCAACGTACAAATGAGGACACCAAACACGTGTGAGTGCAATACCTTATTTTATGATTTTAACACCAATTAATAACATACAACACTATGGAACCTTTTAATAATGTCTCTCGTGGAATCACTTCCCTTGTCTATGCCTTATTATAATAGAGGAGTGAAGTGGAATGTTTGCAACAGAGGAATTCCAGCCTTGGGCATTCTAAACACATTTTGACCTACCTATAACACGGGGTCAAACACCTCTGGTGAGTGTACATCTACCACTTGAGCACTAGCAGTGAAGATAAAAGGGAACCTCCATACTGAAGCAACCTTTTTGATGATGGGAATTGTCACACTGGACTTTCTCGATTTTTTCCGATTTTTGTTTTGATATCATTTCATCATATTATTAGCATTTCATTTAAAATTATTTTTATTCACTATGTATTCCACAACCATTCACAAGTTCATGATATGTGAGTGCCATCCTTTTTATTATATACATTGATGATATCCTCAAGGTGTGGTCCTATGCCTGCACCATTTCTTCAAAAGTTTTGAATGATAAAATGATGAATGATAATAATATGAATAATAACCTATCATCTGTTTGGACGATATGGGAGTATGGTGCATGATTATGATGTCACGGGTACGAGATTCATGGCACTGGATAGGGTGTTGGGAGGACGATAGGGGAAGAGATTTGTACAGATAACATCTCCAGCGAGAGACCAGGTTGATACACTTTCTTAAGGCTACAGTACCACCGGGTTTAAAGTTTTTCACTGTTTTTGTAAGGCATCATTTTACTTAAATGCCCTTGTCAGGCCCCTCTCTTTACCCTTTGGGGGTGTAGTTGTATCTTTCTGGTTCGAGTTAAAAGTTATTTTCTGGTCTAGTTATTGTTTGCAGTATATTTAATATGCAATCACAAGTTGTGTGTGTATTTTTTACTTTATGGTTGGGCCATTTTTGTACACCAGATATCATTTTGGAGCATTGTGCAATTCTATTAGGTGTGATCAGTTTTTTCAAGATGCATAATGTAATATGCTATGTATTTATTGTTGTAGATGTTGTACAACTTTGATTTTCTTACTCCTGGGGGGTGTGGTCCTGGGGAATCCCTCAAGAACATTAATTCCGAACAGATAGTAATTTTGTATTTGGTCATTTCCAAGGATTCAGATCATTTCAAAACTTGCAACTATTTCAAACCTACAGACCGTAACGCGTACATTCCCGTCGATAGTTGTCATCACCTCTCTTGGTTATGCAACACACCAAAGGGACAGTTTGTACGTCTGAGACGTGATTGTACGTCCGAGGAAGATTTTCTTGTTCAATCTAGGACGTTGATGAATCAATTTGTACAAAAGGGTTATTGTCGAGAAACCCTGGAGAGAGATATGTCTACGATTCAGAAAACTAGTAGGAAGTTCCTATTATCCAACTCAACAAGAAAAGATAGGGTCGATGATAATAATTTTAGAATAGTGCTTGATTATAACATTCAACATAAAAAGTAGAAAGAATTATTGAAAAACATTGGACCATCCTTAAACAAGACAAAGTTTTGGGATCTGCACTCCCAGCTAGACCTTTGTTTATTTATAAAAAGGCCCCTACATTGAGAGATTGTTTAGCCCCAGGGGTGATAGATCCTCCTGTCTACACAGAGAGTAGGTTATTCTCTTTGCTCTCTGGCTTCTATGCTTGTGGGCATTGTGTGGCATGTAGGACTTCCAAAGTTAACTGTAAAAAAACGGAAAGAGTTTGTATCTTCTGCTACTGGCAGGACCTACAAGATATCGGACTTGATCACATGCTCCACCACTGGAGTAGTATATATGCTAGAGAGCAGCTGTGGGCTGCAGTATGTTGGTAGGACCTCTAGGGCCTTGCAGGTCCGAGTGGTGGAGCGTGTGAACGATATTAAGAAAGGCCTCAATTCACATTATGTATCTCAGCACTTCAGAATGTACCACAATAGGGATCCATGAAGCCTAAAATTCTGGGGAATTGAAAGGGTTAAAAAACATTGGAGAGGTGGCAATTATATCAGGCAGTTAAGCCGCCGTGAGTCCTATTGGATATATAAAACCAAGGTTGGGATCCTAGAGGGTTAAATTTCGATTTCGACTTAAATTGTTTTATCTCAGATCGTTAAGATCATATATGTATATATCTTTATTTTATCTCAGATCGTTAATACCATATATGTATATATCTTTCTTATTAATGTGAACCGTAAGACAGCGGGTATGAACAGTTATTCCCCTTTTTTCTATATATGCAGGGAAATCATTTCCCATAGATAATTTAGATTTTATATATATATATTTATATTGTATATTTCATATTTTATTATTAGTATTATTATGTTCATCTATTGAATAAGGGTTTCTATTAAGGGTAAATGTTTACCCATTGGCTCTTACTATGGGTTGTGTTTACTCGAGTTTTCAGATATCCTGATTCCGTAGGGGATATTTTTCTCCCTCACACAGGGGTTTCTGAGAGGCCAGGGCATCTCTGTTGTTATGGGTACTCTGACCGGGTCTGTTGGCCAATTGTCGCTCAACTCTGCACTTAAAATACGGGTGTCATCTCCCCTTCTGCATTCCGCTGATAAAGTCCCTCCCCTTGGGATGTAACATGTGCGGAGGGAAGGGAGGAGCTGTGACATCACCCGCTGTCTTCCGGAAATCATCAGAACAGAGCTGTAAATACACATACACAAAATTTGAATTGGTCAATCATCTTTCCATAGATTTGAATCCTTCTGAAAATATGGAATTAGTTAGAAGATGAATATACAAAGCTAAATTTGTTACTATTTAATTTGGATACATCCTGGATCTACGAATCACCAAAAATTTGTCCGAATTTATATTCGGACCAAAACTAATTGCACATGTCTAAGGTACATTGGCTTCCTGTATTTCAGCAACACTGCTACCTTTAAATGTGGGTTGCAATAGAGGCAGGTAAACTAGTTGGGTTAGTTTAAAACAGGGATTCCTTCCTAATATGTGCAGAGTCATGTATGTATTCCTGTTTCCAATCTGTTATAAGGAGAGGGGTCTGTGTGGAGGAGGACCCGTTCTCAGTTTAGGAAGTCTCAGGACCACTTGTTTTTTTACAAACTTAGGGGTTTATTTACTAAAGCTAGAGAGAACAAAATTAGTTACAATCTGCAGAGAAACCAATCAGCTTCTAACCTCAGCTTATTTAATTAGGCTTTAGCAATATAAACCTGGTTTATCTGCAGAATTGTTACAAATTTTTCTCACTCTAGCTTTAGTAAAAAAAAAACCTTAGGGAAAGTAGGCACTGACAAATTACCTTCTCAAATACAAGAACTGATTTTTTAAGGTAAATAAAGGGGATATGTGTGTACCTTTTAAAATAATGTGCCATAATTAGTGGAAATTATGTACTGCATGATTTTTCCCTTTCTAGAGTACCCCTTCTTGGCAGTCCCTTTTGAATATTTTATTAAACCTCCCCTTGCTTGGTGACTCTTGGATGTTTGGAAGGCTGCACATTGGTTTTACCAAGGCATAATTGGTTTATTGCTTACTGCCCTTTATGTTATGTTAATTCTTAGTTCTCTGAGCAGATATATTTTTTTGGGGGTATTGAGTTTTTCTGATGTATATACACCTTCTAAATGACAGGAATGTTGGGTATTCCTGTATGAGTAGGCTGGTGGGGTGGGGCCTGGTTGCTGTTGGTTCCCAGATTGGCCCCTGCTCATAGCCCTTCCCTGTGCCTACTGCTCACCTGGTACTGTCACCCATATTTTACTTACCAGGATGATCAATTGTCTAATAATTATGATTATTCTTGTTTAGATGGCTGTGATTCAGCTTACTGATTAGGTCCATGAAACGAGTCAGGCCATAAGAAAGTAGTATTTTCGGATATACTGTATTACTCTGTTATGGCTATTTCTTAATGTTTGTACTGTAAATTGATGTCTGAAGGAATTCAGTGTAACCAAATGATGAAAATCTAAGGTGCAAAATACCCCGGCATCTCCACACAGAGGCAGAAGTGAGTTTGGCCAGTTCAGGGTATAAACCATTATCCCATATACCTGGTAAATCCTGTCATGCCCTAAAGCTGTCTCAAACTGAGCCATATTTTTTGCATAAGGGTGTACATGGTATATGTCTTATTAGACATGCTGATTTTAAAAGAATCTAGACTGGCAGGAAGGTTATAGAAAAATAGCGTATATTCGACTGTGTAGAAGTAGGCCGGGCATCAGAGTCATCTTGAGGGTTGGAGAATGCCCCAATAAAATGTTGTAGCTGGGCTGCCAAGTAATACAACCAAGGGTTGAATAAAGCCACTCCCCCTTTTCTTGGCCTGCTGTAAATGTTCCAGTTTAATTCTGGGGGTTTTATCCTTCCATTGCAAGGCCAGAAAGATGGAATTAATCAGGTGAAAGATCCTTAACAGTATAACTACTGGGGAATTATGTAGGAAGTGAAGTAGCTGGGGCATTGGGTTAATTTTTGTAAGATCGGCTCTGCCAATTAGCAATAGCCAGAGCTTGGTCAAGATCCTAATTTTAGCCTTAGACCACAGTAGCAGGGACATAATGTTAAGGGTACAAAAATCTGCAATGGAAGACGATATATGAATGATCAAATATTTAAAGGGAGAGGTACTCTGCAACAGGCAAAAGGAAGGCAGATCTGGGGATGATATGCCACCTAAAGGCAAGACAGACAATTTTGCCCAGTAGATTGTGAGGCCCAAATATTCCCCAAATCGAGAAATTACAGAAAAATTACGTCCCTGAGGGATGTATCAGTGTCACCCAGCAGCAAGAGCATACATATTGACCTAAAATGATAAAAAAAAAAAGATTTTTATTTTTTTTTTATTGGGAATATTGTATAGCAGGAAGTAAAAAATATTGTTTTTTTTTTTTTTTTCAGAATTATGGCATTTTTTTGGGATAAATAGCACAAAAAATAAAAATCGCAGAGCTGATCAAATACCACCAAAAGAAAGCTCTATTTCTGGGGAAAAAGAAGGACATCAATTTTATTTGGGTACAGTGTAGCACAAATGCGCAATTGTCAGTTAAAATGAAGCAGTGCCGTATCAAAAAAAATGGCCTGGTCATTAAGGGGGTAAAACCTTCTGGTACCTAAGTGGTTAACAAAAGAACAATATTGCCTTTAATAATGGAGGGGGAAGAATGTGCCGCTCAAATTCCACCTCAAGCTTTTAATAATGGGGGAACAAGTTGCTCAGCATATCACTTATACACTTCAACTCGGATACCATCCTCCCCTGGAGCTTTACGGTGTGAAAAGTAGACTGTGGCTATTAGAATCTCCTCAGAGGTAATTGTAGAATCCAAGGCACCCTGGTGAGTGGAGGATAAATATGGAAGGTCAATCTGGCATAAATATTGGGTCAATGGTGGTTGGGAGGGATGAGTTTGGGGCTGATAGACCAATATGTCTATGACCGTCTATGATGGTGTGTTAAGTAATCTACCTTTTTGGAGACTTAAGGGCTGATCTAGCCTGCATGGTCTGGTGGGCTGACAGAATTTTAGGAGCCGGTCAATCTGCTACCCCTCCTCATAAAAAGTCCGCTTACAGAAAAAATGTTTGTGTTCTGCTGTAGAAGAGAATGATCTAGACATTGTCTAGAATAGACCTATATAGGTCATATAGGTTTTAGAAAAGAAAGAATATTCTCTGGATATTTACATCTTCATAAATCCAGCCATCCTACCCCTTGCAAGAATCTTTCAAAGGTAGTTCCTTTATACTGGGGGGGCCTACACCTAGTGTGAGATGTTTATGCAGACAGGGGCAGAGATATCAGTTAAAATACCCTTTTATTCCTACGTTTTTTCAATAAAGTAGCTGTTTTTACTTTCTGGAAGTGCCGCTATTTTCTCCTATTCTGCTTGCTCAGATAGGGTTTGTGGACCAAGGCAGGCATACAGGAATTTTTACTGGCAGCTGAGGATCTCACAGTGAAGCCTCTGGAGCGGTGCTCACCCCGTTTGTCTTTCCCTTGAATATATACTATTGCAAGGATACAGACAAACTCAAAGATTCTGCATTTAAAGGAAATATATCTGCCCTCCCCATCAACCTCTCTGTGAAATCCTTCAAAGGCAGCAGATTTGGGGACCAGAACACTCACACCTCAGGAATAGGAGGGATGGATGGAATGGCACAAATAGTCCACCAACTGATATCCTAAACAACTCAATGTGTCAGTGCTGCAAATAGAAGATAGCTGGGTGACATTTATGCAGTACAGTAGTGATCATAGTCTTCCTTCAGGGGATCATGCAACCCCCTGATGTTCCAGGAAAGCACAGAAACCAAAACATGGTGGACATTAAACAAAGGGCCATGCAGCGGGTCTAAAGAGTTGACTCCACCTCAGTAGATGGTAAACATGAGGAGGAGGTGTTCTGGCCAGATGAGGTAAAGGTGGTTGGCTAACAATTAGAAGGGTGGCATAAGGAACGTTCCAGGTCTCATGCAAATGTAGATGACTCAGGTATGTGGAACATATATAGTCAAGCGAAGGTCAAGATGCTCCAGAATAGTACATAGTAAACTGTAATAGACTACAGACACAGCGGTGCTGCAACGAACAGGTCCCGACATGGGATGAAACTTAACATATTCAACAATTCCAGAAAGGCATAGCTGGGATACTAGGCTACTGTCACCTCACTGGGTATTCCAGAGGTCAAATAGTCATCACAGATGTGGTACACTTTGGAAACCCAAATGGGCTGAAAAAATATTGCTGTGGTAATACATAAACAATGGAGCTGTGGTAACAGTGCAGAGTAAAGTGTGTCACCGGGAAGGAGCAGTTCCTTGCCTAAGGCCTTTCAGAAAAGAAGAGACATAGTGGAACACACAACTGAAGGCTATGACTGCGCATCTGGCGTGCCATTAAGATGGATTCATTGGTATCAAGCCTGTTGGAGGCATCCAGGGCCGTGACCCACAATCTAGCCGAATATAACATGGCTTATGTTAGTTGCAGCCCCTGGAACCGTTTCTTGGCCTTGGATAATTTAGCTTATGTCCCACCTCTGCAGAAAGAATTTGATAGAAAGATATCTTTTCCCTAATGTACTTTCATTCTCGGCCTAAGTAAAAAACATTTCTTGATCTCGGTAATTAAGTAAATTTGCCAGGATGGGGTGAGGAGAGTGACCAGGCTGCAGAAGATAGATTGGGGTTCTGCACACCTTTTCAACCTTGAATAGTGAACTCCTCCCTGCCAAAAATTTCTGTGAGCTAGCATTCTATAAAGTCTGTGGGATCCTTGCCCTCCACCTTCCCAGGAAGCCCCACAATCCAGACGTTATTGCGACCTAGACAGTTCTCTATGTCATCACTACGAAGGGTATTGGCTTTGGCAAGTTGCAAAGTTGATTTGGATTCAGAGAGTAATGGAGGAAGTCTGTTTATCAGACCACTGATACGTCTTTCCACCACCGTAGTACGTTTGTGGATCTTTTGCAAGTCTTGCCTCAGAAAATAATCTTCTGCCTGCAGTCCCCCAATTTGTTCTTGTACAGTATGGACAGAAGCAGTGCACTTATATATAGCTTGCAAAATTTTACTCAGAGTAGGCTGTGGGGCATCCTCTAACATATCATTTTGATCCCCCTGGGAAACATTCTCAGCCTCAGCCGTGGGATCACGTGGGATTGTTTTGATAGCAGGTACTGAAAAGTAGCAGAGTCCACAGCTAAATCCCACTGGGAGTCCTTTCCCTGTACTCTTAACAGTTTCTTGGCATAGAAAAGCATATCCAGGACAGGTTCCTTCCCCGTAGGGTGGGAGGGCCTGCCCAGTTTACTCACAGTGTTTTTTGACTTGTCAGCAGGTCCATATACAGCATGCTGTGGGAGAGGAGGCTCGGTGCCATCTTAGAGCACAGGCCACTTCTTCCTTGCTTTTTTGGGTCATCATGGCCGTAAAGGGTGTCAGAGGCACATAGAGAGTCCGGAGAAGACCAGGAGCAGACACAAGCAAAATTGAAATCAGCAGTTGCTGGTAACAGGAGCGGTGAAGAGTCAGAGTCGGCAGCTCCATGAGACATGTTTGCTTACATGTTCTGTGTGACTATGCCCCCAACTTGGATTATCTCAATTTGTAAAAGTTCTACGGTCAAGGAACAATTTTCACAGAAGAACAATATTTATTACTTTAAGTATGTTCCTACTGTCTGAAAGAAAGGCTATTGGGTCAGTAAGGAAGAATGTATCTTTTGTGAGATAGGACATTTTGGCCTTCCACACTTCAAGTTTGAAGCATAAGGAAGCAATAAGGATACAAGTCACTAAGAATCAACAGCTTGGTTCAGGAGGACTTCTGGGCTGGACCTGGAGTTTGTAAAAATCAGCTGATTTTTACCTTGTCCATAAATGTCCAGGAAGGGCAATGGCTGCCCATAAAAAATATGGTGTGGATCGGCACTGTTCCAAAGCTGGCCAATTGCTACTCAGGCCTTGCAACAATCCAGTGACAGATTACCGACTGGGCTGAGTGACTCAGAAACGGTCTCACAGAGCCCAGCCCGCACATCCCCTCCTGTGAACAAATGGGAGGAAGATAGGCTCAATCTGCTCTTCCTCCCACCCCTCTCCCCTTGTGCCTGCCCACAGTCCTATCCCTGACAATGTGCTGTGCCTGTGAATTGTGAAGGGGATGTGTGGGGCGCGTGGAAAATTTGAACAAGAGCAGCCGGCAGCTACATGATGCCTCTGCCTGAGTCTCCGGGGACCATCCAGTGAGTAGTGTGACTGTGCTCTCCCCCTCACCTTTGTCTCCCAAATAGCCCTCCCTTATATCCCTACCTTTTGCTATATTTATTATGTCCTCCAGGAGTGACTCTAGCCAGAACTCTAGCCAGTGCAACAAATTTCAAATATACTTCACATGCTCTGAATGGTCACAGACTCTCTTGGGCTCTTGGGCTTTATAACAGAGGTTAGGCACTGTACCCACTCCTTTTCCTCCTGTCCCTGCATTTTCTGCATGCCTGGTGCTGTGAGTCCTCCCAAGCTCCTCCAAACACCAAAGCCAAAATCAGGAGAGGGGACACATTAAGTGCACCTTACTTGCCCAGCAATAGCCTGGCCTGTCATCTCAAGTTCTGGCCCCGTTTTCTGCACTCTGCTGTACATGTGATTTCAGGGCATGACAATGAGGAAGCAAGTGATGAGTACATTTTGCTCCCTTGGAAAAATCCTCCTGGTTACTTCCTGGCCTGGCCGCCATGTGTGGCTGGCAGTAAAACACTTTAAAAAATGGTTTATTTTCTAAATGATTTTTCCACCAGCCACCTGAGAGTTGCAGCAAGGCCAGAAGGTATATGAAAGGGGGCACTAACTTAGGGAGCACTCTGGAGGAGCAGGATATAAGGAAGCACTAAGGGGTACTCTGGTGGAGGATGTAAGGGGGAGCTCAGATGGATCTAAGGGGGCACTCTGGAGGTACTGGCTTATTATTTTAGTATTTAAATTAGTATCGTGTGAGTACCAGGACTGTGGTATATGTGTGTAGTGTATACAGCGGGCACAGATTCTGTTCAATCCCCCTTTAAGACCTTTCCACTGGCTATGCCCATTGCTCACAGCATCGTGCGTAGCTCACCACAGAATATGTTTTTCTATTTTTTCCAGGGTGACCTAAGTCTTTCATTTTCTTAGCCTTGTTCACATTTTGTCATGTTGTTTTAACTTTTTAATTGTAAAGCTGGCAGATTACTTGTTAGGAGTATTGCTAATGTTTGCATATTGTTTGTACTGTTTAAAGGCTAAGCTCACCTTTAGGAACATTATCCAATGAGCGCAGGTGCAATGCTCTGCAGGCTCCTGTGGGTAAAAATAATAAATATAACATTTTATTTCCTGCAAATATATGTACATGTATTATTTTTTCCTTAATGGTGCATTTAGCCTTTAAATATTGATTGTCTGTTTATAATATGAGTTTCAGTCATGTTTCAGCTTCCAAGTAAAAAATGTGCTCCATCAGTAAATTATTCATGTCAGTAAAAAAAGCCATTGGGGGTTGGCAACACTGGTCAAGACAGACTCAAACATTGTTTGGATTTTCTCAATTTATAAACAATCTTTTCTACAATCAAGGCAACAGTTTGACAGAAACATAATATTATTTATGCATGCTACTTCAGTCTAAGAGAAAGCTATTTGGTTAAAGTGAAGAAAGATGTTTATCCTTTGCAAGATAATTATAATGGTATAAGATGGTAAGCTCTAATTACTAAAGAATTTTTGTGAATAGCACCAGGAAATGTTTCTATATACTTTTAAAGAGGATTTGCTATTTTTTTGTCAATGCAAGTACATTTTAATAAAATGCTTGAATTATTTTTTAACTGATTCACACTATAAAGATGTCTTTATTTTAACTTAAGCCCCGGAAGATTTTACCCCCTTCCTGACCAGGGGGTATTTTGTGATTAGGCACTGTGTAACTTTAACGGAGAATTGTGCGGTCGTGCGACGCTGTACCTAAACTAATTTGACGTCCTTTTTTTCCCACAAACAGAGCTTTCTGTTGGTGGTATTTGATCACCTGTACGATTTTTTGATCATGCGCTATAAACAAAAAAAAGAGTGTCAATTTTGCAAAAATAACAATATTTTTCACATTTTTTATATAAAATTCCCCCCCAAAAAATGTAAAAATAAAACTTTTTTAACATTTTAAGCCAATTTGTTTTATGCTACATATGTTTGGTAAAAAAAATCACAAAAAGCGTATTTTGATTGGTTTGCGCAAAATTTATCGCGTTTACTAACAAAGGGAAAGATTTTTGTCATTTTTGTTGTTTTTTTTTAACGCGTAATGGTGGCGATCTGCGTTTTTTTTTTCGGTACTGCGATATTGGGGCGGACAGATCAGACCCTTGACTGACATTTTTGACACTTTTGGGGTTACCAGTGACATTACTGCAGCAATCAGCGCTATACATATGCACTGTTACTGTAAAATGACACTGGTAGTGAGAGGGTTAACTTTATTTGAGAGGGAGGGACTGTGTGTGTGTCTAGGGGCGTGATTCTAACTGTGATTGGCTGTGGCTTGAGGTGTAGGAACAATGATGAACGGTCCTACATAGTAGAACCGTATGATCAGTGTTTCTACACAGGGGAGAATGACAAGCGGCTTGTTTACACTAGCCGCCTGCCTTTCTCCTGCTGTCACGGACGATCGTGAGTGAGCGGCGGACATCGGGTCCGCCGCTGACACGCGCGGGGGGGTCCGTGTTTCATAGCATTCTGAATAGGGATAGAAAGAGACTGATCTATTAGCAATAAAAGGAAGGTAGCTGAAAAACTGCACTTCCATATTTGTTAATAAATATAGTACTAGTGCTTTGAAGATTTCATTCATGCATACTTTTATCCACCTGTGCTGATCATAAACACACATATATGCATTTGGAGGAAAAGAAACACAAATGCACAGAAGAAGAGAATGTTTGACTGTTGCTAAAAAAGTCTGATTAGGTTAATTAGTTCAAAGTAATTGATATTCTGTTGGGGACACAAGATATGTAAATGTTGTTCGTTTGTTGAGCGTGTCTCCAGTAATCAGTTCCCCCAGTACTAGAGAAAATGTTTACATGAGTGATTATATAAATGATACTACAAGAAAAGTTCTTTACTTAATACAATGTAGATGTGGCAAACTACCAAGGGAAAAAAACTCTGCATTAAAAAAAATTTAATACAAAATGTTGTAATATTTACTTAACATGTGATGGCACTGAGGTTTTTAGATACTTAGTTACACACCCTGCTCACCTCACTTACGTTAACACCCAAGGTTCAATTAAGATGAATTTTTTCATAGGTTTCAGAAGAAGGGTTTTCAATACTTCAACATAGAGCTAACTCTTAACACAGCACTGAATGCTCTAAGCAGAACTATCCCACTGCTGCCACCAATATGTGACAACCACTACCCTCTTTACCAACTTTTATGGACTCTAATGACTGGAATAGTACCAGTGTGGATGTATGTGTAACGTAAAGTCTATAGGCTTGGAAAAATCAGTTTTTAAATTTATGGAAAACTGGCTAAAAGACAAAATTCTGAGAGTAGTAGGTAATGATTCATACTCTGAACTCTGAATGGTATAAGGTTATCAGTGGTGTACCCCAAGGTTCAGTGTTGGGACCATTACTTTTTAATATATTTATAAATGATATAGGGTCTGGAATTAAAGGCACCATTTCGGTGTTTGCAGATGACACAAAGCTGTGTAGTGGAATTTTACAAAGTTACATCCTGTTACATAGTTTGTGAGGTTGAAAAAACACATCAGTCCATCCAGTTCAACCGATGATGTGTGTGTGTTTGATGTTAACCGTACATTGTATACCCCTGTATGTTGAGTTCTTTAAGGTGCCCATCTAATAGTTTTTTGAAACTATGGATGCTCCCTGCTGATACGACGAAGAGAATTCCACATCCTTACTGCTCTGACAGTGAAGAACCCATTACGTATTTTAAGGTTAAACCATTTTTCCTCTAGTTTTAGTGAGTGGCCACGTGTCTTATTGTATTCCCTTTCTCTGAAAAGTTTGTTCCTTATGCTTGGGTCGCCAATACAGTATTTGTACATTGATATCATATCCCCCCTCAATCATCTCTTCTCCAGAGAGAATAAGTTCAGTGCTTGTAGTCTTTCCTCATAGCTGATGCCCTCCATTCCCCTAATTATTTTTGTTGCCCTTCTCTGGACTCTCTCCAGTTCCAGCACATCCTTCCTGAGGACCAGTGCCTAGAACTGGACAGCATACTCCAGATGTGGCCGGACCAGAGTCTTGTAGAGTGGGAGAATAATCTCTTTATTTCTGGAGTGAATCCCCTTTTTATACATGCCAGTATTCTGTTGGCTTTGCTTGCAGCGGCTTGGCATTGCATGCGACTGCCAAGCCTGTTGTCTACCAGTACCCCCAGGTCCTTTTCCATCCTAGACTCACCCAGAGGTTTCCCCCCCAGTGAGTAGCTTGCTTTCGTGTTTCTGATGCCCAAGTGCATTACTTTACATTTTCAACATAAAACCTCATCTGCCATGTAGTTGCCCACCCCATTATTTTGTTCAGATCCGCTTGTAAGGTTTCCACATCCTGCATAGAAGATATTGGCATGCATAGTTTAGTATCATCCGCAAATACTGAGATTGTACTCGATATCCCCTCCTCTAGATCATTTATGAATAAATTAAACAGGATTGGCCCCAGGACAGAACCTTGGAGGACCCCACTTTCCACACCCGCCCAATCCGAGTACTCCCCATTAATCACCACCCTCTGGACTCTCCCCTGGAGCCAGTTCTCTATCCAGGTATTCACCCTATGGTCCATACCTAACTTCCTTAGTTTGTACAGTAAGCGTTTGTGGGGAACGGTGTCAAAGGCCTTTGCAAAGTCCAGATATACCACATCCACAGGCTTACCTTTATCTAGGTGGCAGCTCACTTCATCGTAGAAGGTTAACCACTTGCCGACCGCCGCACGACTATCTACGTCGGCGGTCAGCCCCTCACAGGCAAACTAACGTAGGGCTACGTTGCTTGCTTGTGAGGGTCTAGGGAGCGAGCGCGCGCCCCCGGGGGCGCGCTCCCGC
Organism: Pelophylax lessonae; assembly: GCF_965119305.1. Taxonomy (NCBI): domain Eukaryota; kingdom Metazoa; phylum Chordata; class Amphibia; order Anura; family Ranidae; genus Pelophylax; species Pelophylax lessonae. The sequence goes on from NC_138776.1 coordinate 110,579,020, forward strand.
TCCCGCGTGGTCACGGACCCCCCCGCGCGTGTGACCAGCGGACCCGATGTCCGCCGGTCACTCGGCGATCGGCGGGGGAGAGGGAGAATGTCAGGCAGCTTGTGTAAACAAACTGCCTGTCATTCTCCTCGCTGCAAAGACACTGATAAAACGGATCTGGTATGTAGATCCGTTGATCAGTGTCCTTACAGCTAGAGCCACAGCCAATCACAGTAGAAACCACGCCCCTAGGGACACACACAGCCCCTCCCTTCCAAATAAAGTTAACCCCTTCACTACCAGTGTATTTTTACAGTAACAGTGCATATGTATAGCACTGATTACTGTAGAAATGTCACTGGTAACCCCAAAAGTGTCAAAAATGTCAGTCAAGGGTCCGATCTGTCCGCCGCAATGTCGCAGTACTGCAAAAAAAATCGCAGATCGCCGCCATTACGCGTTAAAAAAAAAAACAACAAAAATGACAAAAATCTTTCCCTTTGTTAGTAAACGCGATAACTTTTGCGCAAACCAATCAAAACACGCTTTTTGCGATTTTTTTTACCAAACATAGGTAGCATAAAACAAATTGGCCGAAAATTTTTAAAAATTTTGATTTTTACATTTTTTTTTGGGGGAATTTCATATAAAAAAATGTGAAAAATATTGCTATTTTTGCAAAATTGACGCTCTTTTTTTGTTTATAGCGCGTGATCAAAAAATCGCACAGGTGATCAAATACCACCAAAAGAAAGCTCTGTTTGTGGGAAAAAAAGGACGTCAAATTCGTTTAGGTACAGCGTCGCACGACCGCGCAATTGTGCGTTAAATTCACGCAGTGCCGAATCGCAAAATACCCCCTGGTCGGAATGGGGGTAAAATCTTCCGGGGCTTAAGTGGTTAATAGATTGGTTTGGCAAGAACGATTTTTCATGAATCCATGCTGATTACTACTAATAATACCATTTTCATTACTAAAGTCTTGTATGTGGTCCCTTAACATCCCCTCCAAATTCTTGCAGACTACTGATGTTAGGCTGACCGGCCTATAGTTACCCGGGATATATCTTGGCCCTTTTTTAAATATTGGTACTACGTTGGCTTTTTTCCAATTAGCTGGCACCATACCTGTCTGTAGACTATCCTTAAAGATCAAGAATAATGGTCTGACAATCACCTGGCTGAGCTCTTTAAGAACCTTCGGGTGCAAGCCACCCGGTCCCAGTGATTTATTTATGTTAAGGCTCTCTAGTTTAGTTCCAAGTCTATCTTCTGTTAGCCATGGTGGTACTTCCTGAGGTGTATTATTTAGTTTAGGCTTACAAGCTGGGTTAGTGTAAACCCCCGATTCTTTTGTGAAGAATACCGTCCTTACAGAAAGTCTCCAACTAACAACAGTACAACCCTAAGTGAAAATGTCCAAAATAGGCTTTTCCCTCCCCGGTGTCATGTGACTCGTTAGTGTTACAAGGTTTCAGGTGTGAATGAGGAGCAGGTGTATTCAATTTTGTGTTATCACTCTCACTCTCTCATACTGGTCACTGGAAGTTCAACATGGCACCTCATGGCAAGAACTCTCTGAGGATCTGAAAAAAAGAATTGTTGCTTTTAGTGTTGAGCGAACACGGACTGTATTATTCGTGTTCGTACCGAATAATTGGATTTTTTGTACCCGAACACGGACACGGACACTTTACTGTATGTTCGGGTAAAAATCCGTGTTCGGTCGTTTTATTTCCGGGTTTTGCATGCTTTGGCGCTCTTTTCATGGCGGGCTTTCAACAGCCAATCAACAATCGTTTAACTGGTGTGCCTTAAGCCATCCCAGCCATGCCTGCAAATGTCTCAGTAGCTGTGATTGGCCGTCTGAAGCATGTGACCAAGTCTTTATAAGTTCCAGGCAGCCGCAGCGTCTTCATTCTGCTGCTTAGATCAGGGACAGAGCACACATCAACGTGCTGGCTGCTGATTAGGGAAAGACAGGCAGGAAAAAACCATTTGTGTCCGGATAGAATTGAGGGACAGGTCGGAGTGTTTAGGCAGGGCGAGTTGTAGGCATTTTAGGGATAGAGTCTGCTGAATTATAGGGTCAGTGTCTTCTACAAAGTACAATCGATATTGCTGTGTGGGGGGTGGGGTGACTCTGCACTCAATCCTGATCTACGATCTCTTCTCAATCCTGTTAGGGAGAGGCTGCTGCTGCTGAATTTTAGGGAAACTGTGTTCTACAAACTACAATCGATATTGCTGTGTGGTGTGGGATAGGAGATAGGCAGGTGTCAGTGATCCACATCCATTTTTCTGTGTGTGAGCTGCAGTGAACACAATCTTTTTGGGCTGCAGTGAACACAATCTTTTTGGGGTGCAGTGAACAACGTCCTTTTTTGGGGTGCAGTGAACAAAATCTTTTTGGGGTGCAGTGAACAAAATCCTTTTTGGGGTGCAGTGAACAACATCCTTTTTGGGGTGCAGTGAACACAATCTTTTTGGGGTGCAGTGAACAAAATCCTTTGTGGGGTGCAGTGAACACAATCTTTGTGGGGTGCAGTGAACACAATTTTTTTGGGGTGCAGTGAACAGCATCCTTTTTGGGGTGCAGTGAACACAATCTTTGTGGGGTGCAGTGAACACAATCTTTTTGGGGTGCAGTGAACAAAATCCTTTTTGGGGTGCAGTGAACACAATCTTTGTGGGGTGCAGTGAACACAATCTTTTTGGGGTGGAGTGAACAAAATCCTTTTTGGGGTGCAGTGAACAACATCCTTTTTGGGGTGCAGTGAACAAAATCCTTTTTGGGGTGCAGTGAACACAATCTTTTTGGGGTGCAGTGAACAAAATCCTTTGTGGGGTGCAGTGAACACAATCTTTGTGGGGTGCAGTGAACACAATCTTTTTGGGGTGCAGTGAACAACATTCTTTTTGGGGTGCAGTGAACAAAATCATTTTTGGGGTGCAGTGAACACAATCTTTTTGGGGTGCAGTGAACAAAATCCTTTGTGGGGTGCAGTGAACACAATCTTTGTGGGGTACAGTGAACAGAATCTTTGGGGGGTACAGTGAACACAATCTTTTTGGGGTTCAGTGAACAAAATCCTTTGTGGGGTGCAGTGAACACAATCTTTGGGGGGGTACAGTGAACACAATCTTTTTGGGGTGCAGTGAACAAAATCCTTTGTGGGGTGCAGTGAACACAATCTTTGTGGGGTGCAGTGAACACAATCTTTTTGGGGTGCAGTGAACAAAATCCTTTTTGGGGTGCAGTGAACAACATCCATTTTGGGGTGCAGTGAACACAATCTTTTTGGGGTGCAGTGAACAAAATCCTTTGTGGGGTGCAGTGAACACAATCTTTGTGGGGTACAGTGAACAAAATCCTTTGTGGGGTGCAGTGAACACAATCTTTGGGGGTACAGTGAACACAATCTTTTTGGGGTGCAGTGAACAAAATCCTTTGTGGGGTGCAGTGAACACAATCTTTGGGGGGTACAGTGAACACAATCTTTTTGGGGTGCAGTGAACAAAATCCTTTGTGGGGTGCAGTGAACACAATCTTTGTGGGATGCAGTGAACACAATCTTTTTGGGGTGCAGTGAACAAAATCCTTTTTGGGGTGCAGTGAACACAATCTTTTTGGGGTGCAGTGAACAAAATCCTTTGTGGGGTGCAGTGAACACAATCTTTGTGGGGTACAGGGAACAGAATCTTTGTGGGGTGCAGTGAACACAATCTTTGGGGGGTACAGTGAACACAATCTTTTTGGGGTGCAGTGAACAAAATCCTTTTAGGGTGCAGTGAACACAATCTTTGTGGGGTGCAGTGAACAAAATCCTTTTTGAGGTGCAGTGAACACAATCTTTGTGGGGTGCAGTGAACACAATCTTTGTGGGGTACAGTGAACACAATCTCATACTTCTGAAGATTTGAGGGTGCTGCCTGTTCCATACTCCTCCTCCTACTGCTCAACCATCCTTTTAGGGGTACAAACAATAGTAATTGGGGCCTAGTGTGGTGGTGTACGTGTGAGATACATACACTTTCTTTTTGATCATATTTTCTATTCCGCTATTCAATTAAAACCTTTGGGGATCAATTAAATTGCGTGATAGTCTGTGTCGGTACGTGTGAGATCCACCTTTCCAAGTTTTTGGGGTTCATCTCATACTTCTGAAGATTTGAGGGTGCTGCCTGTTCCATACTCCTCCTCCTACTGCTCAACCATCATTTTAGGGGTACAAACAATAGTAATTGGGGCCTAGTGTGGTGGTGTACGTGTGAGATACATACACTTTCTTTTTGATCATATTTTCTATTCCGCTATTCAATTAAAACCTTTGGGGATCAATTAAATTGCGTGATAGTCTGTGTCGGTACGTGTGAGATCCACCTTTCCAAGTTTTTGGGGTTCATCTCATACTTCTGAAGATTTGAGGGTGCTGCCTGTTCCATACTCCTCCTCCTACTCCTCAACCATCCTTTCAGGGGTACAAACAATAGTAATTGGGGCCTAGTGTGGTGGTGTACGTGTGAGATACATACACTTTCTTTTTGATCATATTTTCTATTCCGCTATACAATTAAAACCTTTGGGGATCAATTAAATTGCGTGATAGTCTGTGTCGGTACGTGTGAGATCCACCTTTCCAAGTTTTTGGGGTTCATCTCATACTTCTGAAGATTTGAGGGTGCTGCCTGTTCCATACTCCTCCTCCTACTCCTCAACCATCCTTTTAGGGGTACAAACAATAGTAATTGGGGCCTAGTGTGGTGGTGTACGTGTGAGATACATACACTTTCTTTTTGATCATATTTTCTATTCCGCTATTCAATTAAAACCTTTGGGGATCAATTAAATTGCGTGATAGTCTGTGTCGGTACGTGTGAGATCCACCTTTCCAAGTTTTTGGGGTTCATCTCATACTTCTGAAGATTTGAGGGTGCTGCCTGTTCCATACTCCTCCTCCTACTGCTCAACCATCCTTTTAGGGGTACAAACAATAGTAATTGGGGCCTAGTGTGGTGGTGTACGTGTGAGATACATACACTTTCTTTTTGATCATATTTTCTATTCCGCTATTCAATTAAAACCTTTGGGGATCAATTAAATTGCGTGATAGTCTGTGTCGGTACGTGTGAGATCCACCTTTCCAAGTTTTTGGGGTTCATCTCATACTTCTGAAGATTTGAGGGTGCTGCCTGTTCCATACTCCTCCTCCTACTGCTCAACCATCCTTTTAGGGGTACAAACAATAGTAATTGGGGCCTAGTGTGGTGGTGTACGTGCGAGATACATACACTTTTTTTGATCATATTTCCTATTCCGCTATTCAATAAAAACCTTTGAGGATCAATTGAATTGCGGGATAGTCTGTGTCGGTACGTGTGAGATCCACCTTTCCAAGTTTTTGAGGTTCATCTCATACTTCTGAAGATTTGAGGGTGCTGTCTGTTCCATACTCCTCCTACTCCTCATCCATCCTTTTAGGGGTAGAAACAATAGTAATTGGGGCCTAGTGTGGTTTTGTACGTGCGAGATACATACACTTTTTTGGATCATATTTCCTATTCTGCTATTCAATAAAAACCTTTCTAGGGCAAGATCTTAAATTACAGAAATATGAGGAGACCGTCAAATAAGGGCCGTGGCCTGGGTCGTGGTGCTGCTGGTAGAGCTCCTGTTGCAAGGAGAGGACGTGGTCGATCTGTGCCAGCTACACGCACAAGTGAAACACCTTCCTCAAGTGTGAGTAGGCGACAGAACCTGCATCAGTATTTGGTAGGGCATCATACGCCCCTAGAAGTGATGAGGCCAGAACAAGTGGAGGCGATAGTAGATTGGTTTGCTGCTGACAGTGCCTCCAGTTCCTTCACATTGTCTCCCACCCAGTCTACTGCAGAAAGGTCACAGTTGGCACCTGCAGCCGATGTCCAACCGTCTTTCACCTCACCCCCTTGCAAATCAGGCAAGCAGTCTGAGCCCCAAGCCATACAGCAGTCTCTTCTTCTTTTTGATGACTCTGTCAGCAGGGTTTCCCAGGGCCATCCACCTAGCCCTGCCCCAGAAGTGGAAGAGATTGAGTGCAGCGATGCCCAACCACTTATTTCTCAAGATGAGTACATGCAAGGATCATCGCAGCACGTCTCCGATGATGACGAAACGCAGGTGCCAACTGCTGCGGCGTTCAGCATTGTGGAGACCGACAAGGAGGGCAGGGGTGAAGACTGGGTGGAAGATGATGTGGAGGACGATGAGGTCCTCGACCCCACATGGAATGAACGTCATGCAGGTGACCTGAGTAGTTTGGAGGAAGAGGCGGTGGTCGCACAGAGCCACCAGCACAGCAGAAGAGGGAGCAGGGTGCAGAAGCGGAGCGGCCGTGCCCTAGACACTACGCCCGCTACTGCCCAACGCAGCAAGGGAACGAGCGCACCAAAGTCAGCTCAAAGGAGTTCTCTAGCGTGGAAGTTCTTTAGAAAATGTGCTGATGACAGGACACGAGTGGTTTGCACCCTGTGCAATCAGAGCTTGAAGCGAGGCATAAACCTTCTCAACCTGAGCACAACCTGCATGATCAGGCATCTAAGTGCAAAGCACGAGCTGCAGTGGAGTACACACCTTCAAAACCAAGAAATGTCTCTGGCTCATCCTGCTTCCTCTTCTGCTGCAGTCTCGGCCGCTCCAGCCACATCTGTAGTGATACCGGCACCTGCCACCCCGCAAACAGACGATCTGTCAGCAACACCACCACCTGGGTCACCAACAACCATCTCCACAATGTCCCGTGGAAGCGTTCAGCTTTCCATCTCCCAAACACTTGAGAGGAAGAGGAAGTACCCCCCTACCCACCCGCGATCCCTGGCCCTGAATGCCAGCATTTCAAAATTATTGGCCTTTGAAATGCTGTCATTCCGTCTGGTGGAGACGCACAGTTTTAAAAACCTTATGTCGGTGGCTGTCCCACAGTACGTCGTGCCCAGCCGCCACTACTTTTCCAGGCAAGCCATCCCTTCCCTGCACAACCAAGTGGGGGAAAAAATCAGGTGTGCACTGCGCAACGCCATCTGTGCCAAGGTCCACCTAACTACGGATACGTGGACCAGTAAGCACGGTCAGGGGCGTTATATCTCCCTAACGGCACACTGGGTAAATGCAGTGGCGGATGGGCCTGAGGCGGATAGCAATTTGGCGCATGTCCTTCCACCACCGAGGATTGCAGGGCGCTTCAGTTTGCCTCCTGTTCCTAACTCCTCCTACTCCGCTTCCTCATCCTCTACCGCCTCCTCATCCGGACAGCGTAACACCTTCACCACCAACTTCAGCACGGCCAGGGGTAAACGACAGCAGGCAGTTTTACAACTTGCCTGTTTGGGGGACAAACCACACACCGCGCAGGAGTTGTGGAGGAGCATGGAACAGCAGACAAATGAGTGGTTGCTGCCAGCGAGCCTCAAGCCCGGCCTGGTGGTGTGCGATAACGGGTGAAATCTCATAGCAGCTCTGGGCCTAGCCGGTTTGACGCACATCCCTTGCCTGGCGCATGTGCTAAATTTGGTGGTGCAGAGGTTCCTTAAAAACTACCCCGATATGTCAGAGCTGCTGCAGAAAGTGCGGGCCGTTTGTGCGCACTTTCGGCGTTCTCACCCTGCTGCTGCTCGCCTGGCAGCGCTGCAGCGTAACTTCGGCCTTCCCGCTCACCGCCTCATATGTGACGTGCCCACAAGGTGGAACTCCACCTTGCACATGCTGGAAAGACTGTGCGAGCAGCAGCAGGCCATAGTGGAGTTTCAGCTGCAGCACGCACGCGTGAGTCGCTCTGCGGAACAGTACCACTTCACCACCAATAACTGGGCCTCCATGCGAGACCTGTGTGCCTTGTTGCGCTGTTTTGAGTACTCCACCAACATGGCCAGTGGCAATGACGCCGTTCTCAGCTTAACTATCCCACTTCTATGCCTCCTTGAAAAAACAATTCCGGCGATGATGGAAGAGGATGTGGCACAGGATGAGGAGGAGGAGGAGGATGAAGAGGTAACATTTCCAAGGCTTTCAGGGCAGTCATTCGCAAGGGGCTCCGAGGGTGGGTTCCTGCGCACACAAACGCCAGGGACACAATTGTCCAGCAGGGGCACAGTTCTGGAGGATGAGGAGGATGAGGAGGAGGAGGAGCTGGAGGAGGAGATGGAACCATGTTCACAGCAGGGTGGCACCCAGGCCAGCTCATGGCCATCACTGGTGCGTGGCTGGGGGGATACAGAGGACACGGACGATACACCTCCCACAGAGGACAGCCTTTCGTTGCCTCTGGGCAGCCTGGCACACATGAGCGATTACATGCTGCAGTGTCTCTACAACGACCGCCGAGTTGCCCACATTCTAACTTGTGCTGATTACTGGGTGGCCACGCTGCTGGATCCCCGTTACAAGGACAACGTACCGTCCTTAATTCACTCACTGGAGCGCGATCGCAAGATGCGCGAGTACAAGCGCACGCTGGTAGACGCCATGCTGCTGGCATTCCCATCTGACAGCGGGGCCGCAGTGGAAGCACAAGGCAGAGGAGGAGGAGGAGGAGGAGGAGGAGGAGGAGGTCGCCAACGCAACCAGGGCACCGCCAGCACCTCAGAAGGCAGGGTTAGCATGGCCGAAATGTGGAAAAGCTTTGTCAGCACGCCACAACAAACAGAAGCACCAGCAGCTCAGATGGAACGTCTTAGCAGGAGGCAGCATTTTACCAACATGGTGGAGCTGTATGTGTGCACACGCCTACATGTAGTGAATGAGGGGTCTGCCCCCTTCAACTTCTGGGTCTCCAAATTGGGCACATGGCCTGAGCTTGCCCTTTACGCCTTGGAGGTGCTGGCGTGCCCTGCAGCCAGTGTATTATCTGAACGGGTATTTAGCACGGCTGGGGGCGTTATAACAGACAAGCGCAGCCGCCTGTCCAGAGACAATGTGGACAAGCTCACGTTCATTAAAATGAACCAGGCATGGATCCCACTGGACTTTTCCGTACCTTGTGCAGAATAGCAATGGATACCGACCTTACCCACCCATTGTTCCATTTTTGCTCTTTCTCACTCTTTTGGGGTGTACCCTCATTTAAAATTTGTGAAAAGAAGCAGTGTTGGCTACCTCGTCCTCCTCCTCAGGGCCAGATTAACGTAGGGGCTATTGGAGCTGCAGCTCCAGGCCCTACCTTTTATATAGGCCCCGGGTTGGCCATATTCACTGTTACCGCTCTTCTGTCACTTGTAAACACAGAAGTCTGGCTTCTATGCTCGCTTCCCCAGGCAGCACCCTCAGAACCTCCCCACACAGCGCGAAGGCCGGACAAGGAGGGACAGTTGCCGATGCATGGATGTGTTTATGGGCTTCAGAGACAGCATCCCATGTTGAATTAGGCATGCATGGCTGCACCCTTCCTCCTCTGGGTGCATGGCAAGGCACGGCCCTTAAGGCCCTTCAAAATCCTCAGCACCAAGCCCATGATGCTCTTAATCCGGCCCTGGTCCTCCTCCACCGTCGCTTCCACCTACACCGCCCATAGGTGTGCACAGCCTATTGCATTAAGGTGTGCACCCCAAAGTTGAAATACACATGCATGTGTTTGCCAGCAGGGAGAGTAATGTATCGGGGCCATGTACCTGTAGGCAAAGAGAAATAGAGCAGAGCAGGTCCGAGGGGGATATTTCCCATCTCCTCACTGGCAATGCTATGTGCCCTAGGTGATTAGGGTGTGCCCAGGCACACCCGGCACACCCTGTGCGCATGCCTATGTCACCGCCACATCCACCACCACCTCAACCTCCCTCCTACTCCATATGGGCCTCGTCCTTCAGAGATGAAGAAGAACATTGTTTTATTTTTCTGTTTTTTTTTGTTGTTTTAAGTTATTTCCCTATCCACATTTGTTTGCAGAGCACTTGCCATGCTCTTAATTACGTTTTGCTGCCATTTGCAGCACTCTAGCCCTTTCCTTTGGTGTTTTAGAGCCATTTTAGTGCCTTAAAGTTCGGGTCCCCATTGACTTCAATGGGGTTCGGTGTCCGGGAAAAGTTTGGTAAAAGTCCGGGACACGGACCCGGACTTTTTTTTAAAGTTCGGCCGAACCCGTCGAACACGGACATCTAGGTGTCCGCTCAACCCTAGTTGCTTTAAAGATGGCCTAGGCTATAAGAATATTGCCAAGACCCTAAAACTGAGCTGCAGCACGGTGGCCAGGACCATACAGTGGTTTAACAGGACAGATTCCACTCCAGATTCCAGATTCCAGAGCAGGCCTCGCCATGGTCGACTAAAAATGTTCTGTGCATGTGCTCAGCGTCATACCCAGAGGTTGTCTTTGGGAAATAGAAGTTTTAGTGCTGCCAGTATTGCTGCAGAGGTTGAAGGGGGGGGGGCAGACTGTCAGTGCTCCGGCCATACGCCGCACACTGCAACAAATTGGTCTGCATGGTTATCATCCCAGAAGAAAGCCTCTTCTAAAGATGATGCACAAGAAAGCCTGCAAACAGTTTGCTGAAGACAAGCAGACTAAGGACATGGATTACTGGAACCATGTCCTGTGGTCTGATGAGACCAAGATAAGCGTATTTGGTTCAGATGGTGCCAAGCGTGTGCAGCACAAAGACAAGCGTGTCTTGCCTACAGTCAAGCATGGTGGTGGGAGTGTCATGGTCTAGGGCTGCATGAGTTCTGCCAGCACTGGGAAGCTACAGTTCATTGAGAGAACCATAAATGCCAACATGTACTGTGACATACTGAAGCAGAACATTATCCCCTCCCTTCAGAGACTGGGCCGCAGGGCAGTCTTTCAACATGATAATGACCCCAAACACACCTCCAAGACAACCACTGCCTTTCTAAAGAAGCTGAGGGTAAAGGTGATGGACTGGCCAAGCATGTCTCCAGACCTAAACCCTATTGAGCATCTGTGGGGTATTCTCAAATGGAAAGTGAAGGAGCGCAAGGTCTCTAACATCCACAGGCTCCGTGATGTTGCCATGGAGGAGTGGAAGTGGACTCCAGTGTCAACTTGTGAAGCTCTGGTGAACTCCATGCCCAAGACGGTTAAGGCAGTGCTGGAAAATAATGGTGTCCACACAAAATATTAACACTTTGGGCCCAATTTGTACATTTTCACTTAGGGGTGTACTCACTTTTGTTGCCAGTGGTTTAGACATTAATGGCTGTGTGTTGAGTTATTTTGAGGGGACAGCAAATTTTCACTGTTATACAAGCTGTTCACTCACTAATTTACATTGTAGCAAAGTGTCATTTCTTCAGTGTTGTCACATGAAAAGATATAATAAAATGATTTTAAAAATGTGAGGGGTGTACTCACTTTTGCGAGATACTATATATATATACTGTATATATATATATATGTATATATACATATATATATATTTTTTTTTTTTCCTCTATTGTTTGAACTTGATGGACTTGTGTCTTTTTCAACCATTCTAACTGTGTAAATGTAAACTATGTAATTATGACGTTAGAATAAACGTCTGTAGCACACACTATCACCACAGACAGGTAAATCCAGAGATTTGCACTACAGTGACCCTCTTCAAGAGACCGTAATGCATCAGTGCAAAACAGACAATTTTAGCACTTTTAAAATATTGTTTAGTAATGAAAAAGTAAAAAATGGTGCAAAAAAAAATATTTACATAGAAATACTGTATTACAATAGAAACAAGGAGACAACAATGCAAAAGCAAAACAAAAGGGTTGAAGAATGAAAAATACTTACAGTATCAAGTCCTGGTTCAGCAGAGTTCAATCGTCAAGCAAGATGGTACAATGGCTCTCATAAGGCTTGACAGGTTTTCCTTGGTTTGACGTTAAATGAGAGCTGTCAAGTGTGTTTGCAGTCCCATTTTCTGGACCACGAGGGGGTGTTAACAGAAATGGCTTGCCCAATCACCAGATCTAAGATGCGGATGCTGGGATGTCCCTGTGTTTATGACCATAACCCATATACAGTTTTCTATATATATCAGTCTGCTAACTTGCATATTTTTGTCCAACGTGGAATTACCTTTTGAATTAATATAAATATGAGGGTTGTCGGATGTCTACTTTACCTAGGAGGGAAATTGGGCCAGTTGCAGTCAGAGTACTTCCTAGGGTAGAGATGTTTGGGCTCAAAATGCTGCTAATTAACTGATAGAAATAAAAGATGTCCTTTTTCTGGCTGTACTGTTATTATCCCATGAGTTATTAAATACACTGACGTTTTGGGTTCTTCAGGATGAGGTAGAGAGAAATGTGTATTCACTAATGAATCCAGCTGGATGTTTATGATGAGGAATTAAGAAGATGGATTTCTGCTTGCTTTCTTAATTATTTAAGATTGCAGGTTTGACGTTTTTAATGCGGACACTGAGAAATGTTTTGGCGTTAGATTCTGCTAATCCTATGAAAGTACTGATAAGGTGTTTTGGAATGCAGATAAATGTTGTGGATTGTATACACTAATGTCAATTTCCTGATAGGAGGAAAGATCACTGATGCTCTGTTTCATATTCTGAAAATGGCATGGGTGACCTGAACAACATGGCTGCCACACAACTTTTTGTGTGCCCAGTTCCCAATATTGTTACAATATTAATTTATGTGTGATGGCACTGAGGTTTTTAGATACTTGGTTACACATCTTGCTTCCCTTGCTTATGTTGATACCCAAGGTTCAATTAGGATTCATTTTTTTCATGAGTTCCAGAGGAAGGGTTTTATTAAAATGTTTTTAAATAGTTTTTTTTATCTATCCCTGTTACCTTGCTCATATGCAACACCTTGTGCAAAAAAACTATCAGCGCAGATATGTGAAATAAATAGAAAAAGATTTTTTGAAAAAAATTTTTTGAAAAAAATATCCGGCAGCCACTACCAGATAGTGTTATCCACTTCCACAATATAAGTAATTCAAAACAAACAGGTGCTGCGCCAGAAAAATGAACAGTGAATATGTCAAAAACAAAAAAATTATATGCATAATGACAATATGGGTAAATAATAAGCAAACTCAATGACCTTAACCACTTCCTTACCGAGTCATGTAAAATGACGTCGGCAAGGTGGTTGTCTAGATCCGGGCCGCCGTCATATGACGTCGGCCCGTTCTAGCTGCTACTGCGCGCCCCCGGCGGCGCGCAGCGGCGCGATCAGGGATGAGGCTCGTCCCTCGGACATAGCCCATCACTGATCAAGGTAAACAGCCAATAGAAATTGGCTGTTTACCACGTGATCGGCTGTGTCAATCACAGCCGATCACATGAGCGGCTCCAGCACGAGCCGCTCGTTCTCTCTGCAATGCGCGCCCCCGGGGGCGCGCAGAGCAGCGATCGGGGACGAGGCTCGTCCCTCGGACAGAGTCGATCCCCGATCTAGGTAAAGAGCCAATGAAATTGGCTCTTTACCACGTGACCGGCTGTGTCCAATCACAGCCGGTCACAAATGTCAACAGAGAACACGGTAACTAGCTGTCACCGTGTTCTCCTCCTCACACACTGATCCTGTGTGAGGAGGAGATTGTGGTAACAGCTAGTTACCAACTACAGTGCACCCCAAAACACACTGATTGCCCCCCCCCCCCAATAAAGAGCACCTGTCACTAGCCCATCAAAGTACCCGAGTACCTGTCATCAGGTACTCAGATGACAGGTACTCGGGTACTCTGATGGGCTGGTGACAGGTATTCGGGTACTCTGATGACAGGTACTCGGGTACTCTGATGACGGATACTCTGATGACAGGTACTCGGGTACTCTGACGGGTACTCGGGTACTCTGATGACGGGTACTCGGGTACTCTGATGACAGGTACTCGGGTACTCTGATGACGGGTACTCGGGTACTCTGATGACAGGTACTCGAGTACTCTGATGACAGGTACTCGAGTACTCTGATGACGGGTACTCGGGTACTCTGACAGGTACTCGGGTACTCTGATGATAGGTACTCGGGTACTCTGATGACGGGTACTCTGATGATAGGTACTCGGGTACTCTGATGACGGGTACTCGGGTACTCTGATGACAGGTACTCGGGTACTTTGAGTACCTGTCAACGGAGTACCCGTCATCAGAGTACCTGAGTACCTGTCACCTACCCATCAGAGTACCCGAGTACCTTCCACCTGCTCATCAGAGTACCTGACGCCTGAAGTACCCAAGTACTTGCCGCCTGCTCATCAGTACCCATCACTACTCATCAGTACTCATCAGTACCTATCACGTATCAGTACTGATCATCAGTACCCATCAGTACAGTATCACCTATCACCTATCAGTCAGTGAGTACTACTCATCAGTACCTATCACCTGCCTGACACCTGCCCATCAGAGTACCCGAGTACCTGTCACCTGCCTATCGGAGTACCCGAGTACCTGCCACCTGCTCATCAGTACCAGAGTACCTGTCACCTGCCCAACAAAGTACCCGAGTACCTGTCACCCTTCATACAGCCACCATGTCCAAGTCCAAAAAGGTTTATATACGTCGTCCGTTTAAACCTAAATACCGGTGTTATGGTAGCAGATAGCTGCCATAACCCTGGTATTTTTTTAAACGGTGGATGGTTGGCTTTCCGATAAGGGTGGTCCCAGCGGCGGATTCGCCGTGGGATCACCCTTCCGGGATGGCGGAAGAGGCGCCCCCCCCCCTCCCGACGCGTTCCGGTCCTTTTCCCCGCTTACCGGACCCGCCGGCAGCGGGGAAAACGATCCGGTCCCGAATCCTCACAGACAGGATGTCGAGTGAGGGCAAGCTTGCCCTCACTTGACTCTATGGTCTTGGAGGACCGGAGCTACGGAAAATGTTGTTGCCTAGCAACCAGTTTAAAGGTCCTTTTTTTTTTTTTTTTCATTTTATATTATAATTATTTATTTATTTTTTTTTTTTCTATCTTTTAGTGTACTTGTGAGATCTGAGGACTTTTTGACCCCAGATCTCACAAAAAAGAGGTCCTGTCGTGCCTATTTCTATTACGAGGAATATTTACATTTCTTTTAATAGAAATAAAAATGATCAATTTTTTTTTTTTTTTTTAAACGGTGTAAAAATAAAAAATAATAAATAAAATAAATAGTAAAAAAAAAAAAAAAAAAAAATTAAAGCGCCCTGTCCCCGTTAGCTCGCGCGCAGAAGCGAATGCATACAGAAACCCCGCCCACATATGTAAACGGTGTTCAAACCACACATGTGAGGTATCGCCGCGATCGTTAGAGCAAGGGGAATAATTTGAGCCCTAGACCTCCTCTGTAACTCAAAGATGGCAACCTGTAGAAATTTTTAAATTGTCGCCTATGGGGATTTTTAAGTACCAAAGTTTGTCACCATTCCGTGAGCGTGCGCAATTTTGAAACATGACATGTTGGGTATCTATTTACTCGGCGTAACATTATCTTTCACATTATGGAAAAAAATTGGGCTAACTTTACTGGTTTCTTATTTTTTAATTAAAAAAAGTGAATTTTTTCCAAAAAAACTGCGTTTGGAAGACCGCTGCGCAAATACGGTGTGATAAAAAATAGTGCAATAATCTCCATTTTATTCTCTAGGGTCTCTGCTAAAAAAAAATATATAATGTTTGGGGGTTCTAAGCAGTTTTCTAGCAAAACAACTGATTTTAGCTTGTAAACACCAAATGTCAAAAATAGGCCTAGGCAAGTGGCTAGGATGCATGATGATGCTCCTTGGATGTTCGGCCCCTCTATATGGCTAGGCTGTGAAAAAGTCTCACACATGTGGTATTGCCATACTCAGGAGGAGTGGCAGAATGTATTTTGGGGTGTCATTTTTGCTGTGTACATGCTATGTGTTAGGAATATCCTATAAATTGACAACTTTGTGTAAAAAAAAAAAGTTTTCATTTTTTTCCCACATTTTCCAAAAACCTGTGGAAAAAAATGATATGTTCAAACGACCCATAATGCCTCATAGAATATACGTTGGAGTGTTTGCTTTCCAAAATGGGGTCATTTTGTGGACTTTTCCATTGTATTGGTGCTCTAGGGCCTTGAAAAGTGTGATAGGTAGTAAGAAAGTTTTATGTGTATTTATGCTCCTAGAACGCCTGAATGTGCTTCTTGGACGTGGAGTCTCTTTTTGTGGCCAGGCTGTGTAAAAGTCTCACACATGTGGTATCGCCATACTCGGAAGGAGTAGCAGAATTTATTTTTGGGTGTAATTTTTGCTGTGTACATGCTATGTGTTAGAAATAGCTTATAAATTGACAACTTTGTGGGAAAAAAAAGAAAAAAAAAATTTTTTCTTCATTTTCCCAAGAATTGTGGGAAAAAATTACAACTTCAAAAAACTCACCATGCCTCTTACTAAATACCTTGGACTGTCTACTTTACAAAAAGGGGTCATTTGGTCGGTATTTGTACTGTCCTGACATTTCAGGGCCTCAAGAAAGGAGATAGGCCATCAGTACATCTGGTGTGATCAATTTTCAGTAATTGGTACCATAGCTTCTAGACTCAATAACTTTCACACAGACTAAATAATATACACTTATTGGGGTAATTTTACCAGAGACATGTAGCAGTATACATTTTGGCCCAAATGTATGAAGAAAAATTTATTTTTTGCAAAATTTCATAATTGAAACTAAAAAAAAGTGTTTTTTTTTTCAAAATTTTTGCTCTTTTTTTGCATATATCACGAAAAAAAAAAACCCCAGTTGTGATCAAATACCACCAAAAGAAAGCTCTATTTGTGTGAAAAAAATGATAAAAATTTTGTTTGGTTATAGTGTAGCATGACTGAGCAATTGTCATTCAAAGTGTGAGAGTGCTGAAAGCTGAAAATTGGTCTGGGCAGGAAGGGTGTCTAACTGCTCTGTATGGAAGCGGTTAAATCATAAGTGCTTCCCAATATCACACAAACAAAATCAAAAAATAATTACGTGTCAATAAATCAATATGTGCATACACTCAAAATCATGAAATTAAATGTCCATAAATAGGTGCATTCCAATCCTCAAAATAATGGCCACCACAGACGTGATTAATATAGGATATTGTACTTCACTCCACCGCCACCAAAGATCAAAGCCTCTCACCTTAAGATTTGACCCAGAACAGCTTTTTTACCCCTCTGGGGTCACAGGCAGATGTCACCAAATGGTAAGGAGGTCTCAGACGGATGCACAGGGACAAGGTAACAGCGATGGTGCCGCTTTCACACAGGGCACATAGAGATCACCACATAAGCTAAGAGGCAAAAAGAAATCTAATGCTCTCCGTGTGGATAGCATTAGATTTATCTTTGCCTGAGTATAAAATCAATATACTCACAAACAGCCACTTGGAGTCATGCTTGTAGCAATGAGATCGCACAGCTGAGAGGCTACACCGAGCGCAGGGAAGGCTCCGCCACTATACACGTTACGTCTGAGCCTATTGGGCGCTGACCTCTACTGTTGAAGTCAGCGCCCAATAGGCTCAGACAAGCATGACTCCAAGTGTCTGTTTGTGAGTATATTGATTTTAATAAACGGCTGTTACCAGCTTATCCACACGGAGAGCATTAGATTTCTTTTTGCTTCTTTGCTTATGTGGTGATCTCTATGTGCCCTGTGTGAAAGTGGCACCATCGCTGTTACCTTGTCTCTGTGCATCCGTCTGAGACCTCCTTACCATTTGGCGACATCTGCCTGTGACCCCAGAGGGGTAAAAAAGCTGTTTTTGACTCAGCGTTCTGGGTCAAATCTTAAGGTGAGAGGGATTGATCTTTGGTGGCGGTGGAGTGAAGCACAATATCATATATTAATCACGTCTGTGGTGGCCATTATTTTGAGGATTAAAAAGCACCTATTTATGGACATTTAATTTCATGATTTTGAGTGTATGCACATATTGATTTATTGACACTTAATTATTTTTTGATTTTTTTTGTGTGATATTGGGAAGCACTTATGAGGATTAAAAAGCACCTATTTATGGACATTTAATTTCATGATTTTGAGTGTATGCACATATTGATTTATTGACACTTAATTATTTTTTGATTTTTTTTGTGTGATATTTTTTGTGTGATATTGGGAAGCACTTATATTTAAGGTCATTGAGTTTGCTTATTATTTACACATATTGTCATTATACATATAATTTTTTGTTTTTGACGTATTCACTATTAATTTTTCTGGCGCAGCACCTGTTTGTTTTGAATTACTTATATGCAACACCTTGCCTAGAGCTTGTACAAAGACTAATAAGGTGGGTCATGTGATCCACCCCCTTGAGGAAGTGTTTGCTCTGACACAAATTAGTCAGGTGTTTTTCTCACAGCTCCTGTCTTAATATATTGTATAATTGATGGATTGCCAAAAATATGACTGTATGTCTTAATCCATTAATTCTAGAAGTCAGCACCAACTTTAATCTTACAAGTGACCTATTTGTTTGTTGCCTGTTGTAAGTGCTTTTGCACCAATTTGTGACTTTCAAGTTGCAGTCTATGTTTATACCATCCAGGGCAGACTGTAGGCTGTGGAAACAAGCTAAACTGAGGACTTTGCCTTAAAGCGGAGTTCCACCCAAAAGTGGAACTTCCGCTTTAGGGAGTCCTGACCCCCTGACATGACACATTTGGCATGTCATTTTTTTGGGGGGGGGGGAGTGGGTACCTAGTTTTGACAGGTACCCGCTCCCACTTCCGCTCGGAGCGCCGCGGCGCCCTGAACGGAAGTTCTCCTCTCCCCCTCCCTCCCTGCAATCTTCTGGGACACGTCAGAGGTCCCAGAAGATTGCCGGCCAATCAAGACGTGCAGCACGACTCGCGCATGCGCAGTGGATACCCGGCTGTGAAGCCGCAAACTGTCACAGCCGGGTGCCCACAGCAGTGATGCCGGCGCTGAGAGAGAGGATCGAGGCTTCGGGCGGCCGCATCGCTGGACCGTTGGACAGGTGAGTAATTGGCTGGAACTCCGCTTTAAGTTATCCTACCATGAGAAAAGTATTGGGGCTGCTATTGTGTCTTGCATCAATGTTTTTTTAAGTCGCAGAAAAATTTCAGAACTCCTTAAATTCACACTTGTTTTAGATTAGTGACTTAGAAAGCACTGATACCAATGCTTCAGCATGACAGCCAGTCGACAATCATTTTAGGATGATTTGAGAAGCAATGGCAGCCTCCATGATTCTCTGATGACAGATTTTCTTTAAGGACCAATTTACATAAGTATCCACTGTGGATCACTTTTCACGAAGTGCTGAAGGCATAGCTGACAGGCATTTAGGAGGCAATACTGCTGCCTTCTTATTGACTGTTTTTTTTTTGACAACCAAATGGGCTGTTTAAATTAGAATATTGCGCTGCAGCCATGACTTTAAATTACCTTTGTCACATTTAAAGAGGTCAAACAACATGCCCAGATGCTAGTAAAAAAAGTGAGGTTAAGTAAATAGCCTAAGTATCTTTTAAAAGCCACATTTTGTAGAGTTTTGAAAGGACTGGCTTCAATTTAGTATTAAAAGTAAGGTAACAACACTTCAACATTTATTATTAGAGTACAAGGGCTTTGAAGATTGATGATATATATTTTTCTGACAGCTAATGTTTTAATGGAATGCTGTGCTGCTTCCACAATCTTAAAAACAACCTCTTTGTCACCAATTTACAAGTTCAAAATGTGGACATTCCTTATCCAGTCTTGATAATCTGGGATCCACATGTTCATCTCCATCTATTAAAAATGACAGGTAAGAAGTATTTACTAAAATTTTAAAATAAGTTCCCAATTCTGAAGTTGGGAACGTATCTATCAAAATTGGGTTTGTTTAACGCTCAGGATTATACTGAGAAATTCTGAGTTGTGGGCAAGCACTGAATACTTCAGGGTTAAAAGGAAGTATTTTTGAATATGTTGATGCTGTAAAATGTTGATTTTGTAAAAATGAATGCTGATAAAATCAACCAATTATACACACAATACTAATATTGACAATTGCATGACAACTTATACTTATAACAGCTATAAGGAGTAACGTTCTTATGCCCAAGGCTGACTATAAATGGATAATATATTTTCATTCAGCCGGTGGGCTGAATTAAAAAAAAACGAATGGATACCTCCATCCACACAATCAAGAGTAATAGAAGAATACTCCCCACTGAGACTATGTATTCTGACAGCAGGCACTCAAACATTGCCTCTCGATCAAACTCATTAGGTTAACTTCTGATGAGTTGGAGCAGCTACACATGGATCAAAATTTGTCCGGTCTCTGTTGAACTGTAAACTTTACAATCCATCTATCCAGTTTTAGACAAATAGAACACTAAAGAAAAATACGAAAATACACAAATTTTATTTGCAGAAAAATTTAGTTTTTTCTTTTTATAAAGGTTTCCACACAAGATCAACACAGATTCCATTCAAAATTCACACCCAGATCCACCCAAAATTCACATTTTTCTAATTTGAATACATTTTAAAAATGTATGAATCTTGTGTGAAAATATTTACAGCATTGAAAGGCAAAAATACTTTTCTCGTGAAACATAAAACTATATACTATTTCTGAACTTTTATCTCAATGTGATCTATACTCCCCCTTATCTGAATACCTTAACCTACTGGATATCAAATGCATAAGGCATGTTATAATCTCTTGAAAGCAAAGCTAATGTAATGTGACAAGAAAATACACGTTTTGTACGGTAGTTTGTTTTCTGGCCAAAAATAGACTTTTTAGCCATTTTTAAAATGTGATTTCCTGCTGACAAATAAAAGACCTTAGCAAACTTGAATCCTTAATAGCAAGGACTATTTTTCTTCAGTGTTGTGCTGCAGGTTTATTTTGAAGTCAATGTTATGCTAATATGTATTGGCCTAATAAAGATCTTTAACCACTTCCTGTCCATGGCAATTTTAAACATTTTTCACACCCATTAAAATCAGCATTTTTGCTAGAAAATTACTTAGACTCTCAAACATGATATATTTTCTGAAAGCAGAGGCTCTGAAGAATAAAAAGGGGGCTGTTACAAATATTTATGTCAACCAATATTTGTGCAGCCATTTGTTAAATGCAGATCATGGAAATAAACACTGAAATAATTTTTTCTGCACCCAAACACAATACTCAATTTTTGTAAGTTATAAAATATGATGTTGTGTTAAGTAAATAGATGCTAAACATGTCAAGACTCAAAATTGCACACCCCTAGGAAATGATGATGAACAAAAGTACCTAAATGTTTTCATGGGTGACACTTTAAAAGACTTTATGGGTTATTTATTTAGCCTAAATTGTGAAATATGGTGCTAAAAATATAGCGATGACTCTGATGTTCCTGATGATACCTCACATGTGTGGTTCAATTGCTGTTTGCATTAGCGCAGAGGGATAGGAGTGCTTTTATATATATTTTTTTTATTTAATAAAAAGGGCTAAAAAGACCCTATGTGATAGGAAGGTGAGAGATACTCTTTATGGAAACATCAGGTGTCCATCAGAGCAGCTAATCAAGCATGGGGGTGGTCTTTCTCAATACTGTAAACCAGCTGCAACCATAAGCTTGGCATAACCACTAGCTGACATGACATACAGTATATCAACAGTATATACAATAGATAGCAAGTGGTTAATGTCCTCTAAACATGAGCCAGCTCTCATAATCATTCTATCTCTCCTACAGAAGGATACAATTAGACTTAATTAATATTAAAGCCCAGCTCAACAATTTTTTTTTTCATTTTTTACATAGAGGGGCTAGCAATAAAAATTAGAAATAGATTCTTGCTGTTATAGCAGCATCTCAGTGCCACTTTCTGCATCGACAACTGTCCAGCACTGGAAAAGACTTAAAGAAGAAGAAAATATCCTGCATGACTGGTTAACTTGTCTTTACTTCTTAAGCATATTCACAAAAAAAATACTTTTTAAAAAATAAAATAATAATGAATAAATAATGTCAATATTTTCAAGCTGGCAGCAAGCCTTAAAGTTATATCCAAAGCCCTTTTCACATTTTATCTATATTATGCAATGTTTAAAACCCCCTTCAGATCTGTGTCCTGTTGAAAAGATGTACCTTTACTTTCCGTTCACAAGACACAGCTTGAAATAAAGGGAAATCCTAAGAAAGAGAACATTTCATCTTAGTTGTCACTGAACATGTGCCCCTATTGGTTTCCACCTCCTGCCTTGGTGGCTATAAAACCTTGGAATATCCCATCATGTTATGTCTCCATGGTCACCAGAACCGAACAAAAAAAATCACTGTCTCCATCAAGAATACATACAGCAATACAAACCAGACATAGGTGCTAACCCGTTCTAACTTCATCTAGAACCTTAGGGGGAAAAAAATGTTTTCTTACTCTACCTTCGTGAACCTAGCTCTATCCAGATATCCCTGTGTTTATGCTGTAGGTAACCTGGGAGTCTGTGATATCCAGAGTCACCAGCTGTGCAAAAAGTGTCTTTTATTTGAAAGTCAGTTTTTTGCTATACCCAATTCCACACCTTGCACATCACTATTGAACTCCAAATATGATAAGCCAACTCACTGAGCCATTATGGAATGTGGGAGGCAATAGGAAGAGCTCTGACTTCTGAGGAGACATGCCACAACCTCTCTGCTTACATGTATTCTGATGATACCCTCAGTGCCTGTCACCACTAGAGCTGCTGTTTGTCTGACAGATACCAATTTGCTGAAGGCATAGTGGGGAATGCACACCTGTAAACAGGGCTTTTGGTGTGTAAGCCATTCTTAACAAAGTCCAAGTTTTATGGAGTGGTATAAAAAAATGAGCATCAATTTTTTTCTGGTTTAAGCAGCTATTTAACCCGCTTATGAAACAAACCAAAAAGTCTGCATGCAAACAAATTCAATTTAAAAATACAGTAACAACTGTGACAAAACTGTTTTTCTTTGACTAGAGGGTCTATATTTAAATTCTTGATTAGCTACAGTATCATTATAAATAATGTCTAATGCAACAATGTTTCTGCTTGGCACAGTAAGACGAACAAGAAAAATAAAAATCTGATGGGAAAATATTACTTTATTTGTGTTACTTTTTGTTTCTGTTATCCCACTGCCAAAGCTATCATGCTCATATTTTTATTAATAACAAAGTGTGAAAAGTGCACCTGAAACCTGTCTAAACCAGATACAGGGTATTTAAAGCATGGCTGCTTATGACATATCTAGTTACAGGCTGACCATTCATAGTTCCATGCATTCTGCCAGGAATGCTATTAAAGCAAAATCAAGAATTGCACATACCAGCCTGGCAATGAAGGTGATATTGTAGTTGGCAAAACACGACAAACTGATTTTCTAAATTTAACTACCTCTAACTTCTTGTTAAGGTTTTCTTAGCACACTTAACTAGATTGTAAACATATAAGAACAACTCCACCCAAAAGAGAACTTTTGTTGAGATATAAGTCCAGTTCCAAGTAAGGGAAACTCATCACACAACCACAGATATCAAAGCAGCAGAGCTCAGCCAAGTTACTCTTGTCACCAGACCAGACCATGACCCCATATATTGATTGGAGAATCCATTAAAGGGGGCACAATGTCTCTACTAATATAGTATTTCTTTAAATAAGGAACATGGAGAACAGAAGCTCCTGAGCTGGGGCAATCTTGAACCCTGTCCAACATCAACAACTTCCTCTAAATCCAACCAGCTTTGTTTCTAAGTGAAGAAGGGTGCTGAATGATGTCATCCCCAAACCAGCTTGATCATGAGAACAATAAACTCCTGAATTTTGGCCAGCAGTTTACAGAATCCGTTCACCTAAACCAGAGATTTTTTTTTTTTTTTTGGTGAAAAAGAGTTACACTACATTACAGTTTCTTTCAGGTCTTAGGGTTCCAGTGCTGAGCACTGTGTACTTGAGTTCCAATGCCTGTACACTTCTAATATTATTTACAAAGGGGTCCCACTCTCTCTCTTTAATGTTACTTACTTAGTTGAGAATGCAGCAGGTTGAGTACATGAGCCTAGAACTAAAGTGGGTAAACCTTGTCATTGGATGTAAAAATGTAGTTAGTGATATATCTCACTAGGTTCGATAAGTAATAGAAAAATCACTTTTCAGCATAACAAGAAATAAGAAAACAAAAATGCAGTCCAATGTAGCTTATTTGACACCACACATGCGCTGTATATCAATTAATTGATTTATACTGGTGCTTTTGTGAAGCCATCTAGTATTGTAATACTAATACTGCACGGTTTTCATGTAAGCAGCTGATCAGGAAAGTCTAGAAGGACAGACATGAATGTGTTTCCAATAGTAGCCAAATTCTTGCATAACTTTTGTAACTGGAACCAAACACACTAGTTAGAAGATGATTGGCTGCTATGAACAGTGCATACATGTTTGCTGTTACAGTCTATGTAGTGAAACTTACATTACCATAGTTATGTATTAACCACTTTCCCACCGGAGGATTTTGCAGCTTAAAGACCAGACCCCTTTTTTCAACTTGGCACTTCGTGACTTTAACTGATAATTGCTCGGTCATGCAATGCTGTACCTAAACGAAATTTACGTCCTTTTTTTCTCACAAACAGAGCTTTCTTTTGGTGGTATTTGATCGCCTCTGCGCTTTTTATTTTTTGCGATATTAATAAAAAAAGAGCGAAAATTTTGCAAAAAAATGACATTTTCAACTTTGTCTTTTAAAAAATATCCAATATACTCAATTTATGTCATTTTTTTTTGCCAAAATATATTTAGCTACATGTCTTTGACAAAAAAAAAATCAATGAGCGTATTTTTATTGGTTTGCGCAAAAGTTATAGCGTCTACAAACTATGGTGTAAATAGTGAAATTTACGCAGCTTTAATTTCTGACTGCCAATCTCATTTCATGAAGTGCTAAAATGGCGGGGCAGTACAAAACCCCCCCAAACTACCACTTTTTGGAAAGTAGACATCCTAAGGAATGTCCTGACAGGCATGTTGAGCTCATTGAATATTTCATTTTTTTGTCACAGGTGTTTGAAAAATGACTAAAAAAAATTTTTTTTTTTTTTTTACACAAAGTTGTCATTGAAATGATATATTGCTCACACATGCCATGGGTATATGTGTAATTACACCCCAAAATATATTCTGCTGCTTCTCCTGAGTACAGGGATACCACATATGTGGGACTTTTTGGGAGCCTAGCTGTGTAGGGGTCCCCAAAAACAAATCACCACCATCAGAATTTCAAAGGGCGTACATTTTTCATTGCATTTTCTCACTACCTCTAACGGTTTAGGAGGCCCTGAAATGTCAAGATACCACAAAACCCCCCCAAATGACCCCATTTTGGAAAGTAGACACCCCAAGCTGTTTGCTGAGAGGCATGGTGAGTCCATGGAATATTTTATATTTTGCCACAAGTTTTGTGAAAATTACAATTTTTTTTTTTAATTTTTTTTTTTTACACAACGTTGTCACTAAAAGATAAATTTCTCACACATGACATGTGTATATGTGGAATGACACCCCAAAATACATTCTGCTGCTTCTCCTGAGTATGGGGATACCCCATGTGTGAGACTTTCTGGGAGCCTAGCTGTGTACAGGACCGCAAAAGCCAATCAACACTCTCAGGTTTTCTAATGGCGTAAATTGTTCATGTCATCTCTGCACTACCTGTCACAGTTTCGCAGGCCCTAAAATTCCAAGATAGCACAAAACCCCCCCAAATGACCCCATTTTGGAAAGTAGACACCCCAAGCTATTTGCTGAGAGGCATGGTGAGTCCATGGAATATTTTATATTTTGCCACAAGTTCCGGGAAATATATATATATATATATATATATATTTTTTTTTTTTACACAAAGTTGTCAGTAAATGATATATTGCTCACACATGCCATGGGTATATGTGAACTGACACCCCAAAATACATTCTGCTGCTTCTCCTGAGTACAGGGATACCCCATGTGTGAGACTTTTTTGCAGTCTAGCCGAGTACAGGACCCCGAAAACCAACCTCCACTTTCAGGCTTTCCAAGGGCGTAAATTGTTGATTTCACTCCTGACTACCTATCACAGTTTCGGAGGCCCTAAAATTCCAAGATAGCACAAAACCCCCCCAAATGACCCCATTTTGGAAAGTAGACACCCCAAGCTATTTGCTGAGAGGCATGGTGAGTCCATGGAATATTTTATATTTTGCCACAAGTTCCGGGAAATATATATATATATATATATATTTTTTTTTTTTACACAAAGTTGTCAGTAAATGATATATTGCTCACACATGCCATGGGTATATGTGAACTGACACCCCAAAATACATTCTGCTGCTTCTCCTGAGTACAGGGATACCCCATGTGTGAGACTTTTTTGCAGTCTAGCCGAGTACAGGACCCCGAAAACCAACCTCCACTTTCAGGCTTTCCAAGGGCGTAAATTGTTGATTTCACTCCTGACTACCTATCACAGTTTCGGAGGCCCTAAAATTCCAAGATAGCACAAAACCCCCCCAAATGACCCCATTTTGGAAAGTAGACACCCCAAGCTATTTGCTGAGAGGCATGGTGAGTCCATGGAATATTTTATATTTTGCAACAAGTTCCGGGAAATATATTATTATTATTTTTTTTTTGTTTTTTTTACACAAAGTTGTCAGTAAATGATATATTGCTCACACATGCCATGGGTATATGTGAAATGACACCCCAAAATACATTCTGCTGCTTCTCCTGAGTACAGGGATACCCCATGTGTGAGACTTTTTTGCCGTCTAGCCGAGTACAGGACCCCGAAAACCAACCTCCACTTTCAGGCTTTCCAAGGGCGTAAATTGTTGATTTCACTCCTGACTACCTATCACAGTTTCGGAGGCCCTAAAATTCCAAGATAGCACAAAACCCCCCCAAATGACCCCATTTTGGAAAGTAGACACCCCAAGCTATTTGCTGAGAGGCATGGTGAGTCCATGGAATATTTTATATTTTGCCACAAGTTCCGGGAAATATATTATTATTATTTTTTTTTTGTTTTTTTTACACAAAGTTGTCAGTAAATGATATATTGCTCACACATGCCATGGGTATATGTGAAATGACACCCCAAAATACATTCTGCTGCTTCTCCTGAGTACAGGGATACCCCATGTGTGAGACTTTTTTGCCGTCTAGCCGAGTACAGGACCCCGAAAACCAACCTCCACTTTCAGGCTTTCCAAGGGCGTAAATTGTTGATTTCACTCCTGACTACCTATCACAGTTTTGGAGGCCATGAAATGCCAAGACAGCACAACCCCCCCCCAAATGACCCCTTTTCGGAAAGTAGACAACCTGAGCTATTTGCAGAGAGGCATGTTGAGTATTTTGCAGATCTCACTTTTTGTCACAAAGCTTTGGAAATTGAAAAAAGAGGAAAAAAAATGCATTTTTCTGTTTTTTCTTCATTTTCCAAAAAAAATTAGAGCTGCAAAATACTCACCATGCCTCTCAGCAAATAGATTGGAGTGTCTACTTTGCAAAATGGGGTAATTTGGGGGGGTTTTGTGCCATCTTGGCTTTTTATGGACTTCAAAAGTGTGATAGGTAGTAAGGAGTGAGATCAACAATTTACGCCCTTGGAAAGCCAAAAGGTGCGCATTGGTTTTCCGGGTCCTGTACGCGGCTAGACTGGCAAAAAGTCTCACACATGGGGTATCATTGTACTCAGGAGAAGCAGCAGAATGTATTTTGGGGTGTCATTTCACATAAACCCATGGCATGTGTGAGCAATATATCATTTACTGACAACTTTGTGTAAAAAAAAATAAAAAAATAAAAAAAATTTTTTTTCCCGAAACTTGTGGCAAAATATAAACTATTCCATGGACTCACCATGCTTCTCAGCCAGTAGCTTGGAGTGTCTACTTTGCAAAATGGGGTCATTTGGGGGGGTTTTGTGCTATCTTGAAATTTCAGGGCCTCTGAAACTCTGACAGGTAGTCAGGGGTAAAATCAGCAATTTACGCCATTAGAAAACCTGAAGATGTGGACTGGTTGTCGGGGTCGCGTACACAGCTAGGCTCCCAAAAAGTCTCACACATGGGGTATCCCTGTACTCAGGAGAAGCAAAAGAATGTATTTTGGGGTGTCATTTCACATATTCCCATGGCATGCATGAGCAATATATCATTTAGTGACAACTTTCTGTAAAAAAACAACAACAAAAAAAATAATAATAATTTTCCCGAAACTTGTGGCAAAATATAAAATACTCCATGGACTCACCATGCCTCTCAGAAAAAAGCTTTGGGTGTCTACTTTTCAAAAAGGGGTCATTTGGGGGGTGTTTGAACTGTCCCGGCATTTTATGCTCAATCTTAGCCACACATCACCCACTCTTCTAACCACTTGAAAATCAAGCCTTTTCTGTGCCTTTTTGTTTACATGAAAAAATATTTTTTTTTTACTAGAAAATTACTTTGAACCCCCAAACATTATATATTTTTTTAAAGCAGAGGCCCTATAGAATAAAATGGTGGATGTTGCAAATTTTTTTGTCACACGGTATTTGCGCACAGATTTTCCAAACGCAATTTTTGTGAAAAAAATACATTTTTTTTAATTTATTGCACAAATACACTATATAATTCCAATTTTTTTGGTAAAATTTAAAAGATGATCTTATGCCGAGTTCATAGACACCTAACATGACATGCTTTAAAAATTGCGCATGCCTGCGCAGCGGCAAAAACATACGTACATTTTTAAAAACCTTTAAAAGTCTCTACAGGTTACCACGTTAGACTTACAGAGGAGGTCTACTGCAAGAATTACTGCACTCGATCTGGCGATCGCGGCGATACCTCACATGCATGCTGCAATTGCGGTTTACATATGACACTAGACCACCGCTTGCGTGCGCCATTGCGCGCAAGCACCGGGGGAAAGGGGGGGGGCTCAATTTTTTTTTTTTTTTTCTTTTTTCTTTTGCTTTTTTATGTTATTTTGACACCTTTCCTTTCATTTTTTTTTTTTAAATCATTTTTATTGTTATCACAGTGAATTTAAATATCCCCCATGATAGCAATCTGTGGTGACAGGTACTCTTTTTTAAAAAAATTGGGGTCTTTTAGACTCTAGATCTCTCCTCTGACCTTAACGCATCTGACCACACCAAAATTGGTGTGATAAAATACTTTCCCAATTTCCCAATGGCCCTGCTTATTTCTGGCGAAACAGAAGTCATGAAATGCTCGTAGCCTCCGGCATCTTAGGCCATAGAGATGATTGGAGCCATTCTCATCTCCAATTAGCTCTATGGTTAGACAATTGAACCACCGGCTGCACTCTCGGGTTAACCGGTGGGACAGGAGAGCCCGAGAAAAACCACGGAAGGCTGCGGAAGGCGGCGGTGGGGGGGGGGGAGGCCCCTCCCACTGCATGTAAAAGCAGTCTAGCGGCCAATTACCTGCTAGGATTGCTTTTACATGTAAGCCGACCGCTGGCTGTAAAAAACGATACCAAGATGATGCCTAAATCTGCAGGCATCATCCTGGTATAACCACTCAAAGTCCAGCAACGTACCAGTACATTGCTGGTCCTTGTTTGGCATATAGGTTTTTTTTTTTTTCATGCAGCCTGTGGGCTGAACGGAAAAAAAGAGAACCTATCAGAAATCAGCACAGGAATAATGCGTAGTATTACTCATCATTAACCGCCCAAACAACCACCCACTGAATTTAATGATGGGTATACACGACACTATCCACGTATACCAAAATAGGATTTTAACTGCAGTGCTGAAATCAGAAAATCACCACAGCTGCTATCAGCAAAGGTATCCATATATGCTGAGCGCAAACACTGTTTGTGTCAGAATATATAAAATCAATGCGTGGTAGCCGACGAGTACCTGCTAGAGAAACAGGTCACAAAAGAATGAAAAAACAAAGGACATTAAAAAAAAGTACAGTAGGAAGAGTAGGACATATAAAATGACTGACACAACAAAAGTTTTTGGATTCTCATCATTAACCGCCCAAACAACCACCCACTGAATTTAATGATGGGTATACATGGCGCTATCCACGTATACCAAAATAGGATTTTAACTGCAGTGCTGAAATCAGAAAATCACCACAGCTGCTATCAGCAAAGGTATCCATATATGCTGAGCGCAAACACTGTTTGTGTCAGAATATATAAAATCAATGCGTGGTAGCCGACGAGTACCTGCTAGAGAAACAGGTCACAAAAGAATGAAAAAACAAAGGACATTAAAAAAAAGTACAGTAGGAAGAGTAGGACATATAAAATGACTGACACAACAAAAGTTTTTGGATTCTCATCATTAACCGCCCAAACAACCACCCACTGAATTTAATGATGGGTATACACGGCGCTATCCACGTATACCAAAATAGGATTTTAACTGCAGTGCTGAAATCAGAAAATCACCACAGCTGCTATCAGCAAAGGTATCCATATATGCTGAGCGCAAACGCTGTTTGTGTCAGAATATATAAAATCAATGCGTGGTAGCCGACGAGGGACCTGCAAGAGAAACAGGTCACAAAAGAATGAAAAAACAAACTAAGGACATTGAAAAAGTACAGTAGGAAGGAGAAGGACATATAAAATTACTGACACAACAGTTTTTGGATCCTTTTATTTTTCTAACTGTTTCTTGATTTGGGACTGCGATCTTCTGCGATCTTCTCTTCCAGCTTGGGTCTCTCAAAATGTCGATGGACATCCAACATCTTTCGAGACCCTGTGTTTATGTGCCCTACACTGTGTCGTGCTGTACCCTACGCTAATACTCCACTAGTGTATGGTAGCGCTCGAAACATTCCCCGATGCAGAGACCAGGTTGGTCAGGACATTTGGGACAATAATAACGGGTGTCACGCCTAAATCCGCGCCTGCTACAGACACGACATCTTTTTTGGGGGTATCTTTGGGTAGGGGTACTCGGGAGGACATAAGGAAAATGCCTCTCATGCAGCCGGCTCACTGCATCTGGAAGGGGAAGTTGGGCAGGCATGCCTCCTGGGTACAGGTAGGCAAGGATGATCTCTTCCTGGAATTCCCGGAAAGATCCAGTTCGTCCTGACGCCCTGTATAGGACAAAGGCGTTCAGCATAGCCAATTGGTAAAGGTAAACAGACACTTTTTTGTACCAGCGTCTGGCTTTACGGGCAACTAAATACGGCGCCAAAAGCTGGTCGTTAAGGTCCACCCCTCCCATGTTAAGGTTATATTCGTGGACACAGAGGGGTTTCTCCACAACGCCAGTTGCCGTAGTGATTTGGATCGTCGTGTCTGCGTGAAGGGAGGACAGAACATAAACATCCCGTGTATCCTTCCACTTCACCGCAAGCAATTTGTCCGTTTTCAAGCAGGCTCTCGCCCCCCGACTAAGACGGGAATTTACAAGCCGTTGGGGGAAGCCCCGGCGATTAGGTCGCACGGTGCCACATGCGCCAATTTGTAAATCGAGAAGGTGACTAAATAGTGGCACGCTTGTATAAAAGTTGTCCACGTACAAATGGTACCCCTTTCCGGATAAGGGTGACACCAAGTCCCAAACGATCTTACCGCTGCTCCCTATGTAGTCTGGGCAGTTGGGGGGCTCCACACAGCTATCTTTTCCCTCATAGACCCGGAAACTAACTGTATAGCCTGTGGCCCTGTCACACAATTTATACAGTTTGACCCCGTACTTGGCACGCTTGCTGGGGAGGTACTGTTTCATAGCAAGGCGGCCAGTAAATTTAATCAGGGACTCGTCAACGCAGACAACTTGTTCGGGGGTAAACAAGGCTGCAAACCGCTGATTGAAGTGGTCTATGAGGGGCCGAATTTTGTGGAGCCGATCGTATTCAGGGTCTCCCCGAGGACGACAGATTTCATTGTCGCTGAAATGCATGAATCGCAGAATTTGCTCGTATCTCCCCCTGGACATGGAGGCAGAGTACATGCGCATATAGTGAACTGGGCTAGTGGACCAATATAGCCGCAATTCACTCTGTTTAGTTATGCCCATGTGGAGGGAAAGGCCCAGAAAGATCTTAAATTCGGAAACCGTTATAGGTTTCCAGCCGAATTGTCTGGCAAGGTGTGAATTTGGGTTGGCGGCGATGAACTGTTGTGCATACAAATTTGATTGATCCACAATCGATCTGTAAAGATCTTCCGTGAAGAACAGCTCATAAAAGTTTAGGGGCGTAAAACCAGCTGTCTCCACGTGGATTCCAGGTTGGGCGGTGAATGGGGGAAGTACTGGCGCTGTAGTATCGGTGGGTTGCCAATTAGGATATGCCAGCGCATCAGGGAGGGCACTATGGGCTCTACGGGCCTGTCTACGAATACGCGGTGGCTGCGGGCCACTACTTGTGCTAGCCACCGCACCAGCTTCAACTGCACTTAGGGGACTCGCCACGTCACCAGGTCTTACTGCAGTGCTGGTTGTACTAGGTCCAGGTTGTACTAGGCCGCTGGCGCTTGCCAGGTCGCCAGAAAAATGAGCGGCACTAGTACCCACACTCTGCTCCATACGAGCACCCTGCGATTCCTGCATCTCAACAACTTCAGAATGGGGTCGGGTACGCCTGGGTCTAACAGGGACCCATCTGTCGTCGGAGCTATCTGTCAGGGAGCCGCTGCCGTCATCAGGTTCATATACTGACACTAATTCGGTCATTGTAGCTTCCCCTTCGCTATCAGATGACTCGGTCAGCATATAACTGAGAAGCTCTTCATCCCTGTACGAACGTTTGGTCATTTTGGCAACTAAATTTACTCGTACAGTGATGCGACTCACAGGTAATAAAAGCACCTGGTTGTCGAAGATTATTTCAAGCGCTACAAAAAAAACTGCTAATGCTAGCAGGGATCAGGCCTGACTCTGCTAACACAGCGGTTTTGTGTCTTGTGTTTTTTTGCAAGTGACAGTAATCTATTGATTACTACACTTGCCTGGGTGAAAGGGTTAAACGCAGGTGCTGGCCGGAATCAGTACTGATCGTGCAAACACCGCGTTTTGGGAACCCTAAACTATGGGGGCGCTAGTATAGTTCTGATCAGATCAGATATTGATCTGTTCAAACACTATACTAGAAAGGGAAGTGTAGGTGCGTGCGTGCGTGCGTGTGTGGCAATCAAGGGGTTACTTCTAAACTATGCGCTGGGGATCTGGGGGGGGTGGCGGGGACCCTAAACCTCCTTTGGGAAAGAAACTAGCTAGCTAGCGCAACCTCAAGTCACAATGACACCAATACAAAATACAGTAAAAACAGTATATTATGTGTGTATTAGTGCTAATGTGACAGAGGGTGTAGGGGTTAACGGGATGTGATCAGGGGGGGATCAGGGGTTTAAATCTTTATTGGAAGGGGCTGGCGGGTATCCTAAGGATAAAAGGAACGGTGGCAAGCGCTAAACCTGGTCACAAGTCACACTTATACAGGTATATAGAAAATGCTATATACTGTATACAGTGTGTGTTATGGCAGGGGGTGTAGGGGTGATCAGGGGGGGATCAGGGGATTAAATCTTTATTGGGCGGGTGGCGGGGACCCTAAACCTCCTTGGGACACAAACTTAGTCGCCTGCGCTAATTCTGATCACAATCACACTAATACAAAAATACAAAAACACTGTATATTACGTTTGTATTAGTGCTGATGTGACAGAGGGTGTAGGGGTTAACTAGCGGTGATCAGGAGGGGATCAGGGGGGATCAGGGGCTTAAATCTTTATTAGGGGGGGGTGGTGGGTAATTCAAGTGGAAAAAGGGGGGTCGCAAGCGCTAGACCTGACCACAAATCACACTTATACGGGTATATAGCAAAATGCTATATACTGTATACGGTGTGTGTTATGGCAGGGGGTGTAGGGGTGATCAGGGGGGGGTCAGGGGCTTAAATCTTTATTGGGCGGGTGGCGGGGACCCTAAACCTTCTTGGGACAGAAACTTAGTCGCCTGCGCTAATTCTGATCACAATCACACTAATACAAAAATACAATAACACCGTATATTGCGTTTGTATTAGTGCTGATGTGACAGAGGGTGTAGGGGTTAACTAGCGGTGATCAGGGGGGGGTCAGGGGAGATCAGGGGCTCAAATCTTTATTAGGGGGGGGTGGGGGGTAATTCAAGTGGAAAAGGGGGGGTCGCAAGTGTTACACCTGTTCACAAATCACACTTATACAGGTATATAGGTATATGCTATATGCTGTATATAGTGTGTGTTGTGTCAGGTGCTGTAGGGGTTAATCGGGGGGGCGATCGGGGGTGAAATGTGCCTATCTAACTGTGTGTGGGTGTGCTTGGTGCAGTACTCACAGTAAGATGTGCTCTCCTCTCACGCTGGATCCAAAAAGACCGTTGTGGGGGGAGGGCACATCTCCTCTAAGCCTGTGTTTACATTTCACAGGCTTAGAGGGAGATCTGATTGGGCAGGACCGATCAACAGGTCCAGACCAAAAATGATTGGCCTGGACCTGATGACTGATCGGTTCTGAACCCAATCGAGCCATCGGTGTCGGCGGGCACGCGCGGGAGCGCGCACAGGACCGGCAGGAAGTAGCGACGTAGACCTACGTCACTCTGCCTGGCCGGGGCCGACTGCCGCAGTAAATATACTGTGCGCAGTCGGCAAGTGGTTAAGAAAAACTATTCTGAGTTCTTTAACTGAAAAATTGTCCTTTGTGGTTTATTTGCAGCATTTAGAAGCTGTTAAATTTGGAGTACATAAGCTTAACAGAATGGTTTCAGTCAGAGCTCCCATGCTCAAATGCTGACTGTCCTGAGACATGTTACTCATGTACAGTATTTATCATGCTACATTCTTCTACAAATGTATGCTTTAAGCTTTTTGCATGAACAGGATATCAAAAAGGGAAATATTTCTTTATAATTGGAAGCATAAGGCTCTCAAGCACATGTTTTAGATTAAGTATACAATCTTGGGTTGGTGTTTCTTCATTGTTTACCAGAATATATAAACTGTGCACATAAAATTTACATAATAAGCCCATAATAAGTCAATCTAACTAATAGCATACAAATGTTTGCATACCATGGATTTTCTTTTTTTAAATCTAATAGCAGTACTATTTGTGTTCTCAGCACTTTGATGATTATTGCTAAATTCTTTTCTTTGAAAAGGCAGTTATTCTATTTTACAGTTTTAAAAAGAGATACATCAAATGACACCCAAGTCCACATAACTTTCTGCTTCTTGAAGGCATATTTATTGCTGATTTTTTATGTTCTGCATATAAGTTTTCTGGAAATGCTGAAATGGCTTATTGTCTTTCTTAGGTAATCAAATATCAGAGCAAAATGTAATAGGGAATCATATTTTGCAGTTAATGGGTCAATATACTAAACACATTGCAAATAAAAATCTAAAATATGAATTATATGTTGTTATCTTGTTCCATGTCTAACAGAATCTGTGGCATGTAAAATCTCTTTTGAATTGTTCCGAAAGCACCAGGTTACAGCCAGTTAGAGGACTAAAGCATACAACAGGTGGCCTGGTGTGATATACTCCTATATTGTCAGCATCCACTGGATTTTTATCTCAGGATTTCAATAATATACCCTGTGGTTTCTAAAGAGACTGTCACTAGGGGGAAGATGGGCAAAAATCACTAGGGGGAAGATGGGTAGCATCATAGGTAATTGCAGGAACCAAGAGTTGCACATACTTGCAGCAGCCTCTCCCCAAACCTTCCTATCTTAGTTGAATTCTGGGTGTTCTGACAGGCAAAACTCTGACATTTCCAGTTAGTGCCAGGGCTTGACACCAAGCCTATTTTTTTCCCACACATTCCTGCTGGCCAATTAACATAGACAGCCATATTGGCCAATAGAAATGCAGGAGGTAGAAAGGGGCAGGCAATTCTTAAAATGTGGTCATGACAGGAAGGCTGCCGGTATGTAGATGAATCTTTAAGTGACTGCGTTTCATATTTTTAGCACTTTTTACTTCTTCTCCCAGTTTTAGGCTGGTTTCACAATGGTGCAAATTCGCATGTCAGGAGCCTGTGACTGACTCTCAATGCCGTTTCACACAGCTCCAGGACAGCTGCGGAGCAATTTGCACAAAATTTGTGTGCATCTTCTGGTCTGTTTTAGGTCCAAATTCAGCCAATATTTGGACTTGAAACAATGAACATGAGGCACTGGACCTCCTGCTGTGAGCCACCCCACAATCCAGTGTGAATCCAGCCTTACATTTATCTGGAAAGAAATTTCCATTGATATTTTGCTACTAAAATAGTCTACTCAAGTTAGCTGCAAAAATGTCTAATAGAGAGATTAGACAAGGCTAGTCCAATCCCATGATGAGATAGTGGCTTAATAACAATTCAACACCACAGTGATAGCTGAGCCTTCTTCCCACTGACTTCCTGCACTCCAGTGGGTGAGTATATCAAAAGGTGAGTATACAGTGAGATGCTCTGGGGATTTGTTAAACATATTATTGGTTTTGACAAATTTAAAACCGCGCTCCCTTTGGAAAACAGCTTTTGTTAAACTTAAACCATGAAAGTGTCCATACATGACCACCAAAGTGCTCCAAATAATGCAAATAGAATGTAGAGAACTTCTCTAGTGCCTCCACGCAGCAAAAAAGTGGGTTGTGTTATCTTCCACCACCATAAGAGAGATTTCCTACTCACCAGACACAGACATATGGAATGCATATTCGATCATTTAAAGAGATTTTTCTCCTATAAATAGATGCTCCCTAGTGTCACTCCAATCCAGTCAGATAGTATCTCCAGAGTGGTGTACCATATAATCAGTGAAAAGACAGAAGACCCTTCATTGTGTAGTATTTAAACCATTTATTTGTTTCGCACTAGGTAAAAACACTTACAGATGTTGCAGACCAAAAAAGGTTTGTTTGCATGGCAGGGACACCGATTCGCATTCCACCTGGGTTCCAAGATGGCGGAAATGACGTATCACGCTTATCCCATCCAATGCGTTTCGTCAGCAACGTCTGACGGCATCAGGGGTCTCATTAAATGTGCACAAAAAAAAGCAAATGAACCTGTTTCCCAAGTTTTTGTATTGCTTGATTATTATCACCTAAGTTTATCTTAAATTGAACTAAAACCAGGAAAAAGGAGCAATATGCTGAAGATAGCAGTAGTTGCTCTGACCAATCAGCTACATGATATAATAAGCCTTTGGACTGCCTCTCAAATTTGGGAAAACCTGGGAGTAGGCTGCTGTCATCAGTTTTTGTAGCATTAAACTAATTCACATCCTTCCCGGTGAGAGAGCTGTAAGTCCATTGAAACTCAGCAGCCTGTAGTGATGCCTGCAGGTTTGGCCCTCTTGCTGAGATGGATGGAACTTGAGATTAAGACCTAAGACTGCTATTTTTGTAACCTGCCATCTGTTATCTGTTAAGTAAATCATTTTTTTCATTCTTTTTATTTTGCCTGTGTTTTATTTCACTGGTACTACGTTGGGCAACTTAAATTGATATATAAACAGTTTTCATAGGGTCAGTGCAAATAGAGATCTCTTCAGGACCTGACAACTATATTCTAAAATAAAGCACAATTTCACTACAATCCTTGAGCTGTTTTACATACATACATGTTTGCTTTTTCTACAAAATCTTTTTTTTACACATGAACATTTAATACAGTGTACAGGATTCATAGAACATTATGAGTTTTTTAACAAGAGAACAGAAAATAGGCAGTTCAGCTTTAGATTCCCTCTTGGAGATTGACTCATATGGAGGCATCTGAACAGACCAGACAGGGTAAGGAGATGACCCACTTTTAACATATGCAGTTGTGTCTGTATATCTCAGCTTGAGCTAATGAGTTTTGTAAACAGCCATTTTCCTTAGCAAGGTAGGGGGCATAGCCTAGAAAACACACGAAAAGCATCTTGGAGTGCCACCTGCTTGATGAGACTATAAATACAAAATATTTAGATGCACTAGTAAATATTTACCTGCCTTTTAAAATATGTTTAGTTTTGACCATAATAAATAACTTCTGAAACTGCTGTAAAGCAATATAAAGTTCCTCTAAGCTAGAATTCTACTTGAAAAAGTATAGTAAATCCTAATAGCACACATTAGTGAAGCAAACTATTTAAAAATATTTATTGTATATTTTCTAACAGTAAAACATTTGCCAGATGGGCCAGGTTTATATATATATATATATATATATATATATATATATACACACAAATATACATACACACCGCTTTTCCTTTTTTTGCAATGTTAAATAAAAGAACTGTGCCACCTTCTTTTATGTTCATTTTCCTTTAAAGGCCATTCTATGTTGTTGAATGTTGATATATCCATTCTTCATGCACAAATGGCCCAACTTGTAACATTCCAATAAACTCTGTAAACATAAATCACACTGAAGTCTAGCATTTTCACACTGTGAGAAAGATTTTGCTTTTACATATGAGTAGTGTTTTGAAAGTGTGGGCTTTAGAAAGAAATGACAGAGCTTAAGTTGTTTGAAACTGCCAATTTTCAGCTTTGGGAAATTTAGAATATAGGTTTTAATTTTATGAGTACAGTGTTATTGAGTAGCAATCAATTCAGAGGGTCCCTTAAGGTAAATGATTTTGAAAAAACAAGGAACTACTCAATTTTTTTACCATTTAAAAAGAGGCATCATCAAGTCTTTAAAAGTCTTTTTTGTTGGAATAATTGGTAGAAATTTAGGACCATAAATACACAGGGGTAGAACCGACTGGGTTTAAACCATGAATCTACAAAAATTGGAATTTTGCATTTCCCTGAAATGTCTGAGAAATTGAGAGATTTCAGAGAAAGCAAATGTATGAAACAAAATGTATTAGAAATTAATGGAGAAGTTGAAATAAAGATGGTGTTTGCTGGTTTCAATGTACTTTAAAATTATTCCTAAAGGTTCTGTAAATTCCAAAAACAGACCCTTACTGTTTAAAAAAAAACAGAAAAAAATAAAATGGCAGTACACAAATAATGATCAAATACACCAAAATAAGGTAAAACACAAATACAACAAAAAGGCACCCCTGATTCATAAAAAAAACCCTTGCCGTCTCAAAAGTTGCCACTGTTGTAAAATCAGTCATTTTACCAAAAATGACTCTTCAAAACACAAGTGAAAGCCGGTTCTGTGTAATGATGTGTTTTATAACAAAGTGGCTTATTGCATGTACAATAGATATTGTAAGAGATAATCTGAAACTGGGAAATGTTGAAAATCATGGTTGAAAGTCTATGAAAAGTCTGATTTTAGTAAATACCACCTTTATTAATCTCCTAATTGATGACAGCTGGACATATGGCTATGATCTGTCAGGTGATAATTCTTTAAAATAATATTCTATTAATAATACACACTTGGATCACCTAACTGTGCATGTTTATGCCTATGGGAGAAGGAAGGGGAAACAAAACAGAACAAACCAGCATCACTAGTTCCCCTAGGATCAGTTTGCTGGTAGTATTTGCTGCTGTTTGTTGGGGTCTTTGAGTACCTTTAGTAAATATTAGGTTATTTTTATCTGGTATTTATTTTTTATTTGAGCCCTAGCACATGTAATACTGCTTATAATGTATAATTATAATGTAGTAATGTATATTAGTATAAGTGATCAATACCTGCCTAAATTTGAAATTCATGTGAATGTGTCCACTGTAGTATCAGAATAGACAAAAAGAAATGTTTGACCTGAAATGTAGACAGAAACCCACTGTGAGTAGACCTGGATCTTTTCTGGCAAAAATGTAAATCCCCAAAAAATGAAAACAAACCATAGGTAAAAACTATCCTTATGGCTATACGGCTTTTTACAACGATCATGTTTTGTCTGCCATTCTCCTTTTAGCATAGATGAAAAACAAGGGCCATCTGTCAAGTTTTTAGCACATTTGCATGATAAAACTGGTGATTTTGGAAAGAGAACAAATTATTACAATTATTAGGCTGGGGTCACACTGCCGCATGAAGCGGCTCACAGCAGGGGTCCAGTGTGTCTCTGTTCACCGTTTCAGGTCCGATTTCAGTCAAAATTTTTGGCAGAATTCAGACCTGAAACAGGCCAGAAGATGCACAGGACCCTGTGTACTTAAATAATCCAAAGTCCAGTCTATTTGAAGACAACAGACTGTTGAAAGCCTTTAAAAAAAAAAAAAAAAAATACAGAGATTTTCCTTGCAGTCGCTTTTTTCTGCCCCTGGATGGCGACGGTCTGATGGCCATCATCATTCAACCTTTCTTTGAGCCAGGCTGTCTGGGACTAGTCCTAGCTTGTGACTGGATATTAAATGTCCATTTACACTTGTACGACTTAAAAACCATGCAATTTCCATTGCAACTTTACCGTGCAACTTTGGTGTAATTTTGATGTGACTTTGTCTTTGACCAATGTGATTATTTTGGTTGTGCTCTACAAAGTCGCTAGACATGTGCAGAACAGAAACATTCATTTAGTTTCAATTGGTTTCTTTATTTTCTAGCGAATTCCACATTTTCAGAACAAATTAAATTTAAATTGGTCGAAAATTGATCAACTGATTTGAATTCTGTGTGAAGAATAGCTGGTTGTTAAGGGCTGGCCTGGGAAGCCAGCAAACGTGTCCCCAACAATCGATAACCCATCAGCTGTAAGCGGGTTTCCCCACTTACAGCTGAATGTAAACAAAAGAATGCTGAAAATGAAAAATAAAAGAAAAAAACAGCCACAAAAAAAAAAAAAATTTAAATGGCGTGGTTATACCAGACCCTTATCGGAGCATGCAGCCCAACAGGTCAGGAAAGTGGGGGAAATCAGCTAGTGCCCCCCTTCTGAACCATACCAGGCCCCCACAACCACCAGCCAAGGGTTGTGAGGAAGTGGCCCTTGTGCCCATTAACATGAGGACAAGGTGCTTTGGGGTAGGATAGAGCCCTCCCCGCCCCAAAGAACCCCCCCCCCAATGTTAAGGGCATGTGGCCTTTCCTGACCTGCCTGGCTGCATTCTCGTATAAGGGTCCGGTATGAAATTTAGGGGGGGGAACTTGTTTTTTTTTTTTTCATTTTTTTTTCTTTTACTGCATTCTTTTCACAAGTTGCACACAAGTCACATGTATATCTTGGAGCTACAAGAGGCTGATGCCAGGTCAAATTCAGGTACTTACACTGCTTACATTTAAAAAATCAATTTAACAATGTATTAATGATTACAGAGCGCATTATTTTGTAAATCTTTTATGTCTGCCAAAGGTTCAGCTGTAAGGCAAGGTAAGATTAAAAGCTGCAAAATATTGTATATAATGTCTTTATGCCACTGAAGCCAGTCAGAACCAAAGCAAAAGCTAGCAAAAAAAAAAAAAATACAACATTCTCTCAATCTACTAGTGACTGTTTCAGAATTTTTTTGTATATCATTTTCATTGCTTGAAATGCACGTTGTGTATTCAAAAAGCATTTTGTCAACCAAAAATTGACAGCAGTATCTAGTGCATGTAATTTATAACAAATATTCATGCAGACAAAATTTTCTCAGATCTTAACTAGATCTTCTATGAATTTGAAAGCTTCAAATTTACTATGGCAGGAAGTATTG
Source organism: Pelophylax lessonae (assembly GCF_965119305.1). Lineage (NCBI taxonomy): Eukaryota > Metazoa > Chordata > Amphibia > Anura > Ranidae > Pelophylax > Pelophylax lessonae. The sequence goes on from NC_138776.1 coordinate 110,620,559, forward strand.
CAAGATAATCAGAGTGTAATATCTACAATTTGAAACTGTTAACAACAAATTCATTCTCCATCAACTTGCTATCAATGAACTATACTTTGTTTTCATCAGATAGGCATTACTGTAACCTAGTATGCAAAAAAAGAATAGTTATCCAAGTGCAATGTACACTTGTGTTCTGCTTAAAACATCTAGTTATGTCCAATAAAATAACCCCATATTTTCTGACTCCACAAAGATTTCAAAATACATGATATTTCCTTTCTGAACATTAATATTCTGCTCAGCTGTGTAGCTATGTGGAAATTTAGGGTAAAAGTACACTGTAGAGTTTAATAAAAATCACATTTCTTCATCTCAGGAAAAAGTTGTACAACAGGTTTAAACAATTAAAATTCCTGCAGTGGCAAGTGATCTACAGAAATTGTTTCCATGTTCTGCTTAGAACATATCCAATCATCTGATTTAAATACTTTCTGCTTTTCTATTTCACAGAAGACTGGTATTATTGTTAAATATTTTTGAGGATTACTAGTTTTTAACATCAAATATGCAGAAACAATGATTATTTTCATTGCACTAAACTATGAGTCTATGTGTGTATATATATATATATATATATATATATATATATATATATATATATATATATATATATATGTATAATATACAGTGCATCCGGAAAGTATTTACAGCCCTTCCCCTTTTTAACATTTTGTTATGTTACAGCCTTATTCCAAAATGGATTAAATTAATTATTGTCCTCAAAATTCTACAAACAATACCCCATATTGACAAAAGGAAAGGAGTTTGTTTGAAATCTTTGCACATTTATTAAAAATAAAAAACTTAAAAAAAATCACATATATATAAGTATTCACTGCCTTTGCTCACTACCTTGTTGAAGCACCTTTGGCACCAATTACAGCCTCAAGTCTTTTTGAGGATGATGCTACAGGCTTGGCACATCTACTTTTGGGCAGTTTCTTCCATTCTTTTTTGCAGGACCTCTCAAGCTCCATCAGGTTGAATGGGGAACGTTGGTGCACAGCCATTTTCAGATCTCTTCCAGATGTTCAATCGGGTTCAAGCTTGGGCTCTGACTGGGTCACTCAAGAACATTCACAGAGTTGTCCTAAAGCCACTACTTTGTTATCTTGACTGTGTGCTTAGGGTCATTGTCCTGTTGGAAGATAAACCTTTGCCCCAGTCTGAGGTCCAGAGCGCTCTGGAGCAGGTTTTCATCAAGGATGTCTCTGTACATTGCTGCATTCATCTTTCCCTCGATCCTGACTAATCTCCCAGTTCCTGACACTAAAAAACATCCCCCCAGCATGATGCTGTCACCACCATATTGGCCAGGTGATGAGCGGTGCCTGAATTCCTCCGAACATGGCATATGCCATTCAGGCCAGCTAGTTCAATCTTTGTTTCTTGAGATCAGAGACTTTTGTTTCTCATGGTCTGAGAGTCCTTTAGGTGGCTTTTGGCAAACTCCAGACAGGCTGTCATGTGCCTTTTACTGCAGAGTGGCTTCTGTCTGGCCACTCTACCATACAGGCCTAAATGGTGGTGTGCTGCGTTCTTCTGTAAGGTTCTCCTATCTCCACAGAGAAATGCTGGAGCTCTGTCAGAGTGATCATCGGGTTCTTGCTCACCTCCCTGACTAATGCTCTTATCCCCCGGTCGCTCTAGGAAGAGTCCTGGTGTTTAGACACAGCGGGCGGTGGGCTACGGGAGGCGGGTCGCGGGAGGAGTGGTGGTGATCGCCACCGGCCTCCCACAATCATCAGAGAAGCTGACAGAAGAACCGCCTGCTTATGTAAACAAAGCAGGCAAGTCTTTTGTCACACAGGCAAAGAGAGATCAGGAGTTTCAGCTAAGCTGAAACCCCCATCTCTCTGTGCCTGTCACAGAGCCCTTCCTGCCAAAAGTGAGTAAGCACATTTAGGCATACATTAACCCCTTTGATCACCCCCAGTGTTAACCCCTTCCCTGCCAGTGTCATTTATACAGTAACAGTGCATATTATTTAGCACTGATTACTGTATTAATGTCACTGGTCCCCAAAAAGTGTCAAAAATGTCAGTTAGGGGTCGGATCTGTCCGCCGCAATGTCGCAGCTCCGCTAAAAATCGCCAGAAAAAATCTATCCTGTAGTTTGTAAACGCAATAACTTTTGCGCAAACCAATTATAATATGCTTTTTGGGATTTTTTTTTTACCAAAAATATGTAGCAGAATACAAATTAGCCTAAACTGATAAAAAATATGTGTTTTTTTTAATTTTTTTCTTGGGAATGTTTTATAGCAGAAAGTGAAAAATATTGTGTTTTTTTAAAAATTGTTGCTCTTTTTTTGTTAATAACTCAAAATCTAAAAAATGCAGAGGTGATCAAATACCACCAAAAGAAAACTCTATTTGTGGGGAAAAAAAAGGACATCAATTGTTTTTGGGTACAGCGTCGCATAACTGCGCAATTTGGTCGTTAAAGTAATGCAGTGCCGAATTTGCAAAAACATGGCCTGGTCATTAAGGGGGTAAAACCTTCCGGAGCTGAAGTGGTTAATATTTCATGTGTATGTGTGTTGCCTCTAATATTTGTAACAAACTACAATGATTTGCAGTCAATGTTAACACTATACACACACACATTTTTGTAAGGGGGATATGCTCAACTGATATTGGCAGCAGTAACAATGCATGAGACAGGAAAACCCAACAACAGTCCAGTCACGTTTGTCTCAGTAAGGCAGCAAACAAGGAAGGTTTCAATGCAGAAGATTTTTTCTTTTACAGCAATTAGCACAAGAAATCTGCTCATTTGACTACAAACAGGCAGCACTTGTAACTTTTTTCATGTTCTGTCAACACTCCGCCTTTTCACACAGCAGCAGGCTTCCGAAAGAGCAAAAGAGAACATTGAGCATCACCGGGTTCTGCTATCTGGTGGAGTCGGCCAAGCATTGTAGCCTTGCAGCCGCCCTTGGATGCCATGTTTTGTATTTCACTCAGCGGGTGTTACTCATTTGGACATAACATGGTAAGATATTTGTTCAATGTATCACACATGTGGAGATTGGCCATACAATATATGGCAGTTGGTATGCAATTTGTCATCCCCGAATCTCTCTCCTGTGCATTTTCAATCATATATGTTTTCTGATTTATTTAGAATCTTGTTTGGATTATCTAAATCGGTCCCTGAAGAAGCCACTACATGAGGGATTAAAATACCTCAGCAAAACATATAGGACTGTATATCCATTGCTCTGTACTTGTTTGTTGTCCATCAAATGAATGTATATCATCTTGCAATGGTTTTAAATATATATTTTTCTTTATATTATTTTCTTATTCTTTTATTATACTTCAATAAAGTTATTAATTTTATAATATGCCTGTGTTTATATTTATCTAGAGCATACTACAGCCCATCTGTTTTGGGGTGTAACTTGTGGCTTATCAATTAGCCCAGGAAACACTTCCAATCATACTTTTTAATTATTGTTGTTCCAGGGATGCGGCTGATGTATGATCTAATTAGTGAGCCAACCGACCTTCACTTATTTATCTACACATTGAGCATCAGTCAGCTCACAGAGGCCTGTGCACAACAGACTAATCATGAGGTCTGGCCACCAGGTAAGGCGTGGGCCTAGAAATGAGGGCTTTATAAAACTCAAAGCTCTACAAAAATCCTAGGCTCAAGGACCAAGACCAAAACTGAAGATTTTGAAAAAAAAAAAAGTTTCCTTTCTCCACTTCAGTCAAACCGTGGCAAGCCCTAAAGCCTCTGAATTTGGGAAAGGAGAAGGAGACCACATTTCTAGATAGGGGTTAAAAAAGCAAGATCAGAGTCTAATGAGAACACGCAGGGCAAGGAAACGAGAAAAACAAACTAAAAGATTTTGTATGTCAAAGTCATGGATTGTCACAGTGGGTGCGCATCTGAGGCATCACTGGATATCTCAATATTGAGGAATTCAAGCGCAAGGGTTTAGACGTAATCCCAAAGTTGAAAATTATGTGGTGCATGCTGAGCAGAGGAGCCAGGACATTTCACAAACGTTTTTAGGGCCAGCAAGGAAATGATTATTCTTTTTGTTTGTCATACTTTGAATGTAAACATTTAATTAAGGGTGATACCTTTCAGGGGGCACCAGGAGCTTTAGGGTCAGACATTGCCTCACTTGTCAAAGCTCATACACTGTACTATGATGCCCATGCAATTTGTTATATGTGGTAAAAATTACCCAGAAGACTAAGGATAGAATATCCCAGCATAAATCTTCTATAAAACTAAACAGATGGAGTTCAGAGACATTTTATGGAGGCAAGGTACAAGGATACAGATCTTGAGTTTATGATTATTGAACCGATTCTGAAATCTAGACATGGGGCAGGGACCATATTACCTTGCCGAAAAAGAAATACGTTTATTGAATACACAAGCTAGATACTTTTTCACTGCATGGTTTAAATTATGATTTTGACTTTCTTCTCTTTTTATGATGTTTATTTATTGTATTTTACTCTGTTTCAGATTTCAGTTTAGATTGTTGCCGTTGATCAAAGAACATCAGATCACTGAATGTGTAGCCACACCTATAGTATGAAGTTTAACTTAAATTATTCAATTACCATTTTGTATTGTATTTGATCTGTCGAATTAGAAATGTTTATTTTGTTTATCATTTCTGGTAACTGTATTATATAGACTTGAGAGATGAGCTACACAGGTATAATAAAACATGAGAAAAGGCATGGTTGCCTGTATTGCTCTGTAGCTTGATGAGCATTACATTTCTGGCCTTCTATGCTGCAACCTGGTATGTTTGTGATTATATATATATATATATATATATATATATATATATATATATATATATATATATATATATATATATATATATTTATATATATGTATGTATATATATATATATATATATATATATATATATATACACACACACAATATCTCACAAAAGTGAGTACACCCCTCACGTTTTTGTAAATATTTTATTATATCTTTTCATGTGCCAACACTGAAGAAATTACACTTTGGCACAATGTAAAGTAGTAAGTGTACAGCTTGTATAACAGTGTAAATTTGCAGTCCCCTCAAAATAACTCAACACACAGCCATTAATGTCTAAACTGCTGGCAACAAAAGTGAGTACACCCCTAAGTGAAAATGTCCAAATTGGGCCCAATTAGACATTTTCCCTCCCCGTTGTCATGTGACTCGTTAGTGCTACAAGGTCTCATGAGTGAATGGGGAGCAGGTGTGGTAAATTGGGTGTTATCGCTCTCACTCTCTCATACAGGTCACTGGAAGTTCAACATGGCACCTCACGGCAAAGAACTTTCTGAGAATCTGAAAAAAAGAATTGTTGCTTTACATAAAGATGGCCTAGGATATAAGAAGATTGCCAAGACCCTGATATATATATAGATATAAAAACAACAATATATCCAACTAGTTAACAAATCTAGATATCCTTTCAAAAGTGTAACTTACACATTTTGAAAGGATATCTAGGATTGTTAACTAGTTGGATATATTGTTGTTTATATCTATATATTTTTATATGACCAAATATGCTATCTAGATATACTAGGGTTTGGTCCCATTTTATCTTGGGCCTAATTATATGTTCTTATATGATTTATGCTGTACTATTTATATTGTCATTAATGACATGACTTTGGTTGCGGAGAACTCTTTTGTCGATTCTTTTATACCTGTTTTGTTTTTCCTTGTTTACAAAATGTGTTCATATTCATAATTTTAAGTTGGTCACACACCTCATACAAAGTCCCAACTTTCTTATAGCTTTTTCGCATAAAGGGATGGAGGCTCATTTGTCCATGAGTCTCATATAAAGTCCCAAAGTACTTTTTAACATTGGCATCTATGGGAGATATTGGACAGCTGGCCACTGCACTGCTCCCCGCCTTTAACATTGGTGTTCATGGGAAATTTTGGTCAGCTTGGCATTGCACTGCTCACGAACTATAAGTGACAGTGCACAAATTTTGGGGAGCACCGGGAGGGGACCCAGGACTACAACATATCTATACATTTTAAAAGTGGAGTATGCCTGTACACTACACTGACTGCACTAAACTAACTCAACACACTATCCACTAACTACCTGCCTAATCTCTATTGTAACACACTATACATGGCTGCCTTAAGTAGTGTGGAGCGTGGACTTAGCCCCTGAGCCATGATTGGTTAAAGGCACCCTGCCTTTGGCCAATCATAGCTCTGACAGTACATTGTGCTGTGATTGGCCAAAGCATACAGGTCAGGTTTATGCTTTGGCCAATCATCAGCAATCAATGCACTGCAACAGCGCAGTGCATTATGGGGCGCTCATCAGCGGGCGAACTTCCAACCGAGCGCCCATTTGTTCGTGTGTTCACGAACAGCTGATGTTCGACTTCAACATAGAGCCCATTCCTACTTTTTTCCAGACAAGTGGATTCTAAAAACAAATGAAAGCTAAAATGAAATATTCTGTGTTAACTAAAAACAAAACTTTTTCCTGTCAACTATAGCAGGTCAGTGACATGGTAAGGTGTACACAGTATTAGCCACTCTGATTCCTTTATGTGCTATGTGTGAGAAATATATTCATAGCTTCAAAAATACTGACCTAGACAAAGGTTTACAATGTGAATTAACTTCCCTCCTAGCAACAGGCTAAAACGAAACACTGTTTACTAAGCGCACATGATTTGTCAAAAGTTTTACAGTATTATATCTGGCAAAGTAGTACAAAGAAATCGAGGCATGTTCTGATAAGCTATGTTCAGTTAAAAGGACTGCTTACTTTACCTGTAGAATAATCTAATGCTCCTACATCTCTTGAAAAATTAAAAGATACTGTATATTAGACGATTCAAGATTTATGCTGTCACTCAGGAGTTTAGCAGGACAAACACCCTACTGATATTGTTTCCCAAAAACAAGCAATAAATGAATGAATGAATGATTTTTTTTATAGCATCTAATTTGGCAGGGTGCAAGGTTTGTAGAAAAAACTGGTACCTGGTCTTATTCTTGTAGTTGGGTTAGTTTAACCACTTGCCGACTGCCGAACAACTAAATACTGCAGCAGTCAGCCTCTCCTGGGCAAAGTGACGTATGGGTATGTCACTCGCCCACGAGCCTGTAGGCGCTTGTTCCCTGCCTTCCCCGCGCATGTCGGCTCCGATGTCCGCCCACCACTCGCGATCTCGCTCAGGAGAGGGAGAAAGACAGACGGCTGATGTAAACACAGCCGTCTGTCATTCTCCCTTAGATCATCACTGAGGCTATGCGATCCTGCTATGTAGGATCGTATGTCTCTGTGATGATCTTACAAGCCACGCCCCCTGACAGTTAGAATCATGACCCTAGAGACACACTTAACCCCTTGATCACCAATAAAGTTAACCCCTTCCCTGCCAGTGTCATTTTTACAGTAACAGTGCATATTTATAGCACTGATTACTGTAGTAATGTCACTGGTACTCCCAAAAGTGTCAAAAATGTCAGTAAAGGGTAGGAGCTGTCTGCCGCAATGTCGCAGTCCCGCAAAAAACAAAATCGCAGATAACCGCCATTACTAGTTAAAAAAAAAAACAATAAAAATGACATAAATCTTTCCCGTAGTTAAAAAAAGCAATAACCTTTGCGCAAACCAATCAAAATACGCTTATTGCGATTTTTTTTACCAAAAATATGTAGCAGAAAACAAATTGGCCTAAAATGTTAACATTTTTTTTTGAGAATTTCATATTAAAAAATGCGAAAAATATTGTTATTTTTCCAAAATTGTCGCTCTTTTTTGTTTATAGCGCAAAAAGTAAAAATCGCAGAGGTGATCAAATACCACCAAAAGAAAGCTCTGTTTGTGGTAAAAAAATGACATCAATTTCATGGTTACAGCGTCTCACGACCGCGCAATTGTCCGTTACAGTCACGCAGTGCCGAATCACAAAATAGGGCCTGGTCTTTGAGCAGCCAAATCCTCCGGGGCTTGAGTGGTTAAAGTGGAAGTAAACCCATTAATTTAATAGTTTCAAAAAACACATTCCTGGCATGCCGGAAATGGTAGCTGTCACATTGGTTGTGCTCTCAACTAAACTGTCATAACTCATAACTGATCACATGTGCAGCATCACAGCAGTTGAAGATTAAAGCAGAGTCCTGGCCTCGGAAAAGTTTTTGAGATAAAAATCCCCCCGGGACAGTCAGGACTAGTGCATTTCAGAATGGATAGCCTCTGAACTGTCCCAGGTTGCACTTACCTTTTAGAAGAAATACTTACCTTGAAAATTTCTTGTCCAGCACTGCCATCTCAGGTGTGGGCAGCTGAAGCCAGGGCATCCTCTTCGGTGTCCTCTTCGGTCCCAGAATGCCCTGCACCGGCCCCGCCCGTCACTTCCAGTGCAGGCGCGTCATCCCTGCACAGCTTCTGGGCATGCCCAGAAGCTGTTTTGCAGGGAATGACGCGCCTGAACCGGAAGTGATGAGCGGTTCTGGTGCAGGTGCATTGATTCCTGGGAGCGATGAAGTTCAGCTCCCAGGAGTCAATGCAAGCAGGAAGAGATGGTGCGGGCCGATGCTGCAGAGGAAGGAAGTGGAAGAAAGGTAAGTATATTTTCTTCAATAACAAGGTAAATAATTGAAAAAAAACTATCCATTTCTTTTTTAGGTGATTTTCAGCAAGCGGATGGCCCAAAGTGGTTTTTGAGGCCGGAACTCCGCTTTAAACAGAAGCCAAGATGGTAGCTTCCTTGGCTGAAAACGATAGGACGGTTTACTTCCACTTTCAGTGTATCTAAACCCAAGAACAAAACTGTTAGATTGCTGCATACTAGTGCTAAATGTAGTGGCTGCATTTGTTTTCTTTTTTACTTTACTTTTACCTAGTGACTCTGCCAGTAACACCTAACTGTAACAGTAACTGGTTATTACGAATTGTCTTTAATTTTTGCTGGCTGCAGGTTACTATCACTACATTTTCAATGCGGTATATTTTCCATATATATATATATATATATACCATTTTTTTTACAACATTACTGCTGCTAATGTACATATGTCTTCTATAGATGCATTTGAATATAGGCCCACGCGCCCTTTCCAATACTGATGGTGGTGTGTTTGTAGTCACGACTAGTGACACAGAAATTGGTGGATTATTTCTTGGACTCAAAAACCTCATGGTATCCGAGGTACATCTGCAATGGGATATAGCTTTTTAGAAAAGTATATCTATGAACATATGGTACCAAGAAGTCTCAGGGGGAATATCAGTCCCCAACAAGGAGACTCTGATTTAGAATCTTGGTTCAAATACTTTAACCAGGCTGGAACTAAACTTTTGGGCTTTCTGATCAGTAGAAAAAGAAATAGATTAACTTCTATTGATAGGCAGATTAAAGAGATTAAAGACAAATTAATTCCATTTAAATATTCGGGAGAAAATAATTCACTATCCTCCAATTTACATAGCCATCTAGAGAAAGAAGATACGGATCAAAGGTTTAAAAAACAGAAACAAATATTTGAGGGATGTAGGTGACTATAAAACAGGGCTTGTCTTTTATTGGCAAAAGCCCACTAATATCAATATCCCTGATAATCGAGACCCTCCCACTAGCCAATCTCAGGTGAATGATGGTAACACACAAACTAGAAATGATCCTAACCCGCCCTATAGAAATGTTGAACCATCAGGAAGAGGTAGTGGACTCTACCCTAGGACTCCATAACCTCGTCCACATCCACCTAAGGGACATAATTGAGGAAGAGGTTACAACTCACAGAAGGAGGAAGGGGCTATTTTCAGGGTCCCAACCATTACAGTAGGGGCCATTATGATAACCCTTACGACATGAGGTCACCCATTCGATATGGTGACGTTTTTTTTTAACCCTTTTCTTTGTTGACATGCACTATATTTAGTAACACATCCATTTGATTTGCATTTCACATTTTGCTGCATTTTTATCTATTTGTACCTTATTATTCATTACCTGCGCTGCAATATTTTTTGTTTAGTTATTACGAATTGTCTTTAATTTTTGCTGGATGCAGGTTACTAAATAGTACATTGTTAGCGCAGTATATTTTCTATATACCATCCGATGGCTGTGTCATAACTAATCACATTTGCAGCATCATGGCAGTTGATTAAACCGAGGTCAAGATGGCAGCTTCCTTGGGTGCAAACGATAGGAGGGTTTACTACTTCCACTTTCAGTGTATCTAAACCCAAGAACAAAACTGATAGATTCCTGCATACCAGTGCTAAAGTTTTGTGGATGCATTTGTTTCCTTTTTACTTTACTTTATTTTTACCTATTTACTCTGCCAGTAACACACTTCCTTGTCCAGGGATGACAACACTCATTTTACTGTATCTCTGGGTGGGCAGCTTGGTCACCCTGAATGGGAAGTGTGTTGTGACTAGGTATGATCGAACGGATCGAGTCGACCATCGGTTCGACCCGAACATTGGGTGTTCGAAATTCGGCCGAATTCCGAACTTTGAGCAGTAAAAGTTCGGAATTCGGGTCACCTGAGCCGCCCAAAATGCAATGGGACAGGAAGTGGGCTTTAAAAGCCAGTGATTGGCCCAGAAACGTTAGTAAAAGCCAATGAGGGGGCAGGAGTCTGCTAGGAACATGATTGTAGTGACTACAGGGACCAGAGGCCAATCAGGAGTGAATACGCCCCCCAGTATATAACATAGCCCTGCCTAACCTCTAGCACTGTAATACAGAGGCTTTGAAAGGGACTGGAAGCATTTGTGTTTCTCCTGCTGTGTTAAACAACGTTTGCTGCATAGCCGATTGCTTGTAAAGCTCCAGATCAGCAGAAGAGCAGTCAGCTTACAGAAAGATTGTCCGTGTAGTTAGAAATACAGCAATTGTGCTGTTTGAGTTGGAAAAAAAAAACATTTTTAAAGGGACAGTGTCAGTTAGAAATTATCTTCTGCTGTATGGAGCTGTTCTTTTAGTGTGAGGAAAGGGATATGCAGTGTAGTTGGGGTACTATATACCACTATAGTTAGATTCAATAATCTAGTTTTTGTAGGGATAGTTTTATGTGTCAGGGTTCCGTTTAGTGAGCACGTTGCACTGCTGATATATCTACAGCAGGTATACGTGCTTGCTAGTCAGCAAAATAAATTTCAGCGATACACACATCTGCTGTATTTAGCGACAACTTTGGGTCACATAGCAGTGTGCGTTTTGCAGGTGAATTTCACCACGCAGAGTTGCCAAAGCCTCAGTGACAACTTAATGGCTGTTCTTGCTGTAAGCGTTAAGTCCACTGCAAAAGGCTTTGCTACTCTGCGTCACACACATCTGCTTTATTTAGCAACAACTTTGGGTCGCATAGCAGTGTGCGTCTTGCAGGTAATTTTCACATCACACAGTTGATAAAGCCTCAGTGACAACTATGTCAAGTAGACCAAGGAAAGGCATACGTGGCCCTGCTGCGGAAAGGGGCACAGCTTCTAGGGTGGAAGTGGTGGTCAGTCCTCAGCCAGGCCGCCATTTCGATTGTTCTCCCGCAGTGGCCAGCTATATGTCCACAGTACGTACAGGAGGTGGTGGACTATATTAGCAAACCCTCATCATCGTCATCATCAGCAACTACAGTGACCCAGGCAGAGAAAAGTGGTCAGTCTTCTGCAGTTGGCAGAGCAAATAAAGATGAGTCCATGTCCACCTCAAGTCCTCCCTTAGACCCAACTTCAGCCATGGCAGAGGAGTCAGCTAAGCTGTTTGACCACAGTGTCGGCCATCTACTCCTACCTGATGCTTAGTTCTTTATGGATTCTGATGTTGGGTCTGAGGTTCAGGAGGAGGCAGAGCAAGCAAGAGGGGAGAGCAGACGGCCCACTCCATCTAAGGCCGTACCTGTTGTCTCCCAGGCCACTATACAAACCTCTTTTTGCTGGGCCTTTTTTGAGACATCTCATGCCGATCGAACAGTTGCGATCTGCAAGATTTGTCATAAGGGAATAAAACGTGGCAAAAAGGTCAACCACTTGGGTACAAGCTGCCTAACCAGGCATTTGACAACCCACCACTTGGCCCGTTGGCAGGAGCATTTGAAGAACCCGCAAAAGGGCCAAAGATCGGTCAGTCGGCCTGCTAGTCCTCCTCGCGCTCCTCCACATGCTCCACCTGCACATAAGTCTGTCCCTGCTATAGTCACTCGTCACCTGTTGGCAGCCTCCACTGACAGGGATGATGATATAGCACGCAGTGTCACATCTACCTCCAGCACACCACCAGTTGTAACATCTAGATGGCAAATTTCGATTCCACACATGCTGGAACGAAAAAAAAAAGTATACTCCCCGCCACCCACATGCCCAGCGTTTGGCAAAACTACTGGCTCTGCAACTCTTTTCATTTAACTTAGTAGAGTCTGCTCCCTTCCGCGACTTTGCAAAATGTGCAGTTCCACAGTGGCAGGTGCCAAGTCGGCATTACTTTGCCCGTAAGGCCCTGCCATCCCTATACCAACATGTGGAAGGCAATGTAGTGTCGTCCCTGGCCATGTCAGTCAGCCATAAGATACACCTGACGGCTGACACTTGGTCAAGCAAACATGGGCAGGGACAGTACATTTCTGTCACTGCTCATTGGGTGACACTGCTTGCCAGCGGAAGGGATTGTGGCCAGGGCTCGGTGCTGCAGCCAGTATTGCCCCCACGTCTGCAAACAGCTGGTGGTGCCACTGATCCAGGTAGATCGATGACTCCTACCCCCTCCTGCTACTCCTCCTCATCCTCCTCCATGCCCTCCTCTGCAGAATGGTCCTTTTAATATGATGAGGTACCATGTAAGCGTTCAAAGGGCTATTCTATGTCTCAAGCCAAAAGCTGTCACGCAGTGCTGCAGCTTGTGTGTCTAGGGGACAGGCAGCACACTGCCCCTGAGATTCTTGGGGCTCTGCAGGTACAGGCCCAGAGGTGGTTGACACCATGCCAGCTGCAGCCAGAAATGGTGGTTTCCGATAATGGGTCAAACCTCCTGGCCACCCTTCGGCAGGGAAAGTTGACCCATCTGCCATGCCTGGCGCATGTCCTGAATCACGTGGTACAGCAGTTTTTGAACTCATACCGGGGAATGCAGGATGTGCTAAGGATGGCAAGAAGGGTGTGCAGTCACTTCAGGCGGTTGTACAGTGCCAATGCACGTTTGACCAAAGTGCAGCGCGAGTTTCACCTGCCGGTACACCGCCTCGTCTGTGACATGCCCACCCGCTGGAACTTCACCTTGGCTATGCTGCAGCGCTTGTACACGCAGCAGAGGGCCCTCAATGAATATCTCTGCGAGTACGGCACCAGCACTGGCTCAGCGCACCTGGGCTTTTTTTCGCCACGGCAGTGGCTTTTGATTAAGGATGCATGCGCTGTCCTCTCGCCATTTGAGAAGGCCACAATGATGGTCAGCCGGGACAGCGCATGCATCAGTGACACCCTACCGGTACTGTTTTTGTTGGAGCACACTCTGCGTGGCATTATGGACAGGGCACTTGAGGCAGAGCAGCAGGAGGAAGAGGAAGATTTCCTTGCCTCTCAAGGCCCCCTTTATCCTGACCCCATTATGCCTAGCTCCCAGAGGCCCGAGCAGGATCCAGGGGTGGGAGAGGAGGAGAAGGAGGAGGAGGAGGACAATTCTTCGGGAACTTTTGCAGGCTTTGAGGAGGAGGAGGAAGACATGCGGCAATCTGCAAGGCCTAGTTTGACTCCTTGGAGTAGTACATGGCTGGTAGGAGGAGGAGCATGTTCAAGATCATGTCGTTTTGAGTGACCCCGAGGAGTCAGCTTCTCAGGCCTTTGCAAATTTGGCAAACATCATGCTTCAGAGCCTGCGAAAGGACCCCAGAATCAAGGCCATTAAAGAGACTGACCACTATTGGTTGGCCACCCTACCTGACCGGTACAAGTCAAAAGTCTATGAGCTTTTCCCATCCACCCAGAGAGTCCACAGGATCAAATCCCTTGAGGACAGTCTCAAGAGGATTCTGGTGAACACGTTCCCCGGCTCCCGTAGGGTGCAGGGGGGGGACAATCTACTGTTGCCTTATGAGTTTATGTGTAATCTCCCTTACCGTGTTGTGATGATGAGGAGTTATGTGTAAATCTCCATCAGTAATTGTAATATTAATGTAAATATATATATATCTACACGAGATATTGAGTTTTGATTTTACAGATTGTTCATATATGATTATCAATTATATGAAGTTGGGTAACTTCCGTCTACAGGCAATAGTGACTTGATTAAAAAGTCCATTTAAAATGCATGCCTGAGCTACCAGGGGGCAACTGCTATTTACATTTAAACACATACTGATAGTAACACCATGTAATTTAATTTACGGAGAGCCAGATATCCTGGGGCCTATGCGATAGGATGAATAGATCATGTCATGTCCGCCCTCAGTTAAGTCTCCATGTCAAAGAACTCTCATTAAGATATGCAATGAAGATTGACTATCGGTTGAAGGGTTGGACAATGGGCCCGGGAGATGAACTCTGCATCTTAATTCAAAGTAAATTAACAGGTTCTCCCTCCAACAGGAAGGAGGGCTTAGCAAGAGGCTGGATTTTGCTAACCTAGGGGAGGGGGAAGTTGTCCTATCCTGAACCAGATACGCCCAGAGGGAGGAACAGAGCAGGATAGCTGAACCAATCACTATAGCCCTATACAAGGCAATGCAATATGGTTCTATATTAGCAAAGGTGGAAATAGAGTGACTTCCTGTTTGGCATGGCAGACCAGGAGGAAACACTCAAGTGAAGGGTAACTATGAAGGTTTAAGGTTTACATTGTTTGTCCTCTTTGTGTCGGTTGTAGTGTGTTTGTATATGAGTATATACTCTATATTTGTTAATTTCTAGGAATATTTTCCATTTTGTAGTATGTACAATAGTTAGATTGTTGTAAATTAATTTAGGCTTTTCAAACTATATACCAATAAAATAATTGCTGTTTTAAAGCTTTCATTCATAGTCAAAGAACTCTCATTTTTAACCCAAATATTGTCTGAGGTAAATTAAATCTCATATCTTTCGGGTAACACTACCATGGACTCTACTGCGGGTCACAAGAGGAGCGTTGGAGAAGGCGTGCGGTTGACGGATGCCTTTCGGTCTTTTTTTAGTCCTCAACGTCCAGGCCTCTCAGCTGCCACATTGTATCGACAGCGTCTGCATCACATGGTGGACGATTACGTCAGGGCACAAAGTGACACAGAGGGCTTTTCATGTGATGAATCCAATCCACTGGCATACTGGGTCTTAAGATTAGACCACTGGCCAGAACTGGCCCAGTATGCCATGGAGTTGTTGGCCTGCCCTGCTTCCAGTGTCCTATCGGAACAGGCATTCACAGCAGCAGGAGGATTCCTCACAGACCATCGAACGAGAGACTCCACCGACTCAGTCGACCGTTTGACATTCATTAAAATGAATCAGTCGTGGAAATCAAGCTTTGATGCACCTGATGCAGACCTTGTAGACTAGTCTATCGTTGCGATGTGGCAGCTGAGCCTCAGTTTAAGCCTGGACCAGGGTGTCCCCCTCCAACCCTCCTCTCGTTCTGTTTAGGTTCACAGAACCTCATTTTAGTTTCCACTAGAAAAGATTATTTTTTTTTGGCCTTCTGCAACAGGGCTTACGGTGGGAAGGCTCCGCCAACACCAAAAACACCATGTTTGCGCACCTGTTCCACAGGTGCACACCTTCATAATTTTTACGCCTTCTTCAAAACCAGCTCTTTGGGCTTACGGTGGGAGGCTCCGCCAACACCCAAAACACAATGTTTGCTCACCTGAACCACAGGTACACATCTTCTTAATTTTTTCGCCTACTCCAACACCAGCTCTTTGGGCTTACAGTGGTATGGCTCCGCCAACACCCAAACAACAATTTTTGCGCACCTGTTTCACAGATGCATATCATTGAAATTTTTTTCCGTACAAAGGCAATTATTGCCTTCATGACCAGCACTTTTATAGGGTTATGGTGTCCAGGCATCGTCGGCACCTTTACTTCTATTCAAAGTCAAGAGACAACAGTATTCATCCAAAACGTCTCTAATCTTGTTCACTGTGCACTACATTGTGGCCCCTAACCCATAATCCATGCATATATGTCTGTTTCTTGTGAGAATTCAAGTTAAAGTGCACCAAACACGATTTTACATAAAATAAATAGCATGTACATACATCTTTTGACTTCTTGAAAACATTTTGTAATAATAGCCCTATTGTGAAAATACACCCGTTAATTATATCCACATTTAAAGAGACAGCACTTTTTCAAAAAAAAAACACTAATCTTGTTCCCAGGGCACTGCATTATGTCCCCATCATACACATTGGCTGTGCAGTTGATTAGGAACAAAAGAAAGGCGCGGTTAAGGAAAAAAGTCATTTTTGAAGGTTTGGCATGCTATAATTCTGGTTCTGGACATACTACAGAGCTGAAACATCACAGGTACACTTTTTAGACCCCCCCAGACACTAAATCCAAAGAAATCTCTTTTTTTTTTCCAATAATTGGCTCTCTATCAAAAACGAACTTTATTTTGTCTGATTCATAGTCCCTGGGGCATGACCCAGAACCCTAGGCACTTTTTAGGGGCATTTATTAGGTTTTAGGGCTTCAAAATTGTGTTTTTTGATTCCCAAAGTTCGGGTCCCATTGATTTCAATGGGGTCCGGGAATCCGAACCGAACTTTCGGGAAATTCAGGTGTTCTGGTCGAACCAAACTTTTCAAAAGTTCAATCATCCCTAATTGTTACTACTGAACAACCCCCCCCCGCCCTCCTCTTATTCCCATAATATACTGAGGGTGTTCTGTAGTCCTCATTTTCTGATACCATTATTTGAGATAGAACTACAGAGTACATAGGTCAGAGGATGGCAGATTTGTACATAGTTACTAAGTTGATAAGGCTGACTAAAGACACCAGTCCATCCAGTTCAACCTGAGTGTGTGTGTTTACAGTATATTATTACCAGTTTTAGATTTCTGGGAGGATTACTAGGTTTATGCACTTATCGAACAGATGTAGCACAATACTTTCAATGGTATATTCAACAGAGAAAAATTGAATGCCCCAGTTCATTATACACATACACGGTAACAGGACCGCCTATTCATTTGAACAATTTACTATAGAAAAAACCTAGTTCCTGCTGAAATGTTCAGCTGCTGCAACAATATTTTACATAAATTATGTCATCTTTTCTTTCCGTGACATGTAGTTAATACACCAGAAAACATATATCAAGAGACAACTTGACGGATTTGCAGTCACTGTTGCTTAGACAGTTGCAGACTAAATTCTGATTAATGCCAGTTGGGCAGTGTGACGAGGTACATTTCCCACAGGGTGTAAACATTTCTATATATTTGGTTTAGGTTTGATTGTAAACATCTAGTTGTAGTGATAGGTAGTGATGGGTTGTTTAACTGTGGTGCTGGCGTGTTTATCTCTGAGGTAAAAAGCACTTATGGACATCTCTTTGTACAGAATATTGACAACATTCTGGGGGTAGGCCATTTATTCTGGCTGAACTTCTGTAAAAAGGATGGTGTGAATTTTGTTAGAAGTAGCTAGCAGCCGAAAAGTGTGAGATGTGCTCAGGAAATTGCATTTAGGCCAATTTCCCTGGGCTGTTTTTTGTTGTGTTGTATGAAAAAGTAAAGTCCATCTGGATTGTCTGGCTGCTGCACCGAAGAATCCAGTGACCTGTGACAGGCAGACTATATGATAAAACTGCAGCATGAAAGTATGTCTTGTTCATTGGGATTAAAGTTTTCAGTGCCTTGAAAAAGTATTCGTACCCCTTGAAGTTTTCCACATTTTTTCACACTACAACCAAAAACATTTATTTTATTGGAATTTTACATGATAGACCAACACAAAGTGTCACATAATTATGAAGTGGACAGTAAATGATAAATGATTTTCAACATTTTTTACAAATAAATATTGAAAAGTGTGGCGTGAATTTGTATTTAGCCCCTTTTAGGCCCCTTTCACACAGGCGGACCGTTCAGATCCGCCTGTCCGTTCTTTTGGCGGATCTGAACGGTCCCCCCATGCATTCCTATGGGGCATCGGATGTCAGCGGAGACATGTCCGCTGACATCTGACCCGATCCGATCCGTCAAATCTGGACGGATGGAAACCCTATTTTCCATCCGTCCAGCGGATCGGATTGGATGGGATCGGGTGAGAACGGACTGACGGTCCGTTGACATCCGATTTCCCCCATAGAGATGCGTGGGGAACTGTCAGCTGTGTCTCCGCACACAGCGCGGAGACACAGCTGTCCTCCTGCTGCTCAGCGGGGGTTCGGCGGCTCAATCCCCCGCTGAGAAAAATGGACTCCATCCAACGGACGGAGTGTGTGAAAGAGCCCTAACTCTGATGCCCCTAACTTTAATCTAGTGGAACTAATTGCCTTCAGAAGTAGTTTAATTAGTAAATAGAGTCCACCTGTGTGTTATTTAATCTCAGTATAAATACAGCAGTTCTTTAAAGCCCTCAAAGGTTTGTTAGAGAACCTTAGTGAACAAATAGCATCATGAAGGCCAAAGGACACACCAGACTGGTCAGGGATAAAGTTGTGCAAAAGTTTAAAGCAGTGCTAGGTTATAAAAACATATCTCAAGCTTTGTACATCTCACGGAGCACTGTTCAATCTATCATCCAAAAATGGAAAGAGTAATGGTACAACTGCAAACCTATCAAGACATGGCCGTCTACCTTAACTGACAGGCTAGGCAAGGATATTATTAATCAGAGAAGCAGCCAAGAGGCCCATGGTAACTCTGGAGGATAGGGCTGAATAACTGTCACTGGTCACTATTGCATCAGTGACCAGTGGCAGAACATTAACCCTTTCTTGCTGCACTTTACTAATAACATTGTTAATGAATTAACCTCTTCACCCCATCCCCCAGGAATTAACCAGTCCAGTTCACAGGAAAGACAGTTGATGTGAGAGAGAGGGGAGTGGGAGAGAGGAAGGGGGTGAAAGAAAGGGGGGTGGGGAAAGGGGAGGTGGGAGAGAGAGGGTGAGAGAGAAGGGGGTTGAGAGAGTGAGAGGGATAAGAAACAAGGGTGAGAAAGAGAAGGGTGAGAGAGAGGCAGGGGTTGAGAGAGGGAGGGGGGGTGAGGGAAAAGATGAGAGAGAAAGGGGGAGAGAGAAACAGGGGGTAAGAGAGAGAAGGGGGGTTGAGAGATAGACCCATAGCCCTGCCCCCTTCTGCAGTCCCTCCTCTGTGTTCCTGTCCCAGTCTCTGTCTCCAGGTAGGTGTTTAGGTTGCCCGGTACCTTTCATGCCAGCATTAGGACATTTATGATGGCCAGCAGTGGGCAGAGCACATTCTCCTCCTTGATCTGGGGTTGCTTTGCTTCTTCCAGTGGATCCCTGGCTGCCTGCACCATTGCCCCCAGCCATCCTCATCCTCTGGGCTGCTATTACTGTTGATGTTGGTGTGGATTGGAGGTTGGGGAAGGAATCCAGGCTCTAAAGGGTCCACCGCACTGAAGATGCTATGTCCGCTGCTACTCGTCTCTTCGGAGGTCAGGGAGGCAGTGGAGCTCTTCTCCCTCCTGGGCTCTGAGGCCTAGCTGTTCTTAGGCCTCACTGTTCACCTTCCCTATGGCCTCTGTCTCCAGGGGGTGCCTCGCTCACCGTGTAGAGATAGATGCCCTCACTTCGAGGACGCCGCTGTTTGTTGCCCTGCTCCCGCTTCCATGGAACCAGGACTCTTCATGACAACAAGGGGCTCAAGGGGCAGCTGCTTTGGGCCCCAAACAACGATTAGGCCCAGGGCAGTTGCCTCTTTTGCCCTGCATTAAAGATGGCCCTGGAACCCAGCACATGCGGAATGGCGCCCCGTAAAATGTTGTGCACACAGCCATCCCGCCGTCTGCCCCTCACTCTACGCCATTGCATAGAAAAACAATAGATAATAGCTTTATATGCTTTGCTCCCACTACATAAGTATCTAAGCCTATATCCTGCTGTGTTGGTACCTAAATGTAAACAGTGTGAGTTTAAGGCTAGGTTTACACTTGTATGGGTCGGAAAAGCACAAAAAAAATTGCGCGGTTCACCAAACTGCACAAAAATGCACTGCCCTTTAGCAGATATGCGGTGGTGCCATTAATTATTATTATGCTAATGCTCACGTTTTTGTGCACACCAAATCACATGCTGCAATTTTAGAAAAGGGTTGGGTACTCCTTTTTCACATTTCTTAATGCATAAATTGGGTTGCCCTACAAGCAACATGTGAGAAAACACGATGCAACATGAATAATTGCGTTAGCAAAATTGCACGCAAGTGTGAACCAAGCCTTAAAGAAGTGCCAGCAATGTAAGATCTGAGTCTCTGATGAAGCCTCAACAGCTGCAGCAACTCCATGAACAGGACAGCTCACTCTTGGTTTACTTCCTGGAAACTACCCTTTTTTAAAGATATCTAAATTGGGGTTTCTGACCCAGCTAGCAGGGACAGAAAGGGATGTAAATAAATAACTCTCCAACAGTAATAAACACAGCAACTAATTACAGATAGTAGAGGGCGGCAGATCCATGCAAAGTACTCCTTTTATTAAATTGCTAACTTCTAGGGGAGGGGCGTGGCTTGACGCATGGATCGGTGAGACGTGTTTCTGCACAGCTCCCGATCCCTGAGACTTCTAGGACATTGAATCTACATGGATCACCTCCAAACCTCCCTGATGGACAGAAACCTGCTCAAAGACCCCAAGAAGACTGATGACTTGTGCAGGGTGCACTTTTACAAGATCAAGGATGCAATCATGCAGGCTGCTAGTTCACAGTACTCCATCCTCTTTAATGAGACCCCCTATCATGCTACTACCAGATCTTTCTCTCCAGACCATGACCATGCGGAGAGCTCTAAAACCACTAACACAGCTACTCCAAGAACAATGCATCAAATATCAATGGAGGTCCCCCTTCCTGCTTTGGGTGCATCATGGAGGCAAAACTGCTCTATTTCACTTGCTGGGTGACCTACCTAGCTTCCTTGGCATTTTAGAACTGCCTCAAGTTTCTATGCCTGATTGACCCTTTTCTCCCATGACCCTGGGTCTCCCCTTTGCCCGTCAATGGCAAAAACAAGGCAAGATGAAATGCTCTAGATCATCATCCCAGGTGATTGACACTACCCTGCCATGTGCCTTCTTCTTTTCTTGGAGAACTCCCTAGCCGTGGAACTTCTCGTGCCCTGGAGTTGACCTTTTTTTCTACCCATGCAACTCTGTTGGTTCTGTTTTCTTGAGTTCTCTTCGTCACCTAAGATGGTTGTTCCATTGACTCTATGTGGTTTTTGTTTTCTTTTTTTGCATTCTATGTGGCATTTGATCCCATGTTTTCTCCTGATACACTGGCGTGAGTGCCTTACATAAACTCCCATTGGAAGAGTGCAATTATATGCTTTCATGTTGTCTGTAATCACTTCACAACCACTTCCTTTTCAGGTTATTGTTAGAATTACCATGCTTGTTTTTTTTATTTTTAGGTGATCTCCTCATTTTGTTACCTTACACCCTCCCGTGGATCGCTGGGATCGAGACTGTTCGATGTGCCTTTTACCACACCCCCCTAGGTTCCTCAGTGCTTTTGAATGCACTGGTCAATGATTAGACAGCTGTGCAAAATTTGTTGTTCACGATTTTTGATTCTCAGTGGTATTGTGCCACCTAGTGGCCTATTATTTTCTAGCTTAGGATGGTATCCCTTTTTCACATATTCAGGGAATATTTTGTCTTGTAATTGGGGAAAGAGACCCACCTATCTTCTCTCTGTTTTTTCTTTTTCCCATCCTCTTGTCTTTACTTTCCCCTTTTGTCCCTCCCTGGGCCTTATATCTAGAGCTCCACTGTAACCCAGTATCGCATTTATCCTTGGGAACTTACCTTCTCGTATCCTCCCCCCCCCCCCCTTTATCAAATGTTCTTCGGGTAATTTTTCCTCTGATCAAATTTCTTAGGGTGTTTTTTTTTCTTCTGATCTCATGTTCTTAGGGTATTTTTAATTTTGCTTGAATGTTCTTAGGTATTTTATCTTCGGATTAAATATGCTTAAGGGTATTTTGCATCCAGTACGGCTATATGCACCAGAGAACATCATACCATATCGTGTTTTAATGGTTAAATTCTAATTACCTTTGATTTAACAATGGAACAACTGAATTCACCAACTGAGTTATATTCCCCCTGTGATAGATAACTTCAATATCAGCAAAACACATTTTGCCAAATTTAAAAACATTAGCAAGGATATTATTCCTGGCTTTTGTGGATACTGATACTTTCACACAGCAAAGTACTGTGCCTCTGGGAACATTGGCTTAATATAATTAACTCTTGAAAACTATCAACTTTTAACAGGGTATTACTATCCTTGAATTTAGATAAAACCCAACTCTTTTGCCATTATCTTTATTAGCCACATTCAAAAAAATTCAACGGCTGATTTGATAATCTTATGAATGGAAAAATCCTCATCAACTATAGTATTTGTGTCACGGTCACGGTTCCACATCCTCAGGAGCATGTGCAAGCAAATGTCTAGAAAAAAGTATATAAATACAATGTAATACAGAAGTTGGCTAAAGTATGTATAGTAAAAACAATACAAGAAATGGGGAGGGAGGGAAATCCCACCAGATAAATGGCAACCCATCCTATAATAATATGTATAATGACCCTTTATGATCCACCCCTGAGGTGGCACTCTGGTCTATGCTCCCGGGTTCAATGGCATCTCAAGGTTGACTTGATCAAAACAACTGTACTGAATTAATAACAGAAAATATTTATGGCACAAAAACACCAAAAAAAACACATTATTGCATTTTTAGAAGATGAAAAACAAGATGCAGATAATGTATACATTAATATTTTAAAGATAAAGGATAAAGATTGACAAGTGTTCTCTATATGTCCTCTGGCCAACTATGCCTGCTAAAACAGTTTTATAGCACACATTCTAAAGTTACAGAAATAATTATTTCTATTTGCTTACCATCATTGTGTCGTTAAGATTGGTTTCATGGGTTTTTCACACAATGTATAATAATGTGGCTATGTGCAAATAGGGCAAAATAAAAGGTTAGGTTGTATTTGTTAAGGGGCTCTTAGTATCAAATGTTTTCTGGGTATTTTCTCTTCTGATCAAATGTTCTTCGGGTAATTTTTCCTCTGATCAAATTTCTTAGGGTGTTTTTCTTTCTTCTGATCTCATGTTCTTAGGGTATTTTTAATTTTGCTTGAATGTTCTTAGGTATTTTATCTTCGGATTAAATATGCTTAAGGGTATTTTGCATCCAGTACGGCTATATGCACCAGAGAACATCATACCATATCGTGTTTTAATGGTTAAATTCTAATTACCTTTGATTTAACAATGGAACAACTGAATTCACCAACTGAGTTATATTCCCCCTGTGATAGATAACTTCAATATCAGCAAAACACATTTTGCCAAATTTAAAAACATTAGCAAGGATATTATTCCTGGCTTTTGTGTGGATACTGATACTTTCGCACAGCAAAGTACTGTGCCTCTGGGAACATTGGCTTAATATAATTAACTCTTGAAAACTATCAACTTTTAACAGGGTATTACTATCCTTGAATTTAGATAAAACCAAACTCTTTTGCCATTATCTTTACTAGCCACATTCAGAAAATTCAGCGGCTGATTTGATAGTCTTAGGAATGGAAAAATCCTCATCAACTACAGTATTTGTGTCAGTTGTTCTTTAATTGTTTTCCACAAATCGGTGGTACCCCACATTGGTTTCAATTGTGGAAACATTATCTCACAGGTTATTGCTCTTATGCTCATAACTTCTGCCCAACAATCATTTTGGATTTCCATGAGAGCAGTAAAAAGAACAATTTAAGAAGGCGGTAAATATGAATACACAGACATAGTTAAATATTTTTTCCATGCATAAACAAATGTGGATTCCATATCTATGCAATATTTTAGTTTGTGAATCCAACATTTTGATGAGAAAATTATCTTCAGGGAAAATAAACACTTAAAATAACTCCTATATCTTAGAGAATTGACCTTAATGTGCGGTTTATAGCAGTGAGTCTTAGTAAACAATTTCTCGAAATCATCAAGCAAAAAGTTAGAAATGAAGATGCCTCTGGCATATCCATGTATGTTCTTTGTGTCTGAATATAAAACTTATCTCCAAGTAGAAGGAACTGTGATGGAAAAATTAATTTCCAAAATGTCAGATAGTATTTTTTTCCCAATAGTTACTTCTTAACACACTGTACCCCTGCATGGAATTTCACTTCAAGGTCTGTACACATTTCTAGGAAAAGCAGCAAGCCAATTACACCAGCAGGAAATGATATATCAGAGGGTGTGCTGTAAACAAGCAGGCTGCCATAGATGGAAGGAAGCAACAGTAACATTTTGGAACATAGCAATTGCAGAAATGGCAAATTTTTGGAAATGTAATTATTAATAACATTAAGGTAGATGCAAAGACTAAGCCTCAAAAACAACCCAAAAAGCAATTGCCACAGTGTTTTATTAATGTTGTCAATCATTTTAATAAAATTGATTTAACAGAAGTTTTATTTCATGTGCAGTCATATGCATATATGAGTGGTGGGCTTGGACTACACCTGCATTGACCCCAGAGCTGGGACAATCCAAACCTTGCATCATCATTGCGTATGTCAGACTAAGCACCTAACATAACCCATCATAATACTTGCATAGTGAGATGGGTAAGCTTTCAGGTGCTGACAACGCTAAAGGATTTTCTACTGGAACAGCACATAGATAGCATTGTCAGCTTGCCACCTGAATTGGCTTGATAAATGGGGACCTGGCAGGATTAACAGTTAATCGATCTATCTTAGCAATAGACTTATAGGTTGAGGTAATATAAATACATATTTATTTTAAGAGCTATGTGTGGATTTTTTAAAAAAAATTGGACTTGAGTCTAACTTGAAAGTACATGTAAACCTTTAATGAATAATGTTTAAGTTGCTAAAGCACTGCATATTGAATTTGTCAATAATTGCCAAGCTTTTTTTTTTTTAAATGTTTATTCACGTTTTTTTGTTTCTGCACTGCTGATATCCTACAGCCTCTTTGCAGGTGCTTCCAGTCTACATGCATGCACTTCACTTATAGCTGTATTACACTTTTCAGGATATATTTCCTGATGGTGAAAACAGGGGACCACTTAAAGTTTCCATAGGGAGCTAGTGTGACAGGATGACAACACAGGAGGACAATAATGAAAAAAGTACAGTCAGTGTCACCCTATAACAGGTAGTACCTTATTGGCAAGAATTACCAGGTATTATTTTAATGAAAAAGACAGAAGTAAAAATTACGTTAACATGCTAAAAGTTTTTATAAGAGCATTTATACGTTAAATTACATAATATTTTTAAGCCCTTTTTAAGTAAAAGTCAGGTTTCTTTTAGCTGCACAAAAAAGTAGACCAGAATGCATGGAAGAAATACAATCTCAGGCTGCAATCCAGATGCATTAAAATGTAACAATGTTCACTACCCAACTCAGGGATATTTTTTTATTTTTAATACTACATTTCTGGCCAACACCTGCAAAACCCAAATCTGAGTTACATTTGTTTAGAGCTAAGATCTATATTTTCACTTTGATCACTTGTCCATTAGTACAGATGGATGCAATATGTAAGAAAATACAGGCATCCATGTGTAATGCATTCTGGGTTTCAGTATATAAACTAATACTATGACAAATTATTTGTACTGTACTAGATCTATACCATTTGACATTATGAACCATAACTGATTAAAATGACATAATAGACTGATATATTCTGCAATTGGCTTAAACTATACAGTTTTGTAACTAAAACATGAGAGAGTTAAAACCTTAAATAAGCTTTGTATAAAAGCATGACATATCTGATGATTTTTAGAGAAGCTAGAAATCAATTTGGTCAGCTTAATGTAACATTTTTTCAACCTGTGTTAAAGGAAACCTAAAATGTTTGTTTTTTTTTGTGAATTTTAAGCTTGCACACATATAAACTGATGCTTTATATATTTTTGTAATTATAACATATTTGCAGGATGTACAGTATCTTGCAGGTTGTACACTACCTTCATGCTTTATGATTGACTGTGTTACTTCTATAATTAAAAGGACCTTTTTGCTGAAATATGGAGGATTCCATTGCTAAATGTTACTTGCCTGCTTGTAGTGCTGACTTAATGGTGTCAATGGTTCTATATACATCTGATGCCAGGATTGTGTATATAGGCACAAACATCCCTAGGATGATGTACTGTATACAAACACAGTTTCTTCTAGTTATGGGACATTAACAGTGCCAACATTTGTACCAAAGTATGTGTCTAATGTTAAAATACAATTTTTCCAGTAAAAACAAAAAAATACAATTTTTATTATAAAACAGGTAAAACATTATTTGAGCTTAGTACAATACATTTTACAGGTATATTTCATATAATGGCTGTATACGACTTATTTCCATGTGTTGCACAGTCAGTCGCTATGTATTCTTCTTAATTTAGAAGTGAGGCTCCCAGATGCAAATTAGGGTCCACTCGAGGGTGACAACGCAATAATTATAACACGTTTTGTAGGTATCCACCCCCACCTATTCAGGTTCTGTGAAACTATAAGATACAGTCAAAATTAATTTTAACTAATGTATAACCTTATTCATTTATTATTTTAATGGGATTCTTTAACCATTTCAATGCAGTGCACTTTCACCCCCTTCCTGCCAGGCCAATTTTCAGCTTTCAGCGCTGTCACGCTTTGAATGACAATTGTGCGATCATGCTACACTGTACCCATATAACTTTTTTTTCCATTTTTTTTCACACAAATAGAGCTTTCTTTTGGTGGTATTTAATCACCACTGGGTTTTTTTCTTTCTTACAAAAAAAAAAAAAAGAAAAATAGCAGAAAATTTTGAAAAAAATTTTTTTTTCTTATTTTCTGTGAGTAAATTTTGAAAATAAATAATTTTTCTCCTTCACTGATGTGCGCTGATGAGGCGGCACTGATGGGCACTCATAGACTGCACTGATGGGCACTGATGAGGTGGCACTTATGGGCACTGATGAGGAGGTAATAATATGCCGCACTAATGGGCACTGATAGGTGGCACTAATGAGCACTGATAGGTGGCACTGATGAGCACTGATAGGCGGCACTGATGGGCACTGAGAGAGGGCACTGATGGGCACTGAGAGGCAGCACTGATGGGTGATACTGATGGGCACTGATGGGCAGCACTGATGGGCAATGACAGGCGGCACTGATTAGCACTGACTGGCAGCACTGATGGACACTGATGGGCAGCACAGATGAGCAGGCACTGATGGGCACTGACTGGCAGCACTATGGGCACTGATTGTGGGCACTGATGGTGGACACTATGGGCACTGATTGGCACTGTTTTTCACTTTTCTGAATTCAAGGCACTGATGATCAATGCCCTGATTACCTGTCCTAGTCTCCCTTTGAGGAGGAGCCGCTGATCGGCTCTCCTCACCACACAGCCCTGAAGAAGCAAAACCAAGCAAAACGCGTTGGTTGCACAGGGACCAACTCCATCTTTTTTCTTGTTGAGACCCACCACTTGGTTATCCAATTTGTGTTCTTAATTTTATGTCATGTTATATGTTATGTGTATGTATGTCGTTAGAGCATGTTGGTACATGCCTTTTTATGTGAACAGAAATTCATAAATAGATATGCGTTTTAATTAACTTGCTGTGTTGCATCATATTTTGATCATCTCATCAGGGCCTTTAAAACCCCATCTTTTTCTTTTTTTGTATTACAAATAGGGGTGTGGCCTACTCTTTACGGTAATATTGTTTTCAAGCATATTGTGCTCCTTGAAACAACCACACAGTCTTTTTTCCAGTACAAACAGTATTTCTCTTAAGGTCTTGTGTCACCTTTTCTTTGCATCCTGAACAATTCTTCTGGCAGTTGCGGCTTCGATCTTTATTGGTCTTCTCGACCTTGGCTTGGTATCAAGAGATCCCCGAATTTTCCACTTCTTAATATGTTATGGAACAGTACTGACTGACATATTCAATGCTTTCGATATCTTCTTCTATCCTTTTTCATCTTCATACACTTCTACTGCTATGTTATGCAGGTCTTTTGACAGTTCTTTTTTTCCTCCCCATGGCTCAGTATTTACCCTGCTCAGTGGCATAGACAGACACTAACTGCAATTTAAAAAGCCACAGATGTGAGAAATTAACCTTTAATTGCCATTTTATTTTCCAATAATTTTTATTAAGTTTGTAAACCAAACAGATATAAAAGTACCGGTACATGATAACATTAGTGACATATATCATTGGTATCTAAGGAACTGGTATAACAAAATTGTGGGTTATGACTATAATTCTAAAGAACAGAAGATACATCCTCCAAAGAGGAACTGCATGACAGGGGGCGCTCAATGGGTCATCTCAGCCATGAATTGATCACCGGAACTGGTACTTGTGTTTGAATACAATACCAATGGTGGCCGACTAGCGGTCCCACATTGCTCCCCAAACTTCCAAAAGGTTTAATAAGTAGGAAAAAGAGGAAAGGGGGAAGAAAAGAAAGGAGAAAGGGATGAAGAAAGAAGAAAGGGAAAAGAGACAATGAGCCTCTCCTGGGGCACAAGAGGTTAGCCTCCAATCTGACAAGGCTGTCCCCTTCAGATAGGTGATCAAGGGGTCCCAGTATTTTTTGAATCAGGGAAGCTTGATGGCAGAGAGGCGTTAGTTTAACATTATCAAGGACAATCTGTTCTTTAAGAGGTTAAAAGATAGCACCTAGGGATTTCCAAGATCTTGCGATTGTTATATGAAAAATGAAAGAAACTGGGTGGGTTTCGGGGCATCTGAGGAGTGCCTGTTCTGGGGACTTAGTCAAATGAGTTCCTGTTAAGGAATTGTAGATACAGATCCAAAAATCTACGAGCCTGTGGGCACAACCACCATGCGTGATACGTCGTTTCCTCTTTGCCGCATCCTCAAAAACACAGAGGGGAGGCTCCCAGAGCCCATTGGGCAATTCTAGCGGGAACCATGTATCTTCACATTAGTACTTTGTAGTTGGCCTCTATTAGGGAGGTGGTTATAATTGATTTTGCAGCTCCTTGCGCCAGTCTATGCCACTCTGCGGGGTTTAAAACTTTCCCCATATCCTGTTCCTATTTTTACATATAAGGGAGGTTGTCATCTGTGGAGGTCAGAATGCTGTAGACCATGGATATATATCCCGAACAGGTGTCAATGCGTTTACATAGATATTCCATTGGGGTTGATTTTCAGTAAGGAGATAAAGCAGGCTATCTGATTATTGTTGCCGGCTTCTGGGTGCTGTACCAAGTTGTTTTCCCACTGCTTGTTGATCCAAAGAAGGTTGTTCGCTGGGCTTGGGCACCATTCAGAGAACACACTTTGTATTTTCTCAATGACTGCAAACCTTTCTCTAATTGGATGAGGTGGAGATCGTAACGTCACCATCCTGCCTTTCCACCTTGTTCAATAAGAGAAAGCTTTGCATTTATTGAGAAAATGCAATGTGTTTTCCCATGCCAAGCAAGTGACTTTCTGTGCTCATAATGCAGCAGTGCAGCCACTCAACAAAGGACCCGGAAGCAGTGGAAATCACTGTAGTAGCAATGCTTAATACAGTGGTTTCCAGCTTTTATGGGGATTCAACAGGTACAGTATGAATCATACATAACTACATTTGTCCAAGCTGGACCAAGCTAACTATGTAAAGCTTGCCATTCCTAACTTCAGCTTCATGGTATCATTGAGAAAATGCTAAGCAATCAATCTCATTGGGTTCATTAGGCAGCAGGGCAGCCATTCAACACAGGACCCACTAGCCAGCCAGCAGCAATCACTGGAGTAGCGGTCTCTACCACAGCGATTTGCAGCTTCCACTGGGATCCCACAGGTATGGCACATACATACTTACATTGTTCCAAGCTGAAATAATGTAACTATGTAAAGATTGCATTACCTAATTTCAGCTTTACCCTGTTATTGCAGTTTTCTTATAAGTTTGTCTTAACTAGGAAAAAAAAAAAAAAATCCAATATCCCCTTACTGCAGCCTAAGGCCGGCCATACATGTTCCATTTTCTTGTACAATTTTCTGTTAGATTTACCAAAAATAAATATAATATGAGGTCAAAACTAAAAAGAACTTTCAATTGTATCCTATTAGACAGGCCTTTGTACTATGTACATAGTTGAAGGTAAATTTAAGGAAAATTAGTCTTAGTCCAATGTAAAAATGTTAAATCAAAAAACACAGCCCTAAAGACAGTACATAATTGATATTCTATATAACCTATTGCTCGTGAATGAGTGCAATATACAACCCAGTGTGGGAATTTAGGTGACTTGTGATAAATAATAATACTAATAAAATCCCAGTGCTGAAAAATAAATATATACTTCACTGCAGAAAAAACATGTTGAATTGGTGATGGTGAATTATCACACAAAAAAGTGTTCAATAATAAATAAATTCAGCATGAATGACTATAAGTGTCCAATATTAGGTAAGCTGAACATATAAGTGTCTAGTGATCATCCAGTGATTCCTTGTGACTGGTGCTCAAAAAATAGGAACATCCAAGTGACTTTTTGTGAATCCCGTGTGTCACTCCTCCCCCAATCGTGAATCCACTTACCGGAAAACATGGACCCCAAAGGCTATACAGCATAGGAGCCACAAGGGCTTGGTATTGGTACTGCAGATAGGGACTGGTAATGTAGATAAGGACCCCCTTTGTACACTCTCTCCTCGATATGGGAAGTCCAATGTACACACACGGTATATTAAAGGACTTTGCATACTCATCCAAAATAACAAATCATGGAAAACAGTTCAGGATTCATACACACAACACAGCACGTGGTACTGTGTGCATAATGCACATATTAGTGTGCACTGTTAACACCAGTTGCCATGTGCTGCAGTAAAAATGTATTGCAATGCTTGTTTTTCCCAACTTGTATTTAATGCGAAGTGTGATGTGTTACAGTGTGTTGTAAAGCACTGCTCAAAAATGATAAAATGTCCTACCTTCACACAAACACATTGCGTTGGTGTGAACTGAAGCCCCAGGACGTAACACAGATTGCCTTCTTCTGGTGTTATGACTGTGTTGGACGACATTTCCCAATGCTGCTGGTGTGAATTAACCCCTAAAGGGATACTACACTGCTTTGGAGTAAAATTTATTTTGGCTACATTTTGTACATTTTATAAATTATATTTTATATCTTTTCTTCTTTTTTTTTTTTTAACAATGAGTATAAAAACAGGATGTGAGATAAAGTCTTCTCCATGGCAGTGATTCAACCGCACTCTATCCAAAATTTAAAGAAAAAAAAATGACTAAATAAAAGCAAACATCGGTTTGGAAATTCAGATAACTTTCCATCCATTTTATATCAGAAATTAAAAATATTTATTTTAAACAAACAATATGTAACCATATATAGTAACCACTGAGACTGATTTAGAAACAAATGTTTTTGTTACACGCTCTACAAACAAAAGGTCAAGTTATCAGATATGGAAGAGGGAAGCAGTAAGTAATCATTCTCAGGCTTTACTGGAAAATGCTTTAGAAATCCAAAGAGAATACCTATAATAGTGAGTCAGCATGTGTGCCATTTGTATGTCTCTCCCGGCTCTACAATAACTATGTATTGAATGTGATATTTATAAAGAAGATAGTGTGTATTTTCAAGAAGTGCTCATTTTGTGCTCTTGTTTTAATATTTACTTGAATAGAATTTTGGGAAAAAATATTGACATTTTATTTACTTGGAGTCATTATTATCTATATGAAAATTGAAGTCTAGCTCCCTAGGGGCTTCCTAAGCACTGTTTACTTTCTTTACAGTGATGCCATAGAAAAAAAGAAAATTTGAAGGAGCAGGATGTAAATTTGATTTGACTGAACAAATTTCTAACAGCGTATGTTATTTTTGTTCAGGAAATTCCATTATCAAAATTGAACGTTAAAAGCAAGCAATTTTTTTTCTAACCAACCTTTAATAAAGGTTCCATAACAATACAATAACAGATCCGCACCTTCTACGATTAAGCCCAATTAGGGTGAAACATGTCAAGAATGTGACCAATGAGCTGGGATTTGAGCTGAAGCCAGTTTTTCATTCACTTTACACTGGAGATGAATAGTGTGCTGTGGTACCTGCATGCATTGTTACACAAAAAATACAGTCTTCCAATTACAGCATGTCTTTAAACAATTAAATAAACTGGAAAGAGAGCTTCGGCAGGTCACATGAGCGTCCAGCGGGACTGTAAATAAGGTATTTTGCCCAATAATTTAAAACAAACACACACAACACATTATATTATCCTGTAACAGAGCTGATTACAGGATTTTTCTGGTGACTTTACAACCACTTAAAGCCTAGGGTGGACAACCTGGGGTTTGTAAGCCCTGTACCCTATACCTTCTCAAATATTCATGGGGTTAAGCAATCAACATTTTTACTTTTGAATAACATTCAGCACCACATGAATATTTATTTGGAAATCTACCAGCATAGCCAGTTTAAACCTTCTGTGGTTGGTAATATACCAGAAGAGGTTACACATCAATGTATAACCAGTGCCAGGAAATCAGTGCAATCCTATGATAGTGCTCATTTACATAGCACACCTGCTAAATATTAAATTTGCCAACTCGGGTTTTGGTGTGCGCGTATGCATAGCAATTAGCAGGCATACTTGGCACCCAGCGGCCTATTTAAACCAGTCTGTCACTATGACAAGTTGCTGAATAGTCTTCAGCTTGTTCCTGAGACCTGATCTGTTGCACTCATTTACCCATGTTTGACCCAGCTTTTCCCTAGACTTTGCCTTTGCCTCTGCCTCAGCTTGTTCATCTGATTAATCTGGCCTTAGTCCGTTTACTGGACTTTTCTCTGGCTGCTGATTTTTTTACTGCTTAGCACAGCTGTTAAAGATCTTGGCCTGCCTCCTGGAATTGCTGCTGATTTGGTCCCTTGCGGTCTGGTTGTTCTAAATGCTACCTGCCTACCGACCCTGCTTCCATCTTCTGCTCTGGTGCCATGCTGCTTCAGCATCCTGTCCTAGGGACAGCGCCTACCAGCTACCCCGGCACTGTTGCCACTCCGTGCCTTCAAACTCTCTGTTTCCACCTTCAGAAGTGTTGGGCAGGAGATGCAAAAAAGGCCTCCACAATGTTCTAGTCTTTACCAGGTACATAATACCTCCAGGCAGAATTTGTGTTATCATCTGGATAGAGTTGTGGGGGGTTAGAACCTGCACCACATTTCTACTGCTATACTGTAAGATTCTGGTACCTTTGGTACCCTTATTGCCCATTTTCCTTTTCATATTGCGTCCCACCTTTTTAGTTAGGTGGAACGCATATACCTTTAAGCCATATGACATCATCACTGAGCGCCGCTCTGAGCGGCTATTTCAATCGCCGGCTTTCTCTCTCAGGTTGTTCGTTCAAACCGCATGCTTACAAGCCTTGTCTTATGCTGCCGGAGCCTCCAGCTATTCTCTTTACCTGGAACAGACCGGAACCTCGATACTGATCCCGTATCTCGCTACCGGATCACTCCCTCACTACTGGACCCCTCTACTTACTAACCTTACTAGTGATAAGTACCCCACAGGGGATTCCTCCATAACAACCTTACACTATCTACTTCTGCACATTAAGGACTGTTACTATCAATGCATTACTAATTCTATCATCTGCACTGTTACATAGATTGCTAGCTCTTGAGTCTACTACCATCTATCCTTGCACTGGGTTAGTCTCTCCTGTATATCATCTGCTGTCCTTACCACCTATTACCATACATGATTACTAACCTATCTGCATCCTACCTATTACCGTCTATTACTCTCCTGAACATTACTATCAAGTGCTTATCATTGCTATCACTGCTCACCCCTGTCCCTTCAGCACATCACCTCTATACTGTCATATACATCCTATCACTCCAGGAACATCTTATTGAGTGTGTGTATATCTGTATGCTGAAGCAGGCGGTTCCACAGTGATGAGTCTGGAGAGTTGGATCTGGTAATTCAACACATCTCTACATGACTACTGAGTGGAGATTCTGCAGCTGCAAATCCAGCTTACTATAAAAACGCAGGAGCGTTACAGATTGAACGAACACAAAAAATGGATTCAGCAGAATTACCCACTCAAGTGATACAATTAACACAAAAAGTAAATGCATTAATACTTGCTCTTACTGAAGTAAAAGATGAAAATCAGACCCTCTACTTCTTCCACAGCTGCAGGACTTTTCTTTGTCCGCACTAAGGATTCAAGTCTTAGGCCTATTATTGACTATAGGCAACTAAATACCATTACGATAAAGGATCGTTATCCTTTACCACTCATTCCTGAACTCATTGAACAAGTGCGTGGGGCTACTTACTTTTCTAAATTGGACCTAAAAGGGGCATACAACCTAATCCGAATCCGTGACGGAGATGAGTGGAAGACAGCATTCAGAACCAGATACGGATTATTCGAATATCTTGTGATGCCTTTCGGGTTGTGTAATGCTCCCGCAGCTTTTCAAAGATTCATAAATGACATCTTCAGAGACTTACTTGATGTCTGTGTTGTAGTATATCTGGAGGATATACTTATCTATTCTCGATCTTTGTCTGAACATATAAAACATGTAAGACTTGTGTTATCCAGATTACTCGCACACAACCTATACGTGAAATTAAAAAAATGCCTATTTCATAAAGAAGAAATACTATTCCTAGGATACATCATATCTAAAACCGGAATCAAGATGGATATGAGCAAGATATCATGTATTCTGGATTGGCCTATACCAACAACTTGTAAGGCATTACAGCGATTCCTCGGATTTTCAAACTTCTATAGGAAGTTCATCAAGAACTTCTCTGCTATTGTGAGACCTCTCACACAACTTACAAGTATAAAGAAACCATTCAAATGGTCAGAAGAAGCAAATGGAGCTTTCCGCTTGTTAAAATCAAGCTTTACTTCTTCTCCCATACTACACCATCCAGACCCATCCCTCCAATATATTCTGGAGGTAGATGCGTCAAACATGGCAGTAGGAGCAGTTCTCTCCCAACGACCAACAAATACTTCACCACTCCACCCAGTTGCTTTTTTCTCTAAATCACTAAGCAGCCCAGAGGTGAATTACCCAGTGGGTGAAAAAGAGTTGCTTGCCATAAAACTGGCACTAGAGAATTGGCGACATTTACTTGAAGGTACCCGATTACCAATACTCATATATACAGATCATAAAAATCTTCAATACCTTCAGACTAACAAAACTCTTTCCCACCGGCAGGTACGATGGTCATTATTCTTTCTGAGATTCAACTTCCTAGTGACCTACACACCTGCAGACAAAAATAAAAAAGCGGATGCGCTATCACGATTAACCGAAGATAACTGCACTGAAGTTCCTTCTATTCCTATAATACCCTATGAACGTATAATTGGTGTTGTTCGTTCCCTGAAGGAAGAGATTTTGCACAGTATAGGATTGGATTCACCTCCACCACAACTAACTACTGATGCAGAAGGCTTCCTCTACTACAACGACAAACTCTACATACCCCCTACTATGCGCACCAAGATCTTGGAATTGTCACATGATGTGCCTATGGCAGGACATATGGGTATGACTAAGACCCTTAATTTGCTTACCAGGCAGTTTTGGTGGCCTGATATGAAGACGTCTGTACAAAAATTTGTTTCTTCATGTTACATCTGTGCAAGGTCCAAAATTGACACTACAAAACCATCTGGTCTACTCTGCAGTCTACCAATACCCCAGGTTCCATGGGAAGTTGTGTCCTTAGACTTTATAGTAGAACTACCACCTTCCAAAGGATTTAATACCATTCTAGTGTCAGTGGACCATCTGACAAAGATGGCACATTTCATTTCTATTCGCAGACTACCTTCATCTAAGTAAACAGCGGAATTACTAATGAAACATGTGTTCAAGTTACATGGAATTCCAAAGACTCTTTTATCCGACCGTGGTTCACAGTTCATCTCCAAGTTTTGGCAAGCTCTATGTCACATACTATGGATTGAGCGAAAGCTCACTTCTCCTTACCACCCTCAGACCAACGGACAGACTGAAAGAGTCAACCAGTGCATTGAACAATATCTACGTTGCTACACCTCATACCTACAGGATGATTGGGTGGACCTCCTCCCTCTGGCGGAATTTGCTTATAACAACGCAACCCACAGTACTACTAAGCAAAGTCCGTTCTACTTAAACTATGGGTTTCATCCCACACTTCTTCCACCACGCATCCTACCATCAAGTAACCCAGTAGCCTCGGATTATCTTACCCAAATAAAAGACTCTCTGGGTTTACTTAATACAACCATCTCACACGCTCACAGTCAACAAAAAAGGTACTACGACCTTCGTAGAAGACCTTCTCCTCAATATGCTATTGGGGACCTCGTTTGGCTATCGACGAAAAATTTAAGGTTAAAGATCCCTAGCAAAAAGCTTGGACCTTTATTTCTGGGACCCTTCCCAATTAAGAAACTCATTGGAAAAGCTGCAGTACAACTCACTTTACCGGCAGATCTCAGAATACATCCCATCTTTCATGTGTCGCTACTGAAACCACATGTTCCTAACCAAGGAATAAGGCCTACCATCTTGCCTCACCTCCAATACAAGTTGAAGGCGGAGAAGAATTTGAGATTAGGGAGATTTTGGATTCTCGTATCCACAGAGGAAAACTCCAATATCTCATAAGATGGAAGAACTATGGACCCCAAGACGACACCTGGTTGGATACTTCTGATGTTCACGCACCTAGGCTTATACGAAGGTTTCACTCTAAATACCCGGAGAAACCAGTGCTATAGGCCTTCCGGAGCCGGCCTTAAGGGGGGGGGGGTACTGTAAGATTCTGGTACCTTTGGTACCCTTATTGCCCATTTTCCTTTTCATATTGCGTCCCACCTTTTTAGTTAGGTGGAACGCATATACCTTTAAGCCGTATGACATCATCACTGAGCGCCGCTCTGAGCGGCTATTTCAATCGCCGGCTTTCTCTCTCAGGTTGTTCGTTCAAACCGCATGCTTACAAGCCTTGTCTTATGCTGCCGGAGCCTCCAGCTATTCTCTTTACCTGGAACAGACCCAAACCTCGATACTGATCCCGTATCTCGCTACCGAATCACTCCCTCACTACTGGACCCCTCTACTTACTAACCTTACTAGTGATAAGTACCCCACAGGGGATTCCTCCATAACAACCTTACACTATCTACTTCTGCACATTAAGGACTGTTACTATCTATGCATTACTAATTCTATCATCTGCACTGTTACATAGATTGCTAGCTCTTGAGTCTACTACCATCTATCCTTGCACTGGGTTAGTCTCTCCTGTATATCATCTGCTGTCCTTACCACCTATTACCATACATGATTACTAACCTATCTGCATCCTACCTATTACCGTCTAATTCTCTCCTGAACATTACTATCAAGTGCTTATCATTGCTATCACTGCTCACCCCTGTCCCTTCAGCACATCACCTCTATACTGTCATATACATCCTATCACTCCAGGAACATCTTATTGAGTGTGTGTATATCTGTATGCTGAAGCAGGCGGTTCCACAGTGATGAGTCTGGAGAGTTGGATCTGGTAATTCAACACATCTCTACATGACTACTGAGTGGAGATTCTGCAGCTGCAAATCCAGCTTACTATAAAAACGCAGGAGTGTTACATATACCCCCCTTAGGGATACTTAAAGTCATTATTTGTCCATAGGATAATTTTCACTGGATACATAGCAAGGAGAATCAAATAAATTCACAAAATCAAACACTACCCCAGGTCTGTCCACTCAAATCTCACCATGCCAAGAGAACAGGTGTAAATCCAGCTCATAACTGTAGAACTATGTAAACATATCCAATAGATGACTGCACACTGTTGCAATAACAGCAGATTCTTTATTACGAATATGTAAAAGTCCAAGACAACATCACAGCACAAAACCAGGAGACTTTTTAATGCATTTCAAGCTTTCCTGGCATTTACTCATACACGATGTTC
Source organism: Pelophylax lessonae (assembly GCF_965119305.1). Lineage (NCBI taxonomy): Eukaryota > Metazoa > Chordata > Amphibia > Anura > Ranidae > Pelophylax > Pelophylax lessonae. The sequence continues at coordinate 110,658,856 of NC_138776.1, forward strand.
TGCACCAGGAGGTGTGAAACACATTAACAAGTCTCCAGTTATTGTGCTGCATTGTTGTCTTGGACTTTTAAATATTCATAATATATATGCTGGTTTTAATGCAACCGTGTGTGCTCATCCATTTTTACACTGAGAATACAAAACTTTACTGCTGGCACAGACAGAGAGGAGATTGTTCACTAAGGCCAGTTGTTCTGGCAAAATGTTGGAAATATTTTAACGTACTTCCTGTTGTGTCTGTGTAGACAGTTAGTGCCGGGTCACAGACTACAACAAAAATGAAAGCGGAACTACTGTCAGTCTTGCACAGTTGTTTAGGCTCTTTTCCTGTACTGAAATTGTTTACTTACTAATTTTTTTGCACAACATGAACATCTTGCAGCAACTCCAGTAGAGCCTTCTTCATTTCCTGGCTGAAGGACATCCAGCATCACCTAGCTCTCTCCTTACAGTCCTTGGCCCACCCCTTTCATTCATTGGGATTTAATTATTTCAATCATGAAGACTCAGCATTGTATGAGGGTGTTACCACAGATTCCAGTGTTCAGAAGTTATGCACTGTACAGCATACTGATGGCCGCTACAAGCCCTGATCTGCCTGCCTTACCTAGAAAAGCCCAAAGGCCCAGTAATGATGTCAGTGCATCAAAATAATGTTTGAAATGAAAATAGAAAGTTCTTATTTATTAATTTCGCTAGCAGGTTGATGGGGGGCAAAAGAGAAGCAGAATAAACTTTACTGTAATATAATTTATATATAGTAAAAATAGAATGACTCAGGTATTTTATTCAAAACATTTTTGTTAAAAAAACAAATAAAGACAATTTGGATAAAGAAACATGCATTTGTAGACAAAGGAAGCAAAATAATCAAGAAAAAATTATTATATATAAGGTCAGTTACAAAGGGGCATTTCTCAACTGGCTGCTGTATAGATCCATATAGGGTAACAGCATAGATGTTACCACAGAAAGGGAAATATACGACGTGTTTCAAAATATGTAACAGATTCTTCTTCAGGGTTTTTATGCCACTTCTGCAATATATAATAATAACATTAAAGTTGCGTGTTATAAAAATATATTCACCAACATTAAATTGACATATAAAGTTGAAAAAAGCCTACATAGTATATATGACCCTTTGGTTTGAGTGCTTCCATAGGCCAAAATACCTCCAAGCTACGATTAACTCATAGTGTTGCAACAAGGGTTGCTGGAAAGTATATCCAATCCCAATGCCCAACTTAGAAAAGTTTTTATGCCACTTCTGCAATATATAATAATAACATTAAAGTTGCGTGTTATAAAAATATATTCACCAACATTAAATTGACATATAAAGTTGAAAAAAGCTTACATAGTATATATGACCCTTTGATTTGAGTGCTTCCATAGGCTAAAATACCTCCAAGCTACGATTAACTGATAGTGTTGAAACAAAGGTTACTGGAAAGTATATTCAATTCCAATGCCCAACTTAGAAAATAGAAAAGAAAGAAAAAGGGTAATATCAAACATATAGGAGGTGCCCAGTACTTCCAATGGCAACATCTCTTAAATCCTCATGCACCTGCTGTCAATTCACCAGGAAGCAAGAAGAACCGTGGTAGCTTCTCACTAAAAGCTTTTTTGTCTCTCCAATATTTCTTCTCCTTTTTTTGGAGTATTGATTTACTATATCTCTCAATATGGTCTTTGAGCTTTTTTTCATAGTTACTATAATCACTAAAAGCCTTTAGTGGGGTGAGCTGAATATAGATGGAACTTATTTCCTTGTCCAAAGCTTGAAGTTGTTGCTGATACTCCCTTTGCAGGAGTATCATTAACTACTTCAGCCCTGGAAGGTTTTACCCCCTTAATGACCAGGCCATTTTTTGTGATTCAGCACTGCGTTATTTTAACGAGAAATTGCAGGAGCGTGCAACGCTGTACCCAAATACAATTGATGTTCTTTTTTTGCCACAAATAGAGCTTTCTTTTGGTGGTATTTGATCACCTCTGCGGTTTTTAGATTTTGTGCTATAAACAAAAAAAGAGCGCCAATTTTGAAAAAAACAGAATATTTTTTTTACTTTCTGCTACAAGACATTCCCAATGAAAACAATTAAAAAATCTTTTTTTTTTTTTATCAGTTTAGGCCCTAATTGTATTCTGCTACATATTTTTGGTAAAAAAAAAAATCCCAAAAGCATATTTTAATTGGTTTGCGCAAAAGTTATAGCGTTTACAAACTACAGGATAGATTTTTGGACTTTTTATTTTTTTTGTTTTTATTAGTAATGGCGGCGATCAGCGATTTTTAGCGGGACTGCAAAATAGCGGTCGACAGATCGGACCCCTAACTGACATTTTTGACACTTTTTGGGGACCAGTGACATTAATACAGTAATCAGTGCTAAATATTATCCACTGTTACTGTATAAATGACACTGGCAGGGAAGGGGTTGACACTGGGGGTGATCAAAGGGGTTAATGTATGCCTAATAATGCTTACTGACTGGGGGGGGGGGCTCTGTGACAGGCTCAGAGATATCGGGGTATCAGCTTAGCTGAAACTCCTGATCTCTCTCTGCCTGTGTGACAGAAGGCCCATCTGCTTTGTTTACATAAGCAAGCAGGTCTTCTGTTAGTTTCTCTGACGATTGCGGGAGGCCGCCACTCATCCCGCGGTCTGTCTCCGGCTGTGTCTAATCACAGCGGTAGCACGGTCTTGGAGGTGCGTACATGCACATAATCACGTAGATCTACGCGATTATGCACAGCTGAGCCGCCCTGCCGTAGTAAATCTACGTGGGGCGGTCGTCAAGTGGTTACATTTTTTGAACAGTCAATTAGTTTACTTTCCCAGTCTCTTTTCAAATCATTAGTAATATTGTCAAGTATCGGAAAAAATTGGATTCTCTGTCCAATAGGATTAATGTCCTCTGTGATATACCTCTAAAAGGAGGAGGTATATATATATATAGTACCTTGGCCTTTGCAACATTTTAAAGGTAATCTTAGATATGCAGTATGCAGGAGATATTACCACAAAATAATACATTATATTGTCAAAGGTTTTGGGACTCCTACTTTTACACGCACATGAACTTTAATGGCATCCCAGTCTTAGTCCGTAGGGTTCAATATGGAGTTGGCCCACCCTTTGCAGCTATAACAGCTTCAACTTTTCTGGGAAGGCTGTCCACAAGGTTTATAAATGTGTCTATGGGAATGTTTGACCATTCTTTCAGAAGCGTATTTGTGAGGTAAGGGCGCTGATGTTGGACGAGAAGGCCTGGCTCCATTTCCACTCTTATTCATCCCAGATGTGTTCTATTGGGTTGAGGTCTGGACACTGTTAAGGCAAGTCAAGTTCCTCCCCCCTAATCTCGTTTATACATGTCTTTATGGACCTTGCTTTGTGCACTGGTCCAAATCATTTGGTGGACGGGGGGTTATAGTATGGGGTTGTTTTTCAGGGGTTGGGCTTGCCCCCTTAGTTCCAGTGAAGAAAACTCTTAAGGCGTCAGCATACCAAGACATTTTGAACAATTTAATGCTCCAAACTTTATGGGAACACTTTGGGGTTGGCCCCTTCCTGTTCCAACATGACTGCACACCAGTGCACAAAGCAAGGTCCATAAAGACATGGATGAGCGAGTTTGGGGTGGAGGAACTTGACTGGCCAGCACAGACCTCAACCCGATAGAGCAACTTTGGAATGAATTAGAGCGGAGACTGCGAGACAGGCCTTTTCATCCAACATCAGTGCCTGACCTCACAAATGCGCTTTTTGGAAGAATGGTCAAACATTCCCATAGACACACTGCTAAACCTGGTGGACAGCCTACCCAGAAGGGTAGAAGCGGTTATAACTGCCAAGGGTGGGCCAACTTAATATTGAACCCTACAGACTAAGACTGGAATGCCATTAAAGTTCTTGTGTGTGTAAAGGCAGGCGTCCTAATATTTTTTTTACAATAGTGTACTCTTGAATAAAGTCTGTTCGTGGAATAAAGTTACACATAATAAGCTCATTGTAGCTCTAACAATCCTAAATAATTATCTCTACAGTGTCCAAGAATTAGGTTATACTGTGTCCAAGCACACTGTGAAGCTAGAACAATAAACAGAAGGTTCAAAAATGTAATTTGTCACTGAAAACCAATCTACATTGACAGCATGAATTAAAAAAAAACGATAAAAGCAAAGTTCGCCCTTTTTTAATCTGCTCCTAAAAGTAATCTTGCTTTGCATGTAAACAAGTTACAATGGGTCACTCTATAATCAATACATACATACATTTAAATTGTAAAAACACAAGGACAATATTACTGCAAACATGCAGCCCAACGTTCCTATTTTTGTTCTGAAATCCAACTTACTCAAACAGGAAACATTACAATGAACACATCACAGCACGTTAACATTTCAGAGTAACACGTAGAACTGGTTTTTAAAAATAACACTCATTAGGCTGTGAAAAGAAAATTTTTCACATTGAAAATGGATCAATATTAACTGTAATTATGTTTTTGGTGCATTTTTTCTATTCCTTCTCTTGCTACTTTTAATAACTAAGTGCCAACTGTTTCAGAAGGCTGTTTGTAGAGCACCAAATTAATTATTCCTCCACACACTGAAGATAAAACTAACTCATTAACAATTCAGTTACAGCTGTTGATGTATTCTACCTGGAGGAACATTCCTGATGTCATAATCTGCTAGAGAAGAGCTAGAAAAACAATTTGAGGCACAAAGATCCATTAGATAAATTACAACATATACTGTGTTCCTTCCCCTTTGTTGGGTGTGGGGCAAGATTCCATTTATATTGCATGAAATATTCAGCACTTTACTTTTACTGGCAATCCAATTCAGTTTTGAAAAATCTGAAGGTGTCAAGAACTAATATATTCTTAATGTATTTAAAGTGAAGTTGACTCGTTTTATTCTTTGTTCTCAACAAACAGAAAAAATGATCAATAATGGTTATTTGAAAAAAAAAAAAAAAAGTGAAGTTGTATATTTTCAAATACACAAATGTATACGCACATATACATGAACACATACTGTTTATTAAAAAAGAAATGAAAATACTGTAGGTGCATGCCACAGGACTTGGCAACAGAGATAACATTTAAAGGGGTGGTTTATTCAGGTACCTTTTAAATGTTATCCAAGTCCCATGGCATGTACCTATTTACAGATTATGTTTGTACATATTTTATTTGTGTTGCACCAGCAAAATAAATAAATAAATATATATATATATATATATATATCTATATATACACACACACACATACACAGTATCTCACAAAAGTTAGTACACCCCTCACATTTTTGTATATATTTTATAATATCTTTTCATGTGACAACACTGAAGAAATGACACTTTGCTACAATGTAAAGTAGTGAGTGTACAGCTTGTATAACAGTGCAAATTTGCTGTCCCCTAAAAATAACTCAACACACAGCCAATAATGTCTAAACCGCTGGCAACAAAAGTGAGTACACCCCTAAGTGAAAATGTCCAAATTGGACCAAATTAGCCATTTTCCCTCCCCGGTGTCATGTGACTCATTAGTGTTACAAGGTCTCAAGTGTAAATGGGGAGCAGGTGTGTTAAATGTGGTGTTATCGCTCTCACTCTCTCATACTGGTCACTGGAAGTTCAACATTGCACCTCATGGCATAGAACTCTCTGAGGAACTATAAAAAAGAATTGTTGCACTACATAAAGATGACAATAAAAAGAACAGCGCAAAATGGTTGTGATTGGCATAAGATATGGTGAATCACCAAAAAAACATAAATTGACAAATATAAATATAAATATATGGAACAGATATACCTAAAACCCTGTGCAATAAATATCAGTAAAAAACAGTATCATACACCCTGTGCGGTGAATACAAAAGTCCATAAAAATAATAATAAAAGTCAATCAAAAATGCATAAAATCCAAAATGCATAAAAAATCCAAAGTGCTTCAGTAAGTAGCAAGTGAAAGATAGTCCACAAAAAGTGCTCAAGTGCTGGAAATTCTGTGCAAAATCATGCTGCCATGGTGTGGTGACAAATAGTGACTTTCCTCTCCCCCAGGATATTACACTTACCGGACAAAATGGACCCCTAGACAGTATTGTGTAAGGGTCACACAGGCTTAGTCAAGTAAGGAATCCAGGCAATTATCCTTTAGGCTGATTAGAACCACCTAGGGACCTCCAATAGACTCAGCAGGATAGGGACCATATGCGGAAGGAAAGGCTCATAATAGTGTAATATTGCTAAAGTAAACATTTATTCAGAACATAAAATGGATCACTCACATTTCGCATGATAAAAAAGGCAGGCTGGTGTAGTCATTAAGTTGGTATAGTAGATCGTACAGATCGCGGTGTGCTGCGGGCTCCCCTGGTCCCGGCGTGCGTTCCACCGCTACCGGAAATGACGTCACAGCAAACGTGGGACCGGAAATTGCGTCGACACGTTTCGCCCTCCCCCAAGGCGTTATCACAGACGTATACATAAAGATGGCCTAGACTATAAGAACATTGCCAAGACCCGGAAACTGAGCTGCAGCACAGTGGCCAAGTCCATACAGCGGTTTAACAGGACAGGTTCCACTCAGAACAGGCCTCATCATGAATGACCAAAGTAGTTGAGTGCATGTGTTCAGTCTCATATCCAGAGATTGTCTTTGGGAAATAGACATACTAGTGCTGCCAGCATTGAAGAGGTGGGGTATCAGCCTGTCAGTGCTCAGACCATACACCGCATAGCACACTGCATGAAAAAGACAGATCGCACCATACCCCCCGGACCACACCAGCCCGCACACCATACCCCCCCTCCTTCACCAGCTCACTCATCCTGGACATGTGGAGGGCAGGCGGGCAGGCAGGCAGCAGCAGCAGCGGCAGCTTCCCCCTCAATCACCTGCATGTCCTATCTCCTCCCTCCTCCTTTGCCTTCGCCAATGAAATGGCTTCTCCTTTCGGCCAATTGGAAAATGGGTCTCAGGACCCGCTTTCTGATTGGCCAGGAGGAGGATCCATGTGACAATAGTGAATATTCATTCGCTATTGTCACACAACTGGGTGGGCTCAGGGCACAGTGCTCTGCACCCCGAGCCCATCCTTTTTTGAAGCCTATTAGAACCACTGGCTCTAACCAAGTGCTTAAAAAAAAAACCCATTGGAATCTGTGTGTCCGGAACCCTACATGTAGATTAGGGGGCCGGACGCATGGATAGGGGAGCGGCACCCCTGTGCCCCCAATGGATGGACCGCCACTGATCAGTACTCTACTCTCCAACCAAACTGCCCTGGAACCCCTCATTCTGTATGGGTGAGAACCCTTGAGTATTGAAAAATGTGTTCATAGCGTTCCCCTTAAATGGACCACAACCCAAATAGTGGGGGCGTGTATCTCCCTTTCAGGACCCATCCCTAGTGTCCTATACAAAAACAAGAAATATATATATCAGCCAATTTTAAAGTGAATCTGTACTTTGCAAAGAAAATTAATTAATTCTTAGCTGTTAATACTTACCTTCACTATGTGGGTAAAGTAACATTCCACCACTTCTGAGTATAGGGGAGCATGTACCTCACTCCCTTTTGCATGTGACAGTGTTGCTGCTTTGTGATTAGTCTCTTAGGCAACCAATGCTGTCAAACATGGGCAGGAAGAAAGTCCACAGTGCTGTGATGACTTATGCAGGGCTCCTCTTCATTCCCATGGGTAAACAGTGACTGGGAAAGGGGGGGGGGGGCAAGTATAAGCAGCTGTGATGCCTGGAATTAAGTGAACCTGTTGCTATTTCCTGCTTAAGCAAAGCACTGATTTATGTTAAGCCTTTGATTTCTAAGTATAGTACCCTGTAGGACTGATACACAAAGCTGTCATGTTGCACAGGGACCCCATAGGATGAGACATCCATTTGGTGCTGTAATCAAGAACAAGGGTATCCAAAGCTTTCCAAAGCAAAGGAATCAAAGGCCCTTTACAGAGAATGCAACATTCCATCTAGGCCTAAGCTACCACCGTAATATTATAGTTGTGCTCTAACATAAATATACTGACCAGCTCTTGGACTGAAAGCTGGGAACTATCCCATTAAGCTTTCTTGAGTTGGGACAGAATGAGCCCAGTTCCTGACCATAGGCACTAGTCATTTTTACATCAAGACTCCTGGACTTTAAGGGTGCATCCATGCTTGCGAATGCACCCTGTGTGCGATCAGCTGTGAGAATCCCAGCAGAGTTCTCTAGATTAGCTTCAAATAGGCAGCTCTACTGAAAGCAATGGGAGGCTGCCTGCTCTTGAAGCTAATTGTGCTCACTTGCATGTAATTGCTAGAGCAGTGATCACATGCGAGTGATCAGCCCTGAATGCAGGCAGATCCAGGAAGCTTTAGAGCAAAGCTTAACTAACATGCAGTAACCCAAAGAGGGCACTGTAGTATATAAACACCATATGATTATTTTAGGCGTTCATTCTGTAACTGGCATTAGAAAGATGAAATGTGATTAGTTGCTTAAGCGAACAGCTCCATTTTTCATTCAAACTAAGTTGGGCTCAGAAAATCCTTTTCTTTTCAAGTAGCCCAAAATGTATAATTTGTGTCACCTGCAAACTAATTAAATTCAGCAGTAATATCTCATAACCAATTAGTTACTTGATTGCATTTGTTACGAACCTTGCAGGTAGTGAGCAATTAAATGTCTTTTAAAATCGTCATCTCCATAAACATAGATGATCCTGCAGACCATTACGGCAAAAGACTGCTTTGGAATGTTTCATTTGATAAATAAAGAAGCAGAAAACTGACACCATAGCTTTTCACTGAAGTCACTCTAGTAATAGGATATGCATGCTTGTTTAATGAGTTAGGGAAAAAGGGGAAATTGACAGATTGCTGTGCTCTTTATGTGGACATCTATGTACTCCTTCCAACAATTTTGGCACTTTCTAAATATTTAATAAACAGTTACTAGATCATTTCTAACCTCTGTGTCAACCAAATTTGAAGACCAGTCACAAAAAAGGTCAAATTTGCAAAAAAAGGCATAAAAGATAAAGCAAATATTACTTAGTAAATCATATGAGCAAGAATCTGCTATGAAGGCAATGTTTTTTTTTTCATGTCTGTATCAAAGGAAATGAAATGTTTGCAATATTTTTCGCTTGATAAATTTATGAAAGCATTTGTAGTATGAACACTGCTGACATAAACAGACTGTGACCTGAAAATGATTATATTCTACTCTGCAAGGAACAGAAAGGGGGGGGGGAGGGGGTAGTGGAGAAGAATATATTCAGCAGTTGGAAACATTGCCACAGGGTCTGAGTAATCCTTAATTAACTGAATATATTAACAGAGAACTATAAAAGGAAGGAAAAGAATTTTGTTTTTATATCACGCCCTTTGAAAAGAAGTCATTCTGTTGCAATTTACAAGCCACTATAAGCAGTAATAGCCACTGGGCATTTTGTACAATAAAACAAGATTGTTTCTGAATCAGGAGGTTAAAGATGAAGCTTCAGACTCTTGCTTATATATTATTTATTGATTTTGTGGGTGTGCATGTTTTTTTCCCTAACATTTTAGGTATCTGTATGCAGCAGTTTTCACTATATGCAAAATGATATACGGAAAAATGTTGCAACATGATTTTGCCTGTTCCAGATAATACTTTTATGAAGCAGGAAGGGTGTTTTTTACAGGCCCCTTGAAGTTTGTTTGTGGAGGTCATGAATATAGTATGCTGTGTATTTCATTGCTGGTCACTTCACAAATAATTCCAATTACTTACAGTTTTTTTATAAATAAATATTCATAGCAAGGAAGAGACACATTGTGCTCAATTAGGTAATTAAGTGCTTGTAGTTTAACTTTAGATAAATATAAAGGAATATAATAATTACCGTATTTATTGGCATATAACACGCACCGGCATATAACACGCACCTCAATTTTAGGAGGGAAATTTTAGGAAAAATGCTTAAATTGGAAATAAAACCGCTTTGAAAACAGGACTTTGTTTTTTAAATCAAATGCAGCCTCACCAGTGCCCATGAATGCAGCCTCATCAGCGCAGTGTCCATAAATGCAGCCTTGCCAGCGTAGTGTCCAGCAATGCAGCCTCGCCAGCGCAGTGTCCAGCAATGCAGACTTGCCAGCGCAGTGTCCAGCAATGCAGCCTCGCCAGTGCAGCGTCCAGCAATGCAGCCTCGCCAGCGCAGTGTCCAGCAATGCAGCCTCGCCAGTGCAGCGTCCAGCAATGCAGCCCCGCCAGCGCAGTGTACATCATTGTAGCTTTGCCAGCGCAGTGTCCTGTATTGCCTCACCAGCACAGTGTCCTGTATTGCCTCACCAGCACAGTGTCCTGTATTGCCTTGCCAGCGCCATTGCACAGAGCGGGGCAGGGCCAGGCCACGGAGAAGGGAGGACGAGCGGCCGCTGTCATCTGAAGTCCCTCCTATGATAGACGTCACACGTCCCGGCATTGGGCCACTGTGCTCTCTATTATAGGAGGCCGGACTTCCTATGACAGCGACTGCTCCTCCTTCCTTTTACTCAGCCCAGCCCACCCCCCTCTGCCTCTCAGCGCTGCCTGGCCTTTTTCTTTTTTTTTTTATAGATCAGTGTATAACATGCACTGCTGTTTTGCCCTCCATTTTTAGGAGGAAAAAGTGTGTGTTATACGCCGATAAATACACTGGTTTACATAATAAAATCTATATTTAACACCATTTGTTATTAATTTTACAAAATGTGACAAAGGGATATATATCAGTATTGATATTTTTAAAGGAATCTTGGACATACTTCTTAAAGAACATAACATACAGGGATATAGGAAACAATTATTGACACGGACACACGTACACCTATACAGGTTAAACTGGATGGACTATTGTCTTTATTCAACCCTACCTACTATGTAACTATATATGGAGTTTAAAAAAAAAAACACTTAAAATTGGAAGAAAGTATAGGAAAATTTATTTTTCTAAATTGGGCAATACTTTACTTTAACACAGCTAGTTTAAAAAGTTTAAAGTTTGATGAAATACTGTACAGGAGATATTATAACAAATGTGTGATAGGCTGCCAAGATTTTCTTAGACTCGTATCACACATTAAATATAAAAATAAAAATGGCTAACAAAGTGGAAAGGATATTATCCTAAAACAACCACACGTGTGATGAGAGGTCATGCAAAGGTAGTCCAGAGAGTTTCAGTTAGAACAGCTATTAAAAGCCCAATAAAAGCTGATTATGAACTCCATTAGAACCCGTACTAGTGCCTCTGGTGAAGGTGCTACTGATGACACAGGGGGATCTTATTGCTGGGAAATATACCAGTGAATAGGGGGGAAGAATTTAGTCATCTACAGAGGGGATGAAAGGAGAACATTTCTAGAGAATTTCAGTTGCATATTAATTCTCACTTCTGGCTGTAGTGTAAGACTATCAAGCTACATTCTATACTCTGCCAGACAGAACCTGGTTTCAAGATGGGCTGATCGGGAGCCAGTCGGCTGCTGGTTTTCCAGTATGCTCATCTGTCAGAAACAGACCGGTTGCCATACACAAGGGCTGAATTCGCGATCGCAGAGCATTAAGTGCTTGCGATTGGGCAAAGCATGCACCTGAACTGTATGCTTTGGCCAATCACAACACAATGTCCTGTCAGAGCCATGATTGGCCAAAGGCAGGGTATCATAGCCAACCATGGCTCAGGGGCTAAGTCCATGCCCCACACTATATAAGGCTTCTGCTTACACGGCAGCTGTGTATAGTGTGTGACAATAGAGATTAGGCAGGTAGTTGGTGGATAGTGAGTTCAGTCAGTTTAGTGCAGTGTACAGGCATACCCCACTTTTAAAATGTATGGATCTGCTGTAGTCCTGGGTCCTCTCTCAGAGTTCCCCAAGTTTGGTGTCCCTGTCATTTATGGATTGGGAGCGGGGCCTTATCAATCTGACCAAGACTTCCCATAGACACCAATGTTAAAGACGGGGAGCAGTGCCATGTCAGACTGACCAATATTTCCCATAGACACCAATGTTGATAGGGAGCAGGGCCATGTCAAGCTGACCAATATTTCCCATAATTGGCTATGAGAACTGAAAGCTAAAAATTGGTCTAGGTAGGAAGGGGGTAAAAGTTCCCTGTATTTAAGTGGTTAAGGGGAACCCTATGACAGAATTAAAAAAAAAAAAAGCATGGGGTCCCCCCAAAATCTATACCAGGCCCTTTGGGTTTGATATTGACTTTAAGGGGCACTCCACGCCAAAAAAAAAAAAAAAATGGCGTGAGCCCCCCTCAAATCTATACCAGACTCTTATCTGAGCATGCAGCCTGGCAGACCAGAAAAAGGGGGAAAAGGGGGGGGCGAGCGAGCTCCCCCCTCCTGAACCATACCAGGCCACTTGCCCTCAACATGGGGAGGGTGCTTTGGGGGCCTCTTCACGACAACCCTGGGCTGTGGTTGTGGGGCTTATCAGAATCTTGAAGCCCCCTTTAACAAGGGATCCCCACAGATCCCGGCCCCCATATGTGAATGGGTATCGGATGCTCGTACCCATAACCATTCACCAAAAAAGTGTAAAAAAGTAAAAACAATGGAACACAGTTCTTTATTAAAAAGAAAAAAAACAGTTTCCCTCGATGTAAATCTATCGTCAATCACGATGCCCGCCGGACCCAGAAAATAGAAAAAAATGAAAAACGCTTCACCTCTTAAGAAGGGGGCAGTGCTACCGGGTGACATAGCCGGGTGGCCCCGCCCCTTGCCTAAAAAAGAACTGTCAAAGCTGAAGTTCAGGCATACAGCGGATCGCTTCCTAAGAGGAAAAACGTTTATTTTTTCCCTATTTTTTCGTGTCCGGCGGGCATTGTGATTGACTATGGAGCATTCTGATTATGTGACCGTCGTGACAGCCAATCATGGTGGTTACATTATCATAAACCCTGCCCCGCTCCAAGAGGTTAAACTCATCCCTAATAGTTACATACTATATATGGTATGCATATATAAATAATCCACATAAAAAATTAATCAGGACAAAGTGGTTCAATTTAAAGCGGTTGTAAACTGCAGCTGGTAAAAAAAATAAAAAAAAACAAACACCTGTAAGGCAATTGTATGGTGCGCATCACATGCTAGCACATTATAGAATACTTAGCTTAGAACTAAGCCCTCCCGTGGCTCACTATATCGGCTGAGAGGGCCGACATTTTCCCCCGGTCTTTCTTTCGGGTTCATGCGTTCTGGCTGTGTGATTGGCCAGAGCCGCGATGATGTCACTTAGTTCGGGTATGAATCTCTGAAGTCCCAGGAAAGTATGCTGAACCTTCAGAGCGCATTCGCCGGTGATGTAACTGGCTGCATGCGGGGTGAATATCTCCTAAATGGTGCACATAGGCTTAACTGTAGGTAAAAATCACAAAGCTGGTTTTGCTACGGATTTAAAGTCATTACAAAGGACATAAGGACACTTCCATATATATATATATATATATATATATATATATATATATATATATATATATATATATACAGTTGGAATATAAAGTTTGGGCACCCCAGGTAACAATTTGTATTAATGTGCATAGAAGCCAAGGAAAGATGGAAAAATCTCCAAAAGGCATCAAATTACAGATTAGACATTCTTATAATATGTCAACAAAAGTTAAATTTTATTTCCATCATATACACTTTCAAAATAACAGAAAACAAAAAAAATGGTGTCTGCAAAAGTTTGGGCACCCTGCAGAGTTAATATCTTGTACTGCCCCCTTTGGCAAGTATCACAGCTTATAAACGCTTTTTGTAGCCAGCCAAAAGTCTTTCAATTCTTGTTTGAGGTATCTTTGCCCATTCTTCCTTACAAAAGTCTTCCAGTTCTTTGAGATTTCTGGGCTGTCTGCTACGCACTGCTCTTTTAAGGTCTATCCATAGATTTTCAATTATGTTGAGGTCAGGAGATTGTGAAGGCCATAGCAAAACCTTCAGTTTACACCGCTTGATGTAATCCCCCGTGGATTTAGAGGTGTGTTTAGGATCATTATCCATTTGTAGAAGCCATCCTCTCTTTAGCTTCAGCTTTTTCACAGATGGCATCAAGTTACCATCCAAAATTTGCTGAAATTTTATTGAATCCATTTTTCCTTCTACTCGTGAGATGTTCCCTGTTCCACTGGCTGCAATACAACCCCAAAGCATGATTGATCCACCCCCATGCTTAACAGTTGGACAGAGGTTCTTTTCATTAAATTCTGTGCCCCTTCTTCTCCAAACGTACCTTTGCTCATTCCGGCCAAAAAGTTCATAAGCCCCGGAAGATTTTACCCCCTTCCTGACCAGGGCCTATTTTTGCGATTCGGCACTGCGTGAATTTAATGGAAAATTGCACGGTCGTGCGACGCTGTACCCAAATGAAATTGACGTCCTTTTTTCCCCACAAACAGAGCTTTCTTTTGGTGGTATTTGATCACCTGTGCAATTTTTGATTATGCGCTATAAACAAAAAAAGAGCGACAATTTTTCAAAAATAACAATATTTTTCAAATTTTTTTATATGAAATTCCCCCCCCCCCCAAAAAATGAAAAAATCAAAATTTTTTAACATTTTAGTCCAATTTATTTTCTGCTACATATGTTTGGTAAAAAAAAAATCACAAAAAGCGTATTTTGATTGGTTTGCGCAAAAGTTATTGCGTTTACTAACTAAGGGAAAGATTTTTGTCATTTTTATTGTTTTTTTTTTTAACGAGTAATGGCGGCGATCTGCGATTTTTTTTGCGGGACTGCGACATTGCGGCGGACAGATCGGACCCTTGACTGACATTTTTGACACTTTTGAGGGTACCACAGTCATTACTACAGTAATCAGTGCTCTACATATGCACTGTTACTGTAAAAATGACACTGGCAGGGAAGGGGTCAACTTTATTGGAGAGGGAGGGGTTAAGTGTGTCCCTAGGGGCGTGATTCTAACTGTGATTGGATGTGGCTGTTCATGTAACAGCAGAGATCTACGGTCCTACATAGCA
This sequence comes from Pelophylax lessonae, assembly GCF_965119305.1. Classification (NCBI taxonomy): domain Eukaryota; kingdom Metazoa; phylum Chordata; class Amphibia; order Anura; family Ranidae; genus Pelophylax; species Pelophylax lessonae. Next base: position 110,673,921 of record NC_138776.1, read on the forward strand.
GGACCGTATAATCTGTGCTGTTACACAGGGGAGAATGACAGGCGGCTGTGTTTACATTAGCCGCCTGCCTTTCTCCCGGTGTGTAACCGACGATCGCGAGTGACCGGCGGACATCGGGTCCGCCGGTCACATGCGCGGGGGGGTCTGAGAGCGAGCGCGCGCTCGCTCCCTAGAGCCTCACAGGCAAGCGACGTAGTACTATGTCACTTTGCCTGTGAGGGGCTGACCGCCGCAGTAAATAGTCGTGCAGCGGTCGGCAAGTGGTTAACCTCATCGGTCCACAGAACTTGTTTCCAAAATGCATCAGGCTTGTCTATATCTTCATTTACAAAGTTCAAATGCTGATTTTTGTGGTGAGGACGTAGAAGAGGTTCTTCTGATGACTCTTCCATGAAGACCATATTTGTACAAGTATCTCTTTATAGTGGAATAGTGTACCACAACTCCAGTGTCTGCCAGATCTTTCTGGAGGGATTGTGCAGTCAAACGTGGGTTTTGAATTGTTTTTCTCACAATCCTGCGAGCTGTTCTGTCTTATATTTTTCTTGGTCTTCCAGATCTTGCTTTAACTTCCACTGTTCCTGATGACTGCCATTTCTTAACCACTTTACCTCTGCTCACATTGCTGCTACTGCAGCAATGTGGCTCGTTCCCGTCCAGCGACGTAGACCTACGTCGCTGGACTCCTCCCCCTGTAGGCGGCGCTCGCGCGCCGCCGGAGGCGCGCTCCCGCTGTTTTCAGTCACAGCGGGAGTCGGGGAATCGAGTGAGGAGATCCGCCCGCCTGTGTAAACAGAGCGGGCGGATCTCCTAAGTGACAGGGAGTGACAGATCGGAGTGTTCAGCATAGCTGAACATCCAATCTGTCCTTGTGTCACATAGTTACCTCCCCCCCCCACACGTCAGTAAGCACCAGGCATACATTAACCCCTCCCTCTCCAATAAAATTAACCCCTTCACTGCCAGTGTCATTTTTACAGTAATAGTGCATATTTATAGCACTGATTACTGCAGTAATGTCACTGGTACCCCCAAAAGTGTCAAAAATGTCAGTCAAGGGTCCGATCTGTCCACCGCAATGTCGCAGTCCCGCAAAAAAATCGCAGATCGCCGCCATTACGCGTTAAAAAAAAACACCAAAAATGACAGAAATCTTTCCCGTAGTTAGTAAACGCAATAACTTTTGTGCAAACCAATCAAAATACGCTTATCGTGATTTTTTTTACCAAACATAGGTAGCAGAAAACAAATTGGCCAAAAATTTTTAAAAAATTTGATTACATTTTTTTTGGGGGGGGAATTTCATATAAAAAAATGTTAAAAATATTGTTATTTTTTCAAAATAAACGCTCTTTTTTTGTTTATAGCGCAAAAAGTAAAAAGCGCACAGGTGATCAAATACCACCAATAAAAAGCTCTGTTTGTGGGAAAAAAAGGACGTAAATTTTGTTTGGGTACGGCAATGCACGACCGCGCAATTGTCAGTTAAATTCGCACAGTGCCGAATCGCAAAAAGTGGCCTGGACGTAAGACAGCAAAATCCTCCGGTGGTAAAGTGGTTAATTACATTCCGAACAGAGGATATTGACTTCTGAAAATGCTTTGCTATCTTCTTAAAGCCTTCTCCAGCTTTGTGAGTGTCAACTATTTTCAGTTTCAGTTTTCTAGACAACTGCTTAGAAGATCCCATGGTGCTGATTGTTGGGGCAAGGTCAGATGAGTCTGGGCATTTAAAACCTTTGAGATTGACATCACCTGGTCTTCCCAGACGATGACTGAGAACAATCCATGACACTGGCAGTGCATGCTATAAATTCTGCAGGGTGCCCAAATTTTTGCATACGCCATTTTTTTTGTTTTCTGTCATTTTGAAAGTGTCAGTGATGGAAATAAAATCTAACTTTTGTTGACATATTATAAGAATGTCTAATCTGTAATTTGATGCCTTTTGGAGATTTTCCCATCTTTCCTTGGTTTCTTTATGCACACATTATATATATATATATAATATATACACACACATATTATATATATATATATATGGTACACCTACAAATATATATTTACACTTTATTTACATATATATATATATATATATATATATACACATATATACACACACATGTATATATATATATATATATATATATATATATACATACACTCACACACATACATTTTTAACCTCATTGAAGTAAATCTGATCACACCTTTCTTTTTCTCACCCAAGAGTTAGGAGTTTTAATAAAGGTAAAAGACCTACATTTATGTATTAGACCACAATAGGAAGACCCTTTCCTACTTTTCTACGTCCCTATTGGTGCGATTCCCCATCACTTTCTTTCCTAACATATTATTATTGAGTCTTTAACATTTCCTCACTATATCTGAACCAAAATAAAAATATTTAGCTAGAGCTGGGCTTTAATTCAAAGTAATATTCATATTTTCCCATTTAAATCTGTGTGCTGTAATAAGTATGCATTTGGAAGAAAGCCAAGTAAATACATATATAGATAAAGAGAGCATTTTAACATTTTTCTGCCATTACCATGGCGATTATTTTCCTAGTTCATATAAACGAATACACATGAAATCTCATAAAAATCTGAGCTCACCACACAAATAAGCACAAAAGAGACAAATTAGGGACTGGAAAAGATAAATGCAAATATGTTTGTTGAAGACAAAAAAGGTTCTGAGAGCACCGTGCAGATGTGACCTGGGTCATAAATTCTTTGTTATTGCAGCTGTTTATGCCAAGTACAATTTAATTGCAAGGCAAATAGTGTTCTATATTGTAAACGTGAGGTTGATTTCATGAAAAAGCCCAATAATACACAAAAAAAGTATGAGGACATTGTGAGAAAGGGTTTTAAGAATGTGACGTCTATGTGTCAGGAGAAATATAATTAATCCTTTAAAGGGAAAACAAGCCAAATAAGTCTTTGATATATATGAAATTATAGAATAACAGTTGTTTCATTTTAAAGCAACCAAGTTTTTTTTCTATTGGGCAGCTAAAGCCATTTACAGATAAAATGAATACAGACATAAAATATTTGTAACATATGAACTGTAAAAAATAACAAAGAAAAAGCAATTGGGGAAAAAATTCCAAAAGTGGAGAAAACAAGAGAGTGTGTCTGCAAAGCATGATTATGGATGATAAACAGACCTGGTAGGAGCAGGCACATTAAGAGAGAACCTTTGTGTATCAAACCTGTAGCTATTCTGGCCACAAGCAACCACTTGCTGCATGATTGTGTAGACCCTCCTGTAATCTACTGTACATACCTGTGGCTAGCTTCCTTACCGGACAGGTAAGGATGGTATGAAGAGTGGAATACACAATGACTAGATGGACACAATGGAAATTGAATTGCCATTTTTTCAGTACAGGTTTGAAAATTAATTAAAAGTCCAATCATTATGGTCAACAAGTTTTTTTTTTTTTTAACACTGCTCAGTTTTGGAGACCTTGAATTTTCTTTATCTTAAGAAACATGAATCCTCCAACCCAACTTTGCAGGTCTACATTTCATGGTTGTTACTACTACAGGTAGTTTTTATATTTAAAGTTGTAGTTTTTATATTTAAAGTTGGATTTTGTCTTTTTACTAAAATAATGAACATGTCATACTTACATGCTCTGATTAGTGGTTTTGCAAAGAGCAGCCCCGATCCTCCTCATCTGGGGGTCCCCCACTGGCACTCCTGGCCCCTTCTCTTCTCTGAATGCCCCCCTAGAATGTAATAAGGTAAAAAAAAAAAACTTGCGCTTTTTCAGCTACTTTAACCGCTTGCCGACCGCCGCAAGTAGATTTACTGCGGCGGTCAGCCCCTGCCAGGCAGAGTGACGTTAATTAACGTCACTAGCCTGGGAGGGTCTGGGGAGCGAGCGCGCACCCGCGGAGGCGCGCTCCCGCTCCCGCGCGGTCATGGACCCCCCTGCGCGTGTGACCAGCGGACCCGATGTCCGCCGGCCACTCGGCGATCGTCGGGGGAGAGGGAGAATGTCAGGCAGCTTGTGTAAACAAGCTGCCTGTCATTCTCCTCGCTGTAAAGACACTGATCACACGGATCTAGTATGTAGATCCGTTGATCAGTGTCCTTACAGCTAGAGCCACAGCCAATCACAGTAAGAATCACGCCCCTAGGGACACACACAGCCCCTCCCTCCCAAATAAAGTTAACCCCTTCACTGCCAGTGTATTTTTACAGTAACAGTGCATATGTATAGCACTGATTACTGTAGAAATGTCACTGGTAACCCCAAAAGTGTCAAAAATGTCAGTCAAGGGTCCGATCTGTCCGCCGCAATGTAGCAGTACCGCAAAAAAAATCGCAGATCGCCGCCATTACGCGTTAAAAAAAACCAACAAAAATGACAAAAATCTTTCCCTTTGTTAGTAAACGCGATAACTTTTGCGCAAACCAATCAAAATACGCTTTTTGCAATTTTTTTTTACCAAACATAGGTAGGATAAAACAAATTGGCCAAAAATGTTAAAAAATTTTGATTTTTACATTTTTTTTGGGGGGAATTTCATATAAAAAAATGTGAAAAATATTGCTATTTTTGCAAAATTGTCGCTCTTTTTTTGTTTATAGCGCGTGATCAAAAAATCGCACAGGTGATCAAATACCACCAAAAGAAAGCTCTGTTTGTGGGAAAAAAAGGACGTCAAATTCGTTTAGGTACAGCGTCGCACGACTGCGCAATTGTCCGTTAAAGTCACGCAGTGCCGAATCGCAAAATACCCCCTGGTCTTTTAGCAGGAAAATCCTCCGGGGCTTAAGTGGTTAAGCCAGCTAAACACTATTAAGTCGTTCATCAAATACAACTAAAATCAATCATCTGCCTATTCTAACTGCAACTGCTGTGGCCATACTCTTAGAAACTGCACTAGAAAGACTTTTCCATGATTTATTAAATCAGAAAAAATTATCCTGAACTACAACCTAAAACAAGTCTTGTAAGCAAACAAGAATTTTATATTGCTTATTCATCCAAGAGTAAAGTGTATAGTAACTGTGAGCAATGCTCAGATCTGTTATATTGCTAGATAGAAACAAAGGCAAGGGCAGGTGAATTAACTGGATTAACTGCCAACATGTTATAGACATTTTTTGCTATACTTGTGCAAAAGGATATTCATCAAAGCAACATTTTATGCACCCATCAGGGCATCATGGGGGATTTGAAGGGCCATAACAATGATAAATATATTAAAGTGTATATGTAGCCAATTCCTTTTTAGTTTTGCAGTAGGAAAGTATTTTAATCTCTGTCAAGTTTTTATTGCAGTTTGTGTTCTTGGTAGGTTGATTCGCCTACTGTAATTGTCCCGGTGACAATTGTCACAAGGTTATGGGAAAACCCAAAATTTTAGGTTTGTCACAAAACAAGAGTTGAGGGTAAGTCTACCAATAGGGACACCTTTTTAGGTGACACATGTGTAAGGCAGAGATACTCCTCAATTTGTAATTATTTCCTTTTTCATCCCAGGGCAGGAAGTGAAGAGACATCTCCCCAATGGCCCCAGGCAGCAAAAAAATAAACCATCAGGAATCAAAATCACTTGCTACTTTGTCCAAAAATAAAAAAAAAAGGTTTTGGCTATACATACACTTCAATGTGATCTGACATTTTACATATTCTGAGAAGAGTAGCTCTATAACTTTATTTGTCTACCCCAGTGGACCAGTACAAGGACTCAAGAATTCTGCTGAACTGCACTTTATATATGACTGTATAACACAGATTGCCCTTTGTAGGTTGTCCAGGATGGCAAAAAAACATGCATACACTGCACAATAATGAACACTACACAAAATTATGAAAGTTGCACAAACATGGACTCCTCACAACAATGTATCTGTGACTCAATTAAGGTAACATGCATCTGCATAGCATAATACCTATAACTCAACAAGTCAAACTGAGAATAATTACTTTAGTAAAACATTAGGAACACAGCTACATGAGATTATCCTCATAGTCAGCATCCCTCTCAGTGAAGTCCAGGGTGGCTCTGTTACCACAGGTGATGACTGGAGGGATCCAAGGCCCAAGGATGAAGCACCACTATACTGGAACTGTACTACTCTGAAAACATTTTGGGAGGGGCTCCCCACAGTAGGTCTTATTTTTTAGATATGTTGCATGCTGTTAGGCTCTGGCACAGCTGCTTGTATGCCAATTCTGACATTGGAGGGCCTCCCACTAGGCTGCAGATCACCTGCCCAGCTACCTCTGCCTCATCAGGTGTGGCTTCTGGGAGCTGCTGAGAGAAGTAATCTGAGAAATGTATCTTCCTTGGGCATGTCCAGGATGTTAGGATGCCAGGGAGGTGAAGGAAAAGAAGTTAAAGGGGCCTGCACCTGCATCTGAGAAAGGTGAGTAAATGGGCACTCTGCTACATCTATAGTCTGTAACCCCCAGTACAAGATTTTGAAGAACATTTTTAATTAGCAAAACATAGAAGAATGTAATATACACAGTTGTTCTTTTATTGCAAATACTCAATAAGAATGTCAAACCCAAATGTGTTAGATTCAAACAGAGTGAAGAATAACCCCTGTTTTTACTGCTACCTTGGACTCTGTTACAGTGATTTCTTCTTTATTTACTGTCCCTGTGACTGTGTTTCATTAGACAGGAAATTAGGAGAAATATGCAACAGGAACTCAGACAATATGGAGCTAACTGGGGTTCTAGTCTTCATCATGCCTTTTTATAGCTGCCTCTGTTACTGTTGGAGATTTATACTCTTCTCCTGTCTGCTGATAGCCATTATCCCTGGGAGGGAAACCTCTCCAATGGAGACAAGAATGACAGTTTTCTAATCTTTCCCCACACTGTCCAAAACTAAGCGGTACCTTATTGTGTGTGGTGGTATTGCAGTATTTTGACAGTTTTTTGCTTGAAGGAGATTGTGAGTTTCGCATCTCTTTTTTTTCTGTGCAATTATTTATGAAGGCCTCCGATGAATACAAAAAAAAGCTGTACTTTTCTCCCTGACCAGGGTTCTACTTGGAAGGCAGTCCTATTCAAAGGAAAAGAAGAAAACACTTTTAAAAATATTGTTTCTTAAATTTTGCAGGAGGAAAGCAATAGAACAGTAATATGAACTGGACCACTGTCAATTAAGAAGAATCCTAAACCATAGCTCAAACAATGACCCATTAAAAGAATTGTACTAAAACTCTAAAGGAAAAAACTGCATAAACCAACATCTTGATATATTCCTAAGGTTAAGGTATTGCATTTTAAGGGTCAAGCATTGTATATGCCCACGTTGACTTTTAGAGGTCAGGATGACAGTTTGGGGGTTTCAGGGTACTTTCATGGGCTGGAATGTAGCAAGAGAGAGATCAATGGACACCTTACTATGCATACTATTCTCTGCAAGTATTTGATTTATACTTTTTCTGCAACTTTAGGTGCCTAAAACTATATATTTAAGTTGAGCAATTTGAACAGTAGGTATATAAATATTCCCATTAAAAATATGTATGGTATAAAGCATACTGTATCTTCTAAAACTAATAGGGTCCCGATTTGAAAATCTTGCCTTAAAGTTTTCAAGAAATATATTAATGAGGTTTTTTCAGATAGGAATCTTGCTCTCCTAGAAGGGTATGTACGCACATATGCTTTGAGTTGGATGAGATCAGTTCAGCAATAATGATGAATTTATTGTGTTTAAACAATTTTCATGCACATAGAGTCCAAATACTATGCAGTCAAATTTGGATATTTCTAAAGTTTCAAACTAATTACAAATACAATATAATATAAACATAATTAAAATGTTTTCCACTTCAATCGTATTATTTTGTAGAACTAAAATACCAGCAAGGGGAATATATATGAATATGTGAATAGTAACTATAATCAGCGCTGACCAGAGTGAGTGTACAAATGTTATTAATACCCCAATTAATTACACTTAAGTAAGATAAGGGGACCAATGGCTGCTAACATTAAGTGTTTTCAAATAACACAATGGAACAATGGGATGAGAAAAAAGCAGTGCCAAAGGATTATGGCTAATATATATATTAAATAATAAATATCACATTGAAAAATAGTAGAGTAGTATATATAAAAATAAAGTGCAATCTACTACGGGTAGAATAAAGTAATTAGTAATAAAATTATTCTTAAGAAAAAAGCAACTATAGTGTCACAAAATACATTGTTTTATCTCGGAGCAATAGGATCCCACTGGACACATTTTTCTCTGATGCTTTTCATTTTAGTTTAAGGCTTATTTGTAGTATAATAAAATTGTGTAGCACCCTCAGTGTTACAGAGTAGGTACATTTCGTTTGGCTTCTCTGTAGGAGAAGCCAGGGTTAATTTGCTGTGCTTAGCTGTGCAGAGCTCTATAGGCTGGGCCTATGTTACCTCCCCCTGGCTTCTAGAACTGGCTGGACAGTTCTGGAACTTAGATGGTGGAGGAACAGAGGCTAAAGCCTGAATATTTATGGAGTTTCCACCAATCCATGGGGAAGCAAGGCCCAGAAGATGGAGAAATATGCCATTAAATGTTGAGGAGCCTGGCATTGAGCAGGAGAGTCCAGTCACCTGGAGGAGATCCCTGTGCTGGGGGGCTCTGCCTGTGGGCAGAAGGAAGGATGAGATAGAGAGAGAATGGGTGGAAGAGAGAAGGAGAAGCTTGACATCTCACCCCCTTCCTATTAGCCCCAGCTAGACTTAGCTGAAGCCATCCTGACAGACAAGGTTTGGCCTGTGTAGCAGAAAGCCTGTACAGCAGCCTCTTGAAAAAAAGGATTTCAGTAAGTAACCCCTGTTTTCAACACACCCCAATCCTGCATAGAGGGGACAGCAGGATGCAATATTTGGCTCTGCCATAACCAAGAGACAGCTTAGAGCCAATACAAAGTCATAAAAAGCCATCCCACACCTCTAGCTTGGGTCTGTAAGCAGCAAGGAGTAGCACCTGCATTCTCCAGTTGGAACTTTTTGTCAATGTTTTTGCTGTGCCAATAATCCTACAAGTGGATGGTGTTGTTGATGTTAATACTTAGCAGCTAAAGAGATAAGCAAGTCCTCAAGATTTCATTCAAGTTCTACAATTCCAGGCATCCCATGCTTCCCCATTCTCCATTCCCCATCCAGGTTTATTCCTAAATAAACCAAAACAAAAATCCCCTGGACTGATTATTGAGCCTGTGAGAAAGTTGCAAAATTCCTGTTGTCTGGCTTTGTGTAAGGGGAAGGCCTGAAAATCCAATGGCTCCTACAGGAGTAAGCGCTACATTTGTTTTAAATAAAAATGAATGGCAGAGGTGCTGAGCATTCTTTCCAGCACTGGTGAATATCATTTCTAGGTGAGACTTTTCTTGATGGGCCTCGATGTTTGGTTCATATAAGCAAATCTAGTCACCCTGAAGGGGAGCCATCACCTTGATTATCTTAGAAAAAATAATATACAGGTTAAGCCTTGAAGTGGAATTAAACCCTCAATAAAAAGGTTTGCACTTCATACCAACAATAGTTGGATCGTTGGTCTATTGTATATATAAAAATCCTTTTCTAAATATGATATTTTATTTATTGAAAATGTATCTTAATGCATGCTCCTACTAAAAATTCTGGTAATGTGGACCTGTGCACCAGACAAAGGTGTATGTATACTTATCATGAGACAGTACTGCATTTCCCCATATGCATGATGCCACAAGCCCTTGCAATGGCTTGTGCTCATCTTGGAGAGCAGCAATACAACTGGGAGGTTATATCAATAAAGTTCTTCAGTAGGTAGGCACGAGTGAGAGACTTCGTACTGTGCACATCAAGGCCACATGTATCCTTGAGGCATGCATTGACATGCAGGACTGTAGTACTCTGCATCTACAAGCCTCCCAAGGGTGACACGACTGGTCCTGTTAATCTCATCACCCAGGGACAGGAAGAGGGGATAGCCTTGTCAAAGTAGTAAAAAGAGGTGGAAATGCAGATAAAAGCTCTGCTGACCATTTGTTGGAGTGCAGCTACTAAGAGAACATTAAATATAAATTTGGCATTCATATTCATTTTAAACCTTTCAGTGACGTGAATGTGAGTACTGACCTGTGATTGATTACCTTTGATCGAGTGCAGGGGCAGGTCTAATAAACCCCTGATGTTTTCTTAAAGAAAATCCTTCACTTGCCTTGTGCTATCACAAAGGGGCTTCTCAACCTATTATGTGATAGAAATAAAATAAGGTAAAAAAAAAATTAAAATTAAAAAGTAGTAGAAAGTAGCATAAATCAATACACCAAAAAACACTTTTAAAGTACCCCGCCTCCATGTACACACACATACAAATGTAAACGTGCATCACTGAGAGTTCGAGAAATCATTCTAGAGAGATCATTCACTGTTGACTTTAATTAGATGACCTGTAAATGCTTTTAAAACTCTGATAAAGGGGCACAGGCCCCGAAACATGTCGGTGGAAATATGTATTAACCCACACACAGATTTGGTCTCCCTCTTGTCCACAGTTAGGATACTTCTACAATTTGTCTCCCATTACTTCTTTAGCATACACCCCAGCATTTTTATCCTGATGGCCTCCTTACCTATTTTTGAGTTTACATTGAGAGGAATTTCTGCATCTGTTGGCGGGTCCTGGCATTCATCAGAATGTGTTATTGTTAGTGATCTGCTCTGATCACGTCACATCTATGCAAGTGCAATTTACATTTTTTATTATTAAAGTGGTCCTTTACCTGAACTATCCAATTTTCCTTTGGAAGAAGTCACAGGAAACGTGTCAGGGAGGTGACGTCATTAGGCCAAAAGGAAGGAGCTGTATGGATACGAGGATTTGGGGATTCTGCTATCTTTCTCTTAAGAGGATATTATATGATTGTATAAGGGATCTGTTTTTAAGATGGTTCAATGCTGATATAAAGTGTATTAATCATGTGAGTGCATTTTATTAGTTTAGTTAAGTATTTATGATATTTTAAAGAGGTAAGACATGATGGTTAGTTTCTGCTTTATTTGAGTGGTAGCTATGGTGGAGAAAACACCGTGGTGGCCAAAATATATTGCTGTACCTGCAATAAGAAATTGACTGAGAGTCAAGAAAACCAGGATTAACAATTAAGACCCCTTAAAGGGGAAGGTGCATGGGGACTTGTTATATAGGTCAAAAGGCTAAGGTGAGACCGGAGAGTGAACTGTGGTGGCAGCACTGAAGAAAACTCACTTCTGGTATTTTTTGTGAACATTGGGACTGTTTCACATCAACATGTATATTTGAAATTGATTAACCTAATTTTTACAGAAGTTATTACAATGGTGGTGGAACCCCCTAGTGTTTACACATATTGTTTGTTGTTTGGTATGACACAATTCTATTTTGTTGGCTATATATATATATATATATATATATTTATTGCAATATCACAGGGGTAGTGGGACCCCCACATTTAAGATTTTGGTTTCTTGGATTTAAAGGGTTTATATATTTATATCGGAAAATTAATATATTACTATTTTTTATCACAACGTTATTACATATTTAGGATAATATTTGGTTATGTTATATGATATGATAAAGTACCACAGCACCTTCCTAAACTTTTTATGATTTAATGCGGGGACACATTCTGGTGCTTTGGAGCAACATTATGATATTAAAGAGTAATTGAGATATTATTCACTTAGGTTGCACAGAGAATACACATTTTTAAATTGGTAACTGTTGAAATCTTCTCTAATTCCATATGGAACCTATGCTTCAGTAATGAAGCAAGGCTATCGATGGCTATTTATGTAAAATTCACACGTCAAATCAATAGTGCACTGTGTTAGGCATTTGTTGTCAAATCGTTGGTCCTCACGCATCAGCCAAATTTTGTGGTTATACTCAAAGCTGGCTGGCACTGAACAAATGCATTTAAATCATGTACTGGTAAATACTTCAAAAAGATTTCCATTTTCAATTTTTCCTATTGCTTTACTGTAAACCACTCCTTATAAAAAAAAAAAAACACAGCTACATCAACTTTCTATCCTTTCCAGGAACTGGGAGTCATTATTCTGCTTTCAATGACATCTGCTGGCAAAATCTGGTATCACTCCTCTGCCAAAGAAACATCAATACTTGTGCATTCGCTTACAAGAGGGAGGAGAGATCCCTTTTAGTGTTTCTTCCTAGGCGGAACTAAGTATAAACTCCCTCTACCCTCTTTAATAGTTTTAAATAGCTCATATATATATATATATATATATATATATATATATATATATATATATATATATATATATAAACTATAAATGTATATAGACATAACAAAAGCCTATTGTATTAAGAATACAGATTACAAAATATTTAAACATTTCTACAACTAGTATGCATGGATCTAGAAAATTTAATTTACTAGCAGACTCTGCAGGTGTTTATGAATAAGACATGTAAGCAATATTTCAACTGTGAAGACATAATTAATCTTCCAGCAAAATCTCCCCCTCCGCCCCAGTTTCAAGGAGTCTCAAATGATACAAAATGTGCATATTTTGCAAGCAATAGCAGAGTTATTCAGGGAAAGAAAGATAAAAGGCTAGTTGTTATTGTGTAAAGCAACACCATTCATTAAAAAGATAATTATGTAACCACACCCAAGCAATTATTTTGAAGAAAACAAGACAAATCCCTCTATATAGTACACTGCCACAGCCTTGAGTTAGAAAAAAAAAATAACCATATTAATGTTACAGTCTAATGGATTGCAAGCTGTTTTTATTAAAATCAGCTGAATCCTGTTTTGCATAAAAAGAAACTCTGTTTGCCATCAAGAAACGCATTCACATCAGTATGACTTTGACAGAGTAGAAAAAAATGCATTAAGATGATGTAAGCAGATAAGACAATGAAAACTCTGTGAGATCGTTTTGGCACAGAAATTTCAATCATGTCCCCACAGGAATGGAACATATTTTACACAGTGTATTTCTGCTTTTTAAATCTTGGTTGGCAGCCAAAAATTAATACACTTTTAAAACACTTTTTTATATATTTTTTTCCTCCCCTGCTCTTTGTTAAAAAGACATATCCTGTAAATTACATTTCCTTTGTACAATAACACAAACACATTTTGTTCTGTACACTGAACTGTAATCATCTTGATTATTGTTAGGGACTTTCCAATGTAGAGGAGCAGCTGAAGACAAGGTTTTGGATTACATGGCAATTTAGGAATGCATGAAAAGTCAATCGGTAACCATAATAGAAGTCTGAACAAACGTCATGGTTTTTAGACCAAAGCATAACAACATATGTTTTATACTTCTTTCACAAGAAGCCTGTTTTTTAAATAATTATTTTTTTTTGTCTGTTCCAATTTTTTTTACATTCATGTATATATATATATATATATATATATTTTTTTTTTTTTTTTACCAAAAAATCTAGCAATCCAGCTTGAGCGCTGGTATTTTTATTACAACACATTGCTTTCAGCATTAAGGTCTCTCGTTTTAGTTTAGTCATTAAGAGGGAGGCATTGATGGATGAGAATAATGTTGTGGATTTTATGACTAATCAGACTTTGGCAGCTGTAATATTTCCTTACTAGAGAAGCTTTAATATTGCCTTTTCTATTCAGGCCTGTAAAGATTTTTTTTTTGAGCTATAACAACAAACTACATATTAAACATTACAACATACTTGTTATATGAACTAAAATAACTTTGATCTAATGCACAAATATTTGAAACTATTTCAGGTTGTTTTTAAGTAATGATTTATTGCAGGTATTTGCCTGAGTGTAAATTTATTTGTCAAACCTTCCAACACATTTTTAATTAAACTTGTAGCACTTGAGAAAAATAATAGCGTGTGGTGAAATTTAAATAGGTGAATCAGTTCTAAGTTAACTTATGAAGTTGTATTTAGATCTCATTTGTCTTTTTAGAAACTGAATTGTGACAGTGTGAAAGAAAGGTAATTTCAGTAAGTTTGGCTGAATGTTTCAGTACATTAATTTTACATTAGGTTAGTTTACATCCTATGGATTGATGTTTACAGATTTTATTAACTTGAAGGACCTGAGCTAACAATTTTCAAAGTTTATTTTCAAGGCACTCAGGTTTTATCCAAAATATTTATGACTGGTTTCTACCATTTGATGTTTGTAGCATTCATTGGGTTGGTTTTGTGATTTTAATGCATGTCAAGCCAGTGTATGTTGTTGCTGACTATTTGTGAAAATCACATATAGCTTTAACGCACCCCTAAGCATGCAATTTATACACAAAGAATTTGTGTATTTTTAACATTGGAAAGGAAGTGCTACTAAAGGGGAAACTAAATGGATCTATGAGATTTAATCATATGTCCCTCATGGCCTGAATGGGATGTCAATGAATTTAATACCAATACTTGAGGTCTCAGTTTTTAGTCAGTGCCTTACTTGTAGAGTGATCTACCCCTGCCCCCCCCCCTATTCTTTTGGATTAAAATATATATCTTTTTAGGGTATGAATATTGTTTAAATTGGGTTATTTATTGAATGTTTCTGGTTACAGTAGGCCCACTACATTATTGATATCTGTATGTAATACTTAACTTGGGCTGTGTAATAGCTAACTGGAGTCCCCTTGTTTTTATCATCAAGTAGCCATTTTGTGCTGTTTTTAAAACAACCACGAGATGGTGCAGCTTGTTCCCATCATAGAGTTCTATTTTTTCTCTTTTTCTTGCCTAATTTTTAATTATGTACATCCTCAGTCTCCACTTGGTCTACAGTATCTCACAAAAGTACACCGCTCACATTTTTGTAAATATTTTATTATATATTTTTATGTGACAACACTGAAGAAATGCCACTTTGCTACAATGTAAAGTAGTGATTATACAGATTGTACAACGGTGTAAATTTGCTGTTCCCTCAAAATAACTCAACACACAGCCATTAATGTCTAAACCACTGGCAACAAAAGTGAGTACACCCCCAAATGAAAATGTCCAAATTGGGCCCAATTAGCCATTTTCCCTCTCCGATGTCATGTGACTCATTAGTGTTGCAAGGTCTCAGGTGTGAATGGGGTGCAGGTGTGTTAAATGGTGTTATCATTCTCACTCTCTCATACTGGTCACTGGGACTTCAACATGGCACCTTATGGCAAAGAACTCTGAGGATCTGAAAAAAAGGATTGGTGCTCTACATAAAGATGGCCTAGGCTATAAGAAGATTGCCAAGACCCTGAAACTGAGTTGCAGCACCGTGGCCAAGACCATACAGTGGTTTAACAGGACAGGTTCCACTCAGAACAGGCCTCTCCTTGGTCGACCAAAGAAGTTGAGTGCACATGCTCAGCATCATATCCAGAGGTTGTCTTTGGGAAAAAGATGTATGAGTGCTGCCAGCATTGCAGCAGAGGTGGGGGGTCAGCCTATCAGTGCTCAGACCATGTGCCGCACACTGCATCAAATTGGTCTACATAGCTGTTGTCCAAGAAGGAAACCTCTTCTAAAGATGATGCATAAGAAAGCCCACAAACAGTTTGCTAAATACAAGCAGACTAAGGACATGGATTAATGGAAGCATGTCTGATGAGACCAAGACAAACTTATTTGTTTCAGATGGTGTCAAGTGTGTGTGGCAGCAACCATGTGAGGAGTACAAAGACAAGTGTGTTTTCCCTACAGTCAAGCATGGTGGTGGAAGTGTCATGGTCTGGGGCTGCATGAGTGCTGCCGACACTGGGGAGCTACATTTCATGGAAGGAACAATGAATGCCAACATGTACTGTGACATACTGAAGCAGAGCATGATCCCCTCTGGGCTGCAGTATTCCAACATGATAACGACCCAAAACACACCTCCAAGATGACCACTGCCTACTAAAGACGCTGCGGGTAAAGGTGATGGACTGACCGAGCATGTCTCCAGACCCTAACCCTATTTAGCATCGGTGGCGCATCCTCAAATGGGAGGTGGAGGAGCACAAGGTCTCTAACATCCACCAGCTCCGTGATGTCATCATGGAGGCATGGAAAAGGACTCCAGTGGCAACCTGTGAAGTTCTGGTGAACTCCATGCCCAAGAGGGTTAAGGCAGTGCTGGAAAATAATGGTGGCCACACAAAATATTGACACTTTGGGCCTAAATTGGACATTTTCACTTAGGGTTTACTCACTTTTGTTGCCAGTGGTTTAGACATTAATGGCTGTGTATTGAGGTATTTTAAGGGGACAGCAAATTTACACTGTTATACAAGCTGTACACTCACTAATTTATATTGTAGCATTGTGTCATTTCTTCAGTGTTGTCATATGAAAAGATATGAAAAATGTGGGGGGTGTACTCACTTTTGTGAGATACTGTATGCCAATGTGTATTTGATTTATCTATATTTCAGCTAATTTTTAATGACGAGTATTATTTTTTTTACATGTGCATGTTTTTTTTATGCTATTGTGAGTGTATTTACCAATTTAATAAATAGGATATTTGTTTTTATTGGAGAGGCGCATTTCTTCTTTTTTTACATGATTACCTTGGTTTGGATTTCTGGTTGGTGATAAGAGAACGTTCAGGGAAGTAGAGTGCCGGCTCTGGAGTGATCCCATATGTGTTACATGACTGCGCTTGAAAAAAAGAGGATCATGGAAATCTGGTAAGCAAACACCTTATCACATTTTGGGTGACGGTGGCAGCCGGTGACACTATTTTGTTGTTGAATCTACTTAAGGAGCACTTTATCACGGTTATAATGGATTTCAAAATTTGGACTTTTTTATTTCTTATGTATTTAATATATATATTTTTGATGCATTTCACTGATATTTGCAGCCTACATTTTTTTGGGGGGTTTTCTTTTTGCACAAGTGCACGGTTATCTCTCTTTGTATATATTTCCAAATAGGTTTGTTAATGGAAATAAAGTCAAGAATGGGTATGACCAAATTTAACAATGACTTCTTTAGGACAAAGCAATATACAATCACCAGCCACTTTATTAAGTACACTTGTTTAATTGCTTGGTAACATGAATTGCTAATCAGCCAATCACATGGCACCAACTCAATCCATTTAGGCATGTAGATGTGGTGAAGATGACTTGCTGAACTTCAAATCAAGCATCAGAATGGGGAGGTGATTTAGGTGACTTTGAACATGGCGAGGTTGTTGTTGCCAGATGGGCTGGTTTGAGTATTTCAAAAACTGCTGATCTACTGGGATTTTTCTGCACAACCATCTCTAGGGTTTACAGAGAATGGTCCAAAAAAGAGAAAATATCCAGTAAACAGCAGTTGTGTGGACCAAAATGCCTGGTTGATGTCAGAGGAAAATGGGCAGACTGGTTTGAGATGATAGAAAGGCAACAGAAACTCATCAAAAACACTAGTTACAACCAAGGTATGCAGAATATCATCTCTGAAAGCACAACACATCGAACCTTGAAGCAGATGGGCTACAGCAGCAGAAGGCCACACCGGGTGCTACTCCTGTTAGCTAAGGACAGAAAACTGAGCCTACAATTTGCACAGGCTCACTGAAATTGGACAATAGAAAATTGGAAAAATGTTGCCTGATCTGATGAGTCTCGATTTTAGCTGCAACATTCAGATAGTAGGGTCAGATTTTGGCATAAACATACAAATATGGATCCATCCTGCCTTGTATCAATAATTCAGGCTGCTGGTGTAATGGTGTGGGGGATAATTTCTTGGCACACTTTGGGCCTCTTAGTACCAATTGAGCATTGTTTAAATGCTGCAGCCTACCTAGCCTAGAGTATTGTTGCTGACCATGTCCATCCCTTTATGACTACAATGTACCCATGGCTACTTTCAGCAGGATAATGCACCATGTCACAAATAGAGATGTACAGAACTGTTCGCCGGCGAACAGTTCCCGGCGAACTTCGCATGTTCGCGTTCGCTGCTGCGGGCGAACATATGCGATGTTCGGTCCGCCTCCTATACATCATCATTGAGGCAAACTTTGACCCTGAACATCACAGTCAGCAGACACATCCCAGGCCAATCAGCATACCTCCCTCCCACCTCCTATAAATAAGCAAGGGCAGCATCCATTTTAGATCATTTCTGTGTTACTGAGAGCAGGGAAAGTGCTGGTGCTGCTGCTGCTGTTATAGCTGGGGACAGTTCCCGGTCTTGTTAGCCAGTGTTCTTGGTACACTCCTGCTGTAAGGACAGCACCCCAAAAAGCCCTTCCTAGGGCTGGTATTTGAGGTTTTTTTTGGATATATATATATATATATATATATATATATATATATATATATTGTCCCCAAAAGCCCTTTTGAGGGCTGGTATTTGTGTAATTTTTTTTGTTCTGTGATATATATATATATATATTAAAAAAAATACTCAAATACCAGCCCTCAAAGGGGCTTTTGGGGACAAATATATATATATATATATATATATATATATATATATATATATATATATATATATATATCATGTCCAGAGCCAGAAAAAAAAATTCATATAGGTGTAAAAGGGGTTCCCACCATCCCTGCTCTACTGAAAAATTATCTTTTTTTCTGGTTCTGGACATGCTATAGAGCTGAAACTTCACAGGTACACTTTTTAGACCCCCTATACACTAAATCACACAAAAAAAGTTCTTAAAAATTGTCATTTTTGATAGAGAGCCAATTATTGGAAAAAAAAAAAAAAAAAAAAAAAATTCTTTGGATTTATTGTCTGGGGGGTCTAAAAAGTGTACCTGTGAAGTTTCAGCTCTGTAGCATGTCCAGAACCAGAAAAAAAATAGAATTAGGGTTAGGGCTAGGGTTAGGGCTAGGGCTAGGGTCACCGTAACCCTAACCCTAGCCCCTAACACTAAACCTAACCCTAACCCTGTAACCATAACCCTAACCCTCTAACCTTAACCCTAACCCTCTAAGCCTAGCCATAAAAATAACCCTAACCCTAAACCTAACCCTAGCCCTAGACCTAAGCCTAACCCTAGCCCTAACCCTAATTCGTATTTTTTTCTGGTTCCGGACATGCTACAGAGCTGAAACTTCACAGGTACACCTTTTAGACCCCCCAGATGCTAAATCCAAAGAATTTTTTTATTTTTTTTTTTAATTTTTCCAATAATTGGCTCTCTATCAAAAAATTACAATTTTTAAGAACTTTTTTTTGTGTGATCCCTCTCCGGCATGCCACAGTCCAGGTGTTTGTCCCCTTGAAACAACTTTTCCATTACTATTGTGGCCAGAAAGAGTCCCTGTGGGTTTTAAAATTCGCCTGCCTATTAAAGTCTATGGCGGTTCGCGAACATTTGCCGATGTTCGCGTTCGCCGTTCGCGAACGGCGAATTTTAGGTTCGCGACATCACTAGTCACAAAGCTCAAATCAATTCAAACTGGTTTCTTGAACATGACAATGAGGTCACTATACTCCAATGGCCTACACAGTCACCAGATCTCAATCCAATAGAGCACCTTTGGGATGGGATGGGATGGAAGATTTGCATCATGGATGTGCAGCTGACAAATCTGCAGCAACAGCGTGATGTCATCATGTCAATATGGACCAAAATCTCAGAGGAATGGTTTTCAACACCTTGTTGAATCTAAGCTATAAAGAATTAAGGCAGCTCTGAAGGAAAAAGGAGGTATAACCCAGTACTAGCAAGGTATAGTGAGTGTAGATCCCTTGAGACTATCAAGGTCAGCCAAATACCATTTTAGTTAAAACTGGCTGGTTAGGTGTGTCTGGCATAGTCTGTTCCAACTCATTGTTTTAAGGATCATCACTTTGAGTTTCCTAGATCAAAAGACAAAGATCTTTCGGTACTTTAAAGTGCATCTAAACCCATAAACATTTTTTTTCTTCACCTGGATATTCTGCCAGCAACACTCTACCTGTCCTAGGGTGTCTCCACTCCAGGTGCAGAAGCAATGGAGACAACTTTGGATAGCAGCATTGTCTGGGAAGTGGGTAGTGCTTGATGCACTTGATAATTTAAATAAGCTTGACTAGCAAATTAAAATCCAACAACTGCTAACACTTTTTAAGCAGTTATAGCAATTTTTTTTTACTTTTGGGTTTTACATACATATAAGCTTTAATATATATATACATAATAAAATATTAGAAGGTAGATGATACCCATCTTGTAGCAAAAAAAAATTAAAGCAGCAGGACAATCAAGGAGCAGCCCTTAGGTATAAGGTAAAAAGGAACGGGACAGGGGTTCTGAAATATGTATGTTTATGTGTTTAATATATTAATTTTGTCACATTTCACTGATATTTAAATTTATAGGGAAACATTCGGGAAATCTGAGTATATGCATTTTGGCCAATAAAAGTACAAAAAAAATAATTGTGAAAAAAAAGATTGTGATCAAAGGTTTGATTACTCTATGGTGATCAATAGATTTTTAAGAACAGGAATGGAGACACATACACACAAAATCATCTAGATAACTTTTTAAAAACAATAAAAGCAAAAAATACATATGAAACAGGTCATCATTTAAATATAGTAAATTATGGCTAATTGGACTGACAGAACAGCTTGTAAAGACCTGTCTTCTTGTTCTTGATCTTCATGTTTTTTAAATCGTGTTCAAATTTAAGTGATCCCATACTTAGGTGCAAATCCTAATGAAATCTATCGGGGACAATTCTTTTTATCAAATTCTGCCATTTTTATGGCGAATAAGCCTACTACTGTATATACAGTGCCTTGCGAAAGTATTCGGCCCCCTTGAACTTTGCAAACTTTTGCCACATTTCAGGCTTCAAACATAAAGATATAAAACTGTAATTTTTTGTGAAGAATCAACAACAAGTGGGACACAATCATAAAGTGGAACAAAATGTATTGGATATTTCAAACTTTTTTACAAAATAAAAAACTGAAAAATTGGGCGTGCAAAATTATTCAGCCCCCTTAAATTAATACTTTGTAGCGCCACCTTTTGCTGCGATTACAGCTGTAAGTCGCTTGGGGTATGTCTCTATTCCCTTTGCACATTGAGAGACTGAAATTTTTGCCCATTCCTCCTTGCAAAACAGCTCGAGCTCAGTGAGGTTGGATGGAGAGCGTTTGTGAACAGCAGTTTTCAGTTCTTTCCACAGATTCTCGATTGGATTCAGGTCTGGACTTTGACTTGGCCATTCTAACACCTGGATATGTTTATTTGTGAACCATTCCATTGTAGATTTTGCTTTATGTTTTGGATCATTGTCTTGTTGGAAGACAAATCTCCGTCCCAGTCTCAGGTCTTTTGCAGACTCCATCAGGTTTTCTTCCAAAATGGTCCTGTATTTGGCTCCATCCATCTTCCCATCAATTTTAACCATTTTCCCTGTCCCTGCTGAAGAAAAGCAGGCCCAAACCATGATGCTGCCACCACCATGTTTGACAGTGGGGATGGTGTGTTCAGGGTGATGAGCTGTGTTGCTTTTACGCCAAACATAACGTTTTGCATTGTTGCCAAAAAGTTTGATTTTGGTTTCATCTGACCAGAGCACCTTCTTCCTCATGTTTGGTGTGTCTCCCAGGTGGCTTGTGGCAAACTTTAAACAACACTTTTTTATGGATATCTTTAAGAAATGGCTTTCTTCTTGCCACTCTTCCATAAAGGCCAGATTTGTGCAGTATACGAGTGATTGTTGTCCAATGGACAGAGTCTCCCACCTCAGCTGTAGATCTCTGCAGTTCATCCAGAGTGATCATGGGCCTCTTGGCTGCATCTTTGATCAGTCTTCTCCTTGTATGTGCTGAAAGTTTAGAGGGACGGCCAGGTCTTCGTAGATTTGCAGTGGTCTGATACTCCTTCCATTTCAATATTATCGCTTGCACAGTGCTCCTTGGGATGTTTAAAGCTTGGGAAATCTTTTTGTATCCAAATCCGGCTTTAAACTTCTCCACAACAGTATCTCGGACCTGCCTGGTGTGTTCCTTGTTCTTCATGATGCTCTCTGCGCTTTAAACGGACCTCTGAGACTATCACAGTGCAGGTCCATTTATACGGAGACTTGATTAGACACAGACGGCTTCTATTTATCATCATTAGTCATTTAGGTCAACATTGGATCATTCAGAGATCCTCACTGAACTTCTGGAGAGAGTTTGCTGCACGCCCAATTTTTCAGTTTTTTTATTTGTTAAAAAAGTTTGAAATATCCAATAAATTTCGTTCCACTTCATGATTGTGTCCCACTTGTTGTTGATTCTTCACAAAAAATTACAGATTTATATCTTTATGTTTGAAGCCTGAAATGTGGCAAAAGGTCGCAAAGTTCAAGGGGGCCGAATACTTTCTCAAGGCCCTGTATACATATATAAGGACGCTGGAAACTGCAATAAGGACAAAGGAAAAAAGGACATTAAAGATTTTTAAAATTACATGCTTTGTTGGTGCGTTTAAGCTACAGTATATGTAATTTTCATGGACAGTCAGCAACAATATACACAGGTTTGGCATGCATACAGCAGCAGCACACCAATAAGAATTATTGGAGTTTGATGAATGCCGCCTTTCAGGTAGCTTTAGCAGTAACATATGCTTTTTCATCAAATTGTAATAAGCTAGCAATAACTTGCAGATATAAATTGACAAGTAGTTTGCTGTAGCTGTCCTTGTTGATGCAAAACTGCCCTGCCACTGGCCAATTTCTATCAAACTTATATTATAAATAAAGAGACTTTAGATGATACACCAGTGTAAAATTTGCCAGCAGCAAGACATTTTTAATGGAGGAAAACTAACTGAAACATACCAAAGATAAAAAAAAAAGTACAGCAGGTGTTTTACTATAGGAAATTAGAAATAACAAATGACACAGCAGTGCAAATATATTTAGCAGCAGGACAATTTTAAATAGTAAGGCTAGGTCCAATTTACTAAAGACAAAAGCACACAGGCTGGAGCTTTGCTACAAGAATTAAGATACTGAAGGACACAGCAGTGTAAAATTGGCAAGCAGCAAGACAGTTTAATCAGGGATAATAGGCTTAACTGGTGTATGCCTAACTTTAAATTGGATCTATGATCATAGTGGGAAATTATTGTAAGTAATATAATGATAGATGAATTGGGTGCACACTGTTCTTGGACTTTTTTTCTTCTTTTTTTTTTTAAACAATGCAGTCAGTGTGCTGCAAACAAAAGTCAACTTAATGAACAGTTAGACAGCAACAATGAAAATTAAAAGTACAGTTTTGTAAATTACCCCAATCTTTCCCTTTACAGGTTGTCAGTTTTCCTTGCTATATCTTTCAGTTAACTGATGAAATGACCACTCTATGTTCCCCTTTTGAAGGGAGGAGGCTGGTTTATCCAAAAGCCCCTTTAATTGCCACGCTAAGCCTGATGGCTATAGTTCAAAGCCATGTAGTGCATCATAGTTTTTAAAAAGTTTCCCAGGCAAATCTGCAAAAAAATAAATAAAAATTACCCAGGATTGCAAACCTTGAACCCTTGGTATCGGCAAAACCGTATCCCTAATTGTGAATACAAAATATTTGTGGGCACCTTACAACAGTATAGTCTTTCAAGTTTTATTTGGAGTTCCCCATTGAGCACAAACACTAGCTCCTTGTATTAACCGGTCTATTAACCAGATTACTTTATACAGAATGTTTTGATAGGTTTCTGGTTTTAACAGGTTACTAAAGACAAAGCGCGCCTTCCTCGAGTAATGATTTGGACTGGACTGTTTTAGTGAAGGTAGAGGTTTGCAGATAATGATGGATTCATGCAGAAGAGTGGCTGAATTGTTCTTCTGCTCTACACGCTCTTGGGTCTTTTTTTGTTTATTCTTTTAAAACACAAATTACATTCCTTGCTAGATTAGTCATGAGAATGCATTTGAATTAGCCAAGCTAAAAAAAAAAAAAGAGACTTTCCCATACTCACTAATAGGCCACAGTGGATTTTACTACCTTTCCTAGAAACCAAGGTGCTCTAAAAACTTTGGGTGAAGGAGAAGTATGGTCAAAGCTCTTTTGGCCATATTTCTCCTGTGGGTCACAGGAATGCACAGTGAGCTAAAGCCTGCTGTCAGCTAACATCACAGAGCCGGACCAGACTCTGCAGGAATCCCAACAAAAATTTCAGAATTTGCCCAGATGCCTGACTGGCAGCAGGGTTATCCTCCAACTGTGCTGCTGAGAGCCTGAGCCTCCTGCCCTCTCCATATTCTGGCACTCCAGTGTGCGCTGGAGGGGCAGAGCACAAAGCAGTGACAAGTCACCACTCTGTGCTCAGAATGGACCCAGGATCTGAGCGATCAGTGGCCTGTTATCACTCGGATCAATGCAGCAACCATCTAGGTGAGTATGTCTGTTTTTTTGGCATTCCATATTTTTATATTAAGCAATCAATGGGAGGCTGCATACTGATGAACTTTCTCCACTTGGTTATTACACTTGGCTGTGCCATCTCCCACTTCTTGAAACTTCAGGTTGGATCATATAAACTCAAACAGTACGATGAACATCCTAGTTTTTGTGAAAACTTATCCCTGCAGCACATATTGCATTTACTTAAGGTGCCTAAAATAAGGCCACAAGCTAAGTTGGGACCAACTACCCAGAAGGCCTACTAAAAGCAGTTTTCTATAGCTGTGTCTGTGCATTAAAGGCATTAGAAACCTTCTTACGTGCAACTTGTGATTTGCACCTGCATAAGATGTGCATTGATCAATTTGTTTTTAATTAGTGTCAAATATTCACATTCCTGTGTCAGTAGTTTGTGTTTGAAAAGGAGGCATGCTGCTTGCCACTGCAAATGTTAATGCATGACCTCTGTCTGTAGTCTAAGAACTGACACTTTCTGTGAAGAAACTATATATCTCACAATCCCTGGGTCTCTCAGCCTAATGTTTAACAGGTGAAAGCTGCATAGTAATTAGATATGAAACAGACACAAGTGGGAAGAGCAATGAAGGGAAGAGATGTGTTTCTCCACATTAGCACTCTCACATTTGTGATGCAACACAAAGGAAATGGTAAAGGCATGGATTGGACACAGTGGAACCAGGGACAAGAAGTTTCCTGTCCCTTTAGTGCATAGGGACAAGCTTAATGAACAAATACATGGAGATAGTGAAATCAATCAGTAATTACACTACAAACTGCAGCCACAACATGTGAGCCCATCTTTACATGGTAAAATAAACAAATATCACAGGGAATAGAACTACACTAACACCTAATTAAAACACCAAAGCATTTGAATGTGTACAGTGCATTTAGAAAAAAAAAAATCTGCTCAGTTTTATAGTTTTTAGGCCCTATATAAAGCACTGAATTTCAATTGTTTAGTGTCCTAAAATTAGATCTGTAGATCATTCCTACTATATCTAACAAGATCAAAAAGCACCACATCCAAATTTTGAATATATATATTTTTTTTAAAAAAAAAAGGCAACCAAGGGGACTTTTCAGGTGCATTTAAATCACTACACATTTTAACAAAATATGTTTATGTAGCACGTATTTGATTAAAGCATTGTTCAAAATCCAATGAACTTATCATAAGAGACTTCAGGGTCGATTCACTAAACCTTACCCATATGCAATAAGGGTATCATGTTACTCATTTGCATAAATTATCACATGCGGTAAATAAAGTCCAAGTCATAAAAAAAAAATAACAATTTTGCGGTAAATAACAAAATAATTTTTTGGGGTAAACAGGTGTGCTAAGCTGTTAAGTCCGATTCACAAACGGAACAGGAACTAAAAAAAGGTTCAGTATTTAACACCATCCTTTTGGTGGTGGTAACCAGTGTGGTATTTGCTGTTGGAGTGATTGGGAGTTGGGAGAGAGAGAAGCATAACAGCTATGGAGCTTTTTGAATGCAATCTTTTGCAATTTAACTTGCTCAGAGGACGTCAGAGGTGGAGGAGGGTTGTATTGATGGCACCACAACAATTTGCGGAGAGGACACTGCTGGATGACTTCACAGAGGGAGAGGCTCTATGGAAGTTCTGGCTGACCAAGGAACTGATCCTGATGCTGCACGCAAGGCTGTGGTTTAACAAAAATGATTAAACACATTGGCCTGGGAATTCCAGGAGCTGAAGGGTTGAGGTTTTATTAGTGATGGAACTTCCGGGTCTTGCTGGCGTCACGTTCGACTCAGTTGGAATGCACGCCGGCTTGTAATATTCCAGGCATTGTGCAGTGGGTGCCACTTTATGGCACATGGAAATGTAAGTGCTTTTGAATATGGCTTTAATTAGGAATTTTTTAAATAAACATATTGCACAATTATTGTGCTATTGTTTTTTTTTTTTTTTTTCTGGGACTTCCCTGCTGATATTGGATGTAAGCGCAAAGGAGGTGGACGCCAAGTAACCACTAACCCTAGGATTAACCACATAAACTGTGAGAATCCTGGTGGTCCAAAGATATCTGGTGAGTGCTCCCCCCCCCCCCCCCATAGTAGGTGGTGGAGCAAATTTATAAAAGTGGAGCACTATAAAGAGAGAAGATCATCCATCACTAATGCACATGTGGTGACAGAAAGAAGTTGAATAGAATATTTTTTTCTGTTCATTTATTCATCACTACAGGACTTGTATTTGTTACCAATTTGGTTGCACATAGTTGGTTGCTTTTTAAATTTTCAGTTTTTTTTATTTTTTTTGCACAGTATTTATGATTATTGGAATATTTGTATATTCACGTGTATTTTGATTTTGAGCTAGCACCTCAACACATTGATTAAACAACACATTTAAACAAATAGCAAAGTATACCTAATTAAAAATAAACGGAAGACACTAAAAAAGGCCAAATTATTATTATTATTTTTTTTTTTATTAGTTTTCATCCATTTTAACGATTGCAGCAGCATGACATGTAAGAAGTATATAACCAAAACAAAAATGCACACAGTGGTCTCTAAATAGCAGTTATGTGTCTGATCCTTGAATTGAACAATTTACATATAACATGTTCAAAAAAGGGGCACTCTTTTATACCTCGACAACCACAAAAATGGGAAATATTCTTCCCTGGGAAACCCACACAATAGGGAATTATAACATCTCTCCCATCCCACCATCTTCCTACTAAGGACAGCCACACAAATGAGTACTTATTATTGCCCCTTAGGAAACACCAACAGACATAGTGCATTTTACCAACAAGAAGATCTGCATACACGTTCCTCACATGTCCTCATGTAGAACCACTAAAAATGGACAATACTACCCACAGATTCCACACACAGCAAGGGGCCTAATTCCACCCACAGAACACCCACAGAAAGGGGATCTATTCCACCCACAGAAAGGAGTGCAATACTACCCTCAGAGAGGGGTCTAGTTTCAGCCACAGAGAGCCTATTTAAAACCACAGAAGACCCACAGAAAGAGGCCTAATTACACCGACAGAAAGGGGTCTTATTCCATCCACAAGAAGGGGCTACTATTCCACCCACAGAGAGGGGCTTTATTCTAGTCACAGAGAGCCTAATTTAACACACAGAAGACCCACAGAAAGGGGCCTAATTACACCAATAGAAAGGGGCCCAATTACACCCACAGAAAGGGGTACTATTCCACCCATGGAAAGGGGTCCAATACTACCCTAATTTCAGCCACAGAGAGCCTAATTCAATCCACAGAAGACCCAGAAAGAGGGGCATATTGCAACCCACTGAACACCCACAGAAAGCTTAATTCAACCCACAGAAGACCCAGAAAGAGGGGCCTATTGCAACCCACAGAGCACCCACAGAGAGCCTAATTTAACCCTTAAACATAGACACGGCCTGTAGAACTCCTGGTGTGGTGAACCTACTAACATATCAATGTGGGTGCTACTACATCGGGAAACCTAAATTAGAATTTTGGCAGAGAATTTACCGCCATGTGACAAGTATTACTAAAAAGGACCCAAATCTACCTCTGGGAAGACATAGTGCTCTAGTCCATGGAGATCATACTCTCTCCAAAAGTAAAGTTTCTAGCTCTAGACCACATTCACCCCAATCTGGGAGGAGGCGATCTCAATAAAATCTTGCAAAAGCGAGTTGAAATGGATTTTCCATCTGAAAGCCACCTCACCTCCAGGCCTCAATGAGGCCTTAATTTTAAATCATATCTGGCAGATTTTCAATCAGGGCCCTGTGAACTGGATCTATAGGAATATAGGATTCTCCCCCCCCCCCCTCCTTTTTTTTTTCTCACTTGTTTGCATGTGTACATTATATGCCTATGTGCATACATGTGTGTTTGGCTTATATGCATCTGTATATGTAGATATTGCATTTGCATTTACATTCATTACATCCAATCAGGTGTTATTTTATCCTTATATCTATTTATAACTAATTCTCAATTTACAATTTCACCTGATTATTTATTTTTTATTTTCATTGCTCCATTTCCTAATCATATTTGATCATGTTTTTCTCTCTACATTTCAGATATGTCCCTTTGATATGGGCTGATCCTGCTGTCCGGCGGGGGTTCTGTTTCACCTGGCGCACAAAGGGATCCCTTCCATCTCTTGATGGAGGCGGGCCTTCTGTCAGCAGAAGTGGGAGTTCATATTTGCCAACCTATCAGAGGACAGCTTGAGTTCAGGCAATATTGATTTGACACCGGAGTCGCTCGTCGTCAGGGTGACGAGAGCGTCGGATGTCTCAGCTGACGGCTATGTTTAGTGAATGATATCACCTGTGGACAGGATATAGCACCCCCACTCTCCTCTGTGTGAAGTTTGCAGTGCATGGAGAGGGTGGTGATGGTCTGATGGCTGCACCAGATGGCTGTATTCTGATCCACAGGTAGTACTTTGTAACAATTTGTTCCACTATGATATGGGGAATCTTCCTAACATTTATCTAACACCTAGAATGTAAAACTATTTCCTAGGTTCCATAATAACTTTTACTGTAACACCATAAACATATGGGCTTGGGGAAATCCCTTGTTAAAATAATCAAGGACTTTCCCGAAGTATTCCCAACTTACACATTTCTGAGTCCGTATTTTCCATTACTAGTCTATACTTTATTAACCTTATCAGGCGTGTGGCCTGGTATGGTTCAGGAGGGGGGCGCTCACTGCAAGCAAGTTTAAATACATTTTTTTCTTTTAGAAATGTCAGTATTGCTGCAGCAGGCTCCATACATCGTACAGATGCACCACTTTACAGGCAGACGAAGATCCACCAGGCACGATATTTAAAAGAATTTTTAATCTTTAGTGTTTCACTTAAAGCGTCATTAAAATCACTGTGCCTGTAAAAATTATCATGTAAAAATTTTTTTTTTGCATTGATACATGTCCCTAAGGGCAGTACCCAGGTCCCCATACACTTTTTATGGCAATAACTTGCAAATAAGCCTTTAAAATTAGGACTTTTGGTTTTTCATGTTCGTGTCCCATAGACTTTAATAAAGTTCACATGTTCGCTAGAACCTTTTCCCTGTTCTGGTGTGAACCGAACAGAGGGGTGTTCGGCCCATTACTAGTGTTTATTCCCAACACACTTCATCTGTACTGGCATGAGTGAATCCTGTGTGAATGCACAGAATGTCATCAGCCATGCCAGCCAATACAGAGGTTGAAAAACCAGGAGAAGATGACAGCGCTCGGTGAGGAGCGTAACCATTGCATTGCTGGAAGGTGTGGATGAGTAAATGGAGGGGTTTATTTCCACTTGAATGTCTTGATATACAGGAAATAATTTCATACTGATACATTGGACAAAAGGGTGATCCACCAATAGGGTGTACCTCTCAACGCTCTCAACATATATGGTATGTATAGTCTGTTACAATATGAATCCAATGTAAACAAATCAAACAGATGCATGTAAGTTGAAGGATGCGAGGGCACTTTCATCAACACTTTCTCTTGGGAAATGGTGGAGTCTATTTCTGGAAAATCCAAATGTGATATTTAATATATATATTTTTGCAGTGTATTATAATATATAAGCCCAAGAACAAACAATGAAAAATATATCGCTCGAGGTGAGAGTTCCTCCGATTAGCCTTATCTAAGCACAGAGAGAGGGTGCTTGCTCTGTATGCAAAATATGTAGAAACAAAAGACGTCTAGACGGCCGCACTCCAATGCAATTCACGTTTATTGAAGTGGATAAAGTTCATACAGCATGCAGAGGTACAGGAACAAAAACAGTTGATGCATTTCGCACTTGTGTCACTGCTTAGTCATAGCTATAGTGTGCCGGACCAAACTTGAAACATATGAAATGCTTTTTGTACTGCAGGACACTCTTCAGGGCCCTTCCTGGCACCCCCTTTGTTCCTATTCTTCAGGACTTTCTACATTGCACGCCCTTTACTGTAATACTCTCTTTGTGAGCTAGGTCCTTGATCCCCTGACTTCAATGGAGTGGTCCCCCTTCCTGGGCCAGACCCTTTGGCAGATCCCTCAGTACTCATGGACACTGTTTTTCCCAAGAGACTCTGCCAGCAGCTCCACCATCAGTTACACCAGATCCTCTGAAGCTCAGCTTCAAACCTGGTTCACTAGGCCGACTGCCTAAGACGACCTTCCTCACACACTGCAGGAGTAGAGACAGCCATCCACTTCCTCCTGGGACTCTGCTTCCCGCCCAAGATGCCCTGTCACATGCCCCCTCCGTATTTAAGGTCAATCACAGGATGCATTGCAGGAATGCCCTCCCACTGGGGCTGCCATAAAACATGATGTGTCACTGGCTGGATTTCCTCCACTGTCCAACAAGCTCCCTCTTTGGATACAGTGGGGACACTCCCTCAGACACAGTGGACACATGTGACAGGCAACCTAATAGATCAGACTCCCCTGATAAGCAGAAGGCGCATTAATGCATTTACCTAGCACCTACCTAACTAGGAGGGTGCTACATATGTATACCATTTGTTTTTTTACATCTATATATATCTTGAGTTTGATCAGGCATACTATAGATATGACTAAGCACTGACACAAGTGCGAAATGCGTCAGTATTTTTTGTTCGTGTACCTCTGCATGCTGTATGAATTGTATCCACTTTCATAAACGTAAATTGCATTGGAGTGTGGCTGTCCAGACATCTTTTGTTTCTACATATTATAATATACACATTATGTTTTTTCCATACACAAAAGCATAACTCACATTTGTGCACATGTGGGAGAGGCGCAATAACACACAAAGTATCTCCCTGTCAAGATTTAAGTGAGGCCAAATGAAAACAGAGTATATCTAGTTCCCTCTACTTCCCAGGTGGAATACAGGGTGAGAAAGGAGAACTCAATGTCAGGGGATATAGGAGCACAGGGCCTGTCTATGAAAATCTAACAGCAGTTTAAATATACTTATCTTTGATGAACAATACAGAGTATGATCATTTCTACTATAATGCTCTTAAGTTGCATAGCTAATGTGATTGTGATTAACAGATGCTGGGTGTTAAGCAGTTAGGCACTGTCATTTTAGCAGCTCATGTACCATGCCTCTGGAGGCTAGTCCACAAATCTCTGCCTTTTAATACAATAACAAATAAAAGGATGAGGAAAACATGTAATAGTATAGTCACATTAAATTACTTTAAAATGTACTCACTGTCACAATTACTCAAAATATGCACAATAAATACACTATGGGGTGGATTTACTAAAGGCAGATAGACTGTTCTATTTTTACTTTACAAGGGAATATACTCTTAGCTTAATGAAGGAGGTGCAGCTCTATTGACCTCCATCATCCAATCATGTGCAAGCAAAAATTGTTTTTTTGTTTTTGGTTTTTTATTTGGTTTGCACGTCATTGCTTATTATTTGCAAAGTACATTTTCTTCACATTCACTAAGCTAAGGGAAATTCCCCTGTAAAGTAAAAATATCCTTGCAAACTGAACAGCCTTTTTGTTTTTAGTTAATCAATCCCTATAGGTTTCCTTTCGACCAAGAGTGTCGTCTGAATTACAATCATCATTATTGTAAACCACCGCCCTAGAGCTTAAACAAATACCCAAAAGGCTATTTTCTGCAATCTTTACATATAAATAGAAAATTATGTTAGCATGCAACCCATTTAAATACATACTCAGTGATAAAACAACAGTGCCTACACTGACTACTAGTTTATTTAAATTGGTTCTAAAGGCAGAAGGTTCCCCCCGCCCCCCGATCCTTGCCCGAGCTCCCTCTGATCCAGCGATGTTAACGATAGCCTCAGCTGTCCTGTCTCCCTCATCATTGGCTGAGCCCATTGAGCCAAAGAGGAGATAGCGAGGGGTGGGGCCAAGCCATGGCTCTGTGTGTTTAATGGACGCATAGAGCAGCGGCTCAGGAGTGAGCATGCAGCAGTGCCCCCAGGGCAAGCCGCTTTCTCTGGGGGAACTTCTTGATCAGGAGCTGTCAGGAGCACCGGGGAGGGACCAGAAAAGGAGAGGATCGGAACTGCTCTGTTCAAAACCACTGCACAGAGCAGGTAAGTATGACATGTTTGTTATTTAAAAAACAAACAAAAAAACAAAAACAAAGCTTTAACCTGCTTAGCTGTATCCCCGAGCGTGACTCGGGGTGGATTTTCCATGCTATTATCGGTATCCCCGAGTCACGCTCGGGGTGGATGTGCAGAGCGAGCAGCGGTGTCTCTTACCTTCTCCTGGCGATCCAGCGATGATCTCCCATTGCTGTGATCGCCAGCTGAGATCCCCGCCGCTCGTCCGTCGGTATGAGGACTTCCTGGTTCCGTTCCCTGCAGCAGCAATGCTGCATGGGAACGGAACTAGGGAGGGAAATTCAAACGTTGCACAAAACACAAACACATAACATTTATATTATATATATATATATATATATATATATATATATATATATATATATATATATATATGTGTATATATATATATATATATATATATATATATATATATATATATATATATATATATATATATATTATATAACGCATGAATTATAATCTAATCAATAATCTAATTTTATTATATATATATATATATATATATATATATAATAAAATTATATTATTGATTAGATTATAATTCATGCGTTTGTGTTTCAAATTTATCACATCTGGGATGTCTACTAGACTCTTGTTTTGGTCAGGTTTAAGTCAGTAATTACTAAGAATTGTAAGCCTATAATACATAACGCCAAATTTCCATGCAAAAAATTGTACCACTTTTGGTACAGAATTCCTGACATAATCATACCGCCAGGGAGGTTAATATCACTTTAAAGGGGCTCTTATTAGAGAGGCACCAGGCACAACTGACCAAAAATTTAAAGGGGATACAAAAACACAACTGTGCAAAAAACGGTGGTACAGCATAATAAGTGGTTGGTCATTCTTGCAAAGTGTTGAGTACTTCAGAGAGCCGTAATTGCAAAGAGTGGTGGGGTGTCATATTAAACCCCAAAATAAATATCTATTTTACTGCAGCTTGTGAATTTTTAGCCCGCATTCACACTGAAGCGGCACGACTCCGTACTACTTCGGGGGCGACTTGTGAAGTCCTGTGCACCGCGACTTCTTGCACGGACTTCATATAATGAATGTATATGCAAGTCGCTCCCAGGTCGCCCCGAAGTAGTACAGAACCCTTTTTCTAAGTCGGAGCGACTTGTGTCGCTCCTATTAGAACGGGTCCTGTAGCAGTCAATGGACCGCAACGGACCGCGACTTGTCAGGCTGACAAGTCGCCTGACAAGTCGCGGTAGTGTGAATGGAGCCTTAGGCTGCATTTGTTTGTTTTTTTTTAGCCTCTCTTTTTCCTATTTTCACCCTTTTATCTGGCCAGTAAGTCGGTTGTTTTTCAAAAGAACAAGCTCTCTTACAGAGGTATCAGTTACATAGATGAGACAAACCATTTACCACTGATAGAGGTGCTTACAATGACCAGCTTTTATGTAAAACCTTTATCCCAAAAGGAAAAAAAAACTTCTTATAAATTGTGAGCTTAAGTTCAGTTTAAATTTGTTAGTGTATCTGTTAGTAGATCTAACACTTCTCTCCCCCAAACTGATAATGTTGCTGTTCAAAGGTGTTTCTGTGCTTCTTCATCAGAGAGGGGTCACTCTAATACAGAGGGTATTTTTACCTTCAGGCAGAGAATGGAACCCTTTAGTCTATAGAATCTCTTGAATCTGTGATACAGTGTGTATGTGTAATAGTCACCTTGCTGTATGTTGAGTATAAACCTGTTTATGGCAATTGTAAGAGTTAACATACAGATCCTGTTATTTTAGTTAACCCTGTCCCTTCTGGCTTGGGGTTTTGTAACTAATTTTAGCTCAGGGCTTAATACCCAGCATAGGCTAGAACCAGGTTAGGTATGCAATTGCCACTTCTGTTAGTTAGAGGTCCAGCTGCATGAGGCTGGGTTTACCCTAGCTGCTGCTGCGGCTCACAGCGGGGGTCTGGTGGATCCCCGTTCTCCGTTTTAGGTGCGAATCAAGTCAGAATTTTTGCCTGAATTCGAACCTGAAGGACCAGAAGATGCACACAGGGCCGGGACGAGGGGTGGGCAGGAGGAAAAGCTGCCCTGGGCACTGTGGTATCATGTGAGGTTGGGGGGGGGCACGATAAAGAGATTGGGAGGAGGAGTTTGTGTTGGCTGTTGGGAGGGGAAATTTGTGTTGGGGGGAGGGGGGCAGCAGGAGTTAAGAATTCTAGGAGGGAACATTTAGGGAAGTGTGCTAAGAGTGGGGATTTGGGGAGGGATTTGTTCTGAGAGGGGAGATGGGGGGGGGGAGTGGATTTGTGTTAGGATGAGGGATTTGGGGGTTTGTGCCAGAAAGGCAATATGGTGGGGGCAGGTGGGTGATATGTGCTAAGAAGAGACATTTTTTGTGAGGGGGATTTGTGCTAGTAGGGATGATTTGTTAGGCATTTGTTCTAAGAGGGGACATTTAGGGGGGGGGGGATTTTTTGCTAGGATGGGGGATTGGGGGAGGGAAATTTGTCCTGGGAGGGAAGAATTTATATTGGAAAGGGGCATTTTAAGGGTAGACGATTTGTACTTGGGAGGGGGAATTTTTTTGGGGGGGGGGCAATTGTGTTGGCAGCATATTTTGAATGAGAGTATTTGAGCTAAGCATGCCGATTAGCGCTCTATTTCTTATTTTTTTTTGCTGACACATAATGCCCATATATTTTGAAGGAAGGCACAAGTTGGCATGCTCGCCTGGGCTCTATATGACTTTGTCCAGGCACTGGATGCACAAGACCCTTTTTCAGTGCAGACCACAGTTGCCCCGAAGCTCCATTGAGAGCTGGTCACACTCTCCTGTCATGCAAATTGGATCCTGGGAAACCCACATCCGATTCGCATAAGTGTGATGTGCATTTGTACACCTATGGTAATGTTATATGCTGGCTGCAGTAGTTCCTCTGCACCCAATTAATTTGATGAGATTACTGGTTAATTTCCCAGGAAGAGAATTCCACCTGCTCACAGAGGCCCTGTCTTAGGTGGAGACACTGCCAGCTATTATGATCAAACCCACTCTTCCATTTAGTGAAGGTTCTGGTTCTCCTATTTACCTATCGTATTAGTGCACTATCCTGTTTAGGGAGGTCATTTTTCATAACCCCAATCCCCTCAAAAGAGGGCTAAACAAGATAACAATCATATAGGACCCCTGCACATTTGCTCTTTGTGCAGGCACTATTACTGTAGTGATGCGAGGATGGCAGGAGGAACCACAGAGCACTGAGAGCACTGTAGGGAACACAGGAGATTGACAATCCCAGAAGTGTGTTTCCAAGCAGACTTCAGAGGACAATTTCTCATCAATGGGGCAGTGTTTGGTTACACAAGCAGCAGGAGAGGTTAAAGTGTTACTAAACCCAGGACCCTGCATTCACTATATCTGGTCTCCCACAGTACACAGAACATGGAAATGCAATTATTTTAGTAAATATAAACTGCTAAATACCTTTTCTCATCAGCAGTATATGGCTGTCTCGTGACTTCTATCAGTGCCTGGTTAAAGCTTGTAGGATGAGTTTTCATACTGATGTCTTATCAAGATGTAGGACCCCTGACCCTCTGTCTAGACAGTGCTGATTGGCCCTGCACTTTCCCAGGAAAAAAAAAAACTCTCTAGCAATACACACCAACCTGGCCATGTGCAGCCTGACTCCAGTAACTCTGTCTTATCTGGACATGTTATGGAGACAATGCAAGAAGGATGAGGATCATAGAAGACATGATCAAACAGCCTTTTTACACAATGCAGAGGATTAACCCCTTAGGTGAGTGTAACAAGCATGCTTTACTGCATATGCAGTCTGTTGTGGGTTTAGTAACACTAATGCCCCGTACACACGTGCAGATTATCTGAAGACTTTTGTCTTCAGATTTACCTTTTCTATGTAGTGCAAGGGCCTGCCGGATTGCATACAAATTGAAAGTGTTTAGGTTTGACCTCATATTATATGGTTTTGGTAAGTCTGCAGACAAAAGTCTTCAGATAATCTGCATGTGTGTACGGGGCATAAGTATTTATCTTCTTCTTTGCAGGCAAATTGTTTAGTTTAAAAATATAATTTCTGATAAAAAAATGCAATAATAATCTCTGTGGAAGTCACAAGCACAGGGTCGTAAAGCATGAGAGGAGCTGGGTGTCGCCATAGATGCAGAGCGTTGGATCGTGGCTGGGTGTAGCATTTTTAAAGGCACATTTTACCTTGCCATAATATAAGTGCAATTCTTTTAATAAATCTATTTTTTATGATAAATTACACTTTGAAAGCCCAGCCTGTGTTTTTTTGAGTGCACTGGGAGCAGATGAGATAGAGGCTGAGGACCTCTTAAAGAGACATCTTCCAAATAATATAATTAAGGAAGGTAGTACCCCCAAAAGACATCTAAAAAGAGAGAGAGATCTCCACAATTCTTACCCCAAGGGGGTTAAAGCACATGTGTAGATACACATAGGTATTTGAGCATGCAGGGAAGAGCCTATGTGGGCACACCATCTCGGGTCTTGAATGTCTATTGGTGTGACAGCTTTTTTTGGATATGGATTGCTAACACTTATACTTGGAATGTTCACTGTATTGTAGTTTGTATATGTTTACTTAACGTATTAGTTCTGGTCACATTGGTGTTTTCAATAGACCTTAGAAGGAGCGCCGCATAATCAATAAAGAAAATGGCATGATCATGCAACACTGTAGGCAAATGAAATTTGTGTCATTTTTTTCCCACAAATAGAGCTTTTTTTTGGTGGTATTTGACTATAATTGAATTTTTTGTTTTTTGCAATATAAACAAAAAAAAAAGACAGAAAATAAAAAAAAAAAAAAAAACTTTTTTTTTTTTCTATAAATATATCCAATTAAAAAAAATAAATAAAATAAAAATAAAATTTCTTCATGAATTTAGGCAAAAATGTATTCTGCTACTTGTCTTTGGCAAAAAAACCCCCCCAAAAAAACACAATAAGTGTATATCATTTGGTTTAAGTGAACGTTATAGAGTCTGGTATACAGTAGATACTGATTTGTTTTTTTTTTCATACTAGTAATGTTGGTGATCAGAAACCTAAAATGGGACTGTAATAGTATGGTAGGTTATCTGACACTAGCTGACCCTGGCTGGGAGGTACACTGATTGATTGACGCTGACATAAATGGTGACACTATACACTATCACTGTACTAATGCCACTGGAATGGGTTAACATCTAGGGGCAATCAAGGGGTTAAATATGTGCCTAACTATGTGGAATGTATGTGTT
Source organism: Pelophylax lessonae (assembly GCF_965119305.1). Taxonomy (NCBI): domain Eukaryota; kingdom Metazoa; phylum Chordata; class Amphibia; order Anura; family Ranidae; genus Pelophylax; species Pelophylax lessonae. Next base: position 110,711,643 of record NC_138776.1, read on the forward strand.
ATGTGGAGCTTTTACTAAGCGATCTTGCTGTTTTTTCCCCTGTGTCTAGTCTACTGGTCTACCCGCCTCATTTCTTATATTTTGTCATTCAGTTTTCACTTTATAATTGCTGTATGGTTTGTTACATTGCCACACATACTTTTTCTTTGAGATCCTTTCATTCTTACCAGTAAGGTCATCGCCATCACTCACCTCACTCATAAGTCTTACCTAAGGGTCGAACAAGCATATTACCACTCTCAAAAATCATTGATGAAGCAGTTGAAGTCTAATTCAGTGTTAAGGCTCCCTGGATTTAGGGACCCCAACGTATGAATCCACTTGATTTCCCTCCTGGATAGGTCTCTGATAATGGTAGAGCCTCTCCATGAGCGAGGAACCACATCTACACCCCAAAATTCCAATAATGAAGGATCCTTATTATGCATGTTCTTAAAATGCAGGAATACACTGTGATGACAAAATCCTATTACAATGTTTTTTTAATATGCTCTGCTATCCTTTTCTATTACTACCTCCCACCCGCCATATAGACAAAATGATGATGCTCTCTTGTTCTAGGACGACGTCATATGACATTGTCCAATCTCAGGTGATCACATGTAAAACAAGGAAATGCCAGTAATCCGCTCTTCTCGCCTCATACTGAAAAGGAGAGCTAATCAGTGGCATTTCCCCACAGGGGAGATCTGTACAGATACAGTGCCTTACGAAAGTATTCAGCCCCTTTGAACTTTTCAACCTTTTGCCACATTTCAGGCTTCAAACATAAAGATATAAAACTGTATTTTTTTGTGAAGAATAAACAAGTGGGACACAATCATGAAGTGGAACGAAATTTATTGGATATTTCAAACTTTGTTAACAAATAAAAAACAGAAAAATTGGGCGTGCAAAATTCTTCAGCCCCTTTACTTTCAGTGCAGCAAACTCTCTCCAGAAGTTCAGTGAGGATCTTTGAATCATCCAATGTTGACCTAAATGACTAATGATGATAAATAGAATCCACCTGTGTGTAATCAAGTCTCCGTATAAATGCATCTGCACAGTGATAGTCTCAAAGGTCCGTTTAAAGCGCAGAGAGCATCATGAAGAATAAGGAACACACCAGGCAGGTCCGAGATACTGTTGTGGAAAAGTTTAAAGCTGGATTTGGATACAAAAAGATTTCCCAAGCTTTAAACATCCCAAGGAGCACTGTGCAAGCGATAATATTGGAATGGAAGGAGTATCAGACCACTGCAAATCTACGAAGACCTGGCTGTCCCTCTAAACTTTCAGCTCATACAAGGAGAAGACTGATCAGAGATGCAGCCAAGAGGCCCATGATCACTCTGGATGAACTGCAGAGATCTACAGCTGAGGTGGGAGACTCTGTCCATAGGACAACAATCACTCGTATACTGCACAAATCTGGCCATTATGGAAGAGTGGCAAGAAGAAAGCCATTTCTTAAAAAGTGTTGTTTAAAGTATGCCATAAGCCACCTGGGAGACACACCAAACATGTGGAAGAAGGTGCTCTGGTCAGATGAAACCAAAATCAAACTTTTTGGCAACAATGCAAAACGTTATGTTTGGCGTAAAAGCAACACAGTTCATCACCCTGAACACACCATCCCCACTGTCAAACATGGTGGTGGCAGCATCATGGTTTGGGCCTGCTTTTCTTCAGCAGGGACAGGGAAGATGGTTAAAATTGATGGGAAGATGGATGGAGCCAAATACAGGACCATTCTGGAAGAAAACCTGATGGAGTCTGCAAAAGACCTGAGACTGGGGCGGAGATTTGTCTTCCAACAAGACAATGATCCAAAACATAAAGCAAAATCTAAAATGGAATGGTTCACAAATAGGATATGTGTGTTAGAGGTGTTAGAATGGCCAAGTCAAAGTCTAGACCTGAATCCAATCGAGAATCTGTGGAAAGAACTGAAAACTGCTGTTCACAAACGCTCTCCATCCAACCTCACTGAGCTCGAGCTGCTTTGCAAGGAGGAATGGGCAAAAATTTCAGTCTCTCGATGTGCAAAACTGATAGAGACATACCCCAAGCGATGTACAGCTGTAATCGCAGCAAAAGGTGGCGCTACAAAGTATTAACTTAAGGGGGCTGAATAATTTTGCATGCCCAATATTTCAGTTTTTTATTTGTTAAAAAAGTTTGAAATATCCAATAAATTTCGTTCCACTTCATGATTGTGTCCCACTTGTTGTTGATTCTTCACAAAAAATTATAGTTTTATATCTTTATATTTGAAGCCTGAAATGTGGCAAAAAGGTCGAAAAGTTCAAAGGGGCCGAATACTTTCGCAAGGCAATGCCCTAATGAGCAGTGCAGCCCCAATATTGCCCATAAGTGATACCAGTCAGTGCCCATCAGTGATGCCAATCTGTGCCCACTGTGATGCATGTCAGTGTTGCCTTTCAGTGCCAAAAAAAAATTAGATTCCACGCTAGGATATGTAAGAAATAAAAGGGCTGCTGCCTACTTCAGATACCCCAATAGGGTATAACAATAATAGAGAAAAAATGGGGAGGATGTGGTGGCGCTGCCTATAAATAAAGTGTCATATGTACAAAAAAGTGCTAAAAAAGGGATATGGCGGCATTGCCTAAAAATATATTGTAAATAAAGTATCATAAATGCTAAACAAAAACTATATGTGAAATATACAAAGATAAAGTGCAAAAAGCGCAAAATAGTGCAATAAATAAATTAAAATCTTCACTGATTATAAACATACATAAATCATACAATTAATCCAGTGCAATTAACAATTGAATACAGGACAAATCACAAAATCACTCCTACTTACAAACGGAGGGAGACAACAGGAAGTGAGGAGAAATCTACCCCTAGGAAGGGAAATTCACTCCTGTAAGAGTTCTCATGGGGAAAAAGGTGTCTCCACTGAAGCTTTATCACCAATTCTTGTTTCCACAACAACCCATAATTTTCAAAATCCAGTTGTCATAGGGACAGAAAGTGAGATGAAATCTTCTGAACGGGGGCACAGACAGCAAAACAAATGGTACAGGGGTGTTAACCCCTTCCTATGCTATCCAAAAAAAATGTAAAAATTATTTTTTTGACTAAAAAATTGATTAAAAAATGTACCTGTTCCGACTTACATATTCGACTTAAGAACAAACCTACAGTCCCTATCTTGTTTGTAACCCGGAGACTGCCTGTATGAATAAAAAAGTTATAAATAAAATGTATAGTCTAATAGTCCCAATATTCAAAGGGCAAGTTGAAAATGTGCAAAATATAAAATATAATTTAGTTGTGTAGAAATCACTCCATGCAAGCAGGTGCAATCATGCTACCCCAGTAGCAACGCACTCACCAAATAGAAGTATCCCTGCAGGGGTCACAGGTAGGTAACTAACAAACGGAATTGGACTCCACCAGCCAGTCTTACACTGACCAGCACAGATAAACCCGCAGCCCACGCTTGCTGTAAAATAGTTCCTGTCCCAGAGTTTAATATAAGTGGTGGGTACTCCTCACGGCCATGCAGGAAGAAGAAGCTTCATAGTGTAAATCCCTACATAAAAGCTTTATTAAATAAATAAATATTGCACTTACAGGAAAGTAGAAACAATCACAGCATTCAAAGAAATGTATCTCGACTGCCAGAACGCAATGCGTTCCAATGACTGGAAGTGATGGGGCGGAAGTGACGCAATGACGCTTTACACGTTTCATCAGAGTGACGTTTCGTCAGAGTGACGTCATCAGGTGCAGCATGAAGTGGTTAACAATCCTATAACCAAAATATGGAGTTCTTCTATAAAAAATGGTGTTACTGGTAATTTGGATGCCAAAATTGTATCCATACTCAAAACAGGCCAATGAAACAGGCCAATGTTTATAAAATATCATCTCCACTTCTTGGAACTGTACACGGTAATCTGAGATAAAACTCCATTGGTGACTCTCTGTATTGTATCTTGAATTCCTTTCATCTTTTCTAAACATTCATCTCTAGGAATTCATGCTTCTTGTATGATTCTATCTAAATTATCTGATGAGTATTCTTTCTGTATAAAGTTACCTTTAATGACTTGGATTTGTTCCAGAAAATTCTTATTGTTAATTATTTTATATTAAGTAGAGATGTACACTTTTGTGGTTACTTAGTGCGGCGATATGTGGTAATTTAAAATATTGTAGCCGACCACTCCTTTCATATGGTGGCTGATTTAGTTTTCTTTTTTAGGTATTCATCTGGACGACCTGCCAGTAAATCTGACGTTTTTCAAAAGAACAAGCTCTCCTACAAATGTAGCTGTTGGAGGGATGAGACAAATTATTTTCCACTTAGAGGGGTACTTACAATGATCAACTTTTATTTATGTAAAACTTTTTTCCCCAAAAAAAAAAAATGTTGCTGTACCTGCAGTGCGAGCTAGAGTTTGGCTTCAATTTGTTAGTGTATCTAAATCTGCTATACATCTAACACTCTCCCAGGCTGACAATTTCTGTCCGAAGGTGCCCCTATGATTCCTTCATCCAGAGGGGGGCACTAACACAGGTGGTGTGTTACTGGACAAATCCCCTGGGGAAAAAACAGAAAGGAAAAGCCTACAAAAAGAAAAACAAACAATGCAGCCATCACATCTTAGGATTGGTTAGCTGCAATATATTAAATTTTGGTTTTAATTCCGCTTCAATGGCCTTGAAATCTATTTTTCATTAAATTATTTCTTAGACTGGCCATACATTATACAATATTTTAATTAAATTTCCTTTAGATTTACCTTTGACTATGTAGTGCAGGGGCCTGCCTGATTGCATACAAATTGAAAGTGTTTAGGTCTGACTTCCTATTATATGGTTTTGGTAACTCTAAAGGAAAATTGTATAAGACAATTGTATAATGTATGGCTAGCCTTACTGTGTGTTTCAGCCTCCTTGTATTGTCCTCTGTGAAATCCTGAAGCTTTTCCCCCACCTCCATTTGTTTGGAAAAAGCAGTCCATGTTAGTTGCAATCATGTGTAGTGCTCTATGCACTCTAAATAACCCATAGGCCATAGTCCATCTCGGCAAGGTCCATAAATTATAGATATATGATGGAAAGACATGGATTGTGAGTTTCCATCTTCATCTTTGGGATGAATTAGAGCACAGACTGCTAGCCAGGCCTTCTCATCCACATCAGTGTCTGACTTCACAAATGCGTTCTTGAAGAATGGTCAAACAGTCCCATAGACACACTCTTAAACCTTGTGGACAGCCTTTCCAGAAGAGTTGAAGAGTTGAAGCTGTTATAGCTGCAAAAGGTGGGCCAACTCAATTTTGAACCCTATGGACTAAGACTGGGATGCCAATACTTTTGACTATATATATACACACACATATACACACACATACATATATATTTTTTATTTATTTAAACCAGGAGTTTTGTCACTATACAGAAAATTGGGGCTGCTGCTGTTGAAATAATACTCTGTAAATGCTATTTGTCTGGCTGTCATGCCTCTGACTGTGGAGTAAGCACAGTCAGACCCTCTGACTAAAAATATTAAAAACTAAGGGCTAAATGAGAGCGAGACAACAAACATCTGCAGATTGAGAAGTCAGCCCCTATAATTGTGTTCAGAAAAAGCTTGTTCTAAAGCCCCTTAAAAAGCAGTAACACTAAAAAACACCAGGTGTCTCTACTGAGCTGAAGTTTCCAATAAAGTGAACTGCATGCATTGTCTAACTGCGCGCAGTACTATTTCATTGCATGCCGTTTACATGTTTTGAATTGCAGCCAGCAAAGTCTGAACAGAACAATAGCAACAGGAATAATTTTATAAATGGCAATAAAATCCGCGCTTAGGATAAAAATGTTAGGCTGCTGCCCACCTCAAGGTATGACTCAAGACAGAAATACTAATTAGATAAAAGGAAGGTGAGGTGAATGGCGCTGCCGTGGGTAGGTAAATATATGAATCAATAAACAATAAATATATGGTATCTGCAATCAGGAACAAAAAATATTCGCAAATGTATAAACCCAAAATATGCAGTAAAAATATATAAATATACACACTATAATTGTTATAAAAATATGAATATAGTGCAAAAGTGCAGGTGATTGTGCAAATAATGCAATTGAAAGGAATATCTATAAAAAGGAGAAGAAAAGTGTATCAAGTGACATATATTAGTCAATAAAATGACTGAATTGGAAAGGGAGTGGTAAAAAATGATTATATGGAGCAATAAAATTAAGGTGCGATGTTGAAAAATATATAAGCACTAAGTGCAAATTAAGGTGCATGGTGAATAAATAAATAAATAAATAAATAATAAGAAGGGTCGTAAAGTGAGGGATTAAATTCCGTGCGACAATATATTATTAAATAAATAAATACAATGAATATATTATAGCGGTGAGACCAGTGAACAAATCTCAAGTGAAAAATATAAGTAGTCCGTATATTGGTGCAAATTAGTTCATTTCATAAGTGGATGGTGATTCCTGCTAGTCAGATCACTCCTCAAGTGGTCCTTTTCTGGGGGTGCGTGTGAGAAAAGGAAGGTGCCCCCCTCTCAATCCAGCCCGCACTCACCGGAAATTCCTTACCTCTACATGGGTATAAGGCGTTGTATCACAATAAAATAAAAACTAGAGGAGTCGCGCTAAAACGTATAGGAAAAATTGAGGTGACTGGACATAACACTGATCTGTTGCCCAGTCTTCGAAGGAGGGGATAATGCTCTGCTTCAGTATGTCACAATGAATAAGCACAAGGTGTGAAACGCGTCTGCTGTCCAGTCTGTCTTGTGGTCTTGTCTGATGTTGTACCTATGATTTGAAGAAATAAACTCAAGTTTCCAAGTTCCTGGGTCTGGAAGTGCCACTTTCTTCTTCATTTACATGGATTCCTCAGGTCACGGACCTTGGTGAGCACCCATTCCCACAGGATTGCCACAGCTGCTCGGGATCCATCTGGCTCAGCTGATTGTTTTCAGAGCGGTGATTTGTTTCATTTTGGTTTCCTGCTTCAGTATGTCACAGTACATGTTGGCATTCATGGTTCCCTCAATGAACTGACCGCTATATATTATGCTCCAAATGACTGGTATGTTTTCTGCATTTTATTTGCATTGCATTTTTTATTACAGAAAATCTATGTACGCACCTAATTTCCTATATCTGCACCCCTGACGGAGGGTATTTCCCGAAACTCGCTGGGTGCGTTGGAAACCAGTGCAGTACCACATCTATTACAATCGGGATATGTTTTCTACATACGGTATATATTTTTGTAAGAATATTTTGTATATCATTCTTCTTTTATTTATTTTTTTTCAAATTTCTTTATTAAACAAGTAACAGGTATACAATGTATGTATGATAGACATAGAAGTCCAGACTATAACATGAAATACATCCGAGCCAGTGATCCGTACAGCAAACCACATTACAGAAAAGGTCATGTCAAAAATCTCAGCAGTGGCACTGTAACAATGAGTGGTATAGCAATCCCTAGCCACATGTAGCTTGGGGCTTGGTCTGTGTCAAAGTAAAAAAAAAAAAAAAACGTGAATGACGTAAACAACGTCAACCGGATCAGCATCCTCATAAGACCCATAAAAAGGATGTTCAGAAAAATAACAATAAAAATAAAAAACCTGGACCTCGACGGGCATAGGTGAGGGAAAACATGCGAGGGGGGGTAGACAAGTGTAAGGGAAACAAAAGCCGGGAAGGGAGGGGAAGGAAAGGCCAGAGGGGAGTGAAAAGAAAGGGGAGAAGTGGTGAGGAACAGCGTGCCGGTCATGAGACAAAGGACAAATAGAAAATGCTTGACCGAAGGAGGGAGATCAAGGAGAGCCCATCCCGTGCGGGTGGTCCCAACGCCAGTCATACAGTAGGTGTACCAGGGACTCCACTCAGAGTCAATCCCTCAGCGGACAGGATGAATGCGTTCCAGCATGCCCAGGTTTTGGTGTATTGCTCTTTCCGCCCCTGCGCTGTGAGCACCAAATCTTCCAGGTCATTGAGCCATTTGACTCTGCGGAGCCACAGCGAGATCGTAGGTGGAGATGTGCTCTTCCAACAGAGGGCGATACAAGATTTAGCCGCATCAGCGAGGTGCCTGAGCACAGATTTTTTATATCGCTTAGGGGCAATGCCCGTGCAGTGCAGTAGAACGAAGGCCGGGTCATTCGGGATGACCCGATCTGTCATCATTTGGGAGACGCTTCGTACCTCCAACCAGAACACCCGAATCATGGGGCAGTACCAGAAAATGTGGGACAGGGTACCTCTCTCCCGCAGACACCGCCAGCATCTGTCCGATGAATCCGGGAAAACACGATTCAGCTTCTCCGGAGAATAGTAACAGTGCATGAGTATCTTGTAGTTACATTCTTGAATGCGGGTGCAGATAGACGATTTTAGAGAAAATCGGATAAACGTTTTCTGCAGCTCCCTCTCCCACTTGCAAATTCCCGGGAGGACAAAATCCTTGGGCGGGATGGAAAGGAGAGCATACAGCTGGGAGAGAGTGTGGGGCATAACACCACGCGTATCCAGCAATTGTTCCAGCGAGGTCTGGTCCCTTCCGAACTGTGACGGAGGTCCCAGGCTTCTGAGAAAGTGGAGAAATTGCAGCGCTTGCCACCGGGACAGGCGAAAACTTCCCGTCTGTGAGGTCAGCTGCGAGAGAGATACCCAGTCATTTCCCTCCCGAAAGTGCGACGCTTGGAAGCAGCCTTCTGCGACAAGGACAGCAAATCTGTCCCCCGCACACCCCGGAGGGAACTTCGGGTTCCCCAAAACCGGGAACAGCGGAGAGTGTCTATCCGAGAGACCCTTGCTAGCCACTACCGAGGCACACGTCCGTAACATCGGGCCAATGGTAGGGTGACGCTTGACTTCTGCCGGTAAGTCCCTCAAAATCAAGGGGGCCCTAGGTAGGCATATTGAAAAGAGAGAACCCTCTAAACTCACCCACTGTTTCAATTCGGCATGTCACGCCCAGTCAATCCATCTCGTCATAAGGGCAGCCTGATGGTAACGGCGGGTGTCAGGAAGAGCTATGCCACCGTGATGTTTGGGCAAAACGAGCAGTCGGCGGGCCAACCGCGGCCTCCCCCAGACCCAGACAAATCGCGTGAAGGCAGAATCGACTTGTCTGAAGAAGGAGGTTGGGATGCTCACCGGGAGGGTTTGGAACAAATAGAGAAGCTTCGGTAGGACCGACATTTTCAAGATGTTGCACCGTCCAAACCACGAGTGCAAGCCCCTCGACCATTTATCAAGCAGAGAGCGGATCGTCGAGAGAAGGGGCGGGAAGTTCAGTTTGTATAAGTCCGCCGGGTCTGGAGATAGCCAGGTGCCTAGGTAATGGAGGCCAGCCGTGGCCCAACGGAACGGAAAGTCAAGTGCAAGCAAATCCCGCAATGCAGCAGGGAGGGCTACCCCCATGATCTCCGACTTGGAGAAGTTTATTTTCAGGTTGGACAGTGACCCAAACGTCTGTAAAGGGTGCTGATGACCTATGTTAGTTGTGCCACATCCCTGTTGCAGAATACAAAAGGAGGAGGTTCCCCTAATTGGGACTTTTCAGGCACATATATATTTGAAAACTTGTGTATAATAAACAATAACTTTATTTGGTACAAAAATTGAAAACAAATGGAGATAAAAGCATATACAAGCATTGGACAGATAGGAAAAGAACTCAAACACTAGAACCTAGCAACCCGACATGTTTCGAAGATATATACTTTCTCCTTCTTCAGGGGTAGTTCATAGTGGTACTAGAGTTAATCATATCTGGGCTTTACATGCTTGTAAAAAGGTAAAAACATCTGGTTGGTCTGGATCTAACTGGCGATGTGTATGACGATTTGTTTATGATCTAATCAGATTAATAGAACCACAAAAGGCAAGGTCAGGTGTGTGCCCACAGATATATGACCATCTGAAGTCCTGTGAGTAGGAAGCCAGGAATAGTGCCTTACAGATTTTCATCCAATATGGTTTAAGCCAATCTTTAGGTGGTTCAATATATGTTTGTACGTCCTCTCCAGCCAGCAACCAGCAGACAAGTGGGACCCAAACGTCTCAAACTCCTTCATGAGGCAGGGTAGGGAGATCAAAGGTTGAGAGAGTGAAAAGAGAAGGTTATCTGCGTAGGCCGAAACCTTGAAGGCGGAACCTATCATTCTTCTTTTAATGTATATCTATAACATGTTCATGTGGTTTTAATATGATAGATTAAACATATATTTTTATATACTTGTCTCTGGTGTTCTCTTTGCCTGTAAAGTCCCGCAACCCTTAGGGGGGTCTCTCTCTTTTTCTATGTCATTTGGGATGTTGGCAAGGAGACACCTAACTCTGCTGGGATGAGTGATTTTTGACTCAATGAACTGTCGCTCCCCAGTGGCGGCAGCCCCAGACCATGACACTCCCACCACCATGCTTGACTGTAGGCAAGACACACTTGTCTTTGTACTCCCCCCACCTGGTTGCTGCCACACATGCTTGACACCATCTGAACCAAATACGTTTATCTTGGTCTCATCAAACCACAGGACATGGTTCCAGTAATCCATGTCCTTAGTCTGCTTATCTTCATTTTGCATATTCACTTCACATATTTCCCAAAGACAACCTCTGGATATATCACTGAGCACGTGCACTCAACTACTTTGGTCAACCATGGCGAGGCCTTTTCTGAGTGGAACCTGTCCTGTTAAACCGCTGTATGGTCTTGGCCACCGTGCAGCTCAGTTTCAGGGTCTTGGCAATCTTCTTATAGCCTAGGCTGTCTTTATGAAGAGCAACAATCCTTTTTTTCAGATCCTCAGAGAGTTCTTTGCCAAGAGGTGCCATGTTGAACTTCCAGTGATCAGTATGAGAGATTGAGAGGGATAACACCAAATGTAACACACCTGCTCCCCATTCACAGATGAGAACTTGTAACACTAAAAAGTCACATGATACCAGAGAGGGAAAATGGCTAATTGTGCCCAATTTGGACATTTTCACTTAGGGGAGTACTCACTTTTGTTGTCAACAGTTTAGACATTAATGGCTGTGTGTTGAGTTATTTTGAGGGGACAGCAATTTTACACTGTTATACAAGCTGTACACTCACTACTTTACATTGTAGCAAAGTGTAATTTCTTCACTGTTGTCACATGAAAATATATAATATGATATTTACAAAAATGTGGGGGGTGTACTCACTTTTGAAATATATATATATTTATAAAATTATTATTTTACAGTATTTATATAGCACCAACAGTTTGCATATACATATACACACACAGTATATATTAGGTTTTTAAATATATTTTGCTTGCACATTGACCTAGATCTTTCTTTTTAAAGCATAATGCACCTGCGAATGTTAATATTATATGCACACAATACAATATGTTTCTGAGGGCTTTTGTACTTCCCACTGTGTCTAGTCAGAGAAATATTCTTATTCTGCTTGTTGCTATAGATGAGCTCAAATATATAACAAATACTCTGTGCTCAATTCATTCTGCATTCTACCTAAGCTGTTATATCAAAAATGATATTCTACAATAAAAACATGTAAAACACAGCACTATACTTAATAAACAATTCTCCACCCTACAAATGTGCCAGTAAATAATACCACTTTATTGCCTAGTGTAGTGTAAAAAAAAAACACTGAAATCATTACCAATAGTTCCCTTAGTAAATATTAAATCTCTCAAAGACAGTGAGTGCAAAAATATTGTATTATACAGTAAACGTGATTCAAAGTAATCATCCATTATTTTAAAGTACCAAAATCAATAATAGTGAAAACTGTCCATCTATAATCACAGACCACAATTAATAGGGTTAATAAAACCCACCACTCCTCCCTACTCTAGATCACAGCGCTCCACAATGTTCCAAGTATCACTAATGCACCAAATTTCTCCCTCCTTTCGTGTTCTCAGATTCAAGCTGTGGCTATCAATCATGTGTGCAATGTGTGAGGTGCACAAGGGCCCCAAAGGGACGGTGCCCTTGGGCCCCAAAGGAATGGTGCCCTCGGGCCCCAAAGGAACGGTGCCCTCAGGCCGCAAAGGAATGGTATACAAGGGCCCCAGAGGAACTGTGCCCTTGGGCCCCAAAGGAACGATGCACAAGGGCCCCAGAGGAACTGTGCCCTCGGGCCCCAAAGGAACGGTGCACAAGGGCCCCAAAGGAACAGTGCCCTTACATATTGCACAATTGTGGGGAAACGCCTTTCCATTTCCCCATTCTGTTTGTCACGCAGCTACTGTTTGTTTATGCCAGGCAGGGGGTGGTCCTAAATGCAGGCAGGGGGAGTAGGTGGGTGGGGTTATAATTGGCTGTGTACAACAGTTTGTTGGGTAGGGGGCGGGTATTAAGGATGAAGCAGGGAGTGGGGGGCAGGGCTATGATTGGCTGTGATTGCTAAGACAATCATAGTACCCCTCCTCACTGAGCTGGCATTTAATATCTGCCCCCTGGCATAAAGAGTCTCACAGCCAGTCATAGGCGTTTGCCCCTACTCCCCATGGTGACCTGTAGTACCCACCCCCTGCCGGCATAAACATAGCTGTGTTTCCTCTATAGTTGTCTGTGACAAGAAGGTCTACAGTGATGATACAGAGAGGGGATTGGTCCAATAGGCGGGGCTAAATACAGCTAATCATAGCCACGCCTACTGAAACAGGGAAAAGGAGAACAGGGAGAAGTGTCAAAGCTGCAGTACCCTGAGTAATGTGAAGAGTCCAGGGATAACGGGAACACAGGTAATCAGTGGAGAAGAGGGCTGTTTGTGCTATGAATGGGTCACTTACTACTACACTCTGTACTCCGTGTCACTACTAGCATCTGAACTCTGCAGCACTTACTTTACTTTTCACCCTTGAAATCACTAGTAAGTAACTGAGAGGTCAATAGTAAATGACACAGAGTTCAAGGTCAATGGCAAGTGTTCAGGGGCTAGCAGTGACAGTAAGTTCAGAGGCCAGTAGTAATGGAGACTTTAGAAAGTCTGTAATAAGTGAGAAAGTTCAGGGGTCAGCAGTAATACAGAGTTCAGGGGTCAGTAGTAAGCAACGCAGAGTTTAGGAGTCAGCAGTAGACAACACAGAGTTCAGGGGTCAGCAGTAAGCAATGCAGAGTTCAGGGTTCAGTAGTAAGCAACGCAGAGTTCAGGGGTCAGCAGTAGGCAACTCAGAGTTCAGGGTTCAGTAGTAAGCAATGCAGAGTTTAGGGTTTAGTAGTAAGTGACCCAGAGGTTAGCAGTCAGTAGTGACAGAGTTCAGAAATCAGTAATGGCTCAGGGGTCAGTAGTAAATGACTTAGAAGTCAGTGATAAGTGGCACAAATTTCAGGGGTTAGTAGTAAGTCACTTACAACTAATACCTGAACAGATGCCCTAATGTCTATGTTGGGTCCTGGCTAGAGATGGCCTAGCGGTTCGCCCGGTGGTCGGTTCACGGCGAATTTTGCGTGTTCGCTACCCGCCAAATTTCCAGACACATGGCGTAGTTCGCGGCGGCCATATTCTTTTACATTGGGGAGAACTTTGACCCATGACACAGCCGTCCGGTGGAACAGGACAACCAATTGAAACATTACAGCACATGGACAGTCCCCCTACCCTATAAATAGACCCGATCTGGCGGCCATTTCACATTCCCCTTTCTGCCAGTGTAGGGAGAGGTCTGCTGTGCTCATTAAGGAGAGTATGCTAGACACATATAGCACTTTGAAGATCCACAAAAGCCCTTTTCAGGGCTGATATTTTGGTATAGGCCTTCTACAGTCTCTTTTCAGGTTAGGGACAGGTATCCAGTGGTTGCTTTAGGGGCGGTTAGAGATCGGCTGCAGTCACAAATCGCTCTGTCAATGTCCACAAAAGTCCTTTTGAGGGCTGGTATTTCGGTATAGGTCTAGTATCTTTAGAGCTTAGGGGCAGGTATCCTCTGGTTGCTTTAGGGGCAGTTAGAAATCGGCTGCAGTCACACACAAATTGCTTTGTCAATGTCCCCCAAAGTAATTTAAAAAGCTCCAATGCCGTTTTAGGGTCTATTACAGTCTCTTTACTATAGGGCCAGGTATCCTGTGGTTGCTGTAGGGGCAGTTAGAGATCGGCTGCAGTCACACACAAATCGCTTTGTCAATGTCCACAAAAGTCATTTAAAGGGCTGCAAATGTTTTGGTATTGCTGTGCAGTGCACTAAAAAGGGGGGGTGGGAGAGGGGGTTAATCCACAGTATAATATACTTTGTAGAAAGCATATTATAGTGGATTAGTAGTATTATTGTGCACTGTGCAGCATTGTGACAGGTGTGGTGGTAAGACTGAGCATTTCTGCAGCAACACTACACACAGTGGCAAACTCCCTGGCCAAATATTTGTAGAACTGGTGTGACAGACCAGTGGCCCCCCAATAGCACATATTGAAGTGGGGTCACTGGGGTGTTATCTGAGTATACTTTTACAAGTGTATTTGTGTCCTGCAACAACATTGCCTCTGTTGCTGTGTGAAGTCTAATACACACAGCGCCAAACTCACTGGCCAGTTTTTTCAACAACTGGTGTGATAAACCAGTAGCCCCCCAATAGCACATATTGAAGCGGGGTGTTATTTAACAGTATACTTTTCTAAGAGTGTATTTTAGTCCTGCAAAAATTTGGCCTCTCTTGCTGTGTTGCCTGTGCTACACACAGTGACAACAGTTACTGGCCAATTATTTGTAGAACTGGTGTGATAGACCAGTGGCCCCCCAATAGCACATAATGAAGTGGGGTGTTATCTGAGTATACTTTTACAAGTGTATTTGTGTCCTGCATCAACATTGCCTCTGTTGCTGTGTGAAGTCTTATACACACAGCGCCAAACTCACTGGCCACTTTTTTCAACAACTGGTGAGATAAACCAGTAGCCCCCCAATAGCACATATTGAAGCGGGGTGTTATTTAACAGTATACTTTTCTAAGAGTGTATTTTAGTGCTGCAAAAATTTGGCCTCTCTTGCTGTGTTGCCTGCGCTACACTCAGTGACAACAGTTACTGGCCAATTATTTGTAGAACTGGTGTGATAGACCAGTGGCCCCCCAATAGTACATATTGAAGTGGGGTGTTATCTGAGTATACTTTTACAAGTGTATTTGTGTCCTGCAACAACATTGCCTCTGTTGCTGTGTGAAGTCTGATACGCACAGCGCCAAACTCACTGGCAAATTTTTTCAACAACTGGTGTGATAAACCAGTAGCCCCCCAATAGCACATATTGAAGCGGGGTGTTATTTAACAGTATACTTTTCTAAGAGTGTAAGGGTAGGGCAGGAGCAGTAGGCCGGAGCCTAACTGTGAAGTTTCAAAAGCTGCGTGCAATTACGACAAAGGACGCACCAGACTTGGTTGAGTGGGTCACTCAGCCTTCCTCTTCTGCACCCTCCTCATCCTCTCTATCTGCACCCTCTTCACGCTCTGCTGTGTGCACCCCCAAAGACACCACCACCACCACCACCAGCACATACCCTTCACTTGAGTCACTGGAATTATTTTCCGATCCATCACAAGAGGTTTGCGATGCGCAGCCATTGTTGGATCAGGAAGAGGAGGTAGCAACAACTGCCACTCAGCAGTCTGACGACAGTACCCAGATCAGCCCAAGGAGGTTGGTCCCCGCTATTGCTGCCTACTCCGAGATCTCGAATGTTAGTGGTGGGGAAGATGATGTGGATGATGACGAGTCTATGGACGTCACGTGGGAGTCCACAAGAGAGGAAGAGGAAGGGAGTTCAGAGGGAGAGACGGACCAGCAGATAGGGAGGAGAGGCAGGCAGAACTTGCATTGCACAAGAGGTAGAAAGCAGACTGCAAATGTATCAGGAGCGAGCCATCAACCATGTACAGTCACATCTGGTGCTCCCAGGACGCCGGCACATGGCTCCACAATGTGGACTTTTTTTAATGTGTCCGTTGCTGACAACAGTGTTGCCATCTGCAACCTTTGCAGTCAACGCATAAGTCGCGGTAAGCCCAACACTCACCTAGGGACAACCACCTTAAGAAGGCACCTAAACTCCCATCACCAAGCCCAGTGGGAGAAACACCTTCAGAACCCACAAAGCCACATTCCAGGCTCTCACCGTCCAGCCTCTTCTCCTTCTGCTTCTCCTCTCTCCTCACATTTGCCCTCCACTCCACCTTCCATGATGCCGTTGTCACGTTGTTCTTTGGCACAGTGTTGGTGCCAAGATACATCTGACCACAGACACATGGTCTAGCAAACACGGGCAGGGAAAGTATATCACTTTTACTGCCCACTGGGTGAACCTTCTGACGGCCGTTAAGCATGTAACCGGTGGCACCCGTGTAGATTTAGTTGTACTGCCACGGATTTGCAAGCAGGCCTGCCTCTTCTTCTCCTCCTCCATCATCCTCCCTCTCCTCCTCGGCTGACTCCTCCTCTTCCGCTGCTACCGTCTCTTCTCCTGCGCCACCCAACATCCCCAGAACCTATTCCACATGCCAGGTGAAACGTTGCCATGCTGTGCTGCATCTGTTGTGCCTGGAAGCCAAGAGCCACACTGGTCCTGCACTCCTTTCAGCTTTGCGTTTAAAGGCAGATCAGTGGCTGACAATGCTGAATTTTTCAGTTGGTAAAGTGGTGTGCGACAACGGTGCCAATCTGCTGAGCGTGCTGAAACAGGGCAAAATAAAACACGTGCCATGCATGGCACACGTCCTGAACTTGGTGGTGCAGCGATTCATTGACAAATACCCTGGTGTCCAGGACGTCTTGCGGCAGGCCAGGACAATCTCGGGCCATTTCCAAAGATCTTACACAGCCATGGTTCGCCTTGCTGAGATTCAGCGGCGACACAACCTGCCCTTCAGGCATCTTATTTGTGACTGCCCGACGCGATGGAACTCAACGTTGCATATGCTCGATAGGCTGCTCCAGCAGAAACGTGCAGTTAATGACTACCTGTTCGAACTCGGTGGCAGGACAGGTTGTGGGGAGCTTAGGTATTTTTCACCTGACCAGTGGCTGCTCATGCGGGATGTATGCAGACTTCTGCAGCCATTCGATGAGATCACCAAACTGGTCAGTCACGGCCAGGGCGCCATAAGTGACATCATACCTTATGCCTTCTTTTTGGAGCGTGCATTGCGTCGTGTCATTGATCAAGCCGTCGAGGAGCAGGAGCACGAAGATCAGGAAGTCGCAATGTTGGATGAATTCCTAGGGGGCGCTACTCCATCTGAGACAAATCAACAGCAGGAGTCTGAAGAGGAGTCAGAGGAGGAGGATGGTGCTGAGGGGGATGAGGAGGAGCAAGAAGAACATGCTTTAAACCTTTCTGGGATCCCTGGTGTTATCCGTGGATGGGGGAGGGGGAGGAGAACGAGGGCGAAATTATCCTGGATGATGAGCTGGAAGCAGGCCACTATACCGCTTCCAGTTTAGTGGGAATGGGGGCCTACATGCTGCAGTGTTTTAAGGGGGACCCCCGTATAAAACGCATAAGGGCCAAGAACCAGTACTGGGTGGCAACGTACTTAGACCCCCGGTACAAACACAAAATGGCGGAAATGTTACCACAATCACAGAGGGCGGTCAGAATGCAGCACTTCCAGGCCTTGATGAGGGAAATGCTGCATTCTGCTTTTCCGTGCGCTGGCAGAGGAATGTCCAGTCACAGAGAGACAGTTGCGGGTAGCAATCCAACAGCGCCTGCAAGAAGAGGGCGGTTGGAAGATGTCTTGGTCACTTCAGATATGAGATCCTTCTTTCAGCCGAACCATCGACAGCTGTACTCCGGATCCAGCATGAGGGAACGCCTAGACCGACAGGTGTCCGACTACATCGGGTTAACGGCCGATGTGGACGCTCTGAGGAGTGATGAACCCCTGGACTACTGGGTGGGCAGGCTTGACCTCAGGCCAGAGCTTGCAAAATTTGCAATGGAACTGTTGGCTTGCCCCCCGTCCAGTGTCCTGTCCAAAAGGACGTTCAGCGCAGCAGGGGGGATCGTGACCGATAAGCACACTCACCTAGCTCATGACAGTGTAGACTACCTCACATTTATAAAAATGAATGAGGCATGGATCTCTGAGGAATTCAACACATGTGACCAGTAGACCAGGTTTCATCGAAATTCCTCCACCCACAACAATTCCTGGTCCTTGGCTTCGCTACATACAGCGGCATAAAATACATTTCAGGTCCATTGAATGGCAAATTTTAGGGGGCTTTCAGGGCCGACAATTATTTTTTATGTGAATGCCTAATGTACCTCCAGCAAACCAAATACTACGTTCTTTGCTGCCAGTTCAAACCATGTGAGCTATTTTTTGGAGCCTATACAGGCCGACACTTACGATTCTGTATCCTGTGAATGCCTACCGTACCTCTAGCCATCAAAAACTACGTTTTTTGCTGTCAGTTCAAACCATGTGAGCTAATTTTTGGAGCCTATACAGGCCGATGCCTACGGTTCTGTGTACTGTGAACGCCTACTGTACCTCTAGCCATCAAAAACTACGTTCTTTGCTGTCAGTTCAAACCATGTGAGCTAATTTTTGGAGCCCCTTCAGGCCGACACTTATGGTTCTGTATCCTGTGAATGCCTACCGTACCTCTAGCCATCAAAAACAAAGTTTTTTGCTGTCAGTTCAAACCATGTGAGCTAATTTTTGGAGCCTATACAGGCCGACACTTACGATTCTGTATCCTGTGAATGCCTACCGTACCTCTAGCCATCAAAAACAAAGTTTTTTGCTGTCAGTTCAAACCATGTGAGCTAATTTTTGGAGCCTATACAGGCCGACACTTACGGTTCTGTGTACTGTGAACGCCTACCGTACCTCTAGCCATCAAAAACGAAGTTCTTTGCTGTCAGTTCAAACCATATGAGCAAATTTTTGGAGCCTATACAGGCCGACACTTACGGTTCTGTGTACTGTGAACGCCTACCGTACCTCAAGCTATCAAAAACTACATTCTTTGCTGTCAGTTCAAACCATATGAGCTAATTCTTGGAGCCTATACAGGCCGACACTTACGGTTCTGTGTACTGTGAACGCCTACCGTACCTCTAGCCATCAAAAACGACGTTCTGTGCTGTCAATTCAAACCATGTGAGCTAATTTTTGGAGCCTATACAGGCCAACACTTACGGTTCTGTGTACTGGCAACACCTACCGTACCTCTAGCCATCAAAAACTACGTTCTTTGCTGTCAGTTCAAACCATATGAGCTAATTTTTGGAGCCTATACAGGCCGACACTTAAGGTTCTGTGTACTGTGAACGCCTACCGTACCTCAAGCCATCAAAAACTACGTTCTTTGCTGTCAGTTCAAACCATGTGAGCTATTTTTTGGAGCCTATACAGGCCGACACTTACGGTTCTGTGTACTGTGAACGCCTACCATACCTCTAGCCATCAAAAACTACGTTCTTTGCTGTCAGTTCAAAACATAGGAGCTAATTTTTGGAGCCTATACAGGCTGACACTTACGGTTCTGTGTACTGTGAACGCCTACCGTACCTCAAGCCATCAAAAACTACGTTCTTTGCTGTCAGTTCAAACCATGTGAGCTAATTCTTGGAGCCTATACAGGCCGACACTTACGGTTCTGTGTACTGTGAACACCTACCGTACCTCTAGCCATCATATACTACGTTCTTTGCTGTCAGTTCAAACCATGTGAGCTAATTTTTGGAGCCTATACAGGCCGACACCTACGGTTCTGTATCCTGTGAATGCCTACCGTACCTCTAGCCATCAAAAACAAAGTTTTTTGCTGTCAGTTCAAACCATGTGAGCTAATTTTTGGAGCCTATACAGGCCGACACTTACGGTTCTGTGTACTGTGAATGCCTAGCGTACCTCTAGCCATCAAAAACTACGTTCTTTGCTGTCAGTTCAAACCATGTGAGCTAATTTTTGGAGCCTATACAGGCCGACACTTACGGTTCTGTGTACTGTGAACACCTACCGTATCTCTAGCCATCAAAAACTACGTTCTTTGCTGTCAGTTCAAACCATGCGAGCTAATTTTTGGAGCCTATACAGGCCGACACTTACGGTTCTGTGTACTGTGAACGCCTACCGTACCTCTAGCCATCAAAAACGACGTTCTTTGCTGTCAGTTCAAACCATGTGAGCTAATTTTTGGAGCCTATACAGGCCGACACTTACGGTTCTGTATCCTGTGAATGCCTACCGTACCTCTAGCCATCAAAAACAAAGTTTTTTGCTGTCAGTTCAAACCATGTGAGCTAATTTTTGGAGCCTATACAGGCCGACACTTACGGTTCTGTGTACTGTGAACGCCTACTGTACCTCTAGCCATCAAAAACTACATTCTTTGCTGTCAGTTCAAACCATGTGAGCTCATTTTTGGAGCCTATACAGGCCGACACTTAAGGTTCTGTGTACTGTGAACGCCTACCGTACCTCTAGCCATCAAAAACTACGTTCTTTGCTGTCAGTTCAAACCATGTGAGCTAATTTTTGGAGCCCCTTCAGGCCGACACTTACGGTTCTGTATCCTGTGAATGCCTACCGTACCTCTAGCCATCAAAAACTACGTTTTTTGCTGTCAGTTCAAACCATGTGAGCTAATTTTTGGAGCCTATACAGGCCGATGCCTACGGTTCTGTGTACTGTGAACGCCTACTGTACCTCTAGCCATCAAAAACTACGTTCTTTGCTGTCAGTTCAAACCATGTGAGCTAATTTTTGGAGCCCCTTCAGGCCGACACTTATGGTTCTGTATCCTGTGAATGCCTACCGTACCTCTAGCCATCAAAAACAAAGTTTTTTGCTGTCAGTTCAAACCATGTGAGCTAATTTTTGGAGCCTATACAGGCCGACACTTACGGTTCTGTGTACTGTGAATGCCTACCGTACCTCTAGCCATCAAAAACGAAGTTCTTTGCTGTCAGTTCAAACCATATGAGCAAATTCTTGGAGCCTATACAGGCCGACACTTACGGTTCTGTGTACTGTGAACGCCTACCGTACCTCAAGCTATCAAAAACTACATTCTTTGCTGTCAGTTCAAACCATATGAGCTAATTCTTGGAGCCTATACAGGCCGACACTTACGGTTCTGTGTACTGGCAACACCTACCGTACCTCTAGCCATCAAAAACTACGTTCTTTGCTGTCAGTTCAAACCATATGAGCTAATTTTTGGAGCCTATACAGGCCGACACTTAAGGTTCTGTGTACTGTGAACGCCTACCGTACCTCAAGCCATCAAAAACTACGTTCTTTGCTGTCAGTTCAAACCATGTGAGCTATTTTTTGGAGCCTATACAGGCCGACACTTACGGTTCTGTGTACTGTGAACGCCTACCATACCTCTAGCCATCAAAAACTACGTTCTTTGCTGTCAGTTCAAACCATGTGAGCTATTTTTTGGAGCCTATACAGGCCGACACTTACGGTTCTGTGTACTGTGAACGCCTACCATACCTCTAGCCATCAAAAACTACGTTCTTTGCTGTCAGTTCAAAACATATGAGCTAATTTTTGGAGCCTATACAGGCTGACACTTACGGTTCTGTGTACTGTGAACGCCTACCGTACCTCAAGCCATCAAAAACTACGTTCTTTGCTGTCAGTTCAAACCATGTGAGCTAATTCTTGGAGCCTATACAGGCCGACACTTACGGTTCTGTGTATTGTGAACACCTACCGTACCTCTAGCCATCATATACTACGTTCTTTGCTGTCAGTTCAAACCATGTGAGCTAATTTTTGGAGCCTATACAGGCCGACACTTACGGTTCTGTATCCTGTGAATGCCTACCGTACCTCTAGCCATCAAAAACAAAGTTTTTTGCTGTCAGTTCAAACCATGTGAGCTAATTTTTGGAGCCTATACAGGCCGACACTTACGGTTCTGTGTACTGTGAATGCCTAGCGTACCTCTAGCCATCAAAAACTACGTTCTTTGCTGTCAGTTCAAACCATGTGAGCTAATTTTTGGAGCCTATACAGGCCGACACTTACGGTTCTGTGTACTGTGAACACCTACCGTACCTCTAGCCATCAAAAACTACGTTCTTTGCTGTCAGTTCAAACCATGCGAGCTAATTTTTGGAGCCTATACAGGCCGACACTTACGGTTCTGTGTACTGTGAACGCCTACCGTACCTCTAGCCATCAAAAACGATGTTCTTTGCTGTCAGTTTAAACCATGTGAGCTAATTTTTGGAGCCTATACAGGCCGACACTTACGGTTCTGTGTACTGTGAACGCCTACTGTACCTCTAGCCATCAAAAACTACATTCTTTGCTGTCAGTTCAAACCATGTGAGCTCATTTTTGGAGCCTATACAGGCCGACACTTAAGGTTCTCTGTACTGTGAACGCCTACCGTACCTCTAGCCATCAAAAACTACGTTCTTTGCTGTCAGTTCAAACCATGTGAGCTAATTTTTGGATCCCCTTCAGGCCGACACTTACGGTTCTGTATCCTGTGAATGCCTACCGTACCTCTAGTCATCAAAAACAAAGTTTTTTGCTGTCAGTTCAAACCATGTGAGCTAATTTTTGGAGCCTATACAGGCCGACACTTACGGTTCTGTATCCTGTAAATGCCTACCGTACCTCTAGCCATCAAAAACAAAGTTTTTTGCTGTCAGTTCAAACCATGTGAGCTAATTTTTGGAGCCTATACAGGCCGACACTTACGGTTCTGTGTACTGTGAATGCCTACCGTACCTCTAGCCATCAAAAACGAAGTTCTTTGCTGTCAGTTCAAACCATATGAGCAAATTTTTGGAGCCTATACAGGCCGACACTTACGGTTCTGTGTACTGTGAACGCCTACCGTACCTCAAGCTATCAAAAACTACATTCTTTGCTGTCAGTTCAAACCATGTGAGCTAATTCTTGGAGCCTATACAGGCCGACACTTATGGTTCTGTGTACTGTGAGCACCTACCGTACCTCTAGCCATCATATACTATGTTCTTTGCTGTCAGTTCAAACCATGTGAGCTAATTTTTGGAGCCTATACAGGCCGACACTTACGGTTCTGTGTACTGTGAACGCCTACCGTACCTCAAGCCATCAAAAACTACATTCTTTGCTGTCAGTTCAAACCATATGAGCTAATTCTTGGAGCCTATACAGGCCGACACTTACGGTTCTGTGTACTGTGAACACCTACCGTACCTCTAGCCATCATATACTATGTTCTTTGCTGTCAGTTCAAACCATATGAGCTAATTCTTGGAGCCTATACAGGCCGACACTTACGGTTCTGTATCCTGTGGATTCCTACCGTACCTCTAGCCATCAAAAACAAATTTTTTTGCTGTCAGTTTAAACCATGTGAGCTAATTTTTGGAGCCTATACAGGCCGGCACTTACGGTTCTGTGTACTGTGAATGCTTAGCGTACCTCTAGCCATCAAAAACTACGTTATTTGCTGTCAGTTCAAACCATGTGAGCTAATTTTTGGAGCCTATACAGGCCGACACTTACGGTTCTGTGTACTGTGAACGCCTACCCTACCTCTAGCCATCAAAAACTACGTTCTTTGCTGTCAGTTCAAACCATATGAGCTAATTTTTGGAGCCTATACAGGCCGACACTTACGGTTCTGTGTACTGTGAACGCCTACCGTAACTCAAGCCAGCAAAAACTACGTTCTTTGCTGTCAGTTCAAACCATGTGAGCTAATTCTTGGAGCCTATACAGGCCGACACTTACGGTTCTGTGTACTGTGAACGCCTACCGTACCTCTAGCCATCAAAAATGACGTTCTTTGCTGTCAATTCAAACCATGTGAGCTAATTTTTGGAGCCTATACAGGCCGACACTTACGGTTCTGTGTACTGGCAACACCTACCGTACCTCTAGCCATCAAAAACTACGTTCTTTGCTGTCAGTTCAAACCATATGAGCTAATTTTTGGAGCCTATACAGGCCGACACTTACGGTTCTGTGTACTGTGAACGCCTACCGTACCTCAAGCCATCAAAAACTACGTTCTTTGCTGTCAGTTCAAACCATGTGAGCTATTTTTTGGAGCCTATACAGGCCGACACTTACGGTTCTGTGTACTGTGAACGCCTACCGTACCTCTAGCCATCAAAAACTACGTTCTTTGCTGTCAGTTCAAACCATATGAGCTAATTTTTGGAGCCTATACAGGCCGACACTTACGGTTCTGTGTACTGTGAACGCCTACCGTACCTCAAGCCATCAAAACTACGTTCTTTGCTGTCAGTTCAAACCATGTGAGCTAATTCTTGGAGCCTATACAGGCCGACACTTACGGTTCTGTGTACTGTGAACACCTACCGTACCTCTAGCCATCATATACTACGTTCTTTGCTGTCAGTTCAAACCATGTGAGCTAATTTTTGGAGCCTATACAGGCCGACACTTACGGTTCTGTATCCTGTGAATGCCTACCGTACCTCTAGCCATCAAAAACAAAGTTTTTTGCTGTCAGTTCAAACCATGTGAGCTAATTTTTGGAGCCTATACAGGCCGACACTTACGGTTCTGTGTACTGTGAATGCCACGCGTACCTCTAGCCATCAAAAACTACGTTCTTTGCTGTCAGTTCAAACCATGTGAGCTAATTTTTGGAGCCTATACAGGCCGACACTTACGGTTTTGTGTACTGTGAACGCCTACCGTACCTCTAGCCATCAAAAACTACGTTCTTTGCTGTCAGTTCAAACCATGCGAGCTAATTTTTGGAGCCTATACAGGCCGACACTTACGGTTCTGTGTACTTTGAATGCCTACCGTACCTCTAGCCATCAAAAACGACGTTCTTTGCTGTCAGTTCAAACCATGTGAGCTAATTTTTGGAGCCTATACAGGCCGACACTTACGGTTCTGTGTACTGTGAACGCCTACTGTACCTCTAGCCATCAAAAACTACATTCTTTGCTGTCAGTTCAAACCATGTGAGCTCATTTTTGGAGCCTATACAGGCCGACACTTATGGTTCTGTGTACTGTGAACGCCTACCGTACCTCTAGCCATCAAAAACTATGTTCTTTGCTGTCAGTTCAAACCATGTGAGCTAATTTTTGGAGCCTATACAGGCCGACACTTACGGTTCTGTATCCTGTGAATGCCTACCGTACCTCTAGCCATCAAAAACAAAGTTTTTTGCAGACAGTTCAAACCATGTGAGCTAATTTTTGGAGCCTATACAGGCCGACACTTACGGTTCTGTGTACTGTGCACACCTACCGTACCTCCAGCCATCAAAAACTACGTTCTTTGCTGTCAGTTCAAACCATATGAGCTAATTTTTGGAGCCAATACAGGCCGACACTTACGGTTCTGTGTACTGTGAACGCCTACCATACCTCAAGCCATCAAAAACTACGTTCTTTGCTGTCAGTTCAAACCATGTGAGCTAATTTTTGGAGCCTATACAGGCCGACACTTACGGTTCAGTATCCTGTGAATGCCTACCGTACCTCTAGCCATCAAAAACAACGTTTTTTGCTGTCAGTTAAAAACATGTGAGCTAATTTTTGGAGCCTATACAGGCCGACACTTACAGTTCTGTGTACTGTGAACGCCTACCGTACCTCTAGCCATCAAAAACTACATTCTTTGCGGTCAGATCAAACCATGTGAGCTAATTTTTGGAGCCTATACTGGCCGACACTTTCGGTTCTGTGTACTGTGAACCGTACCTCAAGCCATCAAAAACTACGTTCTTTGTTGTCAGTTCAAACCATATGAGCTAATTTTTGGAGCCTATACAGGCCGACACTTACGGTTCTGTGTACTGTGAACGCCTACCGTACCTCTAGCCATCAAAAACTACGTTCTTTGCTGTCAGTTCAAACCATATGAGCTAATTTTTGGAGCCTATACAGGCCGACACTTACGGTTATGTGTACTGTGAACGCCTACCGTACCTCAAGCCATCAAAACTACGTTCTTTGCTGTCAGTTCAAACCATGTGAGCTAATTCTTGGAGCCTATACAGGCCGACACTTACGGTTCTGTGTACTGTGAACACCTACCGTACCTCTAGCCATCATATACTACGTTCTTTGCTGTCAGTTCAAACCATGTGAGCTAATTTTTGGAGCCTATACAGGCCGACACTTACGGTTCTGTATCCTGTGAATGCCTACCGTACCTCTAGCCATCAAAAACAAAGTTTTTTGCTGTCAGTTCAAACCATGTGAGCTAATTTTTGGAGCCTATACAGGCCGACACTTACGGTTCTGTGTACTGTGAATGCCTAGCGTACCTCTAGCCATCAAAAACTACGTTCTTTGCTATCAGTTCAAACCATGTGAGCTAATTTTTGGAGCCTATACAGGCCGACACTTACGGTTCTGTGTACTGTGAACGCCTACCGTACCTCTAGCCATCAAAAACTACGTTCTTTGCTGTCAGTTCAAACCATGCAAGCTAATTTTTGGAGCCTATACAGGCCGACACTTACGGTTCTGTGTACTGTGAATGCCTACCGTACCTCTAGCCATCAAAAACGACGTTCTTTGCTGTCAGTTCAAACCATGTGAGCTAATTTTTGGAGCCTATACAGGCCGACACTTACGGTTCTGTGTACTGTGAACGCCTACTGTACCTCTAGCCATCAAAAACTACATTCTTTGCTGTCAGTTCAAACCATGTGAGCTCATTTTTGGAGCCTATACAGGCCGACACTTATGGTTCTGTGTACTGTGAACGCCTACCGTACCTCTAGCCATCAAAAACTATGTTCTTTGCTGTCAGTTCAAACCATGTGAGCTAATTTTTGGAGCCTATACAGGCCGACACTTACGGTTCTGTATCCTGTGAATGCCTACCGTACCTCTAGCCATCAAAAACAAAGTTTTTTGCAGACAGTTCAAACCATGTGAGCTAATTTTTGGAGCCTATACAGGCCGACACTTACGGTTCTGTGTACTGTGCACACCTACCGTACCTCTAGCCATCAAAAACTACGTTCTTTGCTGTCAGTTCAAACCATATGAGCTAATTTTTGGAGCCTATACAGGCCGACACTTACGGTTCTGTGTACTGTGAACGCCTACCATACCTCAAGCCATCAAAAACTACGTTCTTTGCTGTCAGTTCAAACCATGTGAGCTAAATTTTGGAGCCTATACAGGCCGACACTTACGGTTCTGTGTACTGGGAACACCTACCGTACCTCTAGCCATCATATACTACGTTCTTTGCTGTCAGTTCAAACCATGTGAGCTAATTTTTGGAGCCTATACAGGCCGACACTTACGGTTCAGTATCCTGTGAATGCCTACCGTACCTCTAGCCATCAAAAACAACGTTTTTTTGCTGTCAGTTAAAAACATGTGAGCTAATTTTTGGAGCCTATACAGGCCGACACTTACAGTTCTGTGTACTGTGAACGCCTACCGTACCTCTAGCCATCAAAAACTACATTCTTTGCTGTCAGTTCAAACCATGTGAGCTAATTTTTGGAGCCTATACAGGCTGACACTTACGGTTCTGTGTACTGTGAACCGTACCTCAAGCCATCAAAAACTACGTTCTTTGCTGTTAGTTCAAACCATGTGAGCTAATTTTTGGAGCCTATACAGGCCGACAATTACGGTTCTGTGTACTGTGAATGCCTACCGTACCTCTAGCCATCAAAAACTACGTTCTTTGCTGTCAGTTCAAACCATGTGAGCTAATTTTTGGAGCCTATACAGGCTGACACTTACGGTTCTGTGTACTGTGAACGCCTACCGTACCTCTAGCCATCATATACTACGTTCTTTGCTGTCAGCTCAAACCATGTGAGCTAATTTTTGGAGCCTATACAGGCCGACACTTACTTCTGTATACTGTGTGAATGCCTAATGTACCTTCAGCCACAGAATACTACGTACTTATCTGTCAGGTAAACCCATGTGGGCTAATGTTTGGGGCCTGGAAGGGGCGACACTTACTTCTGTATCCTGTGAATGCCTAATGTACCTTCAGCCACAGAATACTACATTCTTAGCTGTCTGGTAAACCCATGTGGGCTATTTTTTGGTGCCTTTTATGGCCGACACTTACTTCTGTTACCTGTGAATGCCCAATGTACCTTCAGCCACAGAATACTACGTTCTTAGCTGTCAGGTAAACGCATGTGGGCTAATTTTTGGGGCCTGGAATGGCCAACACTTACTTCTTTATCATGTGAATGCCAATTTTTTCAGACTGGAAATGAAAAACAATGGGTCTGTAAAGGTTCCGCCAAATTGTGGAATGGATGCGGACCCATTTTACAGATGTGTGAATGGACCCAATATGTATTAGACAATGTATTTACCGGCTGCTGTCAGTTCTGGCTGATTTATGTAAAAAATATATATATTTTTTGCTTTAAAAAAAAAAAACTGTTTAGGGCAAGTTTTTCAATTGCAATACTTCTGTTGTCCATGTGCTGGGACTATTTGTGCACAGCTAGTACGTCTTTTGTGGCTTCAAATATGACCCAAAGGTTTTTAAAGTTCGCCTCCCATTAAAGTCAATGGGGCCCGCTGCGAACTCGCGGTTCGAGGACTTTTGAGAAAATTTGCAGCTGGCGTTCGCGAACCGCCCCGGCCGATGTTCGTCCATGACTAGTCCTGGCCCCTCCAATTTACCTCCACTGATGCTGTACTGTACATTCCTTATTCAATACTGACTCTATTATAGACACAGAATTGTATACTATGCAAGTGAACTGAGTAACTGCAGCTCTTTAAGCCAAGCCCAATATTCAGTGCAAAAAAAAAAACACACCCCATTTTTGCTGCGGCGCACTATGTGTTTCACATTTTATTCATCACAGCCCAAGGGCCCTGACTTATAGTCTTGTACACAGGCCTACTATTTTAATGTAACGCCCCTGGATTCAAGTATTAGCTTGAATTCATTAAAGTTTAAAAAAAGCTTGTCTGTAAAAAAATAATTCAACCAATAGCAGGAACAGGTAGCTGACAGTATAGATCACCAGCACATACCTCAATAGATTAAAATTCTACATTAAAAATTTTTGTTTACTTTTATAAAGCTTTATATATGGTTAAGTAATAGAGCATGGCCATACACTGGTAGATTTTTGAATAACCATTCTTATGAAAATTCTCAGTAAGTTTACTGTATTGACAAATGTCATTTATAAGTACTTCAATATTTTATTTGCTTTTAACATTATATTTTGCAACGTATGCAATTTCCTGAATAAAAACCACATGCACGGTTAAAATCTCGATAATTCAATCTTTGGAATTTTCTCATTACCGAGGTAAAAAACGAATGCCGATTTGACCTCACTAACACAATTAGATAATTGGACAAAAAGAAACATAAAACAAAAAATCTACTATTATATGGGAAGTGGAATACTGTCTTGTAGAAGGAAGTAAACCCATGCTAAAGTTTTTAGAAAGGTGCTATTTACATAGCTAGGTTATGGAATTTCTATATAAACTGCACTTGCATTTGCAACAATACCTATGTACTTTTAATGCTGTCAGCCACCTACTGCTGATGCACTTTTGAAAACTTGGGACCTATTTATAAAAACTGGAGAAAATGAAATGAGAAGAATGGAGTAAGGACTCAAAGTTCTTATTTATTTTCCCAAGAGAATAAAAGAATACGAGTATCTGCTCACTATAAGCAACAGATATTGTTTTGTTCCTATTTTCTTTTTCCAGGGTGTATAATTGGGCCCCTTTCCCCTTAGTTTATTGATGGAAAAATTGAAATAAAAAAGAATCATTCCTGCCACTTTATGAGAGCTGCATATTCTAAAAAAGTGGGATCCACAGAGACTTTTATGGACTATGAATTTTTATTCATTTCTCTGACAGATGTGAGACTATTAGTGCAACAACTGATATTTATTCATTAAATGACCATTTCAAACACTAGGAAAGTTTTCACACAATATTCACAGAACTTTCACATATGATTGGCACATTACATACCAATGTAATCAAATAAGAAAAATGCATGAATACTAAGCGATGATTGTGAATCTTTTGCTTGTTTGATACTTCAGGCTTTTTTATGCCACAATTCAAATTACGTCACTAGAATATTTTAAGAGTAAAGCAGCTGTCACCTTTGCTTTGCATAACAGTCATCAAATGCTACATTTGCATGATTCACATATCTTCATGGTGTTGATTTCTTAGAATTTGCTATTTAAATGCTGTATGTGAAATTTCTGTTGAAACATTAAATAGCTCTGACCTTTGTTCTCTGAAAAGGTTGTCATAATGTCTGTTGACTTTAACTATTTTAATAATGCAGTTAAATAGATTTAAAGGATGATAACATTGAAACAAAAGGGAATGCTGATATCTGACGAGAAGCATTTTTTTAGTAGCGTAATTTATAATTTTTTTAAAACAAATATTTTCAAACCAGGTTTTAATAATGCTAAAGAATGTCATAAAAATCATAAGGAAGAATTTCTCTTCTATACATAGATCTTCTTTCATGTAAACACTAGTTTAAGAGCAATATGTACAACAAGTTTTCTACAAAGCTTTCAGCAAGCTTTGATTATCTTTTTGTAGCCCATTATTCCTTCCTGTCCACCGTCTGTATATGAACAATCCCCAGCCTAATACCCAGTGGGAGCACACGGTTACATCAACTCCAATTAGCTTGGATCCCAAGCATGTACTCACTATGTCAACTATGACTGTAAGAGAAGCTCAGTTAGAACCATAAGGCCATTACATGCACATGCTCAAAATTGTGAGCAAGGGCTCCATACAAAATGAGCATTATTATTATTATACAGGATTTATATAGCACCAACAGTTTGCGCAGTGCTTTACAGTGTAGGGGAAGACAATACAGTTACAGTACAATTCAAAACAGGAGGAATCAGAGGGCCCTGCTCGTTAGAGCTTACAATCTAGAAGGGAGCGGAGCATCAGCACACATGTGCAAATGTATTAGCGTGTGCGCAAGACGGAATGTGCATATGCACATGTGTGCGAGCACATGCACTTTCACTAGCACCAAATGGCCTATTTAGGCTTGACTATGGCATGAAAACATTGCTGAGTAGTCTTGACCTGCTATATCGACCTACCTGTCCTCAACCAATCTCTGGATTCCTGCCTGCCTATTGTGACCCTGGCTTGTACTCTGACATTGCTCCTGTGTACCGACGAAGGCCTGCATCTTGACTCTGCCTCTGTCCCATGTTCCTGTACCTTCACTGCCCAGATGGGGATGACCTTTCGGCTTTTGTCCTGCCCACTGATCAAGCTTCACCATGTTCCAGTTAGTTAGTCAAGCTATCATTGCATATCATTACAACTACTTCCAGTGTATTCAGATGAAATATACCATCTTTTTTTTTTTTGTTCGGAAAAACTGGGCTTTCATTTGATGATAAATGGTAATAGAGATCTCCTATTTTTGTTTATTATTAAAAGGAAAACTGACTCAAAATAGTAAAAATCTATATAATTTTTTAAATTTAGCTGTATATTTCTTGCCATTTCCATGGCCTACCACTAAAGAACAACTCAAAACAAATTCTTCTTCTGATGTTCTCAGCAATACCACATATGTGTATGTTATTCATTGTAGTAGGGCTAAGAAACAATAGTGTTTTTTTGTATCATATATAAAACACACAAACATCATAATAAAAAACAAATGAAAATCTTTTTTTTTTTAATCCTACCTAAACACACTGACCCTGCTCTTTGACCCCAACACGGACCTAGATTAAACCTTGATCTAGCTATTTTATCCTTTTTTTTTTTTTCAACACATTTTTTTCTGTTTACAAATAGAGAAACTGTGTAACAGTGATGGACGGTACATGCTCCCCACAGGGGTGAGTGAGGAGGAAAAACTGTGTTTTGCATTAACCCAGTTCGGGAAGAAGCACGTCAGCTTGAAATCTCGGACGATCCAGTACAATATGTGCCAGGGGGAAACTCTACTTAGGGCACAAAATGGTTGAAAAACCTTTCAGTTTTAGTCTTCAAGGGTGTGAAAATTAGATATTAATAAAAATGCCAAAGTTGTTTGGAGTCCTAAATTAAAGCCAATTCTAGACATTCTAGACATTTTTTTTCCATTTTAGACAGAGTGTGAAAGGGATAGACCCTCTTTCAGGTTTTAATTGTGATCTCTAGGAACAGAAAGTAAAAGGTGAAATCTTTTCAGTGAGGACACAGATGGCAATGAAACACTATACTATGAAGCTTTTATTTCTATTTGTCTTTGTGACAAAGGCTTCCCTAATTTTTTGTCCTGCTGTCACAGGGACGGGGAATTAAGGGCATCTTCCCATGCCCATTTATAGGAGCATGATTATAAAACACAGGAATATATGACATTCACCTGCACCACAGGTGAACCAATCACTGTAATTTAAATTACACGTAGAAGGAAGATTTACTTTCAGTGAAAGTTTGGCAAATGTCATTTACTGCTTTGTAAAATATACCCAATAGTATTGTATGTCTTTTAGGGATATATTCATAATGCAATGAATGTGACTTTCACCAAACATTCACTGGTGGTGAATCAATCACTGTCATTTAAAACATATGCATCTGGAAGAGTCACCTGCAGTGAATGTTTGCTGAATGTCAAAATAAAGAGCAACTATACTCACCTTGAATCCAGCGATGTGCCTCGGGACTCATCGCTGGCTGCTGACATGTTCGCGAGACCAACATCCAGGTCTCCTTTGCCAGCCACTGTCATTGGCCAACCCGAGAGGATGTCACTCCCGTGCATTCATGATAGATCCATCAGACCCAGAATTGCAAAATTTATGCGGCTTACCCTACAGGGGCGGACATGCAGGTAAGTAGCTTTAATGCAGAAGAGACAAAGCACGTCTCTTCCGCAATACAAAAGCTTCCGATTTGCTGTTTTTTATTTTGGAGCCTAAAGTTCCACTTTAAATGCTATATACATTAAATATGTCCTTAGTGTTATGTATATTTTTTTCTTAACTCAGTAATACTCCATGGAGTGTATGGACTATGGTTAGAAATATTTTACTGAAACCCTAAGCAGACGTTTCTGCTGTAAATCCAAAGTGATTTTTTATTGTATATTGTGTAGGACAGTGATGGCAAACCTTGGCACCTCAGATGTTTTGGAACTACATTTCCAATGATGCTCAACTACCCTGCAGAGTGCATGAGCATCATGGGAAATGTAGGTCCAAAACATCTGGGGTGCCAAGTTTCGCCATCACTGGTGTAGGGCTACAGCTGTAAGAGCCTCTGGATTGGATGGATCCTTTGTTCTTTGCCTCAACCTTCTAAAAAACCTCTGCCCATTTCACACACAAGGTTTGGTGTACAAACATACCTCATCACAGGAAATTACTAAAAGTAATACTTAGTATCCAATAATACCGCTATATCAAAAACACAAGCACCAAAACCAGGTAGTAAGGGCAAACCTAACATATTGTCACCCAATATGGTTGGCAAATAGGCACCCAAAAAAGGATTAACAGTAGTAAAAACTCAATTTCGCATACAAAGTGATTGTAGGGATTAGGCATAAGATGACATTTGGTGTCAAGATCAATTATAAATTTATATCCACCGAGTGCTTGACCTATACTGCCAGAGCGCATTAATGGTGGTGATGTTAGTCCTAGATCAACTGGATATGCACTGTCCAAAAGAAAAGGAGGATGGTAGCAGAGGGGTCAGGGGAACAAAGAGGAACAAAGAGGGCTTGCAGATTATTACGGGAGGGGCAGTCTTTTCAGATGTTGTTCTGCTGGCTATCAGTGGGGCTCTTTAGGAGATTAAGTGCACCTAATGACAATTCCAGTTAACCTGCATGCAGTATAGGTACAGTATGGGTATGCAATAGTCTTTGGACAGGTGCAAGGTAGATATGGTTCTGATGGTGTAAAGGTTCAGTATAGGGTTAGTATACTGTAGGTACAATCTTTAGTAGGTTTGAAATAAGTGCAGTATGGTTTCGGTACACTTGGTGTCCTGGTCTCAGTGGCTCAGTTCCTGGCTGTGGTGACCTCTCCCTGTAGAAGGGGGGCTCCAGTTGATCTCTCCCTGAAAGTCTCCAGTGATCAGCAGTGGGAAGCAGAGTGTAAGCTGATGCTTCAGCAGTGCAGGTGCTGTGATGTGGGCAGGGCTGTGTTGCCCCTAGGTTTCCTCACTCCTAGTCTCAGGCTTGGATCTCCACTGGTATGGTATCCAGCTGGCATTCTAATATTTAGTCAAAGGTGTTCTTTCTCTACCTCCCTCAGTAGCAAGAAGAATGACTTTTCTGGGCAGTTTAATAAAAATCATACTTGCACTCCTACTACACAGTGCCTAGTGGGATCAGTAAAGTTAGCCATTATATGGCTGTTGTCTCAAACTAAAGCTTCCAAGAATCTCAGCACTCTGCATAGAAGTCTATGGCTTGCTTGGCTTTAGCTCTCTCCCTGCTGGCTCCTGAGGAGGATGGTGCAGCATAACATCAGCATCTCAGTAGAGGGAGAGAAGAATAAAGGGCAATGTTTCCACCTCCATATTGCTGCAGCACCTGGATACAATAGCAACATGTGTTTGCCTTTGTAGATTTTGTTTTCCATATGTATAATTTATACTTAAGTTTATTATTTTTTTTTTAACTTATTTTGTTTTGTTGTCCCGAAGAGCATATATGAAGAAATGTACAATTATGACAAATAGAAAACCAGAAGAACAATGATGAAACATATTTTTTTTTCATATGCAATGTTTTATGTAAATGAGAAACAAAAAAAGATATTCAAACTAAGCCATCCATGTCAAAACACATCAATTGCTTTTAAAAAAAAAAGAACATTTTATATTACACTTTGAATTCACAAAGGACTTAAAGTGCCCGGGGCCATTTCAGCATTTTGTAAATTAATTATTTCTATGATTTTATTTAATAATGATATGTTTTCATCTAATATAGATCTTAGAGGAAGGCTGCTATAAAGCCAAATATACAAAGGATAAAGGAAACGCATCCCCAGTAGTTTCTGATATTCAAAACAAGTCTTTGAAGTTCTCCATAAATATGTAACTGTATGTATTTTATGTATTAACAGTGAAAACACCACAATAACGGCAATGTTTCTGTAGCTATATATCCAGACAGTTCTGGTTTTCACGATTCCTTATGTCTGTCTTGAGACACTGTGCCCAGAGTGTAGACCAAATTCCACCTTTGAAAAAGTTTTTAGCATCAGATGCAGAAAAATTATTTCCAGTTACGTATAGTACCTGCTGTCATTTTCCCCTTTCGCTTGATATTAAAAAGATTATCTTTGTCAGTGTGAACATGCACATGTGAACATTTAAAAGACATGAGACCTAATATGTCAACATACCAACTGAGTACCAAACTGAAAACTCCCTTAAAGTCCAGCGGATTGTTTATTAATACTGTAATACAGTCAGGCTGCATATACAGTAATAAAGAGACTCTTTTACTTCACAAAACACCCTGTGCTACCAGAACATAGAAGACAAATCAATATCAGTGCTAGATCCTATAAAAATTGTAATAAAATGTGATATAATCAGTTTTCTCATATTTATTGATTACAAAAATATAGCATCACACATGGCCTGAAAGTGACATCATCACGCATGTGTAACTCGGGAGTGCCGTTTTTTACATTGATTTTAAAGGGGGAAATTATTTCATGTTTCTGTAAATAATATTTATGGAAACAAGCACTTGGTATTATGGATTAGCATTCTGTTTTGGGCAATACCTGGCTGCAAATCGGAAACAAGGACCTTATCCCAGGTCAGATAGTGGTACAAATGGAGGGGAGTGGTGGAATGATGCCCAAGTATGCTCATGCGACCTACTTTGTAAAAGAAGGGGTCAATAATTTCTGTAGAGCATTTTTCATACACTACTGCTCTCGGATGTGTTTGTAGCTCACTTTGTAAAAGAAGGGAGTCAATAACTATTGGTAAACTTTATATTTATACCAGTGGTGACTGTACTCTTGCATGTGCTTGTGACTCACTTGTAATAATAGAGGGGGGTGTCAATAACTTTTGGTGAGCCTTTTATATACCATTGGTAGCTGGTTTAAAGATACAAGTGGAATGGGGTTTTGACTCACTTGTCTATTACGCAGGTCACATATAACTGGTGAGTAGTAATAATCACATAAACCTAAAGTTACGTATATTACAG
This sequence comes from Pelophylax lessonae, assembly GCF_965119305.1. Taxonomy (NCBI): domain Eukaryota; kingdom Metazoa; phylum Chordata; class Amphibia; order Anura; family Ranidae; genus Pelophylax; species Pelophylax lessonae. Next base: position 110,747,824 of record NC_138776.1, read on the forward strand.
TATGTGAGTACATTTTGAATTATACTGGAATTTTTTTAATGTACTACACAATGAGAGTTCTTTCTGTTTTAATACTGGTGCAAGTCCACACAAGGATCTGATTACTCTACATCAGATCAAGTGGGTTCCCAGATATACAATAAAGTCTTAGGCAGGTGTAAAAAAAATGCTGTAAATTAAGAATGCTTTCAGAAATAGAAGTCTTAATAGTTTTCATCAATTAACTAAATGAAAATAAATAACAGAAATCCAAATCAAAGCAATGCTTGGTGTGACCACCCTTTGCCTTCAAAGCAGCATCAATTCTTCACTTCTTCCAGGTACACTTGCAGACACTAATTATTTTTCTGCTCTCCAGCCCTTGATGAACAAACTGTCTTTTGCTACAGCCAATAATTTCAAATTTAGACTCATCAGTAGGGATGATCGAACGGTTCGGGTCGACCATCGGTTCGACCCGAACATTGACTGTTCGAAATTCAGCCGAATTCTGAACTTTTTGCTGTAAAAGTTGGGAATTCGGCAACCAGAACCGACCAAAATGCATTGGGACAGGAACTGGGCTTTAAAAGTCTGTGATTGGACCAGAACCATCAGTAAAAGCCAATTGAGGGGGCAGGAGGATGCTAGGAATGTGATTGGAGTGACTAGGGGGTCCAGAGGCCAATCAGTAGTGAATACGCCCCCCAGTATATAAGATAGCCCCGCCAAATCTCTAGCATTGTAATACAGGGGCTGTGGAAGAGAGTGGAAGCAGTTCTGTTACTCCTGCTTCAAAAGTGTCATTTAGCAATTATTAGTGTGAGGAAAGGGATATCTAGTGTAGTTAGGGTACTATTTTCCACTATAGTTAGATTCAATAACCTAGTTTCTGTAGGGAAAGTGTTAAGTGTCAGGGTGACCATAGTGTAGTGTAGGGTGAACTGACTCTGACTGCTATGTCAGGGTGACCAAACCCTTCCATGTCAGGGTGACCGCCATAGAAAAAAGATAGTTTGTATTAGAATTGCAGTAAAGCAGGGTAGTGGCTCCACTACTTTCACACCTGGCCGTTTTTGTTGCAGGCGTTTATTGGGCTTTTTTGTGGACATCTTTGGAGGCAGGCATGACATCTGAACTTCTGTGTAGGGGTATATATACACACACACATATATGTATATATACACATATATAGGTGTGAAAGTAGCAGAACCCTATGCCTGCGCTAATGAAATTATTTGCAGGCATAGGGCTCCACTCCTATCACACCTATATGTGTGTATGTGTATATATACATATAAGTGTGTGTGTATATATACCCCTATACAGAAGTTCAGATGTTATGCCTGCCTCCAAAGACGCCCAAAAAATGCCCAAAAAAACGCCTGCAACAACACACCTGGGCGTTTTTGTTGCAGGCGTTTTTTGGGGCATTTTTTGGGCGTCTTTGGAGGCAGGCATAACATCTGAACTTCTGTATAGGGGTATATATACACACACACACATATATATATATATACACATACACACATATAGGTGTGAAAGTAGCAGAACCCTATGCCTGCGCTAATGAAATTATTTGCAGGCATAGGGCTCCGCTCCTATCACATCTATATGTGTGTATGTGTAAATATACATATAAGTGTGCGTATATATACCCCTACACAGAAGTTCAGATGTTGTGCCTGCCTCCAAAGACGCCCAAAAAATGCCCAAAAAAAATGCCTGTAACAAAAACGCCCAGGTATGTTGTTGCAGGCGTTTTTTTGGGCATTTTTAGGCGTCTTTGGAGGCAGGCGTAACATCTGAACTTCTGTATAGGGGTATATATACACACACACACATATATGTATTTATACACATACACACATATAGGTGTGAAAGTAGCAGAACCCTATGCCTGCGCTAATGAAATTATTTGCAGGCATAGGGCTCCGCTCCTATCACACCTATATGTGTGTATGTGTATATATACATATAAGTGTGTGTATATATACCCCTACACAGAAGTTCAGATGTTGTACCTGCCTCCAAAGACGCCCAAAAAATGCCCAAAAAATGCCTGCAACAAAAACGCCCAGGTATGTTGTTGCAGGCGTTTTTTTGGGCATTTCTAGGCGTCTTTGGAGACAGGCATAACATCTGAACTTCTGTATAGGGGTATATATACACACACATATATGTATTTATACACATACACACATATAGGTGTGATAGGAGCGGAGCCCTATGCCTGTAAATAATTTCATCAGCGCAGGCATAGGGTTCCGCTACTTTCACACCTATATGTGTATGTGTATATATACATATATGTGTGTGTGTATATATACCCCTACACAGAAGTTCAGATGTCATGCCTGCCTCCAAAGACGTCCACAAAAAAGCCCAATAAACCCCTGCATTAAAAAAGGCCGGGTGCGAAAATTGCGGAGCCCTATGCCTGCTCTAGTGCAATTCTAATACAAACAATCTTTTTTTTTTCTTGTTCTGGACATGCTACAGAGCTAAAACTTCACAGGTACACTTTTTAGACCCCCCCCCCCCCCAGACACTAAATCCAAAGAAATCTCATTTTTTTTTTTCAATAATTTTTTCAATAATTGGCTGTCTATCAAAAACGACAATTTTTATGAACTTTTTTTGTGTGATTAATAGTCCCTGGGGTATGACCCAGAACCCTAGGCACTTTTTAGGGACATTTATTGGGTTTTAGGGCTTCAAAATGGTGTTTTTTTTATTACAGAAGTTCGGGTCCCATTGATTTCAATGGGGTTCTGGATTCCGGACCTGAACTTTCAGGAAGTTCAGGTGTTCTGGTCAAACCAAACTTTTCAAAAGTTCGATCATCCCTACTCATCAGTCAAGAACACCAGGTGCCATTTTTCTGCACCCCAGTTCTTATGTTTTTACACATGATGGAGTCGTTTAGCCTTGTTTTCATGTCCAATGCATGAAAACATAAAAACTGGGGTGCAGAAAAATGGCAGCTGGTGTTCATGACTGATGAGTTCAAAATTATTGGCTGTAGCAAAAGACAGTTTGTTCACGAAGGGCTGTGAGCGGTATAATAATCAGTGCCTGCAGGCAACTGTAAAGCCTGGTGGAGGTTTGCTTGCAAGTTTTGGGCTGAATTTCTGCAAATGGAGTTGGGGATGTGATCAGGATCAATGGTGTCCTCAATGCTGAGAAATACAGGCAAATACTTTCCATCATGCCATACCATCAGGGAGGCATGGGAGTGGCCCCAAATGTATTCTGCAGCAATACAACAACCCCAAACATGCAGTCAATGTCATTAAGTACTATCTTTAGTGTAAAGAAGAACAAGGAGTCCTGGAAGTGAGGGTCTGGCTCCCACAGAGCCCTGATCTCAACATCGAGTCTGTCTGGGATTACATGAAGAGACAGAAGGATTTGAGGCAGCCTACATCCACAGAAGTCTGTGGTTAATTCTTGATCGTAGGATGTAAGTAGGTTGTTTGGAACAACCTATATGCCGAGTTCATTTAAAAACTGTGTGCAAGTGTATCTAGAAGAATTGACGCCATTTTGAAAGCAAGCGGTGGTAACATCAAATATTGATTTGAATTTCTCTTCTGGTAATTTACTTTCCATTTTGTTAATTGATAAAAAATAAACTATTACCACATCTATTTCTGAAATCAGTTCGGCGGTTTGCCTTCACAGCGGGAGGAGTGATTTTTCTTCTTTTTCGGGTCCGGTGGTGCGGGGGGGGGGGGGGTCGTGATTGACAATGGATTTACATCAGGGGGACACTGTTTTTTTTTATTTTTAATAAAGCATTTGTCAAAAACCTGTGTACTGTTTTTATTTATTTTGACACTTTTGTACCCTATACTCATTCACATAGGGATCGGGGAGGCCCCTTGTCAAAGGGGCTTCTGGATTCTGATGAGCCCTATGCCCACAAACCTAGGCTGTGGTTGTAGGGAAGAGACCCTTGTTCTCCCCCCCCCTCCTCTTTCTGATCTGCCAGGCTGCATGTCCGGATAAAGGTCTGGTATGGATTTTGGGAGGGGACCCCACGCCATTTTTTCCCTTTTTTTTAAATAGTCTGGTGCCGGCAATTGCAACCTCGAGTCAATTTAAATTTGATTTTACTCTTTTTTCTTTAGAAATGTCATTTTTGCTACAGCATGTTTTATACATGCTACAGATGCACCACTTTACAGGCAGAGTAAGGGGACCCCTCAGGTACTATATTTAAATACATTTTTCTTGTTTTACTTTAAGCATCATTAACATCACTGCTCCTTTAAAAATGATCCTTTTTAAAAATGTTTGCATTGATACATATCCCTCAGGGCAGTACACCCCATACCCCTTTTATGGCATATTATTAGCATATAAGCCTTCAAAATGGGAACTTTTAATTTCTCGGCTCACAAAGATTTCAATGGAGTTTGTGGTTTGGGGCAGAACTCTCTAGTCTAACAGTCCTGCCCCCTCCCGACCTCCTGGTCAGGAATGACCTGCTGTGTTGGAGGTAAGGGCATGTTGAATATCAAGGTCTCTGATTTGTGTGTTAAAGCCATAGTCTGATGCTCCTTTGTGCTGGCACCACAGGGCATTTTACCTCTTACTGCAGTGTAAAAAATAAATAAAAAATAAAAGAGCCCCATAATAATTACTATATATGTAGCCAGGTTGTATGTAATAGTGAAGGTTCAACTGGGATTTCAAAAGATTAGACAGGCTAGCCTTGAATTATATATGGTTTAATGGTATCATATCCAAAATTCATGTAAAATGCACCTAAAACATAACATACCTAAAATGCACTGCACAGATGTGAACTGGCCCTAAGGTTGCCAAAATGTTAGCTCAATGGCTGTCATGCCAGCCCTCTTACTTCAATACTAAACTATTGACTTAGAACAAGCATGCAGATGAGGCGTTCTGACTGCACTTGCTGCATTATTGTTCAAGGAAATTAGCTCAGACATTAAATATTTGTATCTACATGGTAGCCAAGCAAATAGTATTGTAAGATGGCGATTAGCAACAATAATATTCTTATTTTTCCAGCCATAGGTTTCCTTTAACTGCTCAGGAAGTATATGAGCAGGTCACCTACTTGACATATCATAGTTTCAATCACTTTGAAGGTGGCAAGAACCAACACTAATAAAAATTATATTTAAAAAAAACCCAAACTTTTTGATGTATATTTGCATTTTTAGAAATCGAGTAATCATTAACTGGTTATATTTATATATGAAACAACATGCAAATGTTGGTTGACAGGTGTTTTGAATAGGAAATCCTTTTGAGAAGCAGCAAGAACTGTATTAGTCCAATCTAACAACCACATGGCGCTTCACCAATCGTTATTCATAGACTGAATTAAACAATCAACCCTTATTCAACTAACTTGGAAATATTTTAAATCTGAGGACTCTACTTTCAAGTGAGAGCAGCTAGAAGGCAGTTCTGCATCAGTTGTTTTAGTAATTTAAAGTACCTTTTGCCATCATCATTTAAAACAAGCCATTTTACCATGGTAAACAAATTGCACTGTAATCAATAAAACAATACTGCTATCAAGATAAGTAGAATTAATGCATTGTTAATTTTCTCAGAGCTCTTCATTGGTATTCACCCTGATGCTTGACTCAGTCTGTTCCACAGCTTACACTTCTGTTCTGTAATGATTCTATTATTTTTCTCAAAAAAGCTGGTCTCGAGCTGTGACTTGTTATCAAACATACTAAACAAAAAAATACCCTGATACCATTCCATACGGAAAGGAACCTACAGCGCTTACCACCAGAATGACCTCATGTGATAGGCACAAACGGGTTTCAGATAGGCCCAGATTGTATAATAGCCATCCATGGACACATGTATAAAAATTCAGAAACCTAAATAGGCGCCATTAACACTGAAACAATAAAAAAAGTGGCTGCTCTAACTATAAAAATGCTCCTGCCAAGAGAATAGGAGAAGGCTTTTCATATAAAACCAACTGGAAAATAGTAAACACAAAGCACAAACTGATCATGGTGTAGCATGTCAATTAGAAGAAATCTATTAGGGATAAAAATGCACTCGCAAATGTAGTAAATTGCAGGCATGTAAAAACATGGGGGACCATCCGCATGGTAGCAGCATACCCCAGCCTTGGCCACCAGCATTGGAATGGAGCAGGAACTGGGCACTGGTAGTTGCTCTGGATACCTCCAAAGTATACTGTAACAGATGTACGGAACCCGGGAAGTGGAGTTGTGATGAGGGAGATCCTGGATCTGATGTCAACAGTGCCGCATGCACAGTTAGGAACATTTTACGAGGCATTCAAGTCTCTTCATCTGCATGTGCCAATGGAAACAGACAGAAACTGGGTGAGAAAAATAAAAAATACCACCTGAATACAAAATTAAACATTTAAATTTGACCACTTCAGCTCTGGAAGGTTTTACCCCCTTAATGACCAGGCCATTTTTTTGCGATACGGCACTGCATTGCTTTAACTGACAATTGCAGTCGTGCGCCGCTGTACCCAAATACATTTTTTCCCACAAATAGAGCTTTCTTTTGGTGGTATTTGATCACCCCTGTGTTTTTTTTTTTTTTTTGCGCGCTATAAAGAAAAAAAGACAGACAATTTTGAAAAAAAAAAAATATATATTTTTTATGTTCTGCTATAAAACATTCCCAATAAAAATTGTTTAAAAATCCAATTTTTTTTCATTAATTTAGGCCAATATGTATTCTGCTACATGTTTTTGGTAAAAAAAATACTAATAATTTTGATTGGTTTGAGCAAAAGTTATAGCATTGACAAACTATGGGATAGATGTATGACATTTTTATTTATTTTTTATTGTTTTTACTAGTAATAGAGGCGATCAGCAATTTTTAGCGGGACTAAAACATTGTGGTAGACAGATCTGATACCAAGTAACACTTTTTGCTGACCAGTGGCACCAATACAGTGATCAGTGCTAAAAAAAACTGCACTGTTACTGTATAAATTACACTGGCAGGGAAGGGTGATCAAAGTGTGCTCCTAGGGAGTGCTTTCTAACTGTGGGGGGATATATGTGCTAGAAGAAAAGAGAGATCTGTGTTTCAGCTTAGCTGAAACACAAGATCTCACTCTTCCTCTGTGACAGAAGAGCCGTCTGCCTTGTTTACGTAGGCAGATGGCCGTTCTTACATTCTCATGCACGATCGCGGGTGGCCAGCGGCCATAGCGGCCTCCGGACCCGCTGATTGGCTCCCGCTGTGTCTAATCACAGTGGGAGCAGCGCTCCAGCGGAACGTCGGGCCGCCCTGCTACCGTATATATGGAGTGGGCGGTCCAGAAGTGGATAAAGTAACTATATTATAAAGGGATGGGTGAATTTGCCTGGCTTCAATTTGCAAGGGGACTTTTGTTTTTAAATATTTTGAACCCAATGGGTCCTACTGAAATCTATAGTAGGCAAAACATCTTAGTAAATTTTGGCTATTTTTAGGGCTGATAGACAAACCTCTGCCACGGGGGACATGTACCAATGCAAAATATTTTTTAAAGAAACACTATACAGCGGGGATAGGTCTTTTTAAGTGATTTAAAGGCTGCATTAAAAGTATACAAATCCTTGAAATACCATGCTTGGGGGAGGCATTAAAGCTGTACATAATGTATACTCACAGTGCACTGTTCTGTTACAATGGCAGCATCTCTTTAGTGGAGAAAAATACATTTTTTATCTTTTACAATTCACTTTGCTTACATGCATACAAGCAGCAGGGCCCAAACTTGATTAATTTCTAAAAAACAAAACAAAAAACTACCTGGATAAAAAAAAGGCTTTTTATCCAGGTAGTTTTAGCAGCGATACATGCTTTCCTTAGCCTCACCTACATACAGCGATGTGTTCCTGCAGCGGGATGGGAACAGAATATCTGAGCAAATTTTGTGGATAATACCATTTTTTCAGGAGGAATATCAAAGAGTATTACCTTTCTACAATAAACATTTATTACATAAACAATATCCATAACTGAAAATAATATGCCAAATATCAACACATTATCAGTGTTACATGAGAAAACCAATTGGCGGCTGAAAAAAAAAAAACCTGGATTATTGGTTAATATCATCATCCATAACCCTGGTAAACCAATTGCAAGCTGCAACGAATATACAGTTGTGTTAAAAATAATAGCATTGAACTAGATGGACTGATGTCTTTTTTCAACCTCACTAACTATGTAAAAAAATGAGTAGCGCTCAAAATCCTTATAATAGCTTTTATTCCCATACATGCAAATGCATTGGGAATACTGCACAATCTATTCCAAATCAAAAACACCCAGGCTGTCCAATTAGGTTCGCCTGTCAGTTTTTCAGGCAGACCTGATCAAACCCTCCAGTCTCTTCTATGGCGTGGCGGATGTCAGCGGACACATGTCACATGTCCGCTGACCCTTGCCACCTTCCAATCCGAACCTGTCCACAAAAAACAGATGAATGGTGGCCCTTTTCCCCATCCGGGTTCAGATTGGATGGCATCGGATGCAAACAGACAGGCGGTCCATTTCCATTTGACTGCCCCATAGAGGAGAGCGTGTCCATGTCTACTCCACTTTTCAGAACGGACACAGACCCGTCATCTGCCTGCTCAGCGGGGATCAGCACAGAGATCCCCCCACTAAGCAGGCAGATTCTGCTTAACGGAGGCACCCGTGAAAAATGCTTGAAAATGTAGCTTTCCTGTAAATAAATATTTAGTTGTATAACCACGGTTTCTGAGAACTGCTTCACATCTATGTTGCATGGACTCGACCAACTTCTGGCACCTGTGAACAAGTATTCCAGCCCTGGACAATTGCATTACATTTCACAATTCCTCTGCATTTCTTGGTTTTACATCAGAAACAGCATTTTTCATGTCACCCCTCAGGTTTTATATTGGATTAAGGTCCAGGGATGGGGCTGGCTACTACAAAACTACTAACATTAAGTAGTCTTGGTGCCACCAGTGATGCCTCTACATTACTCATAACCATACATATAAAAACAAAACTTTGCCCTGGGACTTTGAGTGAGGTGTACCACTCATGGCCACTGGATTCGAAGCAAATATAATTACCACTTGCCAACCACGCTATAGCCAAATGACCGCTACAGCGCAGCCGGCTAGTTCTGATAGGTTGTCTATTGATGTCCTCCTGTGCTTGCGCATCCGGAAATGTCCATGATTGCCCGGGTCCCCAGGACTCGGCACATCACAGACTGGGGTAAAGGGTCAATCACAACGGCACTTTACCACGTGATCCCTCCATCCAATAACAGAGTGATTTCTTTGTCAACAAAGCGGGATCATGCGCAGTCCAGCTCATGCTGCTGCAGTGTTTTTCTCTCCTCACATGCTGTATCAGTTTGAGGAGAGGAGAGAGAAACACTGCAGCAGTGTGGGTTGGCATGATTCTGAGTGCGATCAGTGCCACTACAGTGCTAATCAGTGCCATTAGTGCTAATCCGTGCCCATACAGTGCTAATCAGTGCCATCAGTGCCCATAAAGTGCCACTAAAGTGCCAACAGTGCCCCCATTGTGCTAATCAATGCTAATCGGTGCCACTACAGTGTCCATCATTGCCACTACAATGTTAATCAGTGCCACTACAGTGCTAATTAGTGCCACTGCAGTGCCCATACAGTGTCACTACAGTGCTAATTAGTGCCATCAGTACCAATACAGTGCTCCTCAGTGCCATCAGTGCCAGTACAGTGCTCCTCAGTGGCACTACAGTGCCCATACAATGCTAATTAGTGCCACTACATTGCCCATACAGTGACACTACAGTGCTAATCAGTGCCACTACAGTGCCCATCAGTGCCACTACAGTGCCCATCAGTGTTGGGCCTCTGTATGTGGGTAGGCTGTGAAAATGTCTTGCACACGTGGTACCACCATACTCAGGAGGTATTTTGGGGTGTAATTTTTGCCATGTACATGCTATCTGTTAGAAAAATCTTATAAAAGGACAACTTTGTGTAAAAAAAAAAAAGATGCATTTTCATTTTCTTTCTACGTGTTCCAAAAACGTTTGGAAAAAAATGACTTGTGCCAAAGAATATATAAAAGGAATATTAGTAGCGCTGAAACAGTATAAAAAAGTCTCTTAAAATAAACTGTAAAAACCCAAAATGACAGTGTGGTTAATGACTCAATCCCCACATCATTCAGTAAATGGTCCCACAAGTTCATATGAAAACGGTATGCAAAACATCAGTCCCCTTAAACTCCAGGTCAACGATAACATCACAGGTATACGGTGTTCCTCTTAATGAAGGTGCACACTGCAAAAACCCCTATGTTCCGTGTAATCTGGTACGGTCACCGCTAATCCACCACCAAGTGCAGGGGGAATAAGAAATGGCCACTCACCGGATCCCAATGCTCACCTATTTTCATAAATGAGCCCACCTCGCATGCAAACATCAAATCCACACGTTATCAAACGTAGTCATAGGATAGAACGATAACATCAAGGGATGGTTCCAAGTCCAGCTCAATAGCCCTCTTCCACTAATTCTCCCATGTATGTGGAAAAAAAGAATAGCTCCACTAGTGCAATATGTCTGATATTAGCTTTATTTAAAAGAAAACAGCAACACACATCGCACTCACTTGTTAAAGCAGAAAAACAGGCTCATCTCACTTAAGCGGCAGGTTCGGGGCATCCACTCCTACTTCGATGCGGCTCCATGCAACATCGGGTAGTCCCGGAAGTCCTTCACCGCCGTAATCCACGATTGGGTGCGTCGTCTGGCCACGCCCCGACGAGTTTCGTCACTTTCCGACTTCAACTGGGGGCGCGGCCAGGGCGTCGCACACAACCAATTTATGCTCCGCACAGCGGCGTTGCATCCAATAGCAGGATAGCCAGGTCAACTGGAAGGACATCTAGCCCCATCGCTCCGGAAGGTAAACATCATCTAGAGGACTTCCCCCGGAACTCATGTTTACCACCTCTGCACACACCGGACTACGTGGAAACTAATTCCATTATCATAACACACCCGGACCCTCCCACGGAGGCAGCCAGTCTGATCGGGCGACCTGTTGCCTCCGTGGGAGGGTCCGGGTCCGGGTGTGTTATGATAATGGAATTAGTTTCCACGTAAACATGAGTTCCGGGGGAAGTCCTCTAGATGATGTTTACCTTCCGGAGCGATGGGGCTAGATGTCCTTCCGGTTGACCTGGCTATCCTGCTATTGGATGCGACGCCGCTGTGCGGAGCATAAATTGGTTGTGTGCGACGCCCTGGCCGTTATACTTGAGAACGTTATCAAGTATATTCCATATTTGTTTTAAGTAGCAGCTTTATTTGGTATTTTTCTGCCAGCAAGTGTGTTGGTGCATCTTGAAGCGCGGAGTTAATTCTACAGTTTGGGCGGAAGGCTGAGGATTAATTTTATATATGCCAAAGAATATATGTTTGGATGTTTGCTTTCGAAAATGGGGTCATTTTGTGGGCGTTTTCATTGTGTTGGTGCTCCAGGACCTTCAAAAGTGTAATAAGTAATCAAGAAATTAGAGGTGTAAATTTATGCTCCTAGAACATCTGAAGGTACTCCTTTAATGTTGGGCCTCTGTATGTTGCTAGGCTGTGAAAAAGTCTCACACGTGGTATCGCCATTCTCAGGAGGAGCAACAGAATGTGTTTTGGGGTGTAATTGCAAATATGCATATGCTGTGTGAGAGAAATAACCCTTTAATATGACAATTTTGTGGAAATAAAAATCTCTATTTTGCAAAGAATTGTGGAAAAAAAATGTCAACTTCAAAAAGCTCACCATGCTTCTTACTTAATACCTTGGTAGGTCTACTTTCCAAAAAGGGGTCATTTGGGGGGTATTTGTACTGTTCTTGCTTGTTAGTGTCACAAGAAATGAGAAAGGCAGTCAGTAAATCAGGTGTGATGAATTCAACGATTGGCACCAAAGCTTGTAGACTCTATAACCTTCACAAAGACCAAATAATATATACCGATTTGAGTTATTTTTAGCAGTATACATTTTGGTCAAAATTTATGAAGAAAAATTAGTAATTTGCAAACTTTTATACCAGAAACGAAGAAAAATAATTTTTTTTTTTTACAAAATTTTCGATCTTTTTTTTATTTATAGTGCAAAAAATAAATACCCAGTGATGATTAAATACCACCAAAAAAAAATCTCTATTTGTGTGCAAAAAAGGCAAATTTCTATGGGTCCAGTGTTGCATGACTAATTATTCAAATTGTGAGAGCGCTGAAAGCTGAACATTGACCTGGTTAGGAAGGGGGTATAAGTGCCCAGTGGGAAAGTGGTTAATAGATTTATTGAAGAGTAAATACAATTGTCGATACAATAATACCAAGCTGATTAAAAAAATTTCAGATGTCAATACATGATTGGAAAAGGGGAATCCTAAAAACATGATGCATTTCATTAGCCACCGCTCACTTTCTCAGGAGTGGATGCACATAAAACCTGTCTATAAAGTAAAAATGGCATTTTTGACTTACCGTAAAATCCACTCCTCTGATGTTCATTGACAGACACAGCTCCTGATATTCATAACCATTGCGTTATACTGCCCCCTACAGGAGTAGGACACTAGGCAGAAAATAATTCTGGCTACACCCATGGGCAGTCCCAGGGGGTATACTCCCTCTCTCTGCTATAGCCACCCAGTTTTGTTACAAGCAGTGTCAGGAGAATTATAACTCCACAGAGGGGTGGGTGCTGTGTCCGTCAATGAACATCAGAGAAAATAATTTTGTACATTGACGGACACAGCTTCTGATATACATAACCATTGGGAAATCCCAAAGCAATGTTAAACATGAGGGGGTGGGAACAACAAAAACATTAGCCAACCAGGCAAGAGGAGCTCAAACAACTGAAGCCCACCTGAAAAAGCAAAACACCCTCAAAGAGGATCAAGTCCTCTTAAACAGCAGCCTGCAAAACCTTGCAGCCAAAAGAAGCATCCGCAGATGCCAACAAATCTACTTTAGATAACTTTGCAAAAGTGTGCACCGATGACCAGATGGCCGCCTTGCAAACCTGAGTCACTGACGCCTGATAACAGAAGGCCCGGGAGGCACTAAGCGCCCTAGTAGAGTGCACCTTGACAGGGAAAGGAGGAACCTGACCCCTGATGGAATAGGCCTGAACCACCATCTGTCTGATCCATCTGGAAACAGTCACAGAGGAAGTGTAAGCACAAATAGGGAGCCTGACTTCCTGAAAGACTCCGTAGCTGACCGGTACACCCCAATTGCCCGGACCACATCCAAGGCATGCAAGGCAAGTTCCTTCGGATGTTTAGGCCTGGGACACAGGGAAGGCAACACACACAATGTCTTAATTCAAATGAAAATCAGAGACAACCTTTGGAAGCAACAAAGGACAGGGGCGAAGAACCACCTTATCCCTGTAAATCACCAGGTAAGGTGAACGACGGGAAAAAGGTGCTAGTTCCGACACCCTGCATGAAGAAGTGATAGTCACTAAAAATACCACCTTCTGGGAGAGCATAAGCAGAGGAATCTCCCGAATATTTTCAAAGGGAGGCTTCTGTAAAGCTGAAAGCACCAAATTAAGATCCCAAAGCGGCAACGGAGCCCGTACCGGAGGAACCAAATGTCGGACATTCTGAAGAAAGTTAAGTACCAGGGAGTGTGTGGCCAAAGGTCATTGGAAGAAGACTGCCAAATCCCACATCTGGCCCTTGAGGAGCAAGGATGAACCCCTAGATACTCACACCACGCAATGTACGTCTTCCACGTACGATGGTATATCTTCCTAGAAGTAGATTTCCTAGCTTTTAACAGTGTAGGAATCACAGACTCCACAGATAAACTCCTATCCTTCAGCACCTCGCATTCAACAGCCAAGCCGTCAAAGCCAGTGACTGTAAAGCAGCCACACCAGATTAGCGTACCAAGCCCATTGAGGCCAGTCCAGAGCCACTAGGATAATCGGAATCCCTTTTATCTTGATCCTGCGTAAAAGTCTGGGCAGAAGCTTGAGAGAAGGGAAGGTGTAAATTAGATGATACTGACCCCACTGGGCCAACAGCGTGTCTGTGGCGTCCGCCAGAGGATCCCTTGACCGAGCCACAAACCTCTGCACCTTTCTGTTGAGCCGAGACGCAAACAGATCCACCTCAGGGGTGCCCCACTGGAGACACAGCTGATAAAACACCTTCGGATGAAGGGACCACTCCCCATGGTCCAACGCCTGTCGACTGAGGTAATCCGCCTGCCAATTTTCCACCCCAGGAATGTGTAAAGCAGAGAGGGCTGGAACAAACCATTCTGCCCACCTTAGAATGCCTGCTACCTCCAGAGCTGCTAGGACACTTCTTGTGCCCCCTTGGTGATTGACATAAGCCACAGCCGTGGCAATGTCTGATTGAATGCGCACTGGACAACTATGAAGACGATCCGTCCAATGATCCAGACACAGTCTGATCACTTGGAGTTTCAAGACATTGATCGGTAGTCTGGACTCTTCCAGCGTCCAGATCCCATGAACAGAAGGCTTGCAGAGGATGCCTCCCCAGCCAGACAGGCTGGCATCTGTGGTGATCAGTGTCCAATACAAGGGGAGGAAGGATTTTCCCAGCTGAAGCATATAAGGGACTCCTTTGTTCCCGACTTAGCCGGATCTGATTTTCTAGAAACTGCGGAGTCATGTCAGAATTTCCTTTTGCAGTGACCTCATATGGAACTGTGCAAACGTAACCGCCTCGAAGGTAGACACCATCAGGCCCCGCCCTGGCATGCAAGTCCAGAGGGATGATCATTTGTTGGACAGCAGGAGGTGAGTTGCAACCTGAAATTTCAGGAGTTTGTCCAGAGAAAGGAGCACTCTGACTAAGGCCGAGTCCAGATTATAGCCCAAATAGTCCAGCTTTGTGGACGGAACCAGTGTAGACTTCTGAAAATTCAAAATCCAGCTGAACCCCCGCAGAGTTTGAATTGTGATCTCCAGGTTCTCCACAGAGCAGAGGAAGACTCCCCTCGCAGAAGGAGATAGTCCAAGAAGCCCAGTACCACGAACCCCCGTTGGCATAGCAAAGCTAGCACCGGGGCTAAAACTTTTGTTAATACCTGAGGAGCAGATGCGAGAGCAAAGGGTAACGCCACAAACTGATAATGCTCCTCTCCCACAGCAAAGCAGAGAAAACGCTGGTGACTGGCACATATTGGAATGTGAAGGTAGGCATCGTCAATATCGATAGAGGAGAAGAAATAACCCTGATGCAGGGATTCCGTCACTGGATACGGCATTGCGTTACTTTAACTGACAATTGCGCGGTCATGCAATGCTGTACCCAAATAAAATTGCTAAAAATATGCACTGTTACTGTACTAATGACACTGGCAGGGAAGTAAACACCAGGGACAATCAAAGGGTTAAATGTGTCCCTAAAGCTAGATTTGTGGAAAAAAAAAGGACATCAATTTTATTTGGGTACAGCGCTGCATGACCGCGCAATTGTCAGTTAAAATAACGCAGTGCCGTATTGCAAAAAATGGCCTGGTCATTAAGGGGGTAAATCTTTCTGGTCAAGAAGTGGTTAAACAAGGCAACCATAATTCTGGTCGAAGAGTCTCTGGCCTTTAAGGATCCGGCTGACCAGCAGGCGTAGGCTATGGCTCGCACTATGTACACTCTGGATGGTTCGGCAATGAGGTCGTTATTCACCATTGCCCTAGTGTCGTTCCAGAAGTAGTTAAACAAGGCAACCATGATTTCAGTTTAAGAATCCCTGGCCTTTAAGGTGCTTTTTAACTGTGGGGGCGGGATGGGCTTGCTGCATGAACACAGAGACCTGTGTTTCTTTACTAAGAGGAACACAGGATCCCTGTGTTCATAACTGACAGAACAGTAGTCTGCCACGTTTACAATGGCAGACCACCATTCTGTCTCCACGGGGAGGGATCGCAGGGGCCCGGTAGCAATCGCGGTTGCCGGACCCGCAGATTGGCTCCCCCCCGCTAGTGGTCCTGCGAAGCGACGTATGGGTACGTCGTTTCGTGGGACAGAATCGACCTGCCATAGTAAAATGACAGGGTGGTATAGAAGTAGATTGGTAGATCGTCTTCTGTACAACCTCCCTGCCTATACATAGATCAAAAGTTGTTCAGTCAATGCTAAACTAGCCAAATTTCGATCCATGCATGGCCAGCTTAACCAATGTATGCCTAGCTTTTATTTTGTCTATGAAGTTAGGGGGTGCAGTAAATTATGTCATGTGAGGTGGTTTCGATGCACTCTATTGTTGCTGTGAACAAAAGCAGCCCCAAGAATAGATGGTCAGTATTAAGTGAATCCAGCACTTCGAGCACTCCAAACTTTAAAAAAGGCCCCTTAAAGTAGAACTATAGGCAAAACAGTTTTTTTCATTTTGGATAGCGTAAGGGAGGGTCATAACCCCTGTCAGTTTATTTTTCACCATCTGTGCCATATTGGGTTGATTTCCCTTCACTTCCTGTCCCATAGCCAAAACAGGAAGTGATGGGAAATCGCTGCAAATTAAGGGAATGCATTAGGGACCCCCTGGACATCAGAACTAGTCACCTCATTGGAAGATTTCCATTCTTTTATTTTTCTGGGGAAAAAAACAAATATTTGGGATTTTCATTAACTTTCACTTTTAATGATAATAATAAAGCAATAGAGAGGGGTGATTTCCCTAACAGCAATACATACTGACAAGTGTTCTAATCCATCTCCACTCTGTCCAAAACCAAAAAAAAAAAAATAAGTTTGCCTTTAGTTGTACTTTAAGCATACAATAAAAAAAAAAAAAAACGTAATGAAAAATTTAAAAAGCTTTAAAGGTAACTCATAATAGGTTGATTTCTACAGTAATTAAAACAGTATGTGTTATCTATAAAAGACATCCCTCAAATATCATGTTAAAGTTTTCAAAGCAACAGGAAGCAGTTAAATAGTTTCCAAAAGGGCAAAACAGCGATTTCCCAAATTGCATCATGATAAATATGCTGGCAAAATGTTCTTATATTTCAAAGGGTACATTTTTAGAAAAATTATACTATATACAGTACAAATAGCAAAACAAAATGCACTGGGAAATAAGAATACAAGACAGATAACAAATGCCACAAAAGGACGGCCTCCACTGGTCCAAATCAGCACCTTTATGGCATGATTTCAACAAAAACTGTAATTCATGAGCACCAAAGCTATTATTTATGGTAGGGATTCTCTTTGAAAAGTCAAGTTCAAAACACAAACATTCAAAATTTTAATATAGAATCACAAGGTCCATCGGCTGCTTTGTATGGTCATATAGCAGCCATAAAGTTATTTTACACCTCTAAATGTGCCATGAAAACAGTCTCTTGTAAAAATAGAAAACTAAATAATTTGGTTACATAAGTGTGCAGACCCTCTTATAAAATGGGGATGTACAGTAGGGATCGAAAGTTTGGGCACCACAGGTAAAAATTTGTATTAATGTGCATAAAGAAGCCAAGGAAAGATGGAAAAATCTCCAAAAGGCATCAAATTACAGATTAGACATTCTTATAATATGTCAACAAAAGTTAGATTTTATTTCCATCATACACTTTCAAAATAACATAAAACAAAAAAATGGTGTCTGCAAAAGTTTATGCACATTATACAAATTTTTACCTGGGGTGCCCAAACTTTTGACCCCCACTGTATAGTAGCTGTGTTTAGAATTAAGCAATCACATTCAAACTCATGTTAAATAGGAGTCAGTACACACCTGCCATCATTTAAAGCGGAGTTCCACCCAAAAGTGGAACTTCCGTTTTAGGTAGTAATAACCCCCTGACATGCCACATTTTGCATGTCATTTTTGTTTGGGGGGGGGGGGAGCGGGTACCTAGTTTTGACAGGTACCCGCTCCCACTTCCGCTTGGAGCGCCACGGCGCCCTGAATGGAAGTCCTCTCCCCCTCCCTCCCTGCAATCTTCTGGGGCATGTCAGAGGTCCCAGAAGATTGCCGGCCAATCAAGACGCGCAGCGCATCTCGCGCATGCGCAGTGCGTACCCGGCTGTGAAGCCACAAACTGTCACAGCCGGGTGCCCACACCTGTTATGCCGGCGCTGCCGAGACCAGAGGGAAGAGGATCGAGGCTTCGGGCGGCCGCATCGCTGGACCGTGGATCAGGTGAGTGAAAAGGCTGGAACTCAGCTTTAAAGTGCCTCTGATTAACCCCAAATAAAGTTCAGCTGTTCTAGTAGGTCTTTCCTGACATTTTCTTAGTCGCATCCTACAGCAAAAGCCATGGTCCGCAGAGAGCTTCCAAAGCAGCATAGGGATCACATTGTTAAAAAGTATTAGTCAGAAGATGGGTACAAAAGAATTTCCAAGGCATGATTGGATATACCATTGAACACCGTGAAGACAGTGAAGACAGTCATCATCAAGTGGAGTAAATATGGCACAACAGTGACATTACCAAGATCTGGATGTCCCTCCAAAATTGATGAAAAGTTGGGAAGAAAATTGGTCAGGGAGGTTGCCAAGAGGCCTACAGCAACAATAAAGGAGCTGCAGAAGTATATCTGGCAAGTACTGGCTGTGTGGTACATGTAACAACAATCTCCCTTATTCTTCATATGTTTGGGCTGTGGGGTAGAGTGGCAAGATGGAAGCCTTTTCTTATGAAGAAAAACATCCAAGCCTGGCTAAATTTTGCAAAAACAATTCTGAATTCTCCCAAAAACATGTGGTAAAATGTGTTATGGACTGATGAATCCAAGGTTAAACGTTTTGGCCATAATTCCAAAAGTTTTGTTTGGCACAAAAACAACACTGCACGTCACCAAAAGAACACCATACTTACAGTGAAGCATGGTGGTGGCAGCATCCTGCTTTGGGGCAGTTTTTCTTCAGCTGGAACAGGGGCCTTAGTCAAGTTAGAGGAAATTATGAACAGTTTAAAATAACAGTCAATATTGGCACAAAACCTTCAGGCTTCTGCTAGAAAGCTGAACATGAAAAGGAACTTCCTCTTTCAATGACAATGACCAAAAGCATACATCCAAATCAACAAATGAATGGCTTCACCAGAAGAACATTAAAGTTTTGGAATGGCCCAGCCGGAGTCCAGACCTGAATCCAATTGAAAGTCTGTGGGGTGATCTGAAGAGGGCTGTGCACAGGAGATGCCCTTGCAATCTGACAGATTTGGAGTGTCAAGATGTGTCATGCTGATAGACTCATACCCAAAAAGACTGAATGCTGTAATAAAATCAAAGGGTGCTTCAATAAAGTATTAGTTTAAGAGAGTGCACACTTCTGCAACCAAATTATTATTTTTTTTTAATTTTTACTCCCCCCCACCTAAAAGATTCCAGTTTATTGTTTAACTGAGTTGTATAGTTTATAGGTCACATTAAAAGGTGGAAAAAGTTCTAAAATGATTCATCTTTGTCTCTTTTATAACATCACAGAAACCTGACATTTTATTAGGAGTGTGTAGACTTTTTTTATCCATTCTTATAAATGTAATTATATGTTTTTAAAACTAAAGAATGACACAGGATTCATAGAGCATTATGAGCTTCCTAAAGAGGAATCTCTTTGCCTTTAGTCACTCTGGGTGGTGGTTCAATAAGGCATTTGTGACACATGTTTGCAGTGTGGATGTAGTCGGAAACCTTGTGCAAAATTCATGAAGCCTATGCAACATTTTCATTGTTAGTACCAACACGTGCAACAACACATCAAGTAGTTTTTTTTTGTGAAACATTTACAGTCTGTCAGTATTGTTCTGTCAAATTTATAAAGAAAAACATTGTGCCAGTAATAAGGAAGGTGGCAGGAAAATAAGATCTTTCATTTTGGTAATAAATATAAAATTGTGTCGCATCTTGCCAGAACATGCAGTGCATGAATCTGTCGCAAGTTATATGCCATTTGTCACATTATTGCGAGACAGATGAGCATTGACAAAATTTTTTAATTCTCTGATTGAAATGTCCTATTGCTCATCAGTCATCTGACTTAATAACCTCAAAATAAAAAATTGGAACTTGAGCTACTGAGCTTGATAAACAATATACATTTTCAGAAAAAACTGGCAAGGGTAGCTTAGAAACATGGAAATACAACCAAAAGTTCCTCCTTCTGTCTTAAAATACCATTTATTCTAATGCTATAAAAATATTTCAAAAACTGTTTCAGTGCATACCATAATAAAGACAGAATGAAAGCAAATGGGACCATTGCAAACCTTCAAATATTTACAAAAGGTAATAGAACTGGAGGCATCATACCTGTACAAACAATTGATGACTTGTAAAACAGCATTCCAACAATGTCTGAAGCTGTTCTGAATACCAATAGTGCCCCTTTACCTTATTAGTTCAATAATATAATTTTAGGCATTTTTATCATTTTGGCCATCTATCCATAAACATACTGATTATATTTTAATGTGTGCACAAGGATAAATTAAACAACCAAACATAAAACAAACTAAAATAAAGTAACAGCGAGCTGAGCTTGTGAGCCTAAAATAATAATTGCAATGCATCCGCTCTGTTTCTCAGTAACAATAAGTTAAATGCCTTTATTGGGAAGAAGGAATTTGTGAATGTTTTACTGCTGAGCTGCCAAGTTTTGTCAAGCTTGGCATTTAAACAATTTTTAAATCTGCAAATGCTTTTAAATGCACTTTAAAATAAACAGTATGTACCCAATTACATTACAACAAAGCTGTGCTTGACAGATAAAGCAGAATAACTTAACTGCGACATGATTACCTCCCATATTGTGAGACCACGCATTAATATAATTAATATTTGTATTGGAAGTAGCTGTGACAGATATCAGTATGAACTACAGAGGTTTCACTGGAAATTTGTCATTACATTTGATAAGCTTTTTTAAAACATAGCAGTTAATGCTGTATTAGCTATATTACGTTAACCTTAAACAGTGAAGTACTAGAATAAAGAAACCCACATAAAAAGAAGTCTGTAAAGGTAATTTTTTTTCCCCCATCTTTCATTGAAAATAATTTGCCTATCTCAGTTCTAGGCAGGAAGGTCAGGAAAAGAGTAGCATATCCCTGAACCATTGTATTTATGAATAAAACCCTAGATTCATGGATATACTTCCTTATTGCACAAATTTATGGTCCCCTTACACCTTCACAAAGCTAATTTGATAATGATGACATTGCACCATAGACAGTGATGAAATTGAAACTCCACTTAAAGAGGAAAAAAATGTAGACATCAAGGTTAGTTAATGGCTGCTTTCTGTCAAGGGAAGTGAAAAAAAAAAACTGCATGTTAGTTATCAGGATTCCTTAACTCATCCTCAGAATAACACATTTGTTTTGTGGATGAACATTCCGCATCCACAACACTCAGATTTAGCCAGATTCCTCTTATCCACAGTTCTTTTGATGGCCTTTCGACTTAATATTTCAATGGCAATGTACAAAATACAACCCTGGTGGAGAAAAATGCTCCTTGTGCATTAATTTTATTAAAACCAAAAATCTTAAAAACAAAACGTTTTTGAGCGTACGTCATCTGTTGACGTCTAAAGGACGAAACCAGTCAGGCATCATTTTTAATACCTGTGTATATTTAAAATTGTGTATTCATTACTTTTCTTTGGTTAGACCTTATGTTTTACTGCAGAAGAACCAGCTCCAGAAATGAAATAGAAAAGGGCAGCAAAAGAATTAATAAATAAAGTGGTCCGTTGAGTCTGCCCATTTTTTAAAATTTCAAAGAAAATATTTACAGAAAAAAGGTAGTACAAAGAGAACAAAGAGACATCAAGGCAACAGCAAAAAAAAAAAAAAAAAGGAAAAATGGCAATACTTATCAAGTCCTGGTTCAGCAAGGTGATATATTGACTCTCATACGACTTGACTGGTGTACCTTGGTTTTATGTTAAAACGAGAGCTGTCAAATTGCAGGGCAAAAATACACACAAAAGGGCATTTCAGAAGACTAGCTCAGATGGTCCAATGATGGGACATACCGTCAATTGTATGGTGGTAAAGCATGAACAGCTTGCGCCCTTGTTTGTATTATTTGCACTGTGTCCCCCAGTCTACACCAATGCAGCTCTCTGCCTGTACCTCCGTATGGGCTGTCATTGCAGAGCTGTAGGCAGTGCAAATGAACTACGGGCTTGTTGATCAGCATGCCCACCGTTCCTTCAAACTACAAGTACGTCTACTGCAGTGGATTGCGGTACTTGTAGTTTATTTATTCACAGGAAACAGTGAAAGAATAAAGCCACTGTGTGGACAGAGCCCAAAAAATGGGTGGAAACATGTAACAGTGTTCCAAAAATGATCCTTTAACATTACTGCCCTGTAGTTAACAGCTTCCTCCTTACTACTCTTCTTGTACAATTTTAGCGGTTTGTCACTGAAAGAGAACTTCTCACGTTAGAAGAGTGATTCAAATGATCAGGATATAGTCCAACAACTATACCTTGAAGTTCTCCTATCCCCTGAGATGAATATCATCAGGACCTATTGCTTTTTTAAAGTTGAACTCCAGGCAGATATAAAACACTACCTAGCTACGCTCAGACTGGGGAGGGAGAAGCAGCATAAAGAGCTAATCAGTTGTGCTTCAGTGCAAAAAGCATATTGAAAGGAGGCGCAAGCAAGGAGAATGAAAGAGAGATGGGATAAACAGTTGCTGCTTCTTCAGCTGCCAGCTGCCAGAGTCTGCTGAATGCTTAGACCAGTGAAGGCAGAGATGAGGGGGTGCTGTGGCTGCACAGAGAGGTGCAAGATCTGTAGGAGGGGGTTGTGATTTGGCAGAGGAGTTCTGTCCTCTCTGCTGCTGTATGCTGAGACAAGGTGGGGGCAGAGATGAGGGAGGTGCAGTAGCTACAGGAGAGGTGCCAGGGCCACATGAAATGGCCTGGAGGGCCGGATTCAGCCCACGGGCCCTGTGTTTGACACGTTTCTTCAGAGGAAGTGATTTTACAAGGGTACACATCGATTCATCAGGCCCAGTATAGATTTGGGGAATCATTAATGTACAAGTATCATTCAGGCAGTCTGTTAAAAGCACTACATAAAAGTGAGTAAACCATGAGTTTACAGTTATACGTTGGTCTCTTTCCCATAAAATGTTTTTTTTTTTTTAATTTAAAAGATGTAAGAAGGAAAGGCTAGGCTGACACCAATTTGCAAGAGGTATTTGTGTCCGCTATGCCTTCCCTCCACATTTATGTATTATTCCTGGTGGTGGTGGGGAAATAAGAGCCTTTATTACATTATACTTGGAAGCTGTCCCAGGTTTTAAGGAATATCCTAGATTTTGAAGATTTGTCCTTAACAAATTTGTGTTTTTGCTTTTGTAATTACCAAACTCCTTTTTTTGCATGTTAGAGTCTGTTCTTATATACCCTTCCCATATACTCAAGGATTTTTAGGTTTGTGTAACAGCGTGTAAAACGCAAACTTATTTTATTAAGTTTAATGTCTTCATTTGTTTCTTGGGGTTTTAAAATTGTATGGAGGCTGGGTAGGTTACAGACAAAGTAGCAAAGGGTTTATGGAAATGATTTCATGAAAATGTGTTATGAGAAAAATATGAAGCCTACCATTAGTTGTCACTTTTAGGGTTGAGCAAACACGGACTGTATTATTCGTGTTCGTACCGAATAATTGGATTTTTGTTACCCGAACACGAACACTTTACTGTATATTCGGGTAAAAATCCGTGTTCGGTCATTTTATTTCCGGGTTTTGCATGCTTTGGCGCGCTTTTCCTGGCGGGCTTTCAACAGCCAATCAACAAGCGTTTAACTGGTGTGCCTAAGCCATCCCAGCCATGCCTACAAATGTATAAGTAGCTGTGATTGGCCGTCTGAAGCATGTGACCAAGTCTTTATAAGTTCGAGGCAGCACCGCTGCGGCGTCATTCTGCTGTTTAGATCAGGGAGAGAGCACACATCAACGTGCTGGCTGCTGATTAGGGACAGACAGGAAAAAAAAAACATTTGTGTCCGGATAGAATTGAGGGACAGGTCGGAGTGTGTTAGGCAGGGCGAGTTGTAGGCATTTTAGGGAGAGAGTCTGCTGATTTTTTAGGGACAGTGCGTTCTACAAACTACAATCGACATTGCTGTGTGGGGTGGGGTTTGCAGTCACCCGATCTACGATCTTATCAATCCTGTTAGGGAGAGAGTCTGCTGATTTTTAGGGAAAGTGTGTTCTACAAACTACAATCGATATTGCTGTGTGGGGTGGGGTTTGCAGTCACCCGATCTACGATCTTATCAATCCTGTTAGGGAGAGAGTCTGCTGATTTTTAGGGAAAGTGTGTTCTACAAACTACAATCGATATTGCTGTGTGGGGTGGGTTTTGCAGTCCCGATCTACGATCTTATCAATCCTGTTAGGGACAAAGTCTGCTGATTTTTAGGGACAGTGTGTTCTACAAACTACAATCGATATTGCTGTGTGGTGTGGGATAGGAGATAGGCAGGTGTCAGTGGTCCACATCCATTTTGCTGTGTGTGGGCTGCAGTGAACACAATCTTTTTGGGGTGCAGTGAACGCAATCTTTTTGGGGTATAGTGAACACAATCTTTTTGGGGTGCAGTGAACACAATCGTTTTGGGGTACAGTGAACACAATCTTTTTGGGGTGCAGTGAACACAATCTTTTTGGGGTAAAGTGAACACAATCTTTTTGGGGTGCAGTGAACACAATCTTTTTTGCCCACTGAGGAGGAGGGAGAAAAGTATTTTTCTATCAGGCACTGTGTGCAGCCTTTTTCCTTCAGCTGTGCTGTGCTGAGTGACTGATCATACACTGCTGTGTTCAGTTCACATGTGCTAATATTGAGTGGTTTCAAAAATCATACACTTTTTTTCTATTCCACTATTCAATATACAGCCTTGGGTTAAAAAAATTAAATTGTGGTGTTGCCATATGGGGTTTAGGCGTAATCTCTCTTACCGTGTTGTGAGGATGAGGGGTTTATGTATAAAACTCCATCAGTAATTGTAAATATATATATTAATGAAAGTAGTAAAGGTACCCATTTTTGATTGCAAACTCATACTTGGGAATTTTAGTGTAGATAGATTTGCGTGAGCCAGACGGACTGGTTTTTAGTAATTAATTAATCCATGTTAACACATTCCTTTGAAAGGCCAGCTGGCTATTTACATATAAATACCTACAGATAGTATCAACCCGTGTTTACATACTGGAAGTGAGACTTTCTGGAGCCAGGACAGATCTTGCATATCTTAAGTAGCCATTTCAGAGCTACTCCACAGTGAGGAGTAAACACACCCCCCCCCCCCACACACAGAAAAAGGAGTGGTTAGAAAGAGGCGTAACTATGGGAGGGGGAAATGGTCCAATCTGGGAAGAGATACGCCCACAGGAAGTGACAAGCAAGATAGCTGAATCAATGAGAATGGCCCTATACAAGGCTATGGGATATGGGTCTATATTAGGTTCGGTGAGACAGGGTGACTTCCTGTTTGGCATGGGAGAGCTAGAGCCATCACTAGAGGTAATTATGGATTAAGGAGTAAGGGTACATTGTATATTTTACTTGTGTCGGTCATAGTGTGTGTATATGAGTCTATACTCTATGCATTGTATTTGTTTAGTTGAACCCAGGAATATTTTACATTTTGTAGTATGTACAATAGTTATTATTGATGTAAATTATGTAGAATTGGCAAACCTTATACAAATAAATAATTGTTGTGTTAAAGTTTTCACACAGTCATAGAACTCTCATTATTAACCCAAATATTGTCTGAGATTAACTCTCATGTATATTTTTGGTAACAGTGGCCTGCAGCAGAGCTGAATGATATTTGGGGTTTTTGGGGTTCATCTCATACTTCTGAAGATTTGAGGGTGCTGCCTGTTCCATACTCCTCCTACTCCTCATCCAGCCTTTTAGGGGTACAAACAATAGTAATTGGGGCCTAGTGTGGTTGTGTACGTGTGATATACATACACTTTTTTTGATCATATTTTCTATTCCGCTATTTAATCAAAAACCTTTGGGGATCAGTTAAATTGGGGGATAGTCTGTGTCGGTACGTGTGAGATCCACCTTTCCAAGTTTTTGGGGTTCATCTCATACTTCTGAAGATTTGAGGGTGCTGCCTGTTCCATACTCCTCCTACTCCTCATCCAGCCTTTTAGGGGTACAAACAATAGTAATTGGGGCCTAGTGTGGTTGTGTACGTGTGATATACATACACTTTTTTTGATCATATTTTCTATTCCGCTATTTAATCAAAAACCTTTGGGGATCAGTTAAATTGGGGGATAGTCTGTGTTGGTACGTGTGAGATCCACCTTTCCAAGTTTTTGGGGTTCATCTCATACTTCTGAAGATTTGAGGGTGCTGCCTGTTCCATACTCCTCCTACTCCTCATCCAGCCTTTTAGGGGGACAAACAATAGTAATTGGGCCCTAGTGTGGTTGTGTACGTGTGATATACATACACTTTTTTTGATCATATTTTCTATTCCGCTATTTAATCAAAAACCTTTGGGGATCAGTTAAATTGGGGGATAGTCTGTGTCGGTACGTGTGAGATCCACCTTTCCAAGTTTTTGGGGTTCATCTCATACTTCTGAAGATTTCAGGGTGCTGCCTGTTCCATACTCCTCCTACTCCTCATCCTGCCTTTAGAGGTACAAACAATAGTAATTGGGGCCTAGTGTGCTTCTGTACGTGTGAGATACATACACTTTTTTTGATCATATTTCCTATTCCGCTATTCAATAAAAACCTTTGGGGATCAATTAAATTGCGGGATAGTCTGTGTCGGTACGTGTGAGATCCAACTTTCCAAGTTTTTGGGGTTCATCGCATACTTCTGAAGATTTGAGGGTGCTGCCTGTTCCATACTCCTCCTACTCCTCATCCAGCCTTTTAGGGGTACAAACAATAGTAATTGGGGCCTAGTGTGGTTGTGTACATGTGATATACATACACTTTTTTTGATCATATTTTCTATTCCGCTATTTAATCAAAAACCTTTGGGGATCAGTTAAATTGGGGGATAGTCTGTGTTGGTACGTGTGAGATCCACCTTTCCAAGTTTTTGGGGTTCATCTCATACTTCTGAAGATTTGAGGGTGCTGCCTGTTCCATACTCCTCCTACTCCTCATCCTGCCTTTAGGGGTACAAACAATAGTAATTGGGGCCTAGTGTGCTTCTGTACGTGTGAGATACATACACTTTTTTGATCATATTTCCTATTCCGCTATTCAATAAAAACCTTTGGGGATCAATTAAATTGCGGGATAGTCTATGTCGGTACGTGTGAGATCCACCTTTTCAAGTTTTTGGGGTTCATCTCATACTTCTGAAGATTTGAGGGTGCTGCCTGTTCCATACTCCTCCTACTCCTCATCCTGCCTTTAGAGGTACAAACAATAGTAATTGGGGCCTAGTGTGCTTCTGTACGTGTGCGATACATACACTTTTTTTGATCATATTTCCTATTCCGCTATTCAATAAAAACCTTTGGGGATCAATTAAATTGCGGGATAGTCTGTGTTGGTACGTGTGAGATCCACCTTTCCAAGTTTTTGGGGTTCATCTCATACTTCTGAAGATTTGAAGGTGCTGCCTGTTCCATACTCCTCCTACTCCTCATCCTGCCTTTAGGGGTACAAACAATAGTAATTGGGGCCTAGTGTGCTTCTGTACGTGTGAGATACATACACTTTTTTTGATCATATTTCCTATTCCGCTATTCAATAAAAACCTTTGGGGATCAATTAAATTGCGTGATAGTCTGTGTTGGTACGTGTGAGATCCACCTTTCCAAGTTTTTGGGGTTCATCTCATACTTCTGAAGATTTGAGGGTGCTGCCTGTTCCATACTCCTCCTACTCCTCATCCTGCCTTTAGGGGTACAAACAATAGTAATTGGGGCCTAGTGTGGTTCTGTACGTGTGAGATACATACACTTTTTTTGATCCTATTTCCTATTCCGCTATTCAATAAAAACCTTTGGGGATCAATTAAATTGCAGGATAGTCTGTGTCGGTACATGTGAGATACACCTTTCCAATTTTTTGGGTGCATCTCATACTGCCGAGGATTTGAGGGTGCTTCAGTCTGCCTCCTGCCTGTTCTGAACCCCTCCTACTCCTCATCCTGCCTTTAGGGTAGAAAAAATTGTAATCGGGGCCTAGTTTTTGTTTGTACGTGTGAGATACACCGTTTTGTAAAATTTGTCCTATTCCGCTATTCAATATACACCCTCTTTGAGTGTAAAAAATTAAATTGCGGGATAGTCTGTATCGGTACATGTGAGATACACCTTTTTAAATTTGTTTGGCGCATCTCCTTCTACCGCTGAGGATTGCAGGGCGCTTCAGTTTGCCTCCTGTTCCCAACTCCTCCTACTCCTCTTCCTCATCCTGCCTTTAGGGTACAAAAAATTGTAATCGGCGGGGCCTAGTCTGTGTTTGTACGTGTGAGATACACCATATTATAAAATTTTTCCTATTCTGCTATTCAATATACACCCTTTTGGAGTGTAAAAAATTAAATTACGGCATAGTCTGTATCGGTACGTGTGAGATACACCTTTTAAATTGGTTTGGCGCATCTCCTTCCCCCGTCAAGGATTGCAGGGCACTTCAGTTTGCCTCCTGTTCCCAACTGCTCCTACTCCTCTTCCTCATCCTGCCTTTAGGGTACAAAAAATTGTAATCGGGGCCTAGTCTGTGTTTGTACGTGTGAGATACACCGTATTATAAAAGTTTTCCTATTCCGCTATTCAATATACACCCTTTTGGAGTGTAAAAAATTAAATTACAGCATAGTCTGTATCGGTACGTGTGAGATACACCTTTTAAATTAGTTTGGCGCATCTCCTTCCCCCGCCAAGGATTGCAGGGCGCTTCAGTTTGCCTCCTGTTCCCAACTCCTCCTACTCCTCTTCCTCATCCTCCCTTTAGGGTACAAAAAATTGTAATCGGGGCCTAGTCTGTGTTTGTACATGTGAGATACACCGTATTATAAAAGTTTTCCTATTCCGCTATTCAATATACACCCTTTTGGAGTGTAAAAAATTAAATTACGGCATAGTCTGTATCGGTACGTGTAAGATACACCTTTTAAATTAGTTTGGCGCATCTCCTTCCCCCGCCAAGGATTGCAGGGCGCTTCAGTTTGCCTCCTGTTCCCAACTCCTCCTACTCCTCTTCCTCATCCTCCCTTTAGGGTACAAAAAAAATTAATCGGGCCTAGTCTGTGTTTGTACGTGTGAGATAAACCGTTTTTTATCCTATTCCGCTATTCAATATACACCCTTTTGGGGTAAAAAACATTAAATCGCGGCATAGTTTGCATATTTGACTGTGAGATACACCCGTGCGATACTGTTGTTGTTTTGTTCCGCTATTCAATAAACACCTTTCTAGGGCAAGATCTTAAATTACAGAAATATGAGGAGACCGTCAAATAGGGGCCGTGGCCTGGGTCGTGGCGCTGCTAGTAGAGCTCCTGTTGCAAGGAGAGGACGTGGTCGATCTGTGCCAGCTACACGCACAAGTGAAACACCTTCCTCAAGTGTGAGTAGGCGACAGAACCTGCATCAGTATTTGGTAGGGCATCATACGCCTCTAGAAGTGATGAGGCCAGAACAAGTGGAGGCGATAGTAGATTGGTTTTCTGCTGACAGTGCCTCCAGTTCCTTCACATTGTCTCCCACCCAGTCTACTGCAGAAAGGTCAGAGTTGGCACCTGCAGCCGATGTCCAACCGTCTTTCACCTCACCCCCTTGCAAATCAGGCAAGCAGTCTGAGCCCCAAGCCATACAGCAGTATCTTCTTCTTTTTGATGACTCTGTCAGCAGGGTTTCCCAGGGCCATCCACCTAGCCCTGCCCCAGAAGTGGAAGAGATTGAGTGCAGTGAGGCCCAACCACTTATTTCTCAAGATGAGTACATGCAAGGACCATCGCAGCACGTCTCCGATGATGACGAAACGCAGGTGCCAACTGCTGCGGCGTTCAGCATTGTGGAGACCAACAAGGAGGGCAGGGGTGAAGACTGGGTGGAAGATGATGTGGAGGACGATGAGGTCCTCGACCCCACATGGAATGAACGTCATGCAGGTGACCTGAGTAGTTTGGAGGAAGAGGCGGTGGTCGCACAGAGCCACCAGCACAGCAGAAGAGGGAGCAGGGTGCAGAAGCGGAGCGGCCATGCCCTAGACACTACGCCTGCTACTGCCCAACGCAGCAAGGGAACGAGCGCACCAAAGTCAGCTCAAAGGAGTTCTCTAGCGTGGAAGTTCTTTAGAAAATGTGCTGATGACAGGACATGAGTGGTTTGCACCCTGTGCAATCAGAGCCTGAAGCGAGGCATAAACCTTCTCAACCTGAGCACAACCTGCAGGATCAGGCATCTAAGTGCAAAGCACGAGCTGCAGTGGAGTAGACACCTTCAAAACCAAGAAACGTCTCTGGCTCATCCTGCTTCCTCTTCTGCTGCAGTCTCGGCCGCTCCAGCCACATCTGTAGTGATACCGGCACCTGCCACCCCGCAAACAGAGGATCTGTCAGCAACACTACCACCTGGGTCACCAACCATCTCCACAATGTCCCGTGGAAGCATTCAGCTTTCCATCTCCCAAACACTTGAGAGGAAGAGGAAGTACCCCCCTACCCACCCGCGATCCCTGGCCCTGAATGCCAGCATTTCAAAATTCTTGGCCTTTGAAATGCTGTCATTCCGTCTGGTGGAGACGCACAGTTTTAAAAACCTTATGTCGGTGGCTGTCCCACAGTACGTCGTGCCCAGCCGCCACTACTTTTCCAGGCAAGCCATCCCTTCCCTGCACAACCAAGTGGGGGAAAAAAATCAGGTGTGCACTGCGCAACGCCATCTGTGCCAAGGTCCACCTAACTACCGATACGTGGACCAGTAAGCACGGTCAGGGGCGTTATATCTCCCTAACGGCACACTGGGTAAATGCAGTGGCGGATGGGCCTGAGGCGGATAGCAATTTGGCGCATGTCCTTCCACCACCGAGGATTGCAGGGCGCTTCAGTTTGCCTCCTGTTCCTAACTCCTCCTCATCCGGACAGCGTAACACCTTCACCACCAACTTCAGCACGGCCAGGGGTAAACGACAGCAGGCAGTTTTACAACTTGCCTGTTTGGGGGACAAACCACACACCGCGCAGGAGTTGTGGAGGAGCATGGAACAGCAGACAAATGAGTGGTTGCTGCCAGCGAGCCTCAAGCCCGGCCTGGTGGTGTGCGATAACGGGCGAAATCTCATAGCAGCTCTGGGCCTAGCCGGTTTGACGCACATCCCTTGCCTGGCGCATGTGCTGAATTTGGTGGTGCAGAGGTTCCATAAAAACTACCCCAATATGTCAGAGCTGCTGCAGAAAGTGCGGGCCGTCTGTGCGCACTTTCGGCGTTCTCACCCTGCTGCTGCTCGCCTGTCAGCGCTGCAGCATAACTTCGGCCTTCCCGCTCACCGCCTCATATGTGACGTGCCCACAAGGTGGAACTCCACCTTGCACATGCTGCAAAGACTGTGCGAGCAGCAGCAGGCCATAGTGGAGTTTCAGCTGCAGCACGCACGCGTGAGTCGCTCTGCGGAACAGCACCACTTCACCACCAATAACTGGGCCTCCATGCGAGACCTGTGTGCCTTGTTGCGCTGTTTTGAGTACTCCACCAACATGGCCAGTGCCGATGACGCCGTTCTCAGCTTAACTATCCCACTTCTATGCCTCCTTGAAAAAACAATTTGGGCGATGATGGAAGAGGATGTGGCACAGGATGAGGAGGAGGAGGAGGATGAAGAGGTAACATTTCCAAGGCTTTCAGGGCAGTCATTCGCAAGGGGCTCCGAGGGTGGGTTCCTGCACACACAAACGCCAGGGACACAATTGTCCAGCAGGGGCACAGTTCTGGAGGATGAGGAGGATGAGGAGGAGGAGCTGGAGGAGGAGATGGAACCATGTTCACAGCAGGGTGGCACCCAGGCCAGCTCATGGCCATCACTGGTGCGTGGCTGGGGGGATACAGAGGACACGGACGATACATCTCCCACAGAGGACAGCCTTTCGTTGCCTCTGGGCAGCCTGGCACACATGAGCGATTACATGCTGCAGTGTCTCCACAACGACCGCCAAGTTGCCCACATTCTAACTTGTGCTGATTACTGGGTGGCCACGCTGCTGGATCCCCATTACAAGGACAACGTACCGTCCTTAATTCACTCACTGGAGCGCGATCGCAAGATGCGCGAGTACAAGCGCACGCGTGTAGACGCGATTCTGCTGGCATTCCCACCTGACAGCGGGGCCACAGTGGAAGCACAAGGCAGAGGAGGAGGAGGAGGAGGAGGAGGAAGAGGTCGCCAACGCAACCAGGGCACCGCCAGCACCTCAGAAGGCAGGGTTAGCATGGCCGAAATGTGGAAAAGCTTTGTCAGCAAGCCACAACAAACAGCAGCACCAGCAGCTCATATGGAACGTCTTAGCAGGAGGCAGCATTTTACCAACATGGTGGAGCAGTATGTGTGCACACGCCTACATGTAGTGAATAAAGGGTCTGCCCCCTTCAACTTCTGGGTCTCCAAATTGGGCACATGGCCTGAGCTTGCCCTTTACGCCTTGGAGGTGCTGGCGTGCCCTGCAGCCAGTGTATTATCTGAACGGGTATTTAGCACGGCTGGGGGCGTTATAACAGACAAGCGCAGCCGCCTGTCCAGAGACAATGTGGACAAGCTCACGTTCATTAAAATGAACCAGGCATGGATCCCACAGGACTTTTCTGTACCTTGTGCAGAATAGCGATGGTTACCGACCTTACCCATCCATTGTTCCATTTTTGCTCTTTCTCACTCTTTTGGGGTGTACCCTCATTTAAAATTTGTGAAAAGAAGCAGTGTTGGCTACCTCATCCTCCTCAGGGCCAGATTAACGTAGGGGCTATTGGAGCTGCAGCTCCAGGCCCCTACCTTTTATATAGGCCCCGGGTTGGCCATATTCACTGTTACCGCTCTTCTGTCACTTGTAAACACAGAAGTCTGGCTTCTATGCTCGCTTCCCCAGGCAGCTCCCTCAGAACCTCCCCACACAGCACGAAGGCCGGACAAGGAGGGACAGTTGCCGATGCATGGATGTGTTTATGGGCTTCAGAGACAGCATCCCATGTTGAATTAGGCATGCATGGCTGCACCCTTCCTCCTCTGGGTGCATGCCAAGGCACGGCCTTTAAGGCCCTTCAGAATCCTTAGCACCAAGCCCATGATGCTCTTAATCCGGCCCTGGTCCTCCTCCACCACCGCTTCCACCTACACCGCCCATAGGTGTGCGCAGCCTATTGCATTAGGGTGTGCACCCCAAAGTTTAAATACACATGCATGTGTTTGCCTACATATACATGGCCCCAATACATTACTCTCCCTGCTGGCAAAGTGAAATAGAGCAGAGCAGGTCCGAGGGAGATCTTTCCCATCTCCTCACTGGCAAACAGAGCGATAATGCTAATGTGCCCTAGGTGATTAGGGTGTGCCCAGGCACACCCGGCACACCCTGTGCGCACGCCTATGACACCGCCACATCCACCACCACCTCAACCTCCCTCCTACTCCATATGGGCCTCGTCCTTCAGAGATGAAGAACATTGTTTTATTTTTCTGTTTTTTTTGTTGTTTTAAGTTATTTCCCTATCCACATTTGTTTGCAGAGCACTTGCCATGCTCTTAAATACGTTTTGCTGCCATTTGCAGCACTCTAGCCCTTCCTTTGGTGTTTTAGAGCCATTTTAGTGCCTGAAAGTTCGGGTCCCCATTGACTTCAATGGGGTTCGGTGTCCGGGAAAAGTTTGGCAAATGTCCGGGACACGGACCCGGACTTTTTTTTAAAGTTCGGCCGAACCCGCCGAACACGGACATCCAGGTGTCCGCTCAACTCTAGTCACTTTGTAAAAAGTTACTGACCTGGAACAAGCAAACAACAAGTCAAGTCATAATACCCCTTCTTGCATGTGTTCTCTGTCTGTGATTCAGAAAGTATTGAAACCCTTGGATTAGCATGACAGAAAGGCAAAAGACAGTTTCAGAGGAAGAGGTCAACAATGCCGATCTTTGTATTTCTTTCAATACAGATTTCAATTAGGCCTCCTTTCATTACTGCATCCCAACATGCATGCTGGTGTGCATTGTGTTGCCAATCTATTGTTACAGTAGTAATATCACCTCTAAATGAATGACTTCTGGCTGCAGCAGCCGAGGGTTTGGGTGGGCAAATCTGGCCATTTAGTTTACTCGTTTGACAAACAGCTCTGGATCAGGTCAAACTCCTAGTCCAAATCCTCCTGCGGGTGGCAGTATAATTCAACTTGCTCTGAATCTTGTATGCCTCAATAATCAAATGATAAATAGCAATTTACATACAGAAAACTTACCTAAAGATAACAGTGCTATTAATAATCCAAGAGTGCCATAGCTGACCTCCTCTTGAATATGCTTATTGCAATAGCTATTTCTACTGTAATATTATGCTGGTCATTGACCTGGAATATGCAGATCGTTCAGAATACCGGATCTGCAAACTTGTTCTGGGATTGTGAATGTTTAGTAGCCATTAGTACTTCAATTAGGGAATTTTCTTTTTTAAAAGGGATGGTTAGCAACAACATTTCACTTGTCTCTCAGTATCACAGATGGCAAGCTAAAATACTCTAGCACTAAGCAATGTCTGTATTTGTTATTCTATAATTCTACTTATCTTACAATTGGTCAGCAGCAAGTATCAGACTAGAGAAATGTTTCTGTTATTGTTCTGACCACAGCAATTTGAAAGGAATAGATAAAATCCAAAGTCTTCATGAAGTCAGCAAAGTTAACCATCTAATATTACATTTATCTTTGATACTGAAAAGTTAAGAATGCTATTTAATGCTAGTACAGTCGAATAGTAATGTAATAATGTCCCAGGAGGTTACTTGGAAAGAGTTTAATGAATTAGGAATTCACATCCTTTTATATTCAGGTTTAATAAGGAGAGAAAGATCATTCCTAATACTTGATGTTATGTGAATAGATTGCACATTGTGTGATAGTGAAAGATTGGGGCCATCCATCTCATTAAATAACACAAAGCAAAGAAAGTGGGCAATCACACAACGTTTTAGTTTCACAACTAAAGATGGCCCATATAGCCTAAACCCAAGTGTATTAAATGCATTTTTTATCACATAAAAATGATTGTAGTTAGTTTACCTTTCGTATGGATTGTGTGTGATGTTTCCAGCATAGTTTGTGTTCAGCAGTGAGACACAGGTGTGATGTAATGAATGTCAGGTGCTCACAATCTCAGGTGTTTCATCATTTAGAATTAATAGATTACTTCTCTAAAATGTTTGAGGGCTTATCAAACCAAAAATTCTGGCAACAAATCACTCATATGGCATCACTCCCTTGCTGGACCAACAAGATAGAATTCTGCAGCATTCTGGCCATAAAGAGAATAGTGTCAATTAGGTAAAGTGAAGTTGAAATTTTTTCATACTGCCACTGGCGAGCTATCACAAGCAGAAAAATAGCCAACGACATCAGTTTAAAGAATAATATCCATTAAAGAGTGCCATATATCTCTCCCCAGCATACCTATAGTATAAATTATAGATATATAATAGCAAGGGATTTATGTTGCTTGGTGTGTGCGTGCAGTAGGTGAATAGGACCACCTCCTGAGACTGAAGAAGTTCAGGAGACAGGGCTATTTAACTCTTTGGTGGACTACTGTACCTATGAGGCCACCGGAATAAAGGCAGGTTAAGTGTGCTCAGTCAAGTTGGGGGGATTGTGTACTTTTCCTGTATGTTTGACTATATTGTAAAAAATATAGTTTTAGTAACCAAGCAAATCTACAAACCCTGAACATAGCACCTGAACCCATTAACATTCGTAAGAGTCAAATGTTGTAATTTGTTTTGGGCATTTTTGAAGCTCATTTCTAAACTTTTGATAAAAAACAAAAACAAAACTTAGGTTTGCTGGGCACTGCCATGCAAAACATGTTCCAATGCAGAAAAATAGTAAATGAAATATCATCCTGCAGGCTCCATTTGTAAAGCAGTAGTATGATCCTACACTAGCCAATAAAAAATAAAAAAACACAAGCCGAACATTTATCAGAAGGAGAGCCTGGCTACGTCACCTGGGAAAGGGTGTGCTTAGACAGACAAGGGCCCTTCCCACTGTGACTTAAATGGGGTCTGACAAACTCCAAACTGTATGGAGAGAATGGTAAAGTGATACTGTACAAATTGCCACCCTAATTTTCCCCAAAAAGAAGGTAATAGTGGAGCAACCATTTGGCCAGGACCTGGAAGACAGTGGAAATCATTATAGTACCAGTGACTACTACAGTGAATCTCCTCTTCCCTGCAGGAATTGCATATGCATGTTTAATTGATTTTGAGCTCTTTCACACATGGAGTCTGTCAGACGGACTCCGTTTTTGTCAGCGGGGAATCGATCCGCCAATCCCACACTGAGCAGGAGGATGACAGCTGTTCTCCATGCTGTGTGCGGAGACACAGCTGTCAGGTCCCAATGCATCTCTATGGGGGAATCGGATGGGAACGGACCGTCTGTCCGTTCTCATCCACTGGACGGATGGAAAATAGGGTTTCTATCTGTCCAGATTTGACGGATCGGATGTCAGCGGACATGTCTCCGCTAACATCCGATGCCCCATAGAGATGCATGGGGTGACCTTTCAGATCCGCCAAAAAAACTGACAGGTGGATCTGAATGGTCCACCTGTGTGAAAGGGGTCTTAAACTGGATCCATACCTGGATTTCAGCTTTAGCCCACGTTCACACTGGTCCGATTTGACATGTCAAATCGGAAACAATTGGCAGTAATTGCACCATCTGAATCCATGCGACTCCGACTTTGCGGTGCTGCACTGATTACCAAAAGTCGTTTCTGTACTACTTTTGGCGACTTTGGGGTGCGATTTTCATAGACATATGTGCAGGAACCCACACATATGTCTGTGAAAATGCCCCCGAAGTTGGACTGAAATGCCAGCTTGAAATCTGCTGAGCTTGCATGACTACAAAACTGCCTCAGTGTGAACCTAGGCTTAAGGCTCTTTCCTTAAAGGCAGTTCTTACCACTTTTTGAAAAGCGATGGGTCACTTTTCAGAGGGTGGTATTGCAGTTTCTGGCAGGTGTCCAGGAGATTTTGCTGCCTCCTAAATGTCCATTTTTTTTATTATGCTTAAGGGGGATTTTGTGTTAAAAATCAAAATCCCCCGCATGTGTGAGCCTAGTGTTTAGCTTGCAGTTCTCCTATTGAGCTTAAAGCGGATCTTCACTGTATCTGAACACAGGGGAGGGCTGGCAGCCTTAGGCCTGGGGGGCAATTCCAGTCAAGTGGCCCATTGAACCAGCTTACCATCCATGCCCACCTGGTTTTATAATAGATATTAATGTTATGAAGCAAGACAAACATGATGCAATTTGGTAACATAATTTAATGTATATAGCAACAAAGGAGGTTTAACACAAGTACATGACATCATGCCAGGCAGGGCCTAGGAAGCTCCTGTTGGGCGGAGATCACTCTGCATGACAGGGAAGTGACTGTATTAGTATTGTGCTGGCTGGGTGCAGGAGCGTACCCATTCCGCTCCGCTGCAGCTCTGCAAATATAACATTGTGTATCGGCGACCGGCAGCTGTATACAGTGTCTGGCCCCTACATTAATCCAGCCCTGAGTGCAGCCTTTTTACCTGGCATCAGAGTGGCCCGGGGGGCAATTGCCACCCTGCCCCCTTCCCAGCCCTCCCCTGTCTGAGCACCACAAACCAAAAATGCTATTTGAATCATTTTTAATATTCAAAACAAACTCCCCCATCCATCCATGTCTCCATGCTTTATTTTGCTGAGAAATTTCTAGCCATAGCCATGGTCAGTAAGGGCAAATGATTCATGTAGCATTTACTTCCTGCCCTTAGCTCAAGTATGCATGCAGGAGAGTGTGCTTAGCTGAGAAAACCCCTCCTCCCCTCCTAAAGACTCTCGGGATTTATGACATAATTTACCTAGGCAGGAAACCAAGAAGTTAGAGAAGAAATGAAAAAAAAAAAAAAAAACAAGCAAATATGATTTAATTTCCTATCTATGTACAAATGCTAGCAGCATGAGGATAAAAAATATAACCAATGTTCCAATGTTGATTGGGAGAGTGAAGTTCCACTTTAATAGGCGCGTTTGCCTGGAAGTGCTACCTGTCAAACAAGCCAAGGTAAATTTGCTGTGGCTAGGAAACATAGGATCGTGGCTGCTCATGTGTACAGCCATGTCCAACTGTATTGTTAGAATTTAGGTGTGTGGGGGGGGGGGGGGGTGCAGCTCAAATACTTGTTTTTCTAGTGTTCCCAGGCCACCTGTGAAAGAGCCCTAGGAGCTTCTTCAAGATCTATATTCAAGTGTTATGTAGCAGGCATGGGTGTCATGACAATGTGGTGGCACACAAGCATTAAGTAAATGAGTAGTGTTTTATCATAGCCTCATAGGCGGTCCAATGGTGCAAAATGTAATTATCTACATAGTTCTTAACTTACAACAAAATGTATTTATTTTTTTCAAAATTTTTAAATTTTTATAAACCTAAACAATTCACTGAACTGTGTTTCCAGTAGTGCTGTTACAATGTTAGAACCTCCATGAAGCTTGCTGAGAAAGTCGTGGCTTTTTCAAGTTTTCCATTTTTGCAGTGAAGGCAAGTTAACTGTCATTTATCTCAGCCTGTGGAGAGAATGAAAAATAAAGGTTTAGGGAAAGGCTGCCTGGTGCTGGACTTTGTCCAAACATGTCTGACATAACCATCTAGCCTTTACACAAAGATTACACTTCACGTGGCTTCCTGTTTCACAGACTGCACTCATTGCCAGCCAATACTTAGGTGATAACTTTTATCACATAGCACAAATGCATCTGGAATATGTTTATTATGACTTACTTTATCAATATAATTGGAATATGACAAGAAAGAAAGTTTAAAAAAAATAAATAATAAAAAAAAAAAAAAAAATATATATATATATATATATATATATGTATATGTATATATTTCACACTCATATATACATTTTAATGCTATCATCTTTTTCAGAATATAAGCAAAAGCAATGATCATCTCAGAAATATGCAGGGCAGTTACTGAGACTTGAATTGCCAGAATCTGGAGCATCTGTGCATGGCGTCCAATCAACTTCTAGCTTTCATTTTTCAAAGATAATGAACAAACTAAAGTTAGAAGCTGATTGGTTATTGTGCACGGCTTCTCCAGATTCTGGGTGCTCCAGTTGTGAGTACTTTTTTGTTGTTTTAAATATAATACATAAATGCATTCATTGATGTATCCCTAGGGGCGTGATTCTAACTGTGGGGGGGGGGGGGGTGGCTTGTGATGTAACCACAGAGACATACGATCCTACATAGCAGGATTGTACAGTCTCTGCAGTTACACCAGGGAGAATGACAGGCGGTTTTGTTTACATCAGCCGCCTGCCTTTCTCCCTCTCCAGCGGGAGATCGCGAGTGGCCGGCGGACATCGGAGCTGCCGGTCACTCGCGCGGGGATGTTAGTGAACGAGCGGGGGCGGGAGCGCGCCCCCAGCGGCGCGTGCATGCCCCCTAGAGACTTGTGGGCGAGCGGCGTAGTCCTACGTCGCTTTGCCCAGTAGGGGCTGACCGCCGCAGTAAATAGTCATGCGGCAGTCGGCAAGTGGTTAAGAACTTTTTTTTTTTTCAAATATATTTTATTGTAAAAGTTGAACCAAAGGCAAGTCGATTTCCTGTGTGACAAGGAAAAACTGGTTTGACTAGCAAACTAGAGTAATAAAGCCATTTATACCACAGGTATGTTTTTACACATCTTGGGGAAGCAAGAGCATGTTACTCTTCAGAGAGAAATTGTGTGGTAGCAGCTTTGTCAAAAATAGTTTTTATTGAGATTGTTTATGTTATATGAGACTTGATGAACATTACAGATTGGTTGTCAGGAGTTTGATATTGACACTGTTTTGTGGACTCTTGCTGCCTGTAAATAAGCCCCCCCATCAGAGCCTGTCTACCCCAAGATACTGAAAGAAAGTCTGCTGTCCTCAAACCTGGAACAAGTATATAGATTGTTAGAAGTCCTTATATGTTTACTTGCTCTGGGTCAGGCTACTAAAACCAGAGTGTCAGCATGACAGCCTAGCAGCACTAGCATTTTTTTTTAGAAGTTTCAGAAGTCTGTTATAATAAGTTCAGTGGTGTGGAGTAGAAATGAATGGGCACACTGATGCCATCACTGATGTAAAATCAGCTTTAACTTCTTCAAGACGGGACATATTCACCCCTTCTTGCCCAGGCCCTTTTTTCAGATTTTAGCACTGTCACACTTTTTTTGATCATGCAACAATTCACCCAAAGGAAATTGTTATTTTTTTAAACTGAATTTTATTTTGCTCGTATTTAATCACCACTGGGTTTGTTATTTTTTGCTATTCTGAAACAATACCCTGGAGCCCCGTCACATATGTGAGACCTTGTTGTCTTCAATCTTATTACTAGAGTTACAAGGCCTTGCACTGTGACTGCAGGCAAAAGATCAGTCCAGGCAGTAGGCAAAAAACATGTTTAATTAACAGGCTGAGGTCAGTTAAGGCCAGAATGCAGAAACGTGTTTGATAAACAAGCCAGGGTCAGTTCGGGTGGCAGGCAGGGGCATGGTCAGTATGCAGGCAAATTGTCAGTCCAGGCAGCAGTGAGAAATGTGGTTGCAAAAACAGGCAAATGGCCAGCAACATAGGACATACATACAAGAAAATGGTAGTCAGGAATATTTTCACCATATCTTCACTAATATAGAAAGGTATGGTGATGATGGAAGCAGTCTCCTATGCATAAGCCAGGTTGGGTGGGACACTGGGAACAATGGTAATGGGTGTCGTGCCTTACTCCCTCTCTGGTGCATATACAACAATTTTTGGGGGGTTTTGGCCTGTTTCTGAAGGAGGGATAATATCTGGGAAATATCCTTCATGTAGTCTGCTAACTGCATCAGAACTAATGTTTTGAGGAGGAGGGCCTTCATGATAGACAAGGACTGTTACAATCTTTTCCTGTAAGTTTAAAAGAGAGCCAAGTCTTTCTGTGGAATTATGATACATGATGTAGGAGTTGTAAATGGGCAATTGGAATAGGTATATGGATACTTTGTTGTAAGGGTGTAACGGGATCTTCTGGTTGCAAGGGCTGTATAACTTGTTCGTTATAATCTACACCTCCCAATACCTGATTATAGTCACGTATGCAATCAAGTTTTTGGACCAGACCATGCCTTCCTTGGATTTCCACTGAGGTGTCTTTATGGATGGAGGAAGGGACATACACATCCCCCTTATCCATCCATTTACATTCAACGGTCAAAAATTCTTCATTTTGCAAACTTACTGACTCCTCCTTTTTAGCCTTTTTGGTCACCAGTCTTTGTGGAAAGCCCTTTTGATTTGCTTGCATTGTACCGCAAGCTAGAGTTTTCTTTAGATAAAGATGGTGGAATAGTGAAAGGGCGGTGTAAAAATTGTCCACATAGAGGTAGTATCCATGGTGGTATAGGGGTGATACAAGGTCCCATACAAAATTTTCCACTGCTTCCCATAGAGGGAATTATAGAGAAGCCATACCAGGTTTGAAAGTGCCTCTGGGACACTAGTATGGGCCCTAACCCTACTACTTATACTTGACCTTTCATCCGGGTGTACTGCCCTGCTGGTGCTACCCACTTCATTAGGATGTATAGCTCTTCTGGTGGTTGCCTGCTGCTGTTCAGAATTCCTCATTATTTTTGTAAGCACCCTCTCCTCCTCTATTTCAGTTACTGAACCACTTCTCTCCATCAGTTCATACTCAGAATCCCTATCTGTCAGTAAGAGCTTCTCACTGCTATAATTTGTCATGGTCAGAATTTGGAAGGCCTCTTTGTTTGTGTACATTTTTGTGGATATGTGACTGATATCGGTGGTTAATATAATAGGTATAGAGGATTCACAATAGTCTCACCAGTCCACCTCCGTATCTAATGCTTTTCTCTCCAGAGGTGCTTATTCGTGATTATATTAAAGCTGGTTTTACCTTGGTGACAGTATCAGCCTGTTCATGTCTACTTGACAAGCAGAACAGCTGATCGAGGATGCACCTGATGAGAGCTGAATATCCAGGAAAAGAGGCAAGTTTGGAGTGGCACAACTATTACTAATTCATTTAAAGTTGTGGAGCCAGTCCTATAATAGCATTCTCTACTGAGTTGCATCTCTAATGAGAACATAGGTTTTCTCTTGCCCATGCATTTGCTTAGTATTCAGAAAGCAAAAATACAAAATGACCCATCTTGCCAGACAATCCCATTGAGGCATTTATTATTGAAGCTCATATATGACAAGTGGACTAAGCTCTCACATGTTTTGTGAGTATGAACTCACTCATAGAGCACATAAGTGGATTTTTTTTTTTTGTTGTTTAAAATAAAGGTTTTAGTATATATTTTGAGCTGTTTCCTTGGATAGGTTTGATTGGGTATTGGGTCCATTGGCACGATTTACTTGCCACCTATAAATAAATTACCCCCATTCCCTATTTGCAATATTTTTTGAGCGCTTCTATATTGAAACACCAAACCAATGGTGATGGACATACAGGATGACAATCACCTGAAAAGAGATCCACAAGCCCATAAACCTCTTGATATTGAGATGCCAGCTTTCACACCAAGGTTGTAAGGAATTCTGATTTTTGTTTTTTTAAATAAATGAAAATACATATTAAGGTGAAAATTCTTTAAAATCAACCAGTGGATTGGCTCATATTTGAAGATATCCATTTTCCATCAGCCTGACATGGATCTCAAATCAGGTGAATCCATTCTGTCACCATTATTTTTCTCGGTACCTTATTCTGTATACATAATAACACTTGACTTTGGTAAATTAAACTTTATCTGCAGAAATTTCATTTTCACTGGTGCATGCTATATTACATTTTTGACAGGCAAACAGTCTGCACTAAAGAAAACAAGGCAACACCCATTACACTTCTATATCTAGAACAAACATAGACTAATCTCTTTTACCCTGACAAAATGTCACAGTCCATTTTGCACACTTCCTAACAATAACTCTATTAAGCTTGCTTATATATCAAAGTCAATGTTCAAGCAAGGCAACACGTTATTCACAAGATAAAGTGTCTCTCCTATTTTTTTTATATAGTAATAAAGTATGGTATATCATTTTTAGAGAATGGAAGCAGTAACAAAGTAAATTTGGTGTAAATAAAATATACTGCATATGGAATGGAAGAATTACTGTTATTATATGATTGCCTAGATGGTTTGTTATCAATATTTCGCTTAAAAAAAAAAAAAAAAAAAACATTCAAAAACTCAATGTGCTTAAGCTGGACTAAAATTTTAAAGTAAATACCTACAGGTTTCTACACATACTTTAGAATCCCCTTATGCTTGTTATGTAAACATCATCTTACAAATCTTAATGGTGTGACTGCACCATTTTGTTGTCTTAAAGCTTATCTAAGCCCAGAAAGAAGAATGTAATATATTGCCGCTTACAAGTCGATAAATATAGTCGCTGTGCTCCTTTTCATTTTGCAGACTAAGAACATTTTAAGCAAGTACAAAAAAATATTTGTTGATCATGCCTTCAATGCAGCATCTTTGTCACTTCATGTGAGTTGAAAAGAAAACACAAAGAACCTTAAAACTGAAGTTTACATATGACAATTTTTATTTATTTACCTTGGTCCAGCTTGGACCAGTGTCTGTATGTACTACACAGGACCCCCCGTCCCCATTATTACACAGGCTCTGGCCAGGGGATATAGTTAGGGGTGGGGAGTTGGGGGGTTATTGTTGAAGGTGGAGAGGTGGGGGGGGGTATTTGTTGAGGGTTGAGAGGTGGGGAGTTATTTGTTGAGGGTGGAGAGGTGGGGGTTTATTTGTTAAAGGTTGGAGAGGTTGGAGGTTATTTGTTGAGGGCGGAGAGGTGGGGTGGTTATATGTTAAGGGTGGGGAGATGGGGGGGGTAATTGTAAAGGGTGGAGAGGTGGAGGCTATTTGTTGAGGGTGGGGAGGTGGGTTAATTGTTGAGGGTGGAGAGGTGGGGAGTTATTTGTTAAGGGTGGAAAGGGGGGTTATTTGTTAAGGGTGGAACGGTGGGGGTTATTTGTTAAGGGTGGAGA
Source organism: Pelophylax lessonae (assembly GCF_965119305.1). NCBI lineage: Eukaryota > Metazoa > Chordata > Amphibia > Anura > Ranidae > Pelophylax > Pelophylax lessonae. The sequence continues at coordinate 110,792,137 of NC_138776.1, forward strand.
GGTGTGGGTTATTTTTTTTGAGGGTGGAGAGGTAGGGGTTATTTTTTTGAGGGTGGAGAGGTGGGGGTTATTTTTTGAGGGTGGAGAGGTGGGTTTTTTGTTGAGGGTGGAGAGGTGGGGGTTATTTGTTAAGGGTGGAGGGGTGGGGAGTTATTTGTTGAGGTTTGAGAGGTGGGGGTTATTTGTTGAGGGTGGAGAGGTGGGGGTTATTTGTTGAGGGTGGAGAAGTGGGGCAGTTATTTGTTGAGGGTGGAGAGGTAGGGGTTTATTTATTGAGGGTGGAGAGGTAGGAGGGTTACTTGTTGAGGATGGAAAGGTGGCGGTTGGTCAATCCTGGTTACCAGGAGACTTCACATACACTGCTCTTCCTCAAAAATTCTGCTATGGAGCAATTGCAGGAAAATGCAGGAAGGGATGAGGGGCAGGGAGTATTTGGAGGTTTGGGAACCCCACAGAGGCCAATCACCGTCCCGTACTACAACACTTAGCAGCCCCGCCCTCCCAAGAAGTTCTGTAGCAGCTGCGACATTCAGGGAAAATTGTTAAAGGCAGGCGGACGGGGAGCCTGGCTCAAGAAAGGGCATGCTGTCACTGGGACACACACACTACTCACCTCCCAGAGCAGAGTCACTTGGCATCCGTCCATAGAGGAGCAGGGGTGAGGGGCATAGCACATCTCCAGAAAGAGACTCATTCAACTCAGACTGAGCCAAGGGGAAGGGGCGGGGCCTGTAGAGGGACAATGCAGGGACACTTAACCCGTACCAGGAGGAGAAAACTTCATACATGATAGCCAAATCCTCTTGACAGTGAGGGCTCAGGAGGCAGCTGCTTTAGGCCCCACAACAATGACTGGGCCCAGGCAGGTGGCCCTTTTACCCCTTGTTAAAGATGGCTCTGAGCATAAGATTGATCAGGTCATCTCCTTCCCTTCTCCTCCTGTTAGCATGTTCCTTTTCAGTACCCTGCATGTAACACAGCCTGATTGCCACCGGAGGAAATAAACATTTTAGGAAAATGATGGTGTAGATTTGTGGAGCCTGTATTTATCACTGACATATTCACACAGTGATTTTTTTTATATATAGACCCTATGGTTTGTTTTCAGTTGCATACCCACTTAGGGGATCAACCAAAACTTACACATTTTTGTGAGAATGTGTAGAATCCTTATCTAAAATTTAGTATGCAATTAATTGATGTAAAACTGTAATATAATAACATATACAATAAAAAATTGTCATTTGCAAAAACATAATCCAGGAACCTGTAAGCATTTAGAAAAGGTAACTTTCCCATATGATTGCAGTCTTCATTTTGACTCAGCCATGAGGTCAGCGCAACAGCCATGGCAGAGAAAGGGGAGCAGTTGGCACAATTTCAAAATTATGATTCCAACAAAGTGAAAAAATTGTACATCCTTAACTATGAAAAGTATACATTAATCAATAATCTAAAAGCAAAACTACAATAACACAGCTTTTTAATAAGTCAAAGAACAAAGTGCATAGTACAAGTAACCCTAAGCAACTATAACACAATAATCGTTTTCTGTTCTGTCTAAACTCATGAATTGTGATTTATGATTGGTTACTATTAGACAGAAGTGAACATTGTGAAAAACCCCAGAAATAAAAGTCTTCATTGAGTTGCTGATCTAACCCTTTTTTGACCTGAGTACACATCAAAAAAGGTGCACAGATGAAAATATCATGGGTGATAAATTGTCTTTTGTTATATGTATAAAGATTTTTTTTTCTTTTCGTTTTGCATTGGCAGGGAGGCAATCAAAAAGAAGATTTATTTAAGGTTTCTTGCTGGGTGTAGCATTGTGAAACACAACTAACATGGATCAGGCAAAGGCACAAGGAGACATAGGCACAAAGTTCTTTTTACAAGACAAAAATAAATATAATTGCATTTTAACATTAAAGACAAACGGATAGGAAAACATTTTTGAGGCACCAAAACAGCTATATGATGAGCACAGCTGGTTAGGGGCGTCCAAGAGAGGTGACTGCTACCCAACAACTCATTAAAAGTTAACAATGATAAAAATGGACATTTAAAGGTCTTATAACAAAGTGATAAATGATCACAGAAAATTGAAGTGAAACCCTAAAAACAAGGAAAAGGGGTTCACAGAATAGGAAATATACTGAAAAAAAAATATTTGTGCATACCTAGGGAAATAAATGAGGGTATGCATTGTGGACTTTGAGCTTTGGAAACTAAGCAAAGAGGCCCAGCTTTGCACAGTTTAAAGAAATACATCTACATATTCTTTAAAAAAAAGTCGATTGACCTGACATGGCTTCACCACATAAAATCATCATGAGTTCCAACTCTAGATACTAAACAAGGCGCCTCAAAAGTTACATTCAGTTTACACACAGATGAAAAAGAATCTATTGACTGAAAAAAATCTTTTGTCAGAGATCAGGAAAACCACAGAAAGCAACATTTTACAGCAGACTGATAAAGCTTCTCCAACTTATGGGTATTGCTTTAGGATCTCCTTTGAAATCTCCTACATTACCTTTAGTATGTAAAAACATGAAGAACCAGAAATGTGCATATTTAAGTATTGTGAGTTATTAACGTATCACTTTAAAAACTATCTTCCTGTATGATATTTTTCTCCAATCAGGGCCTGAGGCAAAGATTGTATCCTAATATCTGCTTGAAAAACTTTAACTGCCTGTGTATAACATCTACAGCAGTTCTTCTAACTAATGTGCCAAAAGCCCTCTCCCTGTTGAGATGATTCATGCAGGTTTAAAAAAAAAAAAAAGGTACAAGAGCTCTTTGTCTGCTATGGGGCATACTATCTTTACATGCATTGTCTTACTTGAATCATTTTTGCATTCATCCATAGCTTCAGGAATTATATCTGAAATTGTTTTGTTATATTTTAATATTTTTATTGGGTTGAATATGCTCAATGCAATAGCAGCGTATAATAGAACACAGAGTGTGGTTTACACAGTAATGTTTTGATCATGTTCTTAATAGGGACAAACATAGAATTATTGCCTTGAGGATGAGGACCATCTACGATAATAACATATAATTTGGTAGAGGAGTATCGCAGGCCCAATATGAGCTCTCAAACATCAGCTGCGATAGACATTTTATAAGCATTATCTTTAAAAAAGAAATAGGAACAAATCATATTTCCATATTGTGAAGTGAGCACACTCATAACTCTCACACAACAATTGAGAACAATAAACAAGAACGTAGATGGGTTTGAGATCTCTCGTCAAACCTGGAGAGATTACAGAGCTGAATAAAAGGAAGTATTTTTCCATAAAGGGATGAAAACAAGGGAACAGAAAATCCCATTAAGATACATAGACAATCTAGAGAATAAAAAATTATTATAATGGAAAAAGTGGGGAGAGAGAGGAAAAGAGGAGGTAAGAGAGGAGGGGACCTCCATGGCAGGTGTTATATGGGTGGAATTGTATTGAATTCACAGGTTCAATGTAAGTTCAAATTTGGTTTGTATATATGGAGAAAGTGATTTTTTTTTTTTTTTTGTCACTGGCAAGATTTCTTAGCCTGGGGATAAACATAATAAGGAAAAAGAAAATATTTCCTTGTCACCATCAACAGGCCCAGGGTCAGAAAAGTGGACAGTAAAGAATGTAAAACAATTGTTTTGTTCCAGTCAATAGGCCCAGATGAAAGATGATAATGATCAGAAATGTGAGAGGAATGGTCCATCATCCTAAATGGTCAATGTGATATATTCAAATTCTAATTTAATGATGCTCCTTCCTTGTTTGACCACTACATCCTTATTTTGGTCTCTATTTGGTGACAATTCTGCGCACTCATGTATTAGGCAGCTTAAGAATGAAAAGCCTCAACGAGATCATTACATATGCCAGGCTCCATTTACCTATACAAAAGCATAATTTCTTGTCCATAAAATTTTAAATCTGGGTTTGCTTATTTTTATTGTCTAATCCTGCAGCACCATGCACAAAAGCCTATTTTATAACAAGTGAACAATTAAGTCAAACAGATGTTTGGCTGGGGTCAGTGGGTTTACTGGCACATTTGGAAACTAGAGAACTCTCTTGTTGCTCCAGCACCTACACATGCTACTTGTAGCTAGGTTTTAGCACACCCCCTCTTCAAGTTGCATTGGAATGAAGTGTCATTGTTATACAATTTAACAGTGCATACCTTCGTACTTTTTTTTAAAGGAGTATTGGAAATGTGAAATTTCCAATACTTCCTAAGAAAAACTTCCTAGAAAAATAAAAAATATAAAAAAAGCACACCATTGTTTTTTGCACAGTAACAATAGGATAACAGTGGCATTGCCTATTTAACTTAAATTAGTACTGGAGAAGCTCCTGTCCCAGCGGAAGTCCATTTGGGGGAAACGCGTAGGATTTGAGGAGAGCTGCGCCGTCACTATCCTTTGCACGGTCCGCACTGCAGGTGGCCGTGCCGGCTTGAATCCATGCTTGTTTTTTTTCATCTGTATTGGCTTCAGGTGTGAAACTAAGGAGAAGAGTGATCCTCCCAATTGTTCTTCTGGAGGCTGGATGGGAACTACTTTATAGGCGAGAAACATGTTTTTGAGTTCAACATATGTTATCTCTGGTAAGGAGCCATACATTATTATTTTCCCCATCAGCACGAGGTGTGTGGTGAGGATGGGAAGATATACTGTGAGGAATTAAACCTAGAGTCACCTTTAATGTTGCTTGCTAGCAGTTTCTTTCTGGTAAGAAGCCATCCACAGTACCTATCCCTATCCCTGGGTGAAGAATTTGGTGTTTTGGACTTTCCTTTCACTTGTCACATTTTGAGAAGAAATTATAGCATTTGTGTTACACGTTTTCCCCGAGGATTTAGTTGGGAAATCCCCAATATACTGTTTTTTATTGATTTTTATTATCACCATTATATTTCTCACATTGTATTTTGGTGTTTTTTCAGTTGATTATAATCCAGATATACATTTGTCGTTAGTTTACACATGTATATATATTTTTTTGGGGAAGCGCACTTATATTTTCTTTCCATGTTTGTACTCTAGAGTTTCTAGAGTTTAGGTGCTGCCTGCCACCTCTTTTTAGGTAGGGCACTCATTTACACACTTTAAGTACTGGAGAATTACCCCTTCTGTCATCTCAAGGGCCATATCCCCTGCAACATATTTTTTAATGAAAAATTGAAGGAGCCCAGTAGAAAAGTGTCAGGCAAAAAGTGACTGCATCCAATCAGATGCAGCTGTTATCCAGATATTCTGAGAAGTGACAGCTGCAAATTCCAAAATACAATAGCCGCAGCAGGATATTCCTTCATCCATATTGTATAGCATGGATGGAGGAATCTGTTAGATTATTTTCGCTCAGTCTGAATGAAAATAATCTATGTGTGTGTACTCTGCTTTAGTTTTAGACAATTGTGATGTCCAAAAGCAATGTATCTAAGGGGTGGAAACACAGCAACACATGACATTAGGTCTTTCAAACAAACCAGCAAACAGAGGGCTTAAAAATTCAGAGAACAGCGTGAAACCCTTTACATCTAAAAACGGCATCAAAAGAAGCCTGGACATCCACCTGGCAAAATTTAGAAATTTTAACAGAAGACCAGGTGGCAGCCTTGCATATCTGGAAAACAGATGCCTGATGCTAAAAAGACTATGAAACATTTACAGTTCTGTATGGGTGCCTTAACAGGAAAGGGAGGAACCTTTTCTTTCAGACTGTAGGCTTGCGTGTTTTTCCAATTCACCTTGTAATGGTGAAATGAGGCAGGATGTCCCCTATGGAGACCCACAGGAATGGCAAAGATTGGATGCCCGATTGTCTAAAAGAGGCTGTAGCTGAGAATTACCTCATCTAGACAGTGGATAGAAATCTCCTTGAAATGTTTTGGGTATGTTTTGAGGCAGAATATTAGAAGGGGGGGGGGGGCACAATGTCCTATTTAAAGTGGAAGAAGGAAACCATCTTGGGGAGAAAAAATGGCCTTAGGCATCAAGACAAACATATCCTTGTGTAACACTAAGAAGGGTTCATTACAGGATAAAGTCACTAACTCCAAAACACGTCTTGCAGGTGACAGTCACAAGAAAGGCATCCGTGTGAGTGAGAAATAATAGTGGGATATCCCTGATAGGTTCTAAAGGAGGTTTCTGAGGAACTGATAAAGTCAAGTTAAGGTTGCATTGAGTCTGTACAGAGCATACGGGGGCATGATGTGAGCAACACCCCGCACAAAGGCTTTCATCAATTAGTGAGAGGTAAGTGGTCTCTGGAAAATTATGGCAAGGGTCAAAATTTTACCCTTGATGATACTTACTTAAGGCCAAATTCTGATCAAGACAAGATTGAAGGAAGAAAAGGATACTGTCCATTAAGTAAATCCTGGGATGGAGTTTCCTAGCCTTACACAACACAAACCTTTAAGGTGCTGTTTTAAAGATTTTGCAAGAAGTTGACAGTCTGCACAAAGTTTGATAGGGTCCAAGTACCATGTTCTCCCTAGCCAGTAAAGTGCAATTAGGATTCCCAGAAAGCCCTCATTTTTGATCCTGTAATGTGGACAAGCAAAAAGCTTTAGTGGGGAAAAGGGACAAATTAAGTTGGAATGAAACCATGGAGTCACCAATGCCTGGAATATGCACTATGCACAGGGCTATAATGTATCATTACACCCAAGCGAAAAGCTGCACTTACTTTTCAGCTGCATGCCTTCTTGTACCCCCTTGATGGTTGATGTAAGCTACTACTGTGGTGATGACAGCCCGAATCCTGGCCAGGTAGCCTCAAAAGTGAGGGGTCCAGTGTTGGATGGACCCTGAGTTCATGGATGTTGATTTGGAGCCTGGCTCCTACCAGCAACCAATTCCCCTGTCCAGAGAGAGAGTCTGCAGGACTGTTCATTGTGTGCACCTTCCAAGACATAAGAGGAAAGGAAATCCATCACACTAGGACAAGTCTGGCTTTGCTGGTCAAACGAATAGGATGATCCAGAGACAAAATCTGCTTCTTTCACTCTCACATGTCCAAAAGGTTGAGTTGGAAATGGTCTGGAGTGAAACTGGGTGTATGGTACTGCCTTGAAAGAAACTACCATAAGACAGACCCAGAACCCTCATGCAAAAGTGAATAGTTGAGTGTTTCTTGGATCACAAGGCCAGGAGCTTGTCTAGAGAGAGAAAAACTGTGAACTGGCCCATGTCTAGAGCCAGGCCCAAATACTCCAAGCAATGGTTTGATTCCAACAGATAAAAAAGGATCCTGTGAGCCACTACAAATAAACTGTGTTTATCTAGAGCTGCAGGCACCAATCACCATCTCATTCAAAAGTGCTGTGCAAGTTTCAATCTAAAATAGTGCTGCGCTACAAACAAAACTATACCACACAAATTATTTATATACAGATTGATTCCTGCAAACAATACAAACAAATCATTCATTTAGGGCAGATAATTCCATCTCCCATATTCTTCAATCCTACTAAGTGTATACCATATATAACAAGTGCAAAATAAGACCAAGCACATGATCAAAAAAATGTATATATAAATACAGTGAAATGATAAGTCCACATTTGTGCTATTTAGGATGAACTGTGACAATCTTCCCCATCACAGATCTCCTTAATTGTTCAAAGTTCACACTCTTCCTTCTGCCTTAGTGGGGTTCCAATAAGCAAATCTGTGTAACACCACAAAAAGGAGTGTGGCTCCCCCTTTAGTTGAACTGTCACCTTCAGAAATGCAACCTTGCAATTAAACTAGGTCAAAAAGTGTTTTTTAGCCTCTCCTTGGCTAGGGCAGAGGTATTCAATATGCCCCCAATGAGTAATCCTTGTCTCGTCACCCCTCTCCTCTCATTGGTATCCCGGTATCATGTCTGAAGAAAAACTCAATAGTGCTTTTACCTTTAAAACATCTTTTTATTAAAAAAAAAAAAACACTGGGTACTCTCAAGTTGCTGGTGCTTCCAGCGCACCAGTCTACATATGCATAAGACTCCTCTCTGACGTACACGGACAAGACCATCAGAGAGGCGTTTATATGCATATGTAGACTGGTGTGCTGGAAGCACCAGCAACTTGTGAGTACCAAGTTTTTTGTTTTTAATAAAGAAATGTTTTTAGGGGTATAAGCACTATTGAGTTTTTCTTCACAAATTATATTGGGACACCAATGAGAGGAAAGGGGTGATGAGACAAGAAGCAATCATTGGGGGCATATTGGATACCTCTGCCCTAGCCCAGGTGAGGCTAAAAAGCGCTTTTTGACCTAGCTTAATTGCAAGGTCACATTACTGCAAGGTCGCATTTATCTATATTTGCTGCTAACACCACAAACTGCAGAAGGAAAATTTGCTCTAACAGTAAGGAACCCATTATGCAGTTTAAGATTGAACATCCTCTTTCCTAACTTCATGTGTGCCCCTGTGTCTTCTTTAGAGACCTCTGGTTAAGTGGTATTCTCCCAATGCTAGAGCCACCATTTAAAGATTTGTATATTTTACTTGTACCATCATTTTATACCAAATAAAACATTTTGTAAACAAAAAAAAAATATTTGTATATACAGTATACCTCTTTTTGCAAATAATGAGACCTACATAGCCATTATATAAAAACCATTAAACTTTGTTAAAAGGACATTGGCACAAGCACACATACATACAACAACCCAATAGTGGACACCTCCTGGTTCAGTAATACCTCTCTTTCACGTGATCTAATAATAACCAACAACTGTATAGTAATTCAAATGAAGAAATCAAATCAAGAAATCCACGAATGTCATACTGAAAGTGAGGCAGGGGCCAGGACTTGTTTGAGAGAAATAAACAAATCATTGTTCCATTTTTCAGTGTAATATATTTTTCATGTATACACAATAAGTTTTAGAATGCATCAAATAAAACACGGGTTTACATGGGATTAAAACTCAGCCTATATCTCTGCCATTTCTGTAAAGGGCAGCATGACAAGAAAAGACACATGATATTTTATCTGAATGTGTAATAAAGTTATGTTTAGAGTCTGCCATCTGTGTGATTTAAAATTTAAATATTTTAAAATGGAATTAGGGAATGGTTATTTGTATTTTACCATTTTGCTTCAAAAATAACTTTAGTACTGGCTCAGGAGAAAAAAAAAAATGAAGCTTTATTTTAAATAAGTACATTTTAATATTTGATAATGTTGATCACAGGTACTTATATAGTGACATTAATTCACACATCTATTGTACATTCACATCAGTCATCACTCTCAAGAAGCTTTTAATTTATACATATACTATATATATATATACTAAGGTTTTAGACAGGAGCCAATATGCCTACCACCATGTCTTTGGCGCACGGGAGGAAACTCACACGAGCAAAGGGAGAACATGCAAACTCCATTCAGGTAGTATCAAGGTTGAGATCTGAACTGAGTACCCCAGAACCACTAACCACTGTTCTGCTATCATATACAATAGCTTTCTATTAGAGTTGTGTTTCTATTTGAGGAAGCCATTATAATTGGTTTCCACCCCTTCAACACCTCAAGTGCTGCATTTGAACAAAGACAGTTAACTATAAAGAAGTAAAACCTAACAATCTGAATATTTTATTGTAACGCAAACTGTATTGATAAACTACTTAAATAGCATAAATATATGGATACAGATAGTCTTACATAAAGGCTAAATCCACCTTTCGGGGGAAAAAAAAAATATATTGAATTTATAATTTTTTTGCATAAGAGCCTGCAAACATTGTAGCTGTGGTCAATGAGTGCAATGCCAGGCTCCTGCAGAATTTTCTTCCAGCTCCCTGTCTGTATAGGCTATAAGCTGGAGAGCTGGAAGAAGTGTCAATAGACTATGAGTGCGGTGTTCACTGCAATTGTATTCCATTGAGAACTTCAAATCTGTCTGCCACGGTGAAAGACTTGACTTCTATCTTATTCATTCTGTGACACATGGCTGTGTGGGATTTCTGGGGGGTGGGGGGTCCTCTTGCCATTGCGTTACATGCTACACCCAAATGTTACAAATACGGGTGTAACATGTAACATGGTGTAAAAGGTGGAGTTAGCCTTTACCAGTTATGGGCAAAACACAGTAACCCAAAGCAACCTTTAAATATATGAAGGGGGTGAAAAATGTTTAGGAGGGCAGCATTTTCATCATGAAACCAAAATCAAGAACACAAAGACATGAACTCAAACTAAAAGGAGGAAAGTTCAAAACAAATCTATTATTGTTATATTATCTATAATATTATTTTTTACAGAAAGGGTAGTTGATGCTTGGAATAAACTTCCAGCAGAGGTAGTGAACAAGTGAATAGTCAACGGCTTTAAACATGTTTGGTTCAAACATAGATCTATATTCAGACAAAAAAAGTTAACACAAATATGCAAAAAAAAAAAAACAAAAAAAAACAGGCAGACTCAATTGACCACTCGGTCTTTCTTCTGCAATCATTTTTTTTTATGCTTCTTTGTAACAAGTAAACATTTGTATTTCAAAGATAAGAGAACAGTAAATTAAAACCTCATTAGATCCATAGGCCTCTATGAGTCGAATATGCTTAACCACTTGCCAACTGTCTAACCTACATGTAGTTTGGCAGGTCGGCTCTATTGCGCAAAATCACGTACCTGTACGTTATTTCGTGCAATAGCCACTAGGGGATGCGCGCGCACCGCCAGAGGCGCGGTTGTACGTTGATGGGGGAGCCAATCAGGGGGTCCGGTGGAACTGATGTCCGCTGAACACCCGTGATTATTCCCAAGAGAGGCAGAGCATAAACTAGGCAGATTGCCGTTCTGACAGGGGAGAAGATAGAGATCTTGTGTTCCTGCTAAGCAGGAACACGGATCTCTGTCTTCCCCCAGTCAGAGAAACCCCTACACAGTTAGCAAGCACCCCCTAGGGACACATTTAGCCCTTTGATTGCCACTGATGGTAACCCCTCACCTGCCAGTGTCATTAGTACAGTAACAGTGCATTTGATTTGCACTGATCACTGTAATAATGTCACTGGTCCCTAAAATAATGTCGGAAGTGTCAGTTAGTTGTCCAATTTTGTCTTCCGCAATGTCGCAGTCTTGCTAAAAATCGCTGATAGCCGCCATTACTAGTAAAAATAAATAAATAAAAATGCCATAAAAATATCCCATAGTTTGTAAGCACTATAACTTTTGCTCAAACTAATCAATATATGCTTATTGGGATTTTTGTTACCAAAAATATGTAGCAGAATACCTATTGGCCTGAACTGATGAAAAAATTTGATTTTTTAAATTTTTTTATTGGATGAGTTTCATAGCATAAAGTAAAAAAATATTGTTTTTTTTTTTTTTTTCAAAATTGTTGCTCTTTTTTTGTTTATAGCACAAAAAATAAAAACCACAAAGGTGATCGGGTGATCAAATACCACCAAAAGAAAGTTCTATTTGTGGAAAAAAAGGACATCAATTTTATTTGGGTACAGCATTGCACGACTGCACAATTGTCAGTTAAATAACGTAGTGCCGTATTGCAAAAGATGACCTGGTCATTAGGGGGTAAAACCTTCCAGAGCTGAAGTGGTTAAACCTAAATTTATCAGGAAAAAAATGTGGCCAAAAAGATGGAAGGCATTTAAAATGAGGGAAAGAAAAGTTTCCCCTGTAATTGTGTCATTTGGCACACTGTTAGATGCTATTTTGTGCAATATCATCCTAAAAATTACATCCTTGGGATTTACTCTGTGTATTAAATGAGATTTGAGCTACATTTTTATTTGCTCAAATTTTATTTCAAAATCATGCTGATAAATTAAATCTGGAGGATTTAAATGTTTACCTAATAAATTTATATTTAAATTATGCATTCGTACAAATTGGGTTAAATTAGATTTTCTTTTTTACGTCTAGCACTTCACCTGAATCTACAATGGCTCAACATTTTTTAAAGAAATGGACAGTGTTATGTCAAGTCAGAAAGTCTTGGTTGGCTAAGAATTTTTGCAAATGTACAGTATATCAACCATGAAATTTCTATACATCCATTTAACCCTGGTAATAAGGTTAGACTACAACTGCCTCAAACTTAGGTTTATTTTCTGCATTAGCATATTTGAACTCTGTATCAGAAGCAGGAGTAGATCTAGTTTCAGCAATAGATCCAGACTCAGTAGCAAATCTTTGGTCATTTGTAGATCTAGACTCTATAAAATGGTTAACCTCAATAACATATTTTTATTAAAAGCCCAACTATGGCCTACAGGATTCTCTCAACTCCACCCGCCTGGGTGATAACATCACCAATAGGCTTACTATGGGGCAGTCATTGTCAGCTGTCCCTCCTTTACACTGAAGACGTCGCTGGAAGCCGATCATGTGACCGGACTGGAATGGCTTCAGAATAGGCAAGTATAAACACCTTCTTTTTTTTTTTTACAGAGTAGATAGAATAATTTTAGAATGGCGGGAGTAGATTTAAGCCTAAATGACGGGTATTTGACTGGAATTACACTTTAAATTGACAAATTCCACTTTTGCAGCTGTAGATAAATTATCATTGCTTTACATGCTCAGTGACGCCTCAGTATAGTTTATTTGTGTGCTAGGTAAAGAAAAAGCATACCATTGTATTTTCTTCCTCTGGTTCCTGTGGAGCTAGAAACTGTGTAAACATTTCATAGGGTATTCCTTCTTCTAGTGGTGCTGGAAATGGTGTTTCTGCAGGCTTAGCAATCTCTACTTCTACCTGCAAAAATAAAAAGAATACAACATTTGTTGTAAATAACATTCTGTTTACAATGAAGTGTATTACAGTTGTCAATGTAACATCTGAAAATTAGTTTTTATATTTAAAAAAATAGTGAGGACACAATTATGTTTTTGTCACATACTTCAAAAAAATACATACACAGTTACTTACATTAGACAGATTATGTCCATGTTTATTATGTAGCACCCTCTAGGGTGCTAATAGTGGTAGTACAGGCAAATTTTAGTCTGGCTCAGGGCTAAACCAGAGCCATGGAATCTGGGTCAGGGTTCATTAGAATTTAGGCTGGGTGACTACTCCAGGCAGCTTTCTGGTGCCTGCCCCTGGTTCTAGATTATTAGAGAATCTTCAAGTAATTAGCGAGTGGAAGCTAGGGGGGTTGTCTTGCATATTTAGGGGCCCTCAGACAATCTCCAGGAAGTGGGCCTGGTAGGGAACAAAGGAGCTCCTAAATAGATATGAGTCATGCCAGCAAGGGGAGTGAGGTGGAAGATGGAGAAGCAGTGCTCAGGAGTCTGCCGGTGATCCTTGTAGAGTAGAGTTGCAGGAAGCAGTTCATTCCACTCGTGCTACTTTTCCAAGGGACTGAGAGCTCCTAGTCTGTAAGGAGCTGTTGCTGAGATAACAAAAGACTGTTGGCTCCTAGCGGAGCTGTACAAAGGATCAAGATTTGTGCAGGAGGAAAAAGTGAGGACTGTAAATAGGGAGAAAACTGTCCCTGATTTTATTTGCCATTGTCAAGTTAGGCCAACAAAAACAAGCTACTGCTTTTCTGTGTCTGGATGCAAGAAGGGAATGCTATGTGCAACAGTGGGGAACCCTGAGATTTGCAACTCTTAGGGGGGTAGTGCCACAATTAAAATGGTCTAGGTTGAATGAATGAAGAGCACATTAAAATATAAATGTCACAGAACCAGTACAGTGCAGGTAATGCTTGTGTGCATGTGCCAGTACGTTGGTGGACTCAGGATAGTAACCAGCATGCACTGACACGTCACTGCATTCATGTGCACCAGAGTGCATCGGCATGTACTGGCAAATTGGTGCCCACCCACGAACATCTAGTCCCCATAATGGAACCACAGCTGCCTATTTAAAGGAGGTGCTGATATGTGCTGATTGCTGGTTGTTCTTCAGGTCTCTCCCTGGTCCTGTGCTTCCTAGTTACCCTAATGCCTGACTTCCAGTTCCTGACTCAGCCTGTTCCTGGATTTCCCTCCGAACTCTCCCCTGATCGTGATCATGGCTTGCTGCTTGATATCACTACTGCTTGATATCTTGTGCTTGTCCCCGCTTGTATCCAGACTCTGCTCCTTCTACCTCTGTTCATCCATGGATGACCCTGGCCTGGCTGTTGATGTCTGACTGTACATGACCTTGGCTCCATCTTTGACTACACCTTCCTGCCTGCTCCTTCAGAACCTGGTTACCAGATCTGCCTTCTGGGTCCTATCTGGCATTGTCCACACAATCAGTGCATGGACTGTCTACTACTCATGAGGTGCTTTCTTATCTGCATCAACCATCATCCCTGAAGACCATCTCTACTGATCATCACCTGCCGTCCAGATCCTGGCACCCGTGCTGCCCTGAGCCTTGCATGCCTGTGTAACGCTCCTGCGTTTTTGTAGTAGGCTGGATTTGCAGCTGCAGAATCTCCACTCAGTAGTCATGTAGAGATGTGTTGAATAACCAGATCCAACTCTCCAGACTCATCAATGTGGGCTTGTCAGCTTCAGCATACAGATATACACACTCAATAAGATGTTCCTGGAGTGATAGGATGTATATAACAGTATGAAGATGATGTGCTGAAGGGACAGGTGTGAACAGTGACAGAGATGGCAAGCACTTGATAGAAATGTTCAGGAGAGTATTAGATGGTATTAGGTAGAATGCAGATAGGTTAGTAATCGAGTATGGTAACAGGTGGTAAGGACAGCAGATGACAAATACAGGATAGACTAACCCAGTGCAAGGATAGATGGTAGTAGACTCAAGAGCTAGCAATCTATGTAACAGTGCAGATGATAGAATTAGTATGCATAGATAGTAACAGTCCTTATGTGCAGAGGTAGATAGTGTAAGTAAGGTTATGGAGGATTCCCCTGTGGGGTACTTATCACTAGTAAAGTTAGTAGTAGCAGGGTCCAGTAGTAAGGGAGTGATCCAGTAGCGAGATACAGGGATCGGTAGCGAGGTTCCAGTCTTTTTCCAAGTAAAAGGGAATAGCTGGAGGTTCCGGTAGCAAGGTAAGCTTATAAGCATGTGGACACACGGCAGGTTGAACGAACGATGTGAGAGAGAACGCCGGCGGTTGAAATAGCCGCTCTGCGGCGCTCGGCGATGACGTCATCCGTCTTAAAGGTGTATATGTACCACCTAATTAGAAAGGTGGGACGCATATTTGAAAGAAAAGTGGAAAATAAGGGTACCAGAGGTACCAGAATCTTACAGTACCCCCCCGCTTAAGGCCGGCTCCGGGAAGGCCTATAGCACTGGTTTCTCCGGGTATTTCGAGTGAAATCTTCGTATAAGCCTAGGTGCGTGAACATCAGTGGTATCCAACCAGGTGTCGTCTTGGGGTCCATAGTTCTTCCATCCTATGAGATACTGGAGTCTTCCTCTGTGGATACGAGAATCCAAAATCTCCTTAATCTCATATTCTTCTCCGCCTTCAACTTGTACTGGAGGTGGAGGCAAGATGGTAGGCCTTATTCCCTGATTAGGAACATGGGGTTTCAGTAGCGACACATGGAAGATGGGATGGATCTTGAGATCTGCTGGTAAGGTGAGCTGTACTGCAGCTTTTCCAATAAGTTTCTTAATTGGGAAGGGTCCCAGAAATAAAGGTCCAAGCTTTTTGCTAGGGATCTTTAATCTTAAATTTCTTGTCGATAGCCAAACGAGGTCCCCAATAGCATACTGAGGAGAAGGTCTTCTACGTAGGTCGTAGTACTTCTTTTGTTGGCTATGGGCGTGTGAGATAGTGGTATTAAGTAAACCCAGAGAGTCCTTTATTTGGGTAAGATAGTCTGAGGCTACTGGGTTACTTGATGGTAGGATGCGTGGTGGAAGAAGTGTGGAATGAAACCCATAGTTCAAGTAGAACGGACTTTGCTTAGTAGTACTGTGGGTTGCGTTGTTATAAGTAAATTCCGCCAGAGGGAGAAGGTCCACCCAATCATCCTGTAGGTATGATGTGTAGCAACGCAGATATTGTTCTATACACTGGTTGACTCTTTCAGTCTGTCCGTTGGTCTGAGGGTGGTAGGGAGAAGTGAGCTTTCGCTCAATCCGTAATATTTGACAAAGAGCTTGCCAAAATTTGGAGATGAACTGTGAACCACGGTCGGATAAAAGAGTCTTTGGTATTCCGTGTAACTTGAACACATGTTTCATCAGTAGTTCCGCTGTTTGTTTGGATGAAGGTAGTCTACGGATAGCGATGAAATGTGCCATCTTTGTCAGGTGGTCCACTGACACTAGAATGGTATTAAATCCTTTAGAAGGTGGTAGTTCTACTATAAAGTCTAAGGATACAACCTCCCATGGAACCTGGGGTATTGGTAGACTGCAGAGTAGACCAGATGGTTTTGTAGTGTCAATTTTGGACCTTGCACAGATGTCACATTAAGATACAAATTTTTGTACAGACGTCTTCATATCAGGCCACCAAAACTGCCTAGTAAGCAAATTAAGGGTTTTCGTCATACCCATATGTCCTGCCATGGGCACATCATGTGATAACTCCAAGATCTTGGTACGCATAGTAGGGGGTATGTAGAGTTTGTCGTTGTAGTAGAGGAAGCCTTCTGCATCAGTACTTAGTTGTGGTGGAGGTGAATCCAATCTTATACTGTGCAAAATCTCTTCCTTCAGGGAACGAACAACCCCAATAATACGTTCATAGGGTATTATAGGAATAGAAGGGATTTCAGCGCAGTTATCTTCGGTTAATCGTGATAGCGCATCCGCTTTTTTATTTTTGTCTGCAGGCGTGTAGGTCACTAAGAAGTTGAATCTTAGGAAAAATAATGACCACCGTACCTGCCGGTGGGAGAGAGTTTTGTTAGTCTGGAGGTATTGAAGGTTTTTGTGATCTGTATATATTAGTATTGGTAACCGGGTACCCTCAAGTAGATGTCGCCAATTCTCCAGTGCCAGTTTTATGGCAAGCAACTCCTTTTCACCCACTGGGTAATTCACCTCTGGGCTGCTTAATGATTTTGAAAAGAAAGCAACTGGGTGGAGTGGTGAAGTATTTGTTGGTCGTTGGGAGAGAACTGCTCCTACTGCCATATTTGACGCATCTACCTCCAGAATATATTGGAGGGATGGGTCTGGATGGCGTAGTATGGGAGCAGAAGTAAAGCTTGATTTTAACAAGCAGAAAGCTCGATTTGCTTCTTCTGACCATTTGAATGGTTTCTTTATACTTGTCAATTGTGTGAGAGGTCTCACAATGGCAGAAAAGTTCTTGATGAACTTCCTATAGAAGTTTGAAAATCCAAGGAATCGCTGTAATGCCTTACGAGTTGTTGGTATAGGCCAGTCCAGAATACAAGATATCTTGCTCATATCCATTTTAATTCCAGTTTTGGATATGATGTATCCCAGGAATAATATTTCTTCTTTATGAAATAGGCATTTTTTTAATTTCACGTATAGATTGTGTGCGAGTAATCTGGATAACACAAGTCTTACATGTTTTATATGTTCAGAGAGAGATCGAGAATAGATAAGTATATCGTCCAGATATACTACAACACAGACATCAAGTACAGTAAGTCTCTAAAGATGTCGTTTATGAACCTTTGGAAGGCTGCGGGAACATTACACAACCCGAATGGCATCACAAGATATTCGAATAATCCGTATCTGGTTCTGAATGCTGTTTTCCACTCATCTCCATCACGGATTCGGATTAGGTTGTATGCCCCTTTCAGGTCTAATTTAGAGAAGTAAGTAGCCCCACGCACTTGTTCAATGAGTTCAGGGATGAGCGGTAAAGGATAGCGATCCTTTATTGTAATCGTATTTAATTGCCTATAATCGATAACAGGCCTAAGACTTGAATCCTTATTGCGGACAAAAAAAAGTCCTGCAGCTGTGGAAGAAGTAGAAGGTCTGATGAACCCTTTTGTCAAATTCTCATACAAGTATTCCTTGAGATGAGAAAGTTCATCCTGTGAAAGAGGATAAGCATGACCGAAAGGCAATTTGCTGTTAGGGAGTAGATCGATAGTGCAATCATAATCCCTATGGGGAGGCAACATTTGGGCATTTTTTTCAAGGAATACTTTGGACAGATCCTGATAGCATAGTGGTGCAATCTCATCTGACACCACAGACAGGATCTTTCCATAAGATGGGAGGTTACACGTAATCTCACAATAGTGAGAAGGGAAAGACAAAGTCCGTTTTTTCCAATCTATGATTGGTTTATGTGTGTGTAACCAGGGGAGTCCCAAAATAATAGAAAAATGGGGTGAAGATAGTATATCAAAAGTGGTGGTCTCCATATGAGACTCGTTAGTAGTGACGAGGAGTGCTTGTGTCTGGTTGGTGATTGGACCAGAAGATAGTGGGATACCGTTAATGAAACTAACAGAAACAGGTTTAGGTTTTGAAATAATAGGTATTTTATTTAAGGTAACAAAACATGTATCAATATAGTTTCCACAAGATCCGGTGTCGATCATAGCCTTGGTGGTAATCCTAGTCTGGTCCCACTGTAATGTCAAATGAACAAAGAGATAGGGGTTAGAAAAGGAAGTCGTTAATCCTCCTAGCAAAACATGTGAACACTCACCCTCTTTTTTGCGGACAAGGGGACAGACGCTTATCAAATGATCCGGGGATGCGCAGTACATGCAGAGGTTTCTGGATCTTCTTCTGGCTCGTTCAGTAGTTGATAAAGGTGGGCGTATGGTTCCTACCTCCATGGGAGTAGGGTCAACGGCCGAAATCCTAGAAGGACTAGACAATGGCATTCCCATTTTCTCAGCCCTTCTTTCACGCAGTCGCCTGTCGATGTTGATACTGAGTTGTATTAAGGCATCCAAGGTGCCAGGTAAATCCGCTCGGGCGAGCTCGTCTTTAACAGCTTCTGACAAGCCGAGTCTGAATTGAGTTCGCAGAGATGTATCATTCCACCCTGAATCAAGGGTCCATCTTTTGAACTCAGCTACAAAGTCTTCTACAGGTCTCCTTCCTTGTTTTAAAGCCCTCAATTGAATATCAGCAGTACTCTGCCTGTTGGGGTCATCATATAAACTAGCGAGTTCCGCTAGGAATAAAGAATAGGAGTTCAGAAGCTGATCATTTTTTTCAAAGAGAGAGTCTGCCCAGGCTCGTGGGTCACCCGTTAAGTATGAGATAACGGTACAGACTTTAATTTGATCAGTAGGGTATGTACAAGGTTTTAACAAAAAAAGTAATTGACATGCGTTTTTGAATTCACTAAATTTTTTCCGATCACCTATAAACACTAGAGGAGGATTTATTTTAGGTTCAGGGGGTTGAGCAGCAGTGAGCCGTGAAAGACGGGTTACCTGCTGTATCAGAGTCTGATTTTCTTCTTTTACTTCAGTAATAGCAAGCATTAATGCATTTACTTGTTGTGTTAATTGTGTCACTTGAGTGGGTAATTCTGCTGAATCCATTTTTAAGGTTCGTTCAATCTGTAACGCTCCTGCGTTTTTGTAGTAGGCTGGATTTGCAGCTGCAGAATCTCCACTCAGTAGTCATGTAGAGATGTGTTGAATAACCAGATCCAACATTCCAGACTCATCACTGTGGGCTTGTCAGCTTCAGCATACAGATATACACACTCAATAAGATGTTCCTGGAGTGATAGGATGTATATAACAGTATGAAGATGATGTGCTGAAGGGACAGGTGTGAACAGTGACAGAGATGGCAAGCACTTGATAGAAATGTTCAGGAGAGTATTAGATGGTATTAGGTAGAATGCAGATAGGTTAGTAATCGAGTATGGTAACAGGTGGTAAGGACAGCAGATGACAAATACAGGATAGACTACCCCAGTGCAAGGATAGATGGTAGTAGACTCAAGAGCTAGCAATCTATGTAACAGTGCAGATGATAGAATTAGTATGCATAGATAGTAACAGTCCTTATGTGCAGAGGTAGATAGTGTAAGTAAGGTTATGGAGGATTCCCCTGTGGGGTACTTATCACTAGTAAAGTTAGTAGTAGCAGGGTCCAGTAGTAAGGGAGTGATCCAGTAGCGAGATACAGGGATTGGTAGCGAGGTTCCGGTCTTTTTCCAAGTAAAAGGGAATAGCTGGAGGTTCCGGTAGCAAGGTAAGCTTGTAAGCATGTGGACACACGGCAGGTTGAACGAACGATGTGAGAGAGAACTCCGCCGGTTGAAATAGCCGCTCTGCGGCGCTCGGCGATGACGTCATCCGTCTTAAAGGTGTATGCGTACCACCTAATTAGAAAGGTGGGACGCATATTTGAAAGAAAAGTGGAAAATAAGGGTACCAGAGGTACCAGAATCTTACAGCCTGTTCCCACATTCAGGTGTGTTTGGACCAGAGCCACAAGGGAAGCCCTCTCACCATTTTGGCCTTCAGCGAGGTACATGACAATAAAACATTAAAGGTAACTATTCACTTTTATTCTGGAACTATCCCCTGCAGTACTTCTTTTTTTACCACTAGATACTCTGTGTTCTGTCTTGAATGCTATACAGCACCCTATAACCCACTTTTTCTAAGCCTGGGCTTTCATGGACATGCTCCCAGCCTGTGACTGCACAGTAAAAGGAAAAGCAACAGAATGATGAGCTCATCTCTCTGTCATGGTCCTCTCCTCTCCTATCAGCAGATTACTTTTCAGCATTTCAGCAAACTTATTGATTCATTGTGCTGCTTCACCTTTTAGTCTAAGCTTTGCTTTACAGAGACCGCACAAGGCAGATACCAAGTCAAATTTAGGTACTCATACTGTTTGTATATAAAGAAACTAACTAAATGATGCTTTAATAAATACAGAGCTGCATGGATTTATATATTTTTATCTACCTGGAGTTCAGCTTTTAAATATACCTAATAATACAGAGCTGCATTGATTTATGTATTTTTATCTACCTGGAGTTTAGCTTTTAAATATACCTAATAATATAATACGTTGCTAACCTTGGCTCCTATTTCAGAAACCTATACTAGTAAAATGTTAGACATTTCCAAGAGCTCTGAATTGCAATAATTTGTAATATAATAATCTTGCCTTTGGTCAGAAAGTGGCTTCTACTTTACTCTCTCTGCCACCTGGAACTCCTTGTGCTCTGAATTTTGGCCTGAGGGCTAACCCAGATACTTCACGTTTTATCATTTCCTCTTGGTCATTGATGCCACTCTTCATATTGAAGGACCAATATGTACATCAATGGTGGCATCAATGACCAAGAGAAAAAAGTTCAGAGCACATTGTGACTCAGGGTTACTCTGATGCTATTCACCTAAGGGTGCCTACCTTTGATTTAGACTGCCAGTTTATCCACCAGTACTTACCAAATAATATATTTAAATAGAGTTGTCATGTCAATTATTTCTAAACTGTATTTGCAAATGTTATTTCTTAATGTTATTGTTTCTCTCTCAACAAAAAATGTAGATATACAAATACAGTATAGTATACAGTACAGTATATAGATACATGTACAGTATAAAAAGAATTAGCTCCACTTTACAAAATAATTTCAATAAATGTAAGAAAATTATAGGTCATTATAATCAGATTCCAAAAAATATGTTACATTATAGCTTGCATAAATATGCTGTAAATGTGGCAGCTGTATTGTTTAGTCATGCACGTCTTAATTTTGCTTTAAAGGAACGCTGGTATCTAAGGTATCTAAGGCAAAAGAAAAGAACATTTTGTCTTACAAGCGTAAAAAAAAACACAGTACGAAGGAAACAAAGATTCAACTTGATTCTGTGATTTATTGCGTCTCCGCGGAGTTCTTTTGATCCTTGACTATGCCCTTTGTCCCTGTCTACAATGCAATATATACTTTAATAGCTACAATGTTGCTCTAAAGAAAAATACACTGAAAAGCAGGAATTTCACTTAAACTTCTAGGTGCAAGCTAGGTTACATTTTAGTTCTGTTTGGAAACACTCCATGTTTCAAAGGAAGGCACAAACAACAGCCACATAATTATTCTGCATAACAGTTGTACAGTGCACATATGCTTAAATGTATGCATGGTTCAGAGACCTGGGGGTGCAGGCGATGAAGACAATAGGTTTTTAGCAGACAAATTCTACAATTCAACAGACTTTTTTCTTTTTGATGATGGAAGCACAACTATGTCTGCTAAGCTTGGTCTACCTGCTATAAAGCAAGGTGATAAATTTGTTTTAGTCAGCTCCCTCTAGGGGCAGCATATGGTATATATATCCTACATTGTCCCATTAAATTTGTGCTGCTCTGTACTTTTGAACAAACTATGAAGACATGCAGTAGCGCTATTATGTGAAAAGTAAGGGTAGAGAAAGTGCTTGTTACAGGTGAAAATGAAACCACAAACTAAATTATTTACAAGTCTAACCTTGTAAAACAATTCTTTCAGTTTAAAATATAAATGCAAGGCTAAATGTTCACATGACCTCTGTTCTCAGCTGCATAAGGGACTTAGAGAGCTGGGAATGGAGGCTGCAGAGGGGCATGTCAGCAGGAGGTAGAGAAACAGCAATACACTGATCTTCCACGTGAAGAGCTGTACAGAGTGGTGGGTCAACACAAGTCTGGCCATTGGATTACAGGTAGCTTGTGCTTCCAAGCAGAATGCAACTGACCATGTTGGATGGATGTGCTTCTTTGCCTGGCATGGTCGGTTTGAAAATGGAAAGCAGGGGGCTAGCAGGATCTCTTGGTATTGCCACAAGGGAAGCAATTCAAAAAGAACAGGATGCCTTTAAATAAAGTACATGGTAACACAGGAACAGGAAGGGGCCATCCTCAAACCGTTCCCACAAAGTTGGGTGTATGAAATTTTCCAAGATATATTGGTATGCTGACACCTTAAGAATTCCCTTTGCTGGAACTAAGGGGCCAAGCCCAAACCCTGAAAAACAAGCCCACACCATAATTCGCCCTCCACCAAATAATTTGAACCAGTGCATAAAGCAAGGTCCATAAAGACATGAATGAGCGAGTTTGGGCAGGAGGAATTTAACCTGCCTGTATAGTGTCCTGACCTCAAACTGATAGAACACTTTTTGGATGAGTGCAGACTGTGAGCAGAGCCTTCTCTCCAACATCAGTGTCAGACCTCACAAATGCGCTTCTGGAAGAATGGTCAAACATTCCCATAGACACACTCCTAAACCATGTGCACAGCCTTCCCAGAAGAGTTGAAGCCGTTAAAGCTACAAAGGGTGGACCAACTCAATATCGAACCCTACGGACTTGATTTGCACACTATCTACAGTAATGAAATAATGTTCCTGTGGTTTAGCAGTAACAACCAACTTACCAAAGCAATAAAAAAATGTTTTGAATTGGTTACAAATATCTGTTAACATGCATGAGGAAGATAATGATTATGCCTAAATAGAAAAAAACATTAAGACAGAAGTAAAAAAGATATGACTTTCAATTATATGCGATTTTCAGTTTTGATCTTAAAGATTTTAAATCACAAGCCAAAACAAGATGCTACACATTTTCAAATATTTGTGATGCAAAGCATACATTGGCTCAGTATTTAGGAGTAAAAAACAAACCACAGGACACTTTTATCATCCACTAGTAAATCTTAAACTATGTTATAAGGAATATTTTCACTAAAACTTTTTCTCTATCTACAATGAACAAATTTGTAATTTATAATTACATTATTACTTATAAGTATATGAAGAACAACTGATATACATTTATCAGTATAGCGCAAGCTGCTGAGTAAGCCTAAAAATGAGAAAACTAAGAAAAATGCACCACACATTGAATATACTATATACAGAACAATTAGTTTCCCTTTAAATATCACATATTTCTAAAGTGCAATAAACTGTCTTAGCTAAGCTAACTAGCAACACTCACTACTCTCTTTTTTTTTTTTTTTTTAAAGGAAATCGATTATAAAAATTGGGCAAAAAAACATTTTGCATTTGCCATACACTAGCCCTGAAAGAGTGAATATATAATTTACCCTGCCTTAGAAGTAAAATGTGGTTAGAGAAATGAACAGAGACTGCTCCCATCAAAGTTATCTCACTTGGCTGGTTTGCTCTATGACTGAGTCCCTTTAAAGGGAAAGCACCATAATCCCCTTTTATAGACCCTTGGCAATGAGGGAGGTACATGTGGTTTTCTGCTGTGCAGCTTCTCCCTATTGTATTGTGTAAGTGTAAATAGTAACCATCACTTGTCTGTTATCTGCTACAAAAATGTAAAAAATGAAAATGCAACATTTTTTTTCAGGACTTTAAAGAGGAAGTAAATGCACGTAAAAAAAAACGAGAAAAAAAAAACCTGTAAAGACAAAGTCATAATGAGCTAGTATGCATCACATACTAGCTAATTATGAAATACTTACCTATAAACGAAGCCCCCGAAGTGTCGCCCGCTCAGCAACAGCTTCCTTGTTCGCGTCCTCCGGCCATCTGATTGGCCGGAGGCGCGATTACATCATTCCCGCGCATGCACACGGGAGCCGCCGTTCACGGCATAGGGTTCTGAAGGAACGGCACGGGTGGCCGTTCCTTCAGAGTGCATGCGCCGATGACAGCATTGGCTGCATGCATTGTAAGTATCTCCTAAACGGTGCATGTTTAGGAGATATTTATAGCACCTATAGGTAAATGTAAAAAATGTAAAAAAGTGGGTTTACAACCTCTTTAATAAACTCTCTGTGCTACTGAGAGACTAAGGCCAGCCATACATGGAGTGAATTTCAACCTGTGGTTACAGGAAAGAAATTCACTTGATTCTCCCATCAACACAAACCGTGCTGATGTGGGAATCCCTACTGGCATGCTATTGTCCTCTCCTGGTGGGTGGGTGGGGAAAGCTGTCCCCACAGGGAGAAGACAGTGATTATTGCTAGTGGCTATAGCAGCCGGTTGCGATAATTGCAGGTAAAACCCAGCATGCTGGTTGTACCCAAGTTGATTAATCAACTTGGTACATTCAGCCTGCCCATACATGGTTCAAATCTCGGCCAGTTCCTGCTGAAGGCTCCATTTGCCCACGCATTTAGCCATGCTGTGAATCCCAGCAGAAAAAAATGACTGATTCCTGTGTGGGATTGACAGCTGCAGGCAGATTGCTGGGGCTGCCAAGCCTGTACACTGCAATGATAGGCTGATGGTGGCCAAAGCTATTCATGACTGTTCGCACAGCCAGCGATTCTGCATACAGAAGCATAGACATGCGTACAAAACTACCCCCCCCCCCCTTTGCATTTGGTGGGAGATTTCACAGCCGAAGGCAACCTGTTACAGCGAATTTGGCCAAACTGCTAGGCTCACAATTGCAGCGTGGTAATCCCATTGAAAAAGCTAATTCGGCTGTCAAAACAATAAAAATAAAATACATGCTTCCAGGTGGAAGCAGTATTACCCTCTAAACGCTTGTCAGCCGTCCCTTTGCCGCTCAGTGAAAAATGATCCATGGAGGATCAGTTTCCACAAATAACCCAAGTGTAAACAAACCCAAATGGATCTCATTAGTCGCTCACTGATTGGTGAGACCCTGATTGAGTTGCCCTTTAAATACACTTCATTTCTGCAGTTATCTATTGTTTTTGAGTTAATATTTTACAAAGAAAAAAAAAAGAATGCTGTGATGCCACATATTAAATATTACTAAGGAAAGAAAAACATCCATATTTTGCTATGTTTTATGATACAGCAGCTCTGCTTCCTTTGCACCAAGCCACATAATAAATAATATAAGAGCATGACGGATAACTAGAAAAGATCAGAACAGGAAAATGGGCTGATTGATGACTGCATAATGAATGAATTCCACAGACGTGATGGCTGCAGGAAGAATTGACTTTGCATAAGTTACTAATATACTGTAAAGATCTTATTTTCCCTTGGCACAGCCTTATCAGAAATTAGCTTAGTGTAAATTGCCAACACTGTTCATTATATGTACATAGTGGAAAATTACTGTTATTTAAAGCATCATAAAATGTGTTCTAGGTTATGTATACATCACAGTGGGTTTTGTCATTAATTGTGATACTGTATTTAAAGAAAGGATGAGGTAGTTCACACTGTACTATGATTATTATTATTTTGCTTGGTATTAACAATGATAGAAGAAAGAAATCGCAAAAAAATTGTCAATTGGGGATTTGGTGAATTTTAAAGCAGAGCTTCACCAAAAAGGGGACGTTTCTTTCTTCCTCCTCCACGACCCCTCTTCTTTAACTTTTGGGACTTAAAAATTTTGAGGGGTAGCAGGTACCTGGTTTTGACAGGCACCCACTCCCACTTCCACTTCCAGCTCAGAATAGCCTTGGAGATCCGAGCAGAAGTACTCCCCCCCCTCCCTAACTGGCTACAGCCTTCTGGGACACTTCACAGGTCCCAGAAAGCTGCGGGACCACTCACACATTGTAGCGTGGCTCACGCATGCGCAGTGGGCCACAGTGTACATGCCGGTACTGGGGCCTGACGTCTGGTAACGAAACCTATTTGGGTGAGGACAGTGCTGGATCCCTGGACAAGTAAGTGTCTGTTTAATAAAAAGACAGCATCTACAATTTTTGCAGCTGTTGACTCTCAATTTTTTGACCGAAATGACTGAAAAACAAATTTAAAAAGAAAAGGAGTGCTACTCTATACAGTTAGGCCTTTGTAAAACTGAATTTCTGGCAAACAGCTACATACACAGATAATTAATAAGTAGAAGCTCTTTTACCTGCCAAAAGATTCATAGTTCTGTCCATCCAGTTCTGAGATTTACACAGCTCTGTCTTACGGCTAAATACAATATACGATGCAATAATGAGTGCGTTTTGCTTCTAGTTCAGTGTAATTAAACCACAGAAACACTTGGGTTTGTCAGTACAGGTTTCAATAATGATTAAAAGTCATTACTGAATTCCAATTAACATAGCTGGCGTATTTGCTAAGTGGAACTCCTATCCAAATTATGTTGTAGCTTCTGGGAGCCTTTTGATATAACATACACCTGTAATTTTTAAACAGTTAGCACAGTAAAAGGGTAGCTAAAGGATTTACACTAAAACTCCAGGTAAACTGCCAAATACAACATTTTAACTGCATATATGTGTACTGCTTACTTACAAACATATTTTTATTTCTGTGCTGTACTTATTTCTGTGTGCACCTTCCCCTGTCATCAGGTACGTAATTTACAACACTGGCTGAACAGAACTACATATCCTTACATTGCTCACGTATAAGTATTTCTGTATTTAGCTGTTGTCAACTTTTTTTAGGAACAGCGCTCTCTACTGCATGTTTTGAAATCCTGCAAGCTACATGGATTCAGGCAAACAGGTGGCTGTGGGAGGTTGAGCCATGGTTTTGCCACCTCCCTGACTGCCTAATTAAAGCTTACTATACAACCAGAGGGGGCAGTTCACATGCTGTGGCTGCAAACCGCATTATGTCAAATTTAAAAAGGCATTTCAATTTGACAGGCAGGACTGCTTGTCAAACTCTCCCATTCAAGTCAATCGGGGATGCGCTGCAACCACAAGATAAATGCTTGGCTCACAGTTGTGGCACAATAATATTGAAAAATAGTAAAAAAAACTGCAGGCATTCAGAAGCTGGCAGGAGGTGTTTGGGTTTTTAGAGCACTGGGCTCACTTTTCATTGGGGTGCAACCTATATGCTAATGATGGTTTGCATCTAAATGGAAGGGATCTGTTGTGCTGTGGGAGAGGTTCATGGGAAGGCTGGAGGAGTATTTAACCACTTGCCGACCGCTCACTCGAGCTCTACTGCGGCAAAGTGGTTAGTTCCCGTCCAGCGACGTAGACCTCCCGCTGGACTCCTCCCCTTGTGGGCGGCGCACACGCTCTGCCGGAGGCTCGCTCCTGCTGTATTCAGTCACAGCGGGAGTCAGGCCAGGGGAGGAGCGGCGGCGATCGAGTTTGGAGATCCGCCCACTTGTGTAAACAAAGAGGGCGAATCTCCTAAGCGACAGACAGTGACAGATTGCAGGGTTCAGCATAGCTGAACATGCGATCTGTCCCTGTGTCACTCAGTCACCTCCCCCCACACACGTCAGTAAGCACCAGGCATACATTAACCCCTCCCTCTCCAATAAAATTAACCCCTTCCCTGCCAGTGTCATTTCTACAGTAACAGTGCATATTTATAGCACTGATTACTGTAGTAATGTCACTGGTACCCCCAAAAGTGTCAAAAATGTCAGTCAAGCGTCCGATCTGTCCGCCGCAATGTCGCCGTCCCGCAAAAAAAAAAAATCGCAGATCGCCGCCATTACTCGTTAAAAAAAAAAACACCAAAAATGACAGAAATCTTTCCCTTAGTTAGTAAACGCAATAACTTTTGCGCAAACCAATCAAACATTTTACCAAACATAGGTAGCAGAAAACAAATTGGCCAAAAATGTAAAAAAATTTTGATTTTTACATTTTTTGGGGGGAATTTCATATAAAAAAATTTGAAAAATATTGTTATTTTTTCAAAATGTACGCTCTTTTTTTGTTTATAGCGCAAAAAGTAAAAATCGCACAGTATCTCGGACCTGCCTGGTGTGTTTCTTGTTCTTCATGATGCTCTCTGCACTTTAAACGGACCTCTGAGACTATCACAGTGCAGGTGCATTTATACGGAGACTTTATTACACACAGGTGGATTCTATTTATCATCATTAGTCATTTAGGTCAACATTGGATCATTCAGAGATCCTCACTGAACTTGTGGAGAGAGTTTGCTGCACTGAAAGTAAAGGGGCTGAATAATTTTGCACACCCAATTTTTCAGTTTTTTATTTGTTAGCAAAGTTTGAAATATCCAATAAATTTTGTTCCACTTCACGATTGTGTCCCACTTGTTGTTGATTCTTCACAAAAAATTACAGTTTTATATCTTTAGGTTTGAAGCCTGAAATGTGGCAAAAGGTCGCAAAGTTCAAGGGGGCCGAATACTTTCGCAAGGCACTGTATGTTTACCCCAAATATGACTATTGGAGCAAAACTATTCTAGTGAATAATATCTATCCAGACTGGATACTGGATAGCAGGGACCATCATACTCATTTATTCCTGCCAATGGTCAAATAATTATTACTATTATTAGTATATTATTTTGCTGAACTTTAAAGAGTTAGTTCACAATTTTTGCACATCAAGGGGCTACTGAAGGTGTAAGCAAACCTAAAATCAAAGATGTAACATATTGCTGCTTATTAGTCTTTAGATCAGTGGTTCTCAACTCCTGTCCTCCGGACCCACTAACAGGCCAGGTTTACAAGATAACTGAAATACATCACAGGTGATACCATTTGCCGCTCAGTGATTGCAGTATTCTAATCTGCATCTCCCCAAGGCAATACTGGCCTGTTAGTGGGTCCTGAGAACCGGAGTTGAGAACCACTGCTTTAGATTAGCTGGTTGCATTAATTTTTCTGGAGTGACAATGTTTACTCACTCTACTGTATCTATGAAGGATATGCAGTGCCACCCTATGACTTGAAGTATGCTAAGACTAAAGAACATCTTCCCTTTTTCTTCATCTCAATACCTTAGGAGGAGGTTTTCAGTTGTCCAGAAAAGTGAACTCATAATAACTGATAGGACTAATAAAAGGCAGAACAGGCAGAGATCACATAAATGTATCAGCTCACAAGATTTCTGGATTGATCAAAATGTATGGAACAGATGTAACAAATTACTATCAATGCTATATTTAACAGACTAAAAGGTAGCAAATAAGAGAATTGTATTGTTAGGGTTTCCCTCAATAGTCTTTTCCAGATTAAAAGTGCTTTTTAAAAATGTATTTTCCTACTATATATTCACTTTAAACATACTGATAGATTGCTGTATTGCATTTTTATTAAAATCTAACAGAGAAAAATATACACTTAATGACATCATTTGCTATTTAATTCATCTTGCATGCCGGCACATAAAGCATAAGACCATGTGTGGGAAACTAAACTTGTATTAATTCATATTCATTAATACTAGTTTAGAATTTAATGCTTTTTATTTGTTCTCACAATCTGTCTCTAGTACAGTTCATGTGCCAGCATGATTAAAACAGTATTTCACTGCAGGAAGTCTTATTTAAACAAAGAAAGTGCAGACAGGATCAGCATCATTTATATTCGCGTTGTTTGCTGCCAATGTACTGGGGTTTGGGAATAGCTTGGATAGCCAAATTAAATCAACCGTTTTTGTTACTTTTCCTGAGTTTTTGGGCTACAGCTTTCAATTACTTTAACTCAGGTCATCCATTAACAAAATAAAGTGCTGCAAAACATCTTAAAGGACTTAAATATTTTTAGCATGAGCTGGTTGTGCAAAGGAAATGTCTGTTTAATATAATACTGTATGAAATATAAATAAAACACGCATACAAAGTATAGAACTATTATAGCACGGAAGCTTCTAGCTGGCTGTTTACCAAAAGTCAAGGACAAATCTTCAACAGTACTAGTAAGAAAAGTGGAAAACATAATAACCATGGTTCACTCAAGCATTTCATCCCTGATAGTCAGGCAAAATCCTTTGGTTTGATAAAGACACCAGACTTGTATTTTGGTCTGATAAACACACTGGGTTTTGTACATTGTACTTGTGCCAAGATTCATCAGCTGAAACGTAAAATATTCTGTTATGCTGTACTATCTTTGCAAAAGGTCAAAAAGAGACAACAAGCCCAAAAGCAAAGGATTCTAAGCCCAGATGGCTGATATTGAGGCCAGATAGTTTGAAAAAGGCTAATGCCCCACCTGGAGACCTAGAAACATAGGCAATCCCTTATTTGTCATGTTAATAATTCATAATAAATACAACAAAACAATAAAATAAAGCCTGAAAAAGCATGAATCCAAATGCCCTTTTGCACTATGGCAGGTTCAAAAAATATTTATAATCCTTTGAAAATGCTGTCAGAAGAATGGGAATAATGCTAACTCAGGAGGGGGCTTCTGAATGGAAATGGTCCTAATTACTTACTACTGGAAAAGATAACTTAGAAAGGATGGAGAACTTTATTATTTTGGGTTCTGTTTTTAGCAAAAGAAATAACAGAGATGTAGAACTGCATTATAATCTATTCTAACATCAACCAGCAGATGTTGTCACTAACATTATGAACCATTTGAAATCTAGACTTTTGGCAAAAAATTGCAAGACTCTACTCTATAAGACCCTGATCAAGCTGTGACTTACATATGGAGCTGAGACCTGGACATTTTCACAATATGAAGTATGGCTTGGTAGATTTAGAAGAAAAGTCATTTGAAAAAATATGTATTTTGCCCTGTGACAGACCCAACCAGGACAGGGGCTTTTAAAGGGGACTGCAGAGTAGCCTATTGCCTACTGACTATGGGCCCTGGCTTTTGAGGGGGCTCTATTTTGGGTAGGCATGTGCCTGGGGGACTCTTGGAATAGTCTTGCTTTGGATTCAGGTCCATGTCTCCTGGAAACACACAGACTCTGAGAATCTGGGACCGGGATAAAGATTTGTGGCCTTTGTGCCAAACCAGCAATGACTACTTTAGACTTTGAGACTCAAAGCAGATGTTAATATAATCAGCTCAAAACAACCTGATGCTGGGGTCAACTGTTATCTGTTAAAGGTGTTAGGTGTTAAGCCTCTTTGACCCATTGTGTGCCTCCTAGGTGTGAATTCCCACTGTTATTTGAGTCACTCATTGTTTCTGGATGTCTGCTCATCTCTTGGAGATGTGATTAATATTTTATCTACCTTGTTATCGAACCATTGTGGGATGTGTATGTGTTTATGCTTTTGATAATGTGTAATGTACTTTGTATACACCCTCTGACTAATCCAGGCTTGTTGTTAATTAGCGTACTGTATATGTTTACTGTATGTTGGCTGTTCCTTAGATAAGCTAATTGTCTTGAATAATGTGATCAAGCTCTTACCTGATCTTGCATGGTATATATTCTGTGTGAATTTACAATAAAGTTAGTTCCAGTTTGCACCTAAGCTAGTATTGTTTAGTTCTCGGCTGCTCAGCTATAATACCTGGTTCCTGGTTCCAGACTGGAGGAATCTGTATACTGACGGAAGCACCCAAGCTCGGTGCTGGACGGTCCATCACATGCCCTATTTGAAGGATAAAAGGTATTGGATACCCAGATATCAGATCTATGTGTTTGACATGAATTTTATTCAGGAGGCAGATCATGTCATTTGACTGGATGATATTGACCCTGCCAAAAAAGTTCTACTTGGTAAACCCACCCTGGGCTGTGGCACCAATGGATGGATGCAAGCAAGAGTCATATCAAATCATAGAAAAAGTTCCTTTGCTCATACTAAATAAAGACCTTTCTATTCCAATTGTAAGTGTGCCTTTGCTAAGAGAAATATGAGGACTAGCATTGTTGAGCTTCTACTAATATTTGCTACGTCGCTTGCTGTTATGTAGAGTTTCTGGCTTTTCTTTAAAGGCTTCAATAAAGCTGTCTGAAGCTTACTGAAAGTTTTACAAATACCACAAAAAAAGTGTGCTGTACACACAGCTCTTATACAAGCTAAAGCCCGTGTGAACAAGGCCTCAGTACATTAACTTTACTAAGTTTTTAAGTGTTATTGATGCTGCCTTGGCCTCCTATAGGAAGATTTTCCTTCATGTCTTGTCCTGTGTCCTATTTTTTGGAACATGTATTGTGGAAAACCTCCCCAATGGGTATGCAGGCACCAGTATAAAACTAAAATTGGAATCCTTCTCTTTTATCTTGAACATACTGTAGTATCTTATTGCTATATGTGTTTTAGGAATATGAAGCAAATTAAATTCCTTAGAATGAAGATAGAAGTAGCAATTTAAATCTGACAGGTTATTATTAAACAGGATTTATATAGTGCCAACAGTTTGCACAGTGCTTTACAACATGAGGGTTAAAACCTTTTACTACTAAAACTAAAAATAAAATTCTGCTGGAGACCTATTTTCAATATGCATTTCAGTTATCTTAAAGTAAAGTCTAGTCAAAAGTGATAACCCATCAATCCTAAAGTGGTTCTAGAGGATCAAGGTTTTTTTACCTTCATGCATTCTATGCATGAAGGTAAAAATGCTTCTTGGTGCAGCAGCCCCCAGCCCCCCTAATACCTACCTGAGCCCCATCTTGATCTAGCGATGTGCATGAGTGCCTTAGCTCTCTGGGGACTTTGCTTTCCCATTGGCTGAGACAGTAGTGAGAGCTATTGGCTCCTGCTGCTGTCAATCACAGCCACTGAGTCAATCATTTGAGAGAGGGGGGATGTGCATGAATGGATATGCAGAGCCACAGCTCGGGAGCCTTCATTGCAAGCCGCTTGCTCTAGGGGCACTCGGCAGGAGGGAGGAGTCAGGAGTCCCGGCAAGGGACCCAAGAAAAGAAGGATCGGGGTTGCTCTTTTCAAAACTGCTGCACAGAGCAGGTAAGTATAACATGTTTGTCATGTTTGATTTTATTATCACTTTAACTCATATAGCATGTTGCTTATCTGATAAACGGCTGTATAAGGGCTCATTGACACGAGTGTCCAGCATGGTAAATAAAGCAATTGAGCCATGGTTTTACTGACCCCTGACCACCCAAATGAAAAAGGGCATGCAGCTGCTCAGGAGTGTATACACGCTGTGGCAAAAAGTTTAACGGCATGCCAGTTTTGGGTATAGGTCCAACACTCGGCATGGATTGGTTTTCAGAGGAGCAGCTATGTAAACGTGTGTACAAGCCTTTAGAAAGCCAAAACAGAGTGCAGGTGCAGCCCTGTTTTTCCTTTCCCTTGTCACTTCCTGACTGCCCACTGAGTATTTACATCGGTACTTTGACGCTTGTGATCTGAAATGTGATAAAAGTGGTCCCAGCGGCAGATCCACAACATGAACACTTTTATGGGCAGCGGTAGAGGTGCCCCCCCCTCCCGACACTTCCTGGTCATTTTCCCCACTTATCGCAGTAGCCGACCCTGTGCATGGATGGGCAAGTTGGCCCCTACACGACTCTATGCCCCTGGAGGACCGGAGCGACGTCAAACGTCACTTCCACCCATCAGCCTTAAAGGACCCATTTTTTTTTTTTTACTAGCAAAGTAAAATTATTATTTTTTTTTCTTTTAAAGTGTAAATGAGAGCTCTGATGTCTTTTTGACCCCAGATCTCTCATTAAAGAGGACCTGTTATACCTATTTCTATTACAAGGGATGTAATAAAATTTTGTGAGGTATCGCTGCGATCATGCAAGCGATTACTCTAGCACAAAACCTCCTCTGTAACTCTAAACAGGTAACCTGTAAAAGTTTTAAAGCTTTGCCTATGGAGATTTTTAAGTACCATAGTTTGTCGCCATTCCATGAGCATGCACAATTTTGAAGCATGACATGTTAGGTAACAATTTACTCTGCGTAACATCATCTTTCACATGATACAAAAAAAATTGGCTAACTTTAATGTTTTTTTATTTTTTTAAATAAAATTATTTTATTTTTTCAGAAAAAAAGTGCGTTTGTAAGACCGCTGTTCAAATATGGTGTGACATAAAGAATTGCAATGATCTCCATTTTATTCTCTAGGGTCTCTGCTATATATATATAAAATGTTTGGGGGTTCTTAATTTTCTGGCAAAAAATACAGATTTTTACTTGTAAACAACAAATGTCAAAAATAGGCTTGGTCCTTGAGTGGGTAAAGCTGAACTCCTAGAACTAGCCAAAATTGGTTGGGTGTAATATTTACTTTACTTCTGGTTCAGGCAGGCTCCCTCGAGCCATGTGACAGGTCCAGCGATGCTGCCTTTCTAAGGTGCTTTAGATTCCAGTTACAAGCTCGCCTCCTCATGTACAATGCAGGATTAAAGAGGAAGTAAACCCTCCTCTGATACTTTTACCTATAGGTAAGCCTATGATAAGGCTTACCTATAGGTACTGTAAATATCTCCTAAACATGTACCATTTAGGAGATATTTACCTTACATGCAGCCAGTGACGTCACTGGCGCATGCGCTCTGAAGGAACAGCCGCTGGTGCCGTTTCTTCAGAGCCCCGTGCCGTGACTGTCGGCTCCCGCGCGCGTGCGCGGGAGTGACGTCACTGCGGCTCCGGCCAATCAGATGGCCGGATGCCGTGATCCCAGAAGACGGGCGACTGGACATGTCGCCCGTCATACAGCTAAGTGGACGGCACGGTGGGGGCTCGTTCTAAGGTAAGTATTTCATAATGAGCTAGTATGCGATGCATTATGTGTTTCTCTTTCAGGTCGAAAAAAAATA
Source organism: Pelophylax lessonae (assembly GCF_965119305.1). Lineage (NCBI taxonomy): Eukaryota > Metazoa > Chordata > Amphibia > Anura > Ranidae > Pelophylax > Pelophylax lessonae. The sequence continues at coordinate 110,827,380 of NC_138776.1, forward strand.
ACATTTTCGTATGGGTTTACAACCTCTTTAATAGCCCTTCATTGTACGTGATGATGCCAAGGGCCTACCCACAGCTTGGAGATTTGGGCAGAAGAAAACAGCACTGGTACAAGGGGTAAGGTAAGTAATATACCTTATCCTTGTAGCCCTAGACTAAGCATGCCTTTAACCCTTACAATGTGGGAGTTTTCCCAATCCAAGGGTAGAGTTTGTCTAATTACCAAAGTTCAGTTTTAATTTGTCAGTGTTAACTAGGCAGTACTGTTGTTGTTCATTGTTCTTTCCATACCCCGCATCATATGACCTCCAACTGGTCCCTGCTTCATACAATATTTGCTTGGACTGACTCATTATGCAGTTTATTATACTATTTTATTATACAATTATACTTATCCTGATCCCTTGGATATCACTTAGTGATACAAACAATGTAATTATATACTCCATTGAGATACATATTCATTTATTTTCAGCCCATACTTTGCCATCAAGCAGAAGCTTCATTCTCCACAATCTTGATTCCTCACCTGTCTCCCCAACGTGTTTGCCATTGGTTCAAGTCCTGTCAGCTCCCAGGTTAGACCATGGCAGCCCCCGCATCGTGAGAGCACGCATCCACCATCTATCTTTGGGTCATGTGTGAGTGTGATCTTTTTCATTTCTGTTCATGTACAGATGTTACAATATCACACTCCTCAATCATATATAGTAACATGTTGTTTACTGTCTCATTCATTTTTAGACAATTTATCTCATATATACTCCTGATGAGTGAGCTTACTGAAGACTCACGAAACGCGTCGAGTTACTACAATATATGAGTGCAACCCATATTTTTATCGATATTGTTATTCATGTGTATTGTTGATGCTATTATGCCGCATGCCCATTGCGTTGTTATTTTATTGTTGTTATCATTCATATGCAACTACATCAATAAAATTTGTCATTTTTTTACCATCTTTGTACTATGGTCACTGAATGTACATACCTCATTTAAAGTCCCACCCCAAGGGCACTCTTTTTCTTTTTTCAGTATGAACCGGGATGGAGGTATTTACATGGAACCATGTGAGACCATTTCTTTTGCTTACTTTTAATAGTACCCGGGTGGAAGACACCCATGCCCGTTTTCGGTCCCACACGGCCCCATTGTGACACACACAGGCCAATGGCTGCATACAATTTACAATTTTTACCCTATTTTATTTATATAACCCACGGGTTGGTTGTGCGCCCTCTGGTGGTGGCTGTGTATCTCTCCCGGGAGCTGTGATATACGAACAGGAAGTGTAGTCTCCCTGGCTGCCCCCTCCCCTTCGGGGGCGGGGCCACCTGTATATCAGCGCCATGTCCTTCCCCCCCAACGTACGAGCACCGTTGCAGGTGCACGTATGGTTTGGTGGGTGAAATCTATCTGAGGCTGCGGTTGCCAGCACAAGCTGACTTCTACCGCTGGACAGCATGGATGCACTGGTTGCACCCCTGCCTCCACCATCCTCCACATGGCGTTCTAGGACTAGAGCCAGGTGCCTATGCGGTGTGTTTTCAGGTGAGGTTTCCTTCCACTATCTCTTTTGCTGCCATTTCGTTTTCTTTCCTTCTTTGGGTCCTTTCATGATGTTTCACCTCCCCTGCATCCCTTTAGTTTTTTCACCCTTTCTAAGGCTCATCCTTCCTGGTCTTTCTCACCCACTCCCAAGTGGATTCACTAATCACCACATGTTTTAATCATCACTCATCACTATTTATTTTGGGTTCCACTCTGTTTCTCATACATTATTTTTATTTTTTCCACCCTGGTCCCCCTTCTTTCACCACACCCCATTCACTTTTTATGTATCACCAAGTGGATATAGTATCTAATTTTGAACTGCATACAATACAATCTATATTTCTAGAGGCAACTGGTCCCTGCTTCATACAATATTTGCTTGGACTGACTCATTATGCAGTTTATTATACTATTTTATTATACAATTATACTTATCCTGATCTCTTGGATATCACTTAGTGATACAAACAATGTAATTATATACTCCATTGAGATACATATTCATTTATTTTCAGCCCATACTTTGCCATCAAGCAGAAGCTTCATTCTCCACAATCTTGATTCCTCACCTGTCTCCCCAACGTGTTCGCCATTGGTTCAAGTCCTGTCAGCTCCCGGGTTAGACCATGGCAGCCCCCGCATCGTGAGAGCACGCATCCACCATCTATCTTTGGGTCATGTGTGAGTGTGATCTTTTTCATTTCTGTTCATGTACAGATGTTACAATATCACACTCCTCAATCATATATAGCAGGGGTGGGGAACCTATGTTCCGGGGGCCGTATGCGGCCCTCAAAGTCATTTGGTCTGGCCCCCCGTGCAGCTGAGTCTGTGTCTCTCAGCTGATCTGTCAGAATGGATGAAGCCAATGCTTCCTGTATAGTTCCGGCTCCGTTGTGGCTGTCTGAGTGAGTCACAGACGGAGTGATATCAAATGCACTCCGCCTGTGACCAATACAGGAAACATTGCCTCTTCCTCCAGCGCGGCACCGCTGCTAGCCAGCATTTCCCGCCAGCAGCACACACAGCAGTACCAGCCAGAGCCAGCAGTACCAGCCAGAGCCAGCAGTACTCACAGCAGTAACAGCCAGAGCCAGCAGTACCAGCCAGAGCCAGCAGTACTCATAGCAGTACCAGCCAGAGCCAGCAGTACTCACAGCAGTATAAGCCAGAGCCAGCAGTACCAGCCAGAATCAGCAGTACCCACAGCAGTACCAGCCAGAGTCAGCAGTACCCAGAGCAGAACCAGCAGTACCCAAAGCAGTACCAGCCAGAGCCAGTAGTACTCACAGCAGTACCAGCCAGAGTTAGCAGACCCACAACAGTACCAGCCAGCAGTACCTACAGCACAGTACCAGCCAGCAGTACCAGCCAGAGGCAGCAGTACCAGCCAGCTATGCCCACCAGCATTACCTGCCAGCAGTTCTTTTCAAAACTTACCACCATAAAGTCGACTGCGCTCCAGACTGACCGACGCAAACCTGGAAAACCAGTTGCGAGTAGCAACATCATCAATACCAGCTAACATCACACACCTCACCAAAGAGAACCAGTTCCAGCCATTACACTAGGGGGTGAGTTAATTAAATGTTTGACCAAATATAACAGGCACATTTTTAAGTTGATAATTTTGTACGGCCCCCGAATGATTTTATAAATATCCAAATGGCCCTTAGCAGAAAAAAGGTTCCCCACCCCTGATATATAGTAACATGTTGTTTACTGTCTCATTCATTTTTAGACAATTTATCTCATATATACTCCTGATGAGTGAGCTTACTGAAGACTCACGAAACGCGTCGAGTTACTACAATATATGAGTGCAACCCATATTTTTATCGATATTGTTATTCATGTGTATTGTTGATGCTATTATGCCGCATGCCCATTGCGTTGTTATTTTATTGTTGTTATCATTCATATGCAACTACATCAATAAAATTTGTCATTTTTTTACCATCTTTGTACTATGGTCACTGAATGTACATACCTCATTTAAAGTCCCACCCCAAGGGCACCCTTTTTCTTTTTTCAGTATGAACCGGGGTGGAGGTATTTACATGGAACCATGTGAGACCATTTCTTTTGCTTACTTTTAATTTGAAAAAAGGTATTTAAACCTCTAAATGACACTTTGATGATTGTAATAATACACATTATTTTTGCTGCTTGTCACTGAGCTTTTTTTTTTTTGTAAATTTATTTTAGATTAGGTTTACAAAAAGTTCCTAAAACTATTGCAATGTTTTAAGGATTTGTTTTACTATCTAAGCTGTGGTTACCTGATTCGAGGGAGGGTTGTGACCTATAACTTGCAGATGAGAAATTAATTTTTTGGACTTGCCATCTCACTCGTGCCTTGTAATCAAGGATACTGCCCAAACATTGTAAGCTGAATTTTTTAAGGGAACTTCTCCAAATATGAGAGGACATTTAGGATTCCATTACAGAACAGAAATGATTTACCCAGTTTATGGGTGACATAGTAACTCTTCAAACATAAACTATTCCCCAAATATAAACAGTTTTCAATACTTTACGGTATGCCATTCTTAAAAACATATAATTAATGATTAAATGATTTACTGTTGTGTTTTATCTTTCACCATTTGGTAGACTCAAACATCTGCTGGACTATTTATCTTCCATATCTTCTAAAACTATTTATCACTTCCATCTAACAAGACCAGGTGTGGTATTCTGCTTTCCTTCACAAATTTTTACAATTTAATTCAACAGGATAAATGTGAATGGTTGATTTACATTACCTTCTTCAAATAAGCCACTCAGGAGAATTTGTTTTTATAGGCATTCATTACGACCTAACAACAAAGACTGATACAGTAAACAACTAAGTGCTGCATAACTTTATGGACTTGCAAGCACATGTTTTTTTGCTTCTTTGCCTGATCAAAGAGGGATCAGTTGTAGTTCTCCGGTTTCATAAGCAACGGCTGTCATAATAATTCATAAGTCTACAACCTCATAAAGATAAAGGGCTCTTTACGAAATTGCCTAATGAATATGTCCCATTTTTCACAAGCAAATCAACTCCGTCATGCATCAAATTCATGAATTCCACCAATAGATCTTAATTTAGAAACTGTGCAATCGCTATTCTGAGAACAAATTTCCTTATACAAAAAGAGTAAGGCTAAATGCAATTAATGTTCTGTTTTAAAGCATTAGTTATGGTTGTGCCTCTTTCATAATAAATGGTCTATTATTATGCATTACATAAAATGAACATGGGTACATCAAAAATCCACATTTGTTTGCCATTAATGGAGAATAAATTCACCCAAACAGAAGGAATGCATAGTGCTTTGCATATATTTTCTTGATTTATTTTGTTCAATACTGAAAAAATAACTATTTTGAAATATTTTTCTTTCCCTAGTCAGATAAATATAAAATAATGCATATGAATATTTCAAGTAGTTTTCAAGGCAACAAAGCTACCAAAGCACAAGGCTTTTATTTCAGCTATGCTATGAATATCCTGAATAGCAGGATATCAGATTACACATTTCCACAGTTGAAAGGGTTAAAGGAAAGATACCCCCCTACCCCCCCCCCTCCCCCACACACACACACACACAACCTATCCTTTCCTGCTAGCCGTGAAACTGACTTGAAATATTCCTTTGCTCCTCATTTTTCTTGGGTTATTATTTTGGGGATTCCTTGCAGTGACTGCATTCATTTTAAGTCAGCAGAAGCAGGTTGCAAGTAGGGAACGAGTGCTAGGCCTACTTATTAGAAAGCCTATAGTGCTCTGCATTGCAGCTGATGGTCCTTGTAGGCATTCCTTCCCAGAAAACTGTGAATGATGGACACGGCCATGTGGGCAGAGTTCCGCACAGTTGTGTTGTTTTCTAACTATGACAGCTGGTATGAGGAGCAGATCCCCCATCCACTGTCACAGGGAGGGGGAGAGCAGGGGGAGAGACTTCAGATGTTGAAATATGTTACATGTTCCACCCTGAAAATTTCTTCTTTAAAGACTGATTGAAATTATTCCTAGGAAATTGGGTATTAAATTATTTTAATGGCACATGCTGCAAATCACAAAAAAAAAAAAAAAAAGATGAACTAAGCCTTTAACATATTATGATACATTGTATTACGTGTCCTCTTTTTATAAAATATATATATGTTTTTGTTCAGATATAAGTGAATTCTTGACCTAAACTGGTTTTAGTCATTCTGATATCATAGCTGGCACCACTCTACCATGGTAGTGCCAAAGAACAGGTTGGGACATATCTCTTATCTTGGCTACTAAAAGAAAAGATAAATAAAATCTCTTCTCCATATAAAAGTGTTCTGCTTTGGTTTTATAGCTGTTCTGTGTCTGAACCAAGAATGTACATATATCCAGTAATCTGTTGAACTGTGACAACCTGTGCTTGAATCTTCCAGCTGCAACCTCATGCCAGGTTGAAGCTATGAAATCAAAAGCTATTTCAGGGCAGACCAAAAGAAATGAAATATTTTCAACTCAAAGACCGAGCTTAAAAATAAACATAACTCATTATAAATCCTGGAACTGCTTCAAAATCTGTCCTGTTTTGTTGTGCTTATAATATTCCACCTAAACAAAAACATATTAATCCTTATAAGTGTGCTCATATGACAGCTTTGTGTTGCCAGAGGTTGGAATTCAGTAGATAGTTACAGGAAAAGCATGGGGAGGGCTCACTACCACTGACCCCTGGTGGACTGTAGAGCATAGTGCAACTAACATACGTTTATAGTGTATTTCCACTTCTGAAGCCAGATTGAAATAACACCAACTTCATATGTGTTACTTGTTAACATCAACATAGCATAATTTTAATAGCTTTAGAAAAGCTTTTTCTTGCTTAAAAATCTTTAATGCGTTTTAATGTTTAGGAGGCATCTGTAGAGTAATGATTAACATAATTAACCCTGTCTGTACTGTATTCACAGTTCTTCATTATCAACTGTAATTAAGACTTAAATATTTTCTGCAGTAATGCATTGTGCTGTATGTTAATAAGGAATAGCTAGAGTCTGTGTGGGTACAAAGGTGTGTGCGTTAACACTAAGCATTCTTTGAATGGTGCTCAGATTCCCTCTGTTTAGACTCCTGATATTTCATTAAAGGCCCCCTAAAAAAAAATGTCAAAAAATTATTACAAAACTAAAATTGTAAAAAATAATAAAAATAAAAACTACAGACACCAATCTCTGCCCTTCTGACACTGTCCACTGCTCTACTGACACCGTCAAGTATATATACCTATTCACATACATGCATATGTGTTTGAGCTTTGGGGTGCACATCCTAATGCAATAGTCTATGGCCAATAAGTTGGTGCATGTGTGCTAACAAGTAGCATGTTGATGGGAGGAGAGAGCGGATATGAACTCATGAGTATGTTGCCTCTCCTTTCACTGTCCAATCAAAGGCAGGGGAAGAGAGAAGACCTGTTGGTGTTGTTCAATTTCAGCAGAGGCATATCATGTCTCCTGGCCTACCAGACAGTGCTGCACTGTGAGACAGAGCTGTGTCATAATCAGAACTGGATGGCTAGAAATACAAATCATTTTGCATGTGAAACGGATCCCTTATAAGTATATCAACTGTTTGCATAGAGTTCAACCTAGGCACATATATACATTTTATGCATTGATGTATACATTTCTACAGATGTTGTGTTTTCCATGGGAGCTGCAATACTTTCCAAAACTATACATTTCACTATATCAGCTACATTGTGCCGTATTGTACCCCAGACATGAAGCTAGGGTCTCTGAAGAGAAAGAAAGAATAGAATAGCTCCCCTGATGTGTAGACTAATACAGCTCACAGTTATCAGCAGACACTATTCAGCTCTTGATGCTACACTAAAAGTAGACCTTCTCCGGAGACTGTGGATAATATAAAGCTAGTCACTGAAAGACAGATTTTCCATCAACTTTTAGAAAAAATATCAGACCCGTACATTCCTTACAACCATCATACGGGCTGCACTTTAAATCCAGGATTGAACTTTTTTTAAACAAATGCACATAGATAAGAGTCAGCTTAACACTTGATCATTGATAACTTTCAATGTGCTGAAAAAAGCTCAGAGCTACAGAACTCACCATTCACAGCTGTTCCTGACTGTTAGTTACACAATTTTTTATGTTCATTAAAAAATACAGTTATGTTTATTAAAACAAACATTTAAAATTACAATATTTCCTGCTGCACAATCTTGTTTATATACTTGATTGTGTTCAAGTGGTTATACTGGGGCCATGGCTGCAGCTGTCAGCCATAATCCCATATGAATATTTTCAGCCGACGATTCCCTATCCCTTTAAAAGCGATCCAGTGGCTTTAGCCAGTGGATCACTTTTACAGGCAGCAGGAAGAATCACCTCCTGCTACCTGCCGATGCTTCTGCGATTATCTCTATGGTCTAGGAGACAAGAAGGAACATGAATTTCGTCAATTTTGAAAAAAAAAGAAAAAAAGAATTTTGTCACTACTGGTTAGGTCAAGTGTAAACACTGCCAATTTTTTTTCAGAAAGAATGACATTAATGTTTTTTTTTATCACGCTTTTAAGGGTAGAGGAGAGACCTGGGTTCTTCTAGACCCCAGATGTCTCCATAAAGAGGACCTGTCATGCTTTATTGCTATCACAAGGGATGTTTACATTTCTTGTGATGGCAATTAAAGTTATATATATATAGGGACAGTGTAAATATCATTTAAAAAAATAAATAAAATAACAATACATATATATTTTTTAAAGTGCCCCTGTCCCCACATGCTCGTACGCAAAGGCGAAAGCATACATAGGTCATGCACACATATGTAAATGGTGTTTACACCACACATATGAGGTATCACTGTGAACATTATAGTGAGAGCAATAATTCTAGCTCTAGATCTCCTTTATAACTCTAACCTGTAAAAATTGTTAAAGCGTCGCCTATGGAGATTTTTAGGTATTGTAGTTTGTCGCCATTCCATGAGCATGTGCAATTTTAAAGCGTGACATGTTAGATATTTATTTACTCAGCATAACATCATCTTTTATATATATTATTATGTTGTGGCTTTTTTTGCATTAACATTCAATAAAGTGTATTTTTCCCCAACAATTTGTGTTCGAAAAACTGCTGGGTGACATAAAATTGCAATAGCCACTATTTTATTCTCTAGGGCCTCTGCTAAAAAAATATATATATTGGTTGGGGGTTCTAAGTAATTTTCAAGCAAATACAGATTTTTACTTGTAAACAAAAAATGTGTCAAAAAGCCCGGTCTTCCAGCGGTTAAAGTGAAGCTAAACTGATTGTTGTTTTTTTGAGAGAACCCCCCCCCCCAAAAAAAAAAAAATAAATAAAATAAAATAATAATAATAATAATAATAATAGTAATAATAATTACCTCTTTATACTTGCTAAAATCAGTTTTTTTTTTATTATTTATATAGATATAATTCAAGTATATTCAGGTAAATAACAGGTTACAGTACCATACAAGATTAAATATTTTAAAGCTGTATTAAACCCAAAAGAAAACATTTATTATATTGCAGCTTACCAATTCCTAGATTTGATATTTGCATTCAGGTTTTTTTTTTTTTTTTTTTTTTGAGCCTTACTTTCTCTGATGATCTGGACAGTAAGGGCCATTTCACTTTGCAAGAAAAATGCAAAAAAAATGTTTCCCATTAAACCCTATGGGACTTTTCACACCACAGTGTTACAGGCGCAGTGCATCTTGAAAAGTCCTGCATGCTGCAACTTTTAAAAACAGCACCAAAAACGCAGCTTCCTTTTGAAATGGAGGAGAAAGTCGAGAGGGACCTTGTTCTTCTATGGTTTCCTTGGTCACAGGGAGGCAGCATCTGACAGGATGTTGGCACCCCATATGATTTTGGTGGCCATCTTGGGTCAGGAAGAGTCTATTTAAAACCCTGGCTCCCAGGTTTGCCACACATTTTGCATGCGGTTAGAGTAGGGACAGGCTACCCCTCTGGCAGGGAAAGTGCTTAGTGTCAGGGAGAGGTTCCGGAGGAGTAGGAAAAGTGCAAGGACACGCCATCCTATCTGGAAGCCTCCCCACTTGGGTATGCACTGGCCAGGCCACATTTCACCCCTCAAGACAGATGCTGTTGGCACACCTGAGGCATACTTCTACTGACACATTGCTGTTACATGCTGTGAGTGCTTCCAGTCAGGTTGCCTTCCTGCCGGGCCTGTTCTGTATTGCCAAACTTGAGTTACAATATACAGTATATCTGTTTCTCTGCACCGGGACTCTGCAAGTTTTCTGCCGAGCATTACGCTGCACCTACCCACATGCATACAGTCTTGACTCTTATGAAAGTTGGCAGATGGGATGGGGTTTAGCACTAGGAGGTGGCAGGTTTGGGTGGAACTGACAATCCTGTGTACAGTCTGCGTCAAACAAACAAACACAGGCAGTTGCAGGCACAAGGTGTCTGCATTTTGGCATTGTCATTTCCTTAAGCAAGTTTTAGGCAAGGTCAGATTACCTTTAAAAATAATAAGGATAAATGCCATATCTATTATTATGTTACCTTCCTGTAATGCTCTAGACAGAAGAACTCACTGTGGAAGGCCATCAGTGTAAAGCCCCGTACACACGTACCGATTGTCGGCCGAACGATCGGCCGTCTTTTGTCCAGGGCTGTCGGTGTCTGTTGAAAAGTGCAAAAGACTGCACAAGAATTTTGTCCGCTGACTACAGCCGACTGCAGAAGTGATGTCATGTAATGGTTAACTTTCCCTGTGTTTTTTCTTTTCTGAGCATGCCCAGTCTTGCAAATCTGCTGTCTGTCGGCCGAATTCTGTACTGACTGGCGAACAATCGGCCGCTCTGGTGTCGGCATACAAAAATTTTCATGCTTGCAAGACAGATTCTTTTCGGCCGAAAGTGCGCTGTCGGCTGTCTGAAGCATCATACTAACAAGCCGAAAATCAGCCGATCGTTCGGCGGCCGAACATTTTCGGCCGACAATCGGTACGTGTGTACGGGGCTTAAGCCAATCAAGCTTAACTGCATTGTTTAGTGCTATTACTCCAACACTGGGAGCTTGCTGGCAGGAGACAGTGGAGAGAGGACTTAGCTCATCGGTATAGTAATGCCCCCTCATTGTCCAATCAGCAAGTATGCAAGAAGTACAGATTAACTGCAGTGGGGAAAAATTAGGTCATCCAAACAAACAATCCGGCAAAGGTGCTTGGATGACTAGGCTGGCAGATTGGAATTGGAAGCTTTCGGAAACACTAGTTTCCTTCTTCAGGCATGCCTGAAGGCAAGTTATATTTTAACACAGTTCTACGGTTTCCTTGTAAGAATTGCAGAAGAAATGAAATGCTAGGTCTATGGCAAAATTCCAAAAAAAACTGTAGATCACTGTAGACAGGGTGACAAATTCATAACTTTTTGTGATTATTGTTTTAAAATATGTACAGGCAAACTCAAGTGGACATCTCACCACTAAACTCCTAGAAAGGTATACGTTTCAAACCGCAGCAGCAATATATTAGTTCCGCGCTGACTGACCATAAACAGTGCTGAAAGTTAAAACCTGTTTATTTTTATAGAAAAACTGCATGAATGAACTGCATGTTCAACTGAACATTACTGCCCACCGTATTAGGTAAAGCTCACATTGGCTTTATATGAAAAAATGAATCAATAATAAAAAATGTTGTTGATCAAAGCAGTTAAGATTTAAAAATTATCTATTTTCTTTTCTAGTTTTGGATAGCATAGGAAACGTTTTAAATCCTGTCAGTGTTTTTTTGTTCTTGTTGTTTGTCAATTTTTGAAAATTGCTCATCACTTTCTGTCTTCGGTGACTTCTCAGAACATCTGGAATTGAGAGAAAATCTCTCCATAGTGAAGGGAAACCTACAGTTATGCTCAAAAGTTTGCATCCTCTGGCAGATATTGTGGACTTTTATTTATTTTCTATTTATCTATTTCAGGTACTTATATAGCGTTGTCAATTTATGCAGCGCTTTACAAATACATTTTACATTCACATCAGTCCCTGCCCTCAGAGATTACAATCTAAGGTCCCTAACTCACATTCATACATACACATAGTAGGGCTAATTTAGACCAGATCCAATTAACCTACCAGCATGTCTTTGCAGTGTGGGACTATTGGCATGAATATTGAAAATATGACTGATCGTGCCAAAAAATCTGTCTCCTATTTAAGGAGAGTGATCATGTGAAGCCAGTTATTATCATATCATATTATATACAGTATATATATATATATATATATATATATATATATATATATATATATATATATAAATATATATTGTAAGGGGGTTAGCTCAGCAGCAGGGGTGTGACCCCAATGGACTAATTCACTACACCAAAAATGAGGCACAGCATATACTTTTAGACCCCGTTCACATAGGGGCGACGCTACTTGCTGGGGCGACCTGTGAAGTCGCGGTGCACAGCGGCGCGACATGCACGGACTTCATATCATTGAAGTCTATGCAGGTCACCTCCAGGTCGCCCCAAAGTGGTACAGGATCCTTTTTCTAAGTCGGAGCGACTTGTGTCGCTACTATTAGAACGGGTCCTGTGCTAATCTATGGCAGACAATTCGCCTGACAAGTCGCGCTAGTGTGAACCGGGTCTCAAAGGTGAAAAACAAAAAGGTGCAGTTTATTTACACTATTTACAAAACCATAAATTGCAACAAAAAAAATAAAACAAGAAAACATGAAAATAAACCCTTGCCAATTTGGCAACTCAGGTTGTTTCCCTAGCTAACAACTAGGTGCAGCCTTGCTCTGCCCCTAGCACCTATCTCCCTGTCTAAGGCCCCTTTCACACGGGCACACCGCCCAATGGAGTCCGTTCTGCTCAGCGGGGGGTCGATCCGCCGATTCCTGCTGAGCAGGCGGATGACAGCTCCGTCTCCACTCTGTGTGCGGAGATGGAGCTGTCAGATCCCGCTCTCCTCTATGGGGAGATCGGATGAGAATGGACCGCCTGTCCATTCTCATCTGATTCCATCCTTCAGACGGATGGAAAATAGGGTTTACATCCGTCCAAGTTTCACGGACAGGATAGGAATCATATAGCAGCGGGTGTCAGCGGAGATGTCTCCGCTGACACCCGCTGCCCCATAGGGATGCATGGAGCATCCGATCAGGTCCGCCTGAAAAACTGACAGGCAGATCGGATCGCCCATGTGAAAGGGGCCTAAGAGGTCTGCCACACAGGCTGTCTCACTGTACAAGTAGGTCTCAAGCTTGCAGTTTACACAGGCAACAAACTGATTCCAGGGTGGAGCCCCTCTCTAGGCATGCTGGGAGTTTTTGTAAAGAACCTGATGTGCCAACTCACCTCAGCTGGTCTCATCAGGTTCTATCACTTGAAATTCAGCTCTTCCCCCTAGTGGAACAACTCTAGGACACATATATTCCATCCTGAATGCAACCAGGCGTTTTTACCTGTCTGCTGTTACAATATATATATATCATATTATTGTTTGGCTCCTTTTTATCCACCTCTGTCCCAAGTCTATTCTGACACTTCGCTCCTACATCTACAGCTAAAAATCGACTTTATATTGCTAGAAAATTACTTAGAACTCCCAAACATTATATACAGTATATATATATATATATATATTTTTTTTTTAGCAGAGACTCTATAGAATAAAATGGTGTGTGTTTAAATTTTTCAAAAATGGCACGTGGTATTAGCGCAGCAATTTTTCTTTGGAAAAAAACGCTTTCATCAATAAAAAATAAAAAAAACAGTTAAGTTAGCCTATTTGTTTTGTCTAATGTGATAGATGATGTCACTGAGTTTATAGATACCTAACATGTCACACTTCAAAATTGCATCTGCCCTTGGAATGGCGGCAAACTATGGTGCTTAAAATTCTTCATAGGCGACGCTTTTAAACAACTTTACAGGTTACCTGTTCAGGGTGGCACAGGAGGTCTGGTGCAAGAATTATTGCTCTCGCTCTGATGTTCACCTTGCATGTGTGGTGCGATCACCATTTACATATGTGTGTGGGAGTAACGTATACGTTCGCATTTGCGTGTAAACATGGTGGGACGGGGCGCTTTATTTTTTAAAATTTATTTTATAAAAAAAATGTTTTCACTTTTTTACAATTTTTTTTTGTACAAACTTTATTGTTATCACATGGGATGAACAACATCCCTTGTGATAGCATGGGCCATGACAGGTCCTCTTTATGGAGAGATTTGGGGTCTATTAGATTCCAAATCTCTCCTCTGGCCCCCTATGCAGCCGATAAGACCGAGATCTGTCTGAACGGCTTCTTCTCTGGCCGCTGGTGGCCATGTAAAGAAAAGGGTGGATTTGGAAGGAACGAATACTCGTCCCTCCCAGTTTCTAGGGTTACAGAGAGAGGGGAACACCGTCAGTTCCTCTCTCCCTGTACAGGGCAGCCATCGCCACTGGCGGCATTGCTCCAAACCTCTGCAATGGGACCAGGGAGCCTGGGAGAGGCGGTGGAAGGGGGGTGGGACCCCTTCCGTCCCCCGCAGAAGTGATTGAGTGGCTAATTAGCCACTCAGATCACTTCTGCATTGTACAGAATAGCCGGCTGCTGGTATAACCACTGAAACCTAAGGATGTACGGGTACGTTCTTGGGTGGGAAGTGGTTAAATCATAATGTTAACAGAAATCACCCAAATGCTCCTGGTCAAAAGTTTACATACCCTGGAAAATTTGGCCTAGGTACAGACACATAAAGGTAAAATGGTAATTAAAGGTTAATTCCTCACATCTGTGGTTTTTTAAATTGCAACTAGTTTCTGTGTATAAATAGACAATGAGTTTGTTAGCTCTCACATGGATGCACTGAGCAGGCTAGATACTGAGCCATGGGGGGCAGAAAAGAACTGTCAAAAGACCTCCGAAACAAGGTAATGGAACTTTATAAAGCTGGAAAAGGATATAAAGATATCCAAAGCTTTGATGGTGCCAGAAAGTACTGTTCAATCACTTATTAAGAAGTGGAACATTAGGAAACTCTTGATACCAAGCCAAGGTCAGGTAGATCAAGAAAGATTGGAGCCAGAAGAATTGTTACAATAAAATCCCACAGATAACCTCAGGAGAAATAAAGGCTTCTCTGAAAAAAAGATGATATAATTGTTTCAAGGAGCACAATACGATGATACTTGAACACAAATGAGCTGCATGGTTGAGTTGCCAGAAAGAAGCCTTTACTGCACCACAACACCTTAAGATGCCTCACAACTTCTGGCACACTGTAATCCAGAGTGACGAGACCACAAAAGAGCTCTATGGTCCCAGTCATAAGCACTATTTTTGGAGTGAGGCCAACAAGGTCTATAGCAACAAGCATACCATCCCCACTGTGAAGAATTGAGGTGGAAAATTGATGGCAAGATTAAAGCAGCATGTTATCAGAAAATACTGGCAGACAATTTGCATTCTTCTGCACAAAAGCTGCGCTTGGGATGACCCTCCAGTGTTTACAGCAGAAAAACGTGAAGGTTATGGAGTGGCCATCACAGTTTCTGGACCTTAAAGTAGATTGTAGAGGCTGAAGGTTTTTTTTACCTTTATACATTCGATGCATGAAGGTAAAAAAATCTTCAGTGTGCAGCTCCCCCTAACACCCTCTAATACTTACCTAGGCCAAATCAACATCCTGTGATGTGCACAAGAGCCGAGGCTCTTCTGGGTCACTTGTTTCTTATTGGCTGCGATACAGCTTTCGTTGCTATCAATCACAGCCAAAGAGGCGGCAGTGGGGGGCAGGGCTGAGCTGCGCACTCTGTGTCTTATGGGCACAGAGAGCCAGCTTAAGAGCCAGCCATTCATAAGTGCCCTAGCAAGCTGCTTGCTGTGGGGTACTCGGCGAGAAGGAGGGGCCCAGAGTGCTGGTGAGGGACCCGAGAAGAGAAGGATTAGGGCTGCTCTGTGCAAAACCATTGCACAGAACAGGTAATGACATGTTTGTTTGTTTTTTTTTTTTTACTTTTCCTTTACAAACGCTTTTAATATCATCGAGCCACTCTGGGGAGATCTAAAACATGTGGTTCATGCAAGAAGACCAAAGACTTTGCATGACCTGGAGGCATTTTGCCAAGATGAATGGGCAGCTATATCACTTGCAAGAATTCAGGGCCCCTATCAACAATTAATACTAAAGACTGCACACTGTCATTGATGCTAAAGGGGGCAATACATAGTATAAGGAACAAAGGCTATGCAGACTTTTGATCATTTCATTTGTTTACTTGTTGCCATGTTTTGTTTTTTAATTGTGCCATTCTGTAATGAACTACAGTTGAATATGAATCCCATAAGAAATAAAAGAAATGTGTTTTGCCTGCTTACTCACATTTTCTTTAAAAATGGTACATACTGTGTATATTCTCCAAGTGTATGCAAACTTTTGAGAAAAACTATATCAAAACTTTTTTGTTTTCTCTTTCTTTCTGTCTCAATGGTCACCACAAGAAAAAAAAAAAAGAAAAATAGATGGCTGATAGCCCTTCCCTTAAAGAAAAAGTTTTGATTGAGATGCGCTTAATTCACAAAGCTGACACACTAAGATACAATTGCTACACAAGCCATATTGTAAAGGAATGCAGATCCTGCAACTTTCTTTGTTGAACCACTGCAAGTGCATCAGCTGAATTATAATGAAAACCTCTCTCCCATTCAGATTCACATTCACGTTGCACATTGACATAACAAAGCAAACAGCTTTTTCTTCAGAGCAGAAACAGGTTGGAATCTGCAACAAAGTTTGGTAAAATTCTTACAATGAACATTGATCATTTGGAGGGAATTGTTTGTTTCTCAACAAAAGCGGACTTACTTTTCAAGTCTCCATTTTCTAATCTCTACTGCTATGGTGACCACTGGATATTTGTTAAATTGTAAGGGGAACACGTTTTTTTTTATCATTCCTAGCTTTTATCTGAAATTTTGAAAGGATGGGAGCGCCTTTCCAATCCAAGTGCCTGCATCATCCTGTTTTCAGCCCTGATAAAGAGGGAGTGCTGAGCCTCTGAAATGCGTTGGCTGTTCCAAAATAAAAATCTTTTAAAAGTTTGTACCAGCTGGTGTGGCGCCCCCATCCTTTCAAAACTTCAACAAACAAATTTGAGGGTCCAGCAAGACCCCACAGTTGCTGGTGAGCAGCCTCTAGGACCACAAACCAACTCTTTCCTTGAAATACATGCGCATAAGCCTGACTTAAAGCATCTGACTCAAATTACATTTTTTTCATGGGAATGTTATTTTCTATTTTTTTTTTTTTTTTTTTATTCAAAGAACATATTGACATATTCCAGCTATAACATGGTGTATCATCTTTTGGTACATTTAGATTAGGTATTTACAACTATTTTATTGCAGTTTATTCATCAGATTTCCAATATGGCATTCCCATTGCCATCAAGATTTTAATCTATTTTTATAGTAGTCCGGAGTTAGTAAATGAAATAATCAGATTATTTTCAGTGTAAAATCCCAGCGTGCAGCTACAGTATATTTTTTTCCTCACTGAAGCAGAACATCAATAAATCCTCATTTCTAAGTGGAGAGGTGCCCAATGCATTTCACAGCTTGCCTAAATGTTTCCAAAGCAGCAAGCCAAGGTAATAAAGTGCTAGCAGCCAACTACAGGGCAGCGGAATTGTTGCCATGTTTACAAATAGAATCCAGTCACAGGTAACAATGTTCATTTGCCGGTATGACACACATAATAAACCCAGCATAGAAATTATCAGTATAGCGACTATTAGCACATTGTAGTGTCGGTTGTTTTAAAGAACAAATGTAGTTTTTTAGTAAAAAAAAATGCTTCTGCAGAATTAAATGTTTCAAAAAAAGGCAAGCCTGATATACACTTTATTACCAAAGGTATTGGGACACCTGCCTTTACACGCACACTGGGATGCCATTAAAGTGTGTGTGTGTGTGTGTAGACAGACATCCCGATACTTTTGATAATATAGTGTACAGTATATATTAGGCTTATTTTTATGAAGTCACCTTTCCTTATGGGGGGGGAGATCTAATGGCAGAAATTAAAGTATGTGTATAACCATTAATTACAATCTATTTTAAATTGTAATGTGTTAATGTTAATCTGTTCAATTATGAAGCTTTTATTAAAATAATACAAGTGTTGTATCAGGTAGTTCTGCCATTAAGGTTTATGTTTCGCCACTTCCTGTTATAGACTGACAACAATTTGTTCTTGTCTCCCAACTGTACTTTTGCCCTCTCACCCTGTCATGTGAGCTTCTAATGGAGACTACTACTACAGTTGTGCTCATAAGTTTACATACCCTGGCAGAATTTATGATTTCTTGGCCATTTTTCCGAGAATTTGAATGATAACAAAAAACAATTCTTTTACTCATGGTTAGTGTTTGGCTGAAGCCATTTATTATCAATCAACTGTGTTTACTCTTTTTAAATCATAATGACAACAGAAACTACCCAAATGACCCTGATCAAAAGTTTACATACCCTGGTGATTTTGGCCTGATAACATGCACACAAGTTGACACAAAGGGGTTTGAATGGCTTCTAATGGAGACTTCTACTACAGTTGTGCTCATAAGTTTACATACCCTGGCAGAATTTATGATTTCTTGCCCATTTTTCAGAGAATTTGAATGATAACAAAAAACTTTTCTTTCACTCATGGTTAGCGTTTGGCTGAAGCCATTTATTATCAATCAACTGTGTTTACTCTTTTTAAATCATAATGACAACAGAAACTACCCAAATGACCCTGATCAAAAGTTTACATACCCCAGTTCTTAATACCATGTATCACTGGAAGAAAGCCATTACTATGCAAATGCCACAAAGTATCCCACTTACAATACGATAAACAGCACAGAGACAAGCCTCAAACCTTCTGTCACAAAGTCATTTGGAGTGATGAGACCAAAGTTGAGCTTTTTGGCCACAACCATAAAAGCTACATTTGGGGCGGGAATGGACGTGTGAGCTACGCTCTCCTTGAGCTCCGTTCTCTAGCACGCCCGGACCAGCACGCTCACAGCGCCGTGCAGGGGGGGGATGCAAGCGGCCAAAAAGCGGGGGAGTAAGAGTGCCCGCAGCGCGGCTAATAGACCAGTAACTCGGGCAGAGCTTAAACGGTTCTTCGCGAAGACACTGACGCCTCCGGCTCCACTGACTCAGCTATCCCCACAGAGACCGCAGAGACCGGACATACCAGACATTCCAGAGATACCGGGGATTCCAGGGATTCCAGAGACTCCACCAACTCAGCCAGCTTCTATACAGGTCGCGGCGGCGGTGAAGGTAATGTCTGTGCCTGAGAGTCTGTGGAGAACCCAGCAAGGAATCCAGCTATGTCCTGTGCTGGTGGAGGTACTCATTACTTGTCTGATAAGGAGCCTTTGTCCTCTATGTCTTCCTTGATTGACCCTCCTCAGCCCTCTATTCAGCCCTCTATCCCATTATGTTCCACCGTGACTCTAGTAACAGAAGACATAAGTCAATGCACTCACAGTCCAGTTACATTGAAAATGGATGAGGAGCTGCGCTTGCTCCTTAGCTCTCTGCCCCGCAAGGCGGATCTTGAGCAGATGGTAAGCCGCATTGAAGAGGCTCATAAAAAGGACATCTTAATTATTAAAAATGAACTTGGAGCGTTAGATGAGAGGGTTCAAGCAGAAGAATCTGCCACAAGTGCTATGGAGCAGCGGATAATCGCATTAGAATCGCATCTAGCCTCCCAAGTGGAACATTCCACTGCCCTTCAATTGCAGATGGAGGACATGGAGGATAGAGGGAGACGTAATAATGTACGTCTGCAAGGTCTCCCTGAGTCCACTGCAGCAGAGGACTTAAGGACCATCGTGTCTGATATTCTGGCAAAACTTTTAGGAGATTCTATACCTCCAAACATGGAACTGGATAGAGTCCACCGAGCCCTAGGCCGCAGATCTGAGGATCCAAAAAGACCAAGAGATGTACTTATCAGGTTCCATAGGTTCCAGCACAGAGAACTGGTTATCCGGAAAGCATGGGACATACATATGCTAGAGACTAGTGATATGCAGTTTAAAATTTTGCCAGACATTTCTAAAGCTACTCTTTCCCGCAGAGCGCTCCTGCGCCCCCTATTAGACCTAGCGAAACAAAAGGGGTTTACATATCGATGGGGTTTTCCGTTCTCCGTCTCGTTTCGGAAAGCATCTGCTTCCTTTATTCTTCGATCAAAAGATGATCTGAAGGCCTGTTTTTCATTCTTGGATACTGCCCCCATTGAGATATCAGATTGGCTTCAGCTTCCCCCACGCCCTAGGGCGCACATGCAACAATCATTAACAGATAAAAATTAGTTTTGTACAAACCACATTTCAGGAGTATACAGTAATCAGCGTACATGAGAAAAGAACACTCACCATAAAACACCATGGTTAGTCACTTATTACCTGCGCTCGGGAAACTGTCGGGACACTGTGCCTAACCCATAATATAGGGAAGACCAAGATCAACAACTGACCCCAGTTTCTTTAGGGCGCAAGCTATGGGAACGTCCCCACTATAACCTTTCTTTAGGAACAGATTTTGGAATAAACTTTGGATGTTCACCTGTAGGACAGCAGAGAATGAACTAAGTTTCTTGGACCTTCTTGATATGCCCATGAATCTCATTCTATCACCAAGTTCCTTTCTTTGCGTCCAATTGTTTTTTTTTTTTTTTTTTTTGGTGGGGAAATTTTTTTTTTTTTTTTTTTTACTCACTACAGAACAGATTATCTTCTCCTTAAAGGACCATACATATGTTTGTTTGCCCCTTTTTCTTTTTTGGTCTTTATTGCTTGAATCAGAAGCCATGTTATGTTTCATATAAATATGCACTGCATTTTTGGAAAATTTAGTGGGTACAGCAGGACACGGGGCTCCTAAATTTACTTGTGATAGAAACAAGCAGTGTTAGGTCCTATTAATGGAGCGATCTGGGGTCAATAAGAACTCAGATCTCTCCTCTACAATGTAAAGCATTAGATTAAAAAACAACATTGATCTAGTGCTTTAAAAAAAAAAAAAGGTCTACCCCTGTACATATTTTGTAGGATCCTTATATATTAAGTTAAAAGGGAAGAGGAAGGAAGAGAGGGAGTGAGGAGGGGAAAGGGAAAGGGAAAGGATGGGGGAAAGGGAGAGGACAAATGAATTATTTATTTTTTTGTTTATTTTTTTTTTCCTCTTTCCTCTCTCTTCTATCCATTGCCATTTAAGGTAATTTATTTAAAGAGGGGAAGGACGGGCAGAAAGGGGGGGGGGGAGAGGAGGGAGAAAGGGGAAAGGAAGGGTTACAGAAACATTGAGTGGCGGGGTTACAATGTTTGCAAGGGAATACATTAAACTAGGCACTGGGCAGGGCGGATCTATCTCTACCCCTAAAATGTAGTTGAATACCTCCAGTGGCTATGTGGGGGCTACATTAAGGGTGCAACAGAGTTTATAGATACCCGCCCCTGTTTCTGTTCCCCTGCCCCCTCTTGTGGGCTTTTTTTTTTCTCTCCTCCCTCTTCTTGCCCTCTTCCTCTACGGGATTGGTACATCCGAACTGCCCATGCAAGAATGATGATTTTGAAATTGTGTGATTTTTTTTTTTTTTTCTCACGGTGATGTGTTTCTTTGTCGCTATTTGCCCTTTTTTTTGCTCTCTCACATTTTTGTAAAGTGCTGTGAAACATGTTTTTTTTTTTTTTTGTGTCATACTGTATACGTAGATATATTGTATATGAACATATTTGGAAAATTAGCTGGTCCGGTCGATTGAGAACGGGATTCTAAATTTACTTGTTCTCTTTCCTCCTTACCGCCCCTTTTAGGCCCGCGCATTTTTTTTTAGGTGAGATTCACCTTAATGCGCATTGCGCAGGTTTTCTGCGTACTTAGGTTGTTTTTCCCCTTTTTTTTTTTTTTTTCTTTCGGTCAGATGGATTCACTCAGGATTTTCTCATTAAATGCAAAGGGACTTAATATCCCAGAAAAGCGAAAGATGTTACTCAATGACCTTAGACATCGTAAAGTGGATATAGCTTTTATCCAGGAGACCCATTTTAGGGAGGATAGACTACCGGCCTTGAGAAATCGGCACTACCCACTGACTTACAATTCGACCAGCGCGACGGCAAAATCTAGGGGCGTATCAATACTAATTTCGGACAGGGTACCATGGTCACTAACTCAGACTTACAAGGATGACCAGGGTCGTTTCTTGTTCCTCAAGGGCAGGGTGGGAGATGTTGTGGTCACCCTGGCGACGCTTTATGCACCTAATGATAATCAAGATCATTTTATCATACGTACTCTTTCTAAACTAGCAAAATTCTCAGAAGGGCGACTGATCGCCGGGGGTGATTTCAATATATCACTGATTCCCGCAGTTGATACCTCAACAGGGCGCTCCTCGGTCTCTCCTGGTATACATAAGCGGATCTTGCAGACGATACACAATAACCAACTTGTAGATATATGGCGTATGCAACATTCTGGAGAAAGGGATTATACTTTTTTTTCACACCCGCATAGATCCTATTCTAGGATAGATTTTTTTTAAATTCCACACCGAGATCTACATGCAGTTAAAAAGACCAGTATAGAGTCTATCACGTACTCAGACCATGCAGCGATATCGTTAAATTACGCCCTGTCAGAGGTGGCTTCGACAGGTATGCGATTCTGGAAACTTAATGAGAGCCTTTTACAAAATCAGTCAGTAGTTGAGGAGGTATTTAAAGAACTTGATTTCTATTTTTCTACTAATAAATCGTCGGACTGCGATAAAGGCGTGTTGTGGGAAGCACACAAAGCAGTAATCAGGGGGATCTTAATTAAGAACGGCGCCCATATTAAGAAAACGAGAAATGAAATCCTGAACTCTCTCTTTATTAGGATACATGATTTAGAATCAATACATAGAAAACATCAAAGTTTAGAGGTAGAACAGGAATTATTTTCACTACGCAAACAAGCTACCGATCTTCTATATTTTAAAGTGAAGGCAAACCTGCAGAAGTGCCGTCAGCATACCTACATCTCAGGAGATAAATGTGGAAAACTATTGGCACACTCAGTACGGGAACAGAGGCGGGTAGCGTATATCCCGCATATTCTTACCCCATCAGGACAGAAAATGTCCCTGCCACAACAGATAACTCAGACCTTTCGCGAATTTTTTGCATCTTTATATGATTTACCAGATAGTAAGGTACCGTTATCCCAAATGGACGAATATATTACGTCAGCTGAGCTCCCAGTTCTCTCGCCAGAAGTTCAACAAGAACTTGAGAGGAAAATATCTCTAGAGGAACTAAGATGTGCATTAAACTCCATGAAGCTGGACTCGGCTCCTGGGCCTGACGGTTTTTCAGTATCTTATTATTGTAAATTTTTTCCGATACTTGGCCCTCATATGGTTTCCCTATTCAATGACTTAGGACTGAGTGCTTCTCTTCACTCTGACACCCTGAGGGCTCATATATCCCTTATCCCAAAAGAAGGGAAGGAGTTATCAGTATGCGGCAGCTATCGCCCAATATCCCTTTTAAATTCTGATTTGAAAATTTTCACGAAACTCCTGGCACTACGACTCTCGCCCCATCTGGAATCATTGATCCATTTGGACCAAGTGGGATTTATCCCAAAGAGGGAGGCAAGAGATAATACTAT
The DNA here is from genome assembly GCF_965119305.1 of Pelophylax lessonae. Classification (NCBI taxonomy): domain Eukaryota; kingdom Metazoa; phylum Chordata; class Amphibia; order Anura; family Ranidae; genus Pelophylax; species Pelophylax lessonae. Next base: position 110,850,686 of record NC_138776.1, read on the forward strand.
TAAAGTACTAAATCTTGTTCATATAGCTGCGAAATCTAATACACCTAGCATTTTTTTGAGCACCGATGCTGAAAAAGCTTTCGACCGGGTCAACTGGCGGTTCATGTTTGCAGTCTTACGACAGATTGGCTTGGGGGCAAATATGATATTTTGGATCTCCCAAGTCTACTCTGACCCTTCAGCGCAAGTAAAGGCTAACGGGCTTCTCTCTGACTCGTTCCATATAGTTAATGGCACGCGTCAGGGTTGCCCGTTATCCCCCTTACTTTTTGTTTTGACCTTAGAACCTTTTATACGTAGGGTACGTTTAAATTCCGATATCTCAGGGATTTCGGTAGAGAAGACGGAGCACAAGGTCTCGGCATATGCCGATGACCTATTATTCTCACTAACAAAACCAATGACTTCCATACCAAATCTCTTACGTGAATTTGATATTTACGGAAGATTATCCAATCTGAAAATAAACTATAATAAATCGGAAGCCATGGGTATTGGTATAACGTCTAGTGCACTCTTCCATCTTAAATCCACTACATCGTTTAGATGGACTGATATAGCTCTTCAGTACCTGGGCGTAAACATCCCTTCGGACTTAGTCGCAACTTATAAGGTCAATTTCCCCGCTCAACTAACCAGTATAAGCGGACTCTTGGAAGGTTGGCAAACAGGGTTACATTCATGGTTCGGGAGATGCAATCTTTTAAAGATGTGCATACTCCCTAAGTTGCTCTATTTATTCCAGACACTACCGATTGCCATCCCCCCCTCTTTTTTTAAAAAAGTTCACTCGCTATTTACTTGCTTCATTTGGGCCAAAAAAAAACCTTGCATCTCCCGTGCCCAGCTTTCTTGGCCTAAGTCAAAAGGTGGTTTAGCTCTCCCAGATGTTTATAAATATTATCAGGCAACACACTTAGGAAGAATTATTGACTGGAGACGACATTCCAGCTTTAAACAATGGGCACAGATTGAACAACTACAATCAGAGGCAGACTTAGGAGGGGCTATATGGTGTTATAAATATCTACCCCAAGATATTGTGCAACACCCTATAATCGGCTCAACTTTAAAGGTCGCGAGATCACTAATAAAACGATCAGTGCTAACTTCAGTTGATTCTCCACTGATTCCAGTACTGGGTAACCCAGCCTTTGCCCCGGGGATTACAGTTCAACCTCTACGAGACTATCGTAGGCCTTACCGACCCATCCGGCCCCTATCGTCTACCATTCTGGAACGCCATCCAGCTGCATCATTTTTTACAAACTCTTCCTGCTCCTAAGTCATTGACTAGGGACCTAACGTCGTTTGAAAAATACTGTGTGGGTAATGACGTACTACCGAATTTATTATCTAAAGTTTACCATTTATTGGCGCTGCCTCCAGAGGGCAAACGATTACCCTGCCTGGATAAATGGGAAAGAGACCTTAACTGTAGGTTCACGGTGAAACAAGAAAGGGATATCATTACATTGGCATTGGAAACCCCCGTTTGTACCAAAGTGAAGGAAATGAATTATAAATTACTTACGAGATGGTACCGGGTGCCTTTTTTATTGCATAAGTTTTCTGCAAGTCTCTCAGATCAGTGCTGGCGTTGCCAGGAGGAACCGGGGACCATCTTACATATTTTTTGGGAATGCCCTCGCCTGGCTCATTTCTGGGGAGAGGTGTATGCGTTAGCCCAAGAATTCTCTGAGAGGGAGATCCCGAATAAGGCGGCTTTTTTTTTACTACATGTTTCCACCCTGCCCTTTGAGAGTTACAGGAAATCCATCCTGTTCCATATTTTGAACGCAGCTAAATCTTGTATACCCTTACGTTGGAAAACACCCGAAAACACCCGAAAAATTGAAGATATTAATAAAATGGAAGACTTGCGTCTCTCTGCACAATTTAAAAAGCAATTTTATAACAAAACATGGGGCGCATGGAACAGGTTTGTCTTAACAGAACGGGGGAAGAATTTACTATGCTCCGAGAGTTTAACAGCCATTACTGAGTTAGAAGGTCAGGGAATTAGTCCCTAGGTTTGAGTAGTACTATTCTGGGTGAATCCAAGGTGGCCTCCCCTCCCCCCCCTTTTTTTTTTTTTTGGGTTTTGTTTTGTTTCGGTTTTGTTGATATATCACATTGAAGTGATGGATATGCAAGGAAAATGATGTATTGATTTGTAAATAACCTGTAAGTGTGATCTCGCATAAATAAAATATTTGAAGAAAAAAAAAAAAAAAGCTACATTTGGAGAGGTGGATCGCTGATGTTTTGGGGATGTGTGAGCTACAAAGGCACATGAAATTTGGTCAGAATTTATGGCAAGATGAATGCAGTATGTTATTAAAAAAATACTGGAAGAAAATCAGCCCGGAAGCTGCACATGGGACGTACTTGGACATTCTAACATGACAATGATCCTAAACACAAGGCCAAGTTGACCTGTCATTGGCTACAGTAGAATAAAGTGAAGGTTCTGGAGTGGCCATCTCAGTCTCCTGACCTCAATATCATTGAGCCACTCTAGGAAGATCTCAAATGTGCAGTTCATGCAAGACAGCCTAAGAATTTACAGGAACTGGAGGCTTTTTGCCAGGAAGAATGGGCAGCTTTACCATCTGAGAAGATAAAGGGCCTCATTCACAAATACCACAAAAGACTTCAAGCTGTCATTGATGTTAAAGGGGACAATACATGGTATTAAGAACTGGGGTATGTAAACTTTTGATCAGGGTAATTTGGGTAGTTTCTGTTGTCATTATGATTTTAAAAGAGTAAACACAGTTGACTGATGATAAATGGCTTCAGCCAAACACTAACCATGAGTGAAAGAAAAGTTTTTGTGTTATCATTCATATTCTCTGAAAAATGGCCAATAAATCATAAATTCTGTCAGGGTATGTAAACTTATAAGCACATGTAAGTTGAAGTGCTAAAACACATTAGGTAGGCATGTTCCACTGTTGTCACCCTCTAGAAACCTGCCTGAGAAATATCATGTAGCCATCACTGGGGTACATGTAGGTAAAAAGTGGAAGAAAATAGCCAGCAGATGATTGACAGAATGGGGTTGCAACAAAATATGAAAAAGAATAAAGCTAATTGTGTATGATACACTGTGCTTTATCAAATAAGGAGGGTTATTTATCAATGTTTTCACCAAAGAATCGCTCAATTTTCATCCAAGATTAGACCTATTTTCACATAAATAGATAAACAGACCCCTGCATTTCATCCAGCTAGAGTTTACACTTACTTTAAAGCTGAACTGTGCATGCTTAAAAAAATGATTTTGATATCCACCCATCTGTGCCATTGCCTTTTTTTTTTTTTTAAATGCCTCTATTTTGCATAGTAAATCCTGAGCACATGGTCTCACGCATCGGGCATTGTACTGCTGGTATCACGCGGTGCTTAAAGTGGTTTTAAACTCTTAATAAGAGGTATCCTACAAAGAAACTTCTATACCTTTATGTTATTACTTTGGAAAGGATCGCTTGGATGTAATTGTAACATATTAACATGTTATACTTACCCCCTGCTGTCCTTTTCATAGATACTTCCTGGAGCTGTGCCTTAAACATCTGAATTTTTGCTCTGCTATGGCTTTTCTTTTAATTTTACTTTGTTCACAATGGATACATAAAAGCTTATACAGAAATAACAAAATATGATATGCAATTAACACTTGTATTAAAGATAATTGTTTCAGTCTCATGTCTACAGCATAACATATATTATATATTTCACTTTACACTTTAAGCATGTTCCGTATGACTGAAAGATGGAATGACATGTAGCTGCTCATCGGTGACATTAGTGAAATTATCATCAGCAAAACGTGGAGAGTGAATGGAAAGGTCGAAGCAGAATGTTCACCTTACACAAAAATCATTACACGACAAAAGGAGACAAAATACTAAAGGAGAACATTATTGAATACTTAATAAAGATAGATGTGTTCAAATTATTTCAGCTGTATATAACTCCCCAGAGAGCATTAAAGTAATTGACTGAATTCATTTCTAAACCAATAAAGAAGAAATCTCTTGCACAAGACAGATACAAAAGATTAAAGAAGGCCAAATATTGTACCTCCTGTAAATTAATAAGAAAGGTACTTTTCCCAATTAAAATCTACAGTTATTACAATTCCTGTCATGTTCTAAAGAGATTTAGGTGGCAAAAATTCTGCATATTTTAAATACAGATGGTTTCATTAAAGGGAAATATGTTAACAGCTAATGTGCTCCTTCCTCTCAGTAAAAATCTGGTGGAACGAAAAATGTCTGTGTTGCAAATGAAAGCAAAATGCAAATGAAAGTCAACGCACCCATGGGTGTGCATACTACAATGGTAATTATTGGACTTTGTTATAGACCACCCAGTTTTAATGAGGAGGTGGAGACTCAACTTCTTACACAGATAGAAAGGGCTGCAAGGGCTGGGACAGCAATAATAATGGGGGATTTTAACCCGGAAATTGACTGGAGTAATGACACCACAGGAACAGTTAAAGGTGCAAATATTTGTAAACCTACTACAAGACATGGTACTGTTCATAGAGGCCCCGATTAGGAGTGGTGCTCTGCTGGACCCTGGTTATCCTTTAACCATGTAGAGCCTATTACTAATGTTCATTTAAAAAAAAGTAGCACTGACCATAACATGATTTCATTTAATGTTAGCTGTAAACAACAAGCACATACTGGAAAGATAAAAACACTTAACTTTTAGAGAGCAAATTTTGCAAGGATGGGAGCTGCTCTTCAAGAATTAAGGCTCGTACACACTATAAGAAAATCGGGCGAGAATTTTCATCCAAAGAACTTTCTTTCCATTTTCGTATAATGTGTACACAACTTTCGACAGCCGATTCTGACTTTGTGTACAAAGATTCCCGAAGGGACAAACTCCAAAGATTTTCTCGTTTTGGAACAGAACTAATGATTTTCATTTAATGTGTATTGTTTTCATATGATTCTCATACAAGAAAAATAGAAAAAGAAAGACCGTGCATGATCAGAAACAATAAAAAACGAAAAAAGAGAATTTTTGTATGAATTTTCGTTCATCGGTTTCAATTTGCTGTGAAATAACGAGGAAAATAGGACAATCGTTCGCTGGATTTTCTTATAGTGTGTACCCCACTTGAGTGAGAGGGAATGCTGGGACTGATGAACAGAGAACAAAAATGGGAATTCTTTAAAAAGACTATATGTAAACACACTGCAAAATAAGGATAAGAGCAGAAGCTCCCAGGAGCCACACATCAGAACCAGACCTGTTGTGTGCAGACAAGTGGCAGTCTCAGCCTAAACCCCTGCTGGGCCAAGCCCCAACGCATTTCACTCCGCCGACTGGAGCTTACTCATGGGGATGGATCCATTCCCATAAGTAAACTCCAGTGGGCGCAGTGAAATGCATTGGGGCATGGCCTGGGAGCAGTCCAGGCTGGGACTGCCACTTGTCTACACACAGCAGGTCTTGTTCTGATGTGCAGCTCCTTGAATCTTCTGCTCTTATCAGTCATTGTGAAAGAAAATAGGTGCGCGAACCTAAAAGTAATAGAAGGTGAAGTGAAAGCAGCACTGAATTATGAATTAAACGTGGAAAAATAGTAATATATGAAACATTACCAAAGTGCGCTAAACAAATTAAGAAACAGATGTTCAAAAATTCATGGATGGTGTCTGGGTTGACACCAAAAACATATGCATTCAAATCCAAACAAGTGCAAAAACTATAAAAAGTCTTTCTTTTCAAATTGGAGTGAAGGTAAGGGAGTGTTGGGAGGTGGGTGGGGCCTCGTCCCAAAAATAGTGATCCAAAGTGGTTCTCAGTGACCTGGTATACACATGTGAACACCCAGTGTTAGGAGTGGACTCTTACCACAATGTGGAGAGATGTGAGCATGCACTGTGTTATGTCCAGAAGTCCCAAATGATCAAGCTGACAGGGATGGTTCTCGGAATAGACCGGATCAATCAGCTGCTTCCAAAGTGGGGGGGGGGGGGATCTGTAGGCTTCCAAACAGGGGAAGATGCCAAGAAAGATCGTACCCAGAGAAGAGAAGAGGACTATAGTGCATTACCTTCGGCTTTATTTATAAATTGAATGAAGAGACACTTACACAATCCAGACGAAAAGACAGCAAATACAGGATGGTCGCAGATGTCTGCAGTACAAACCGGGACCTATGACAGCACGGCTGGCTCCCCCCGACGCGTTTCCACTGACAAGTCGGCTTCTGGGATTGGAGCTGCAGCCGCGCTGTCCACATCTCTCATTTAAGTGTTGGCAAGTGGAGACTTCCGGTGCGGCCTCGGCGGGGACTCGGAAGTGCAATGACGCACTTCCGGTTGCGGAATTGGCCAATCGCAATCCATTACTTCAGAGACCCGGAAGTGTTGCGATGTCCTTCCGGAGTCTTGCCGGGCCAATTACAGCGGATGTCAACAAAGCAAATAGTAGGTGATACCGAGGTATCAAAAAAAGGGAAAACACTTTACCTACTAATGCATCAAAAGTAATCTAATGTAAGAAGGTAAGCATTGTGGCCATGTCTACCCTTCTTGACAGCTAAGAGAAAATATTTTTATTAAAAGGCAAAAAATATGTAGTTAAAAAATGCTGATATTCACAGTGAAAATATTCACTGATAATGGGAATAAGCAATTTTAGAAATTTTTGGAGGATAGGTCATAAATGGCCACAGATTGGGCTAAAAACTACAAAGCCAGTATGTGGACATATTATCAGTCATTGTCTGAAGAGTGGAAAGGCTCAATCCTAGCCAGCACTCAGAGGACTACATTTCTAATATGTATGTGGCTCACATACATACTATGGGTTCACACTGCAAAATACACTATATTGTCAAAAGTATTGGGATGCCTGCCTTTGCATGCACAAGAAGTTTAATGGCATCCCAGTCTTAGTCCATAGGGTTTAATATTATGCTAGCCCACCCTCCCTTTGCAGCAATAACTGCTTCAACTCTTCTGGGAATGCTGTCCACAAGGTTTAGGAGTGTGTCTTTGGGAATGCTTGACCATTCTTCCAGAAGCGCATTTGTGAGGCCAGGCACTAATGTGGACGAGAAGGCCTGGCTCACAGTCTCCACTCTAATTCATCCCAAAAGTGTTCTATCAGTTTGAGGTCAGGACTCTGTGCAGGCCAGTCAAGACTAAAAATAAAACCTATGTTGCTCACAGCCAAAGTAAAAAAAGCTATAATTAATAGGAAAATAGCTTTTAAAAAATATAAAAATGAAGGAAGACTATCATCATTTAAATGTTAAAAGAATATAACAGAATATGTAAAAAGTTAATCAAGGCCGCAAAAATTCAAAACAAACGTCATATTGCAAAAGATAGGACAAACCCCTAAATATTCTTCAAATTTATTAATAGTAAAAAGGTAAGGTCTGTGGTCCTTTTACAAAATAAACTAGAGTGGGTGACTGGGAACAAAGAGAAGGCACATTTTTTTAAATATTTTCTTCAGCTATGCGTATACAAAGGAGCATAGGGGGAGCTCATGTCCATAATAGGGATGTTATTGACATAGCCCATATAGGGTTTCCATGCGTCCAGATTTGACGGATCGGATTGGATGTCAGCGGACATGTCTCCGCTGACATCCGATGCCCCATAGGGATGCATGGGGGGACCGTTCAGATCCGCCAAAAAAAATGGACAGGCGGATCTGAACGCTCCGCCTGTGTGAAAGAGCCCTTAGACAGATTTGTGAACAATAGTTGAGAGAAATAGGCCTTTTTTGTACATAGAAAAAGTCATAGATCTTTGAGTTTAGCTCATGAAAAATGGGGGAAAAAACAAAAGTGTTGCATTTTATAATTTTGTTCAGTATATATATATATATATATATATATATATATATATATATATATATATATACACACACACAGTATATTAATTATTATTACGTCATCATAGTTTGTTTTTATTTTATTTTATAAGGCCTCAGGTACACTTGGTGGTTAGTACTGGTGCATAAGATCTCAGTGTTTTGGTGTAAGTTGAAGGCCACGCCCACTGTCCAGCCCCACTGATAGCAGCCTGTAAAAGGAGAGGCTGACAGCTTCTTCGCATGGATGGGACTGGATGGTGCACCAAGAGCTAATACAATTTAGTGCAGTATGAGCCCAGGGATGAATGCCTGAAATGCAAGCAGTACCCTGTCCATCTCTAGCCAGTCAGGAAAAATGTTAGGGCTCCTCCACACACCGACTCCTGTAAAAAACTTGTGATAAAGCCCCACCAGGTTGGTGACTGTTTCAGATAGGCCCCAGTTTCTTGTCCTGCCCCTCTTGGCTCTATTTTGTTGTCCTCCAGTTTGTCATGTAGCCCCTTTATACCGGCCTGCATAGGCTCTAGATCCTGTTTCTGACCCCTGAAGACTGTGGTACAGTGATATATATATATATATATATATATATACACCTCCAAAAGAGATTATGCTGAGTCCTATTTATTTTAGTTCTTTGTGGAGATCATCTGAGATTTGGGGAATGTCACTTTAATCTCCTGAGAGTCATCTGTCAGTGGCTAAAAGGCCAATGGTAATCACTGCTGGCTGTCCGTAGAATGGTTTAAATCCTTTGAGGGATGTGGTGAGGTAGCTGCCTTACTGGCAATAGTGAGCGCCATCTTGGAAGACCTATTGGTGGAAGTTATGGGTCTTTGATTTGCTTGCACTCTGCTACAACTGTATTCAGTGATGTAGGATAATGGGGATATCTCTTGATGTATAAACAAGCCCTAAGGTGCATTATAGGGGAATAATTATCTGGGTAGAGTCCTAAAACATGTCTGGCCATGCTGAGTACATGCATGCTCACAAAATGAATCCTCCTAATGATCCCAGATAAAACAATTATTAATATGCCAATCACTCACAAGGAAAGCTTGTATACAGGTGACATCAGTTATTAATCAAGAAATTCTTGGAAATTTTGAACATGCAGCGGGTGACCAAATCCCTAAATGCATTATTTATTTACATATGTTTATGTAATTTCGCTGAATAACAAGTTGATTACAATTCCCAGCAATGATTTCATCAACATATCTGCTAAAGTCAATGTGGTTTTAATGAACCATAAATCTGATGCTAGATACATGCTCAATTAACTGAGTTTTTGCAGCTGTGAAACATCGAGAAATAAACCCAAAGTGATTCAACAAAGGTTACGGGGAAAGCTAAATTTTGTTTTTAAGGAACTGTTCCAGATTCAGTTCTTTGTTAACTTTAACAGAGAATGTGTTTGTTACCCACTACACAAGAGTAATTTATTTTACTTTAGATTTATTCAAGATAAAAGATTGTTGAACATAAGCACAACAATGTATCAGTCAACTGCTTAAAAATTCAGTTTCTTTGAGTTCCATAAAAGGCAGAGTTACATGACTAATTTTTGAACACCTTACTGCATGATTAAAAACTATACTTATTGGATGCACCCCTACTACGGACTGCACTAGCACAATATGGCATACTTGCCTTTAAAACTGAACCCTCCAGCGCTGCACTGTCAGAGCTGCTGGAACTCCCATCTTCACCCGGTCTTCCTTCCAAGTTCACGTTCTCCAGCCATGTGGCCAAGTCAGGGTGTGGTCACTGGGAGTCATCAAAGCATCAGGTCCCTCTGCATTTATGGTACACTTAGGCTGGCCATTCATACATTCTGCAATTTTCTTGTACAACTTTCCATTAGATTTACCAAAACCATAAAATATGTAGCACCCTCCTAGGTAGGTGCTAGAGAGAGAGTGTGGTTTTGAATTCTTTCTGCTTACCAGAGGGATTGCAGGTAAATATATATTGTTCTTTGCCTACCAAAGAGCAGGATCTGCTAGTGAGGTCTGCTCAATGTGCTCAGGTGCAACTGAGTCTGTCTAAAGAGTGTTTTATACTGGTTCAATAGGGAGGCATATTGGACAGTGGGAGGAAAACTGACAAATTAGTGCACAGGCATTTGTTACAGCCCTGGTGAGGAAAATGCATATGTGCATGCTGGGATACTGTATAAATGCCAGGATGCTCTGGGTCTTTCAAATAGATAGCAGAGTCCCAGAGGCTGCCTCCTCTTCTGTAGAGGTGCTATGCGGCCTCAGGTAGTCGACCTAAGGGCCTAAAGAGCTAGAGAGGAACTGAACCTGGAGGTCCTGTGGAGCTGACTGAGAGGGGAGACACTGAAGGATCTGATTCTTCAGTATAGTGAGTACAGATCTGTATCAAGGAGCCTGACCTGAGCAGGACCACCTATGCAGCTAGAAGAGTCAGTGAACAGGTTTCAGTAAAAGGAATGCTAGTGAGTATCCTGAAGAGAATGTAGTTTATCAAGTCTATTGCTGGAGAAAGAGCAAGGAGACATAACCCTGAAAAAAGAGGGGTTTTTTTTGGTGTCTCAAGCCAAAGTGGTGGGACTTTGTGGGCAAGTAAATATCAAATCAAGGTGAATAAAATTATATCTCAATTTATTACCAATATTACATAAGAGTAAATAAAGTAGTATTATATCTCAAATATGTGAGCATTGGTGTTGGGTACAGGCCCAATGTGATAAAGATAAAGAAAAGAAGGATTCTCAGTGAATCCGTGACATGTGTGATAAACTTGTGACAGTTATATGGATCTTGTCTCTGTGTATCCCGTGTATAGCTCAGGAACAGGTGGTTCACAGAGTTTCATCCATAATACTGACGCCTTTCGGCTGTATTAGCCTTTTTCAAAGGTTTCTGTCACCCAGCTGTAATGTATAAATCAATAATATTTAATATTTCCGTTAATGGAAATATACGTATAATTTAAGGTGTATACAAAAAATAATAATACATACATACTTGTATTTAAAATCTTGTTTCTGCAAACCAAAATTCCCTCTGTATCCTCTAAGCCTGCAACAAGGAGCCGTGGGGTACCATAGTCTGGAAGGATATATTTGTTTATTGTAATATCATATATAAAAGTGTGGGTCATATACTATCATTATTGGCTACTCACATCCAGGTTTGGAAGTGTTCATATATGGGTATTAGGTTAATGCTCCAGTAGTGTCCTGGATCGTTCTGAAAAGGATATATATGTATATGTATAATTACATTATATCTCCCAAGGTAGGTAATTTGTATGGGTGTCCAAGCCCAAATAAACACTTACATTTGCGGAGTTGTATGGGGACGGATTTAAGGGAAGGGAAGGTATCTCTTCTGATGCCGCAGTCAAAAGTGAATTGCTGCCCCAGTAAGCCGTTCTGAAAAGGGTCATGGGTTATGTCCATGAGGTGTTTTTTACAGTTGTAAGTTGGTGAATAACAATACCTACAACATGTATTTCACACTTAACTACGACAGGAGAAAGATTGCGCTCTTAGACACTTGGATATTGAAAGAGGATAATGGAACAATTAAAACCACTCTTTACCGCAAGGAAACAGCGGGAAATTCAATCTTGCACGCTACAAGCTTCCACCCAACATCATTAAAAATAGCAATACCATATAGCCAGTTCCTAAGATTGAAGAGGAACTGCACAGATGAAGACGATTTCCAAAAAGAAGCCGATCTCCTTATGGGTAGACTACTGGAAAGAGGGTACACCAGAAGTACTCTCAGGAAAGCATTTAATAAAGTCAAAAAACGACAAAGACACGAACTTCTATTCAAAACCAAAAAGGTGGATGAAATAAAAGAACAAGGAGAAAAAAGTCATATCATCTTACGATTTACAAATGAACATTACAAAATAAAAGAAATCCTCCAGAAACATTGGACCATACTAAGCGAAGACCCTGTGGTGAAACCATTCGTATCAGACAGCCCACTAGTCACCTATAAAAAGGCCGGCTCCCTCAAACAAAACTTAATACATAGCGAATTTAAAGAAAAAAGGAAGGACCCATGTAAGGATAAAGGTACATACCCTTGTGGCACTTGCGCACAGTGCAGTGTCATCAAAAAATGCACAGACACCATCCTCCCAAATGGCGAACATTTTAGACCACGTCACTATGTTAATTGCAGGACGAGAGGAGTTGTGTACCTTATGAGGTGCGAATGTGAGTCATTTTACGTTGGTAAGACAAAACAGGAAATGGGCAAGAGAATTAATAAGCATATCCAAAGCATGGAAATATGCAACTTCCATCTACCACTTGGCAGACATGTTAAAAATATGCACAACAACAAAATGCCGAAAGTAACATTCATTGCCCTAGAGAGAATGCATATACCGCAACGTGGGGGTGATTGGAACAAGAAACTTCTACAAATAGAGATGCGATGGATTAGGCGTCTTAATGCCACCAAATATCCAGGGCTTAACGAAACAGAAAGCTTCAGACCATTTCTGGAAGGTTTTGCCTCTGGCAAAACAGACTAACAACATAAGAAAATATAAACCATTACCAACCTGACCTTAGATACATCATAGGATCTAGCTTTAAGATACTAGAATTTTGAGAACATATTTAATGTCCTTTAAATCTCCTGCCTAGATCTCCCCCTTTTGATGTGCCAGACCTGTGGATATTCCTTTAACATCTCCCTTGGGGATATCCTCCCTCTTGGGCATCTATACTTTTACTGCTGTTAAGACTAGATACAAGAATGTTATATATATATATATATATATATATATATATATATAATTATTATTTATTTATTGTTTGTTTCCTTTACTATGTGAAATAGTTTTGCATATTAATATGAAGATGTACATCTTGCTTCACGAGCGAACCACTCTGTTTTCCTCCAACCTGCACCCGGCACGGTAAGCCCCTGCCATCTTCCTGTGACAGGGGCTATTATTGAGTCGGAAAGGGACTCAAGATCTTCTCCCCCACCCGCCGGCTATGGCTGGGTTGTTTTCCAGGTCTCTCACACTCCGTGTCGGCGGCCGATCTGTCAGGACCGACTCGTACTGCGTGCGCATCACCCAGGCGCATGCGCAGTACAAAGAGCCCGAGTCACTGACGAAAGAAGCCAATTACGTGCAGCGCCCTAGGCGCATGCGCGAACGGCTTTATAAGGCCAGGGAGCTGGCGTCTCTCCTCACTTCCCTCTTGAGGAGGGAACAGGACGGACGCGGACCAGCAGCAGTGAAGGACTTCCCCTTTCTTCTCTCACAAATACCTCCCCCAAAATGTAAGTCTTGACAAACGTTCTTTCTGCAGTCATAATAAAATACTTTTATTCACCAACTTACAACTGTAAAAAACACCTCATGGACATAACCCATGACCCTTTTCAGAACGGCTTACTGGGGCAGCAATTCACTTTTGACTGCGGCATCAGAAGAGATACCTTCCCTTCCCTTAAATCCGTCCCCATACAACTCTGCAAATGTAAGTGTTTATTTGGGCTTGGACACACATACAAATTACCTACCTTGGGAGATATAATGTAATTATACATATACATATATATCCTTTTCAGAACGATCCAGGACACTACTGGAGCATTAACCTAATACCCATATATGAACACTTCCAAACCTGGATGTGAGTAGCCAATAATGGTAGTATATGACCCCAACTTTTATATATGATATTACAATAAACAAATATATCCTTCCAGACTATGGTACCCCACGGCTCCTTGTTGCAGGCTTAGGGGATACAGAGGGAATTTTGGTTTGCAGAAACAAGATTTTAAATACAAGTATGTATTTATTATTATTTTTTGTATACACCTTAAATTATACGTATATTTCCATTAACGGAAATATTAAATATTATTGATTTATACATTACAGCTGGGTGACAGAAACCTTTGAAAAAGGCTAATACAGCCGAAACGCCTCAGTATTATGGATGAAACTCTGTGAACCACCTGTTCCTGAGCTATACACGGAATACACAGAGACAAGATCCATATAACTGTCACAAGTTTATCACACATGTCACGGATTCACTGAGAATCCTTCTTTTCTTTATCTTTATCACATTGGGCCTGTACCCAACACCAATGCTCACATATTTGAGATATAATACTACTTTATTTACTCTTATGTAATATTGGTAATAAATTGAGATATAATTTTATTCACCTTGATTTGATATTTACTTGCCCACAAAGTCCCACCACTTTGGCTTGAGACACCAAAAAAAAACCTCTTTTTTCAAGATATAGGGACGGAGGCAAAACCTACTCACACCACTTCAAAGATCAAAAACCCCCACCCCCTCGTTTAGGAGACATAACCCTTTCCATACATGTGGCAGTATGGTTTAAGCAGTGTGACTGCTTCCACAAGTAACCCGGTAAGGCCAAGTGAGAGTTGTCCTTATCAAATGTACACAGTTCCATTTGGAGTATCCCACTAAGTAGCCCATCCAAGTTCCACAATAAATACAAAAAACCAACACCCCTGGACTGTTTATTAAGCAATGAGCCATTGGGAGTAAGGTTGAATGTGTGAACTGTACCCTAAGTGACTGTGTGCTGGAAATCAGAGGAGGTCCAACAAGTCCTCACACAGCAAGCCCTACGGGGACAGTGCTACTAATATGGGGTCAAACCTAAACACTTTCAATTTGTATGCAATCAAGCAGGCCCTTGTACTTCACAGTGTAAGGTAAAACTAAAGGAAATTGCATAATGTATGGCCTGCTTTAGTGTGCTGTGAGCGCAGACATCATCGGTTAGAGCCATAGGGAATATCTCCTAAACAGCACAAGCTAAGAACATAGTCACCGCACCTGCAGGTAAGACTTACTATAGGCTTACTGTAGGTACAAATTTTTCAACCTAAGTTTACTATAAATTTAAACTAGCAGCTAAATAAACAGCTGAAATACTGTTATGGTAAAGATATGGTCCTATTAAGAATTAGCAATTCTGTTCAAGCAGTCTTGTCATTCACACACCCCTGCCAGATAACATTGCCAGGTTAGTGTTCTCCAATGCAATTTAAGTAATATAAAGATGATGCTCAAGTATATCCATTTAAGGGGAGCAATCCATAGTCTGCTCTATGTTGCTAGTGAGGTTATTAAGGATGGTCCACAAGTGTGAAAAAAGGGGTGGAGAAGTCTGCAGATGGATAGATATCTTGACCCAAGGACAATTCCTTCAATTTTTAAATTATTTCCAAACAGGAGTGCTTCTTTTGTCTCTCTATGAGATTGATGAGGCCTTGGTGGAGATGCCTGAGAGTCCCAGAGGTGGATTATTTAGACTGGAGATCTTACTGAATTGCTTTCCACTGTGCATTTGACTTTTGTTAGGAGGGTCTATACTGGATGGTAAGAGGCAGTGTGATTGGGTGTTGGTGGTGGTCTCTTTACGTTTGGAGTACTTAGCCGCACTACAGTATTATTCCTCCTCTGAACACTACTGTGGACTCCTGTTAACATAGACTTTTAACTTAATGAATGGTTTAATTTTTAGACGTGAACATTAATCATTTTTTAGTACTGCACCTTAATCACCTTTTTAATATCTGCATTGTTGTCCAGCAATATTGTGCTAGCAGCTACTTTATAGGTATTGTGTATAACACCATTTGGGTTTTCATCTAGTGAAGCTGATTGGTGTCAATTTAAGTAATATAGTTTGGCGGTTTACCTATCCCCAGCCTGCTAATTGGAGAACAATGGAGCATTATCATTGGTGCAGCCATAACTCTGCTCATTATGCTGTATTTTACCATCAAAAAGCTAAATCAACAAGTTTATCATAAATGAGCAGACTTAACTCTAAAAAAAGGAAGGTCTGCCCCTTTTAATTTAACTTTCTCTGTCTGAGAATACAGTCCTTAAAAGTTCAAGGTGATAATGCTGGTATATGTTCAGTATGGGTATAGTTACTTGGGACATGAAAGGCGGTATTTGGTATTAGCATGAATTTAGGCAGTTAACAGGGTAGCCTCAGGGTCCTCTCACTACTGTCCCTTTCTCATCCTCAGGCTACTAAGTCAAATATAGGCATACTAAGTATTTAACAGGTAAGTCTGCAGAAATATAATAAATTAAAGTATACCTAATAAAGAATCACAAATGTTTATTATATGTTCTACATGTTAATGTAATTTCAAAAGTTAATTAAAATGTAATTATATATGTACTTTTAATTAAAAGAATACCTGGTGATCCTGCCTTGGATGTTCTTTATTCAGACACTTCCCATTATAGGGTGACAAATGTCTCCCAACTGTGCTCCAGATACTGATCCATACAGACACTATACTGGTAATAGTGGTGACCAGCGATTCATAGTTTGACTGTGATTGTGTGACGGACAATCTAGCACTAACTGACATTGGGAGGGATGCTAACTGACTAACTGATATCGCTAGTGACACTAATACAGTGCTTAGTGATCATACTGTACTAATGGCACTGGCTGGGAAGGGGTTACTGTGTGCCTAACAAGTTTAATGTGTGCTGCTTTTACTAACAGATCTGTCTGCTTTTTCTCCCTCGAATCAGAGTTGATTTCAGAAGAAGAAACAGACGGATCGGAACAGGAGGAAGAACACTGCGATGTACGAGTATGTCCACGTGCCTGGCTGTGCTGACTGCTAGCGGTGAATCTATTGTGAGTGGGTTGGCAAGAGGTTAATGATAAACATTCATATTGTTGCAAAACCCAAGTGTGACTTGTTCCTTTCAATGTAGCATAGTCTACAAATTTTCATTGTACTAGAAATAGGTTATGGTCCAAAATATGGGTGGGTTTGCAATGTAGACTTCCAAAGAGCAAATGTGATTTTTTTGGGATTTTTCATATAAAGAAAAAAATATTAAAGGTAAACATGTCTTATGGTAAAATTCATCTTGCTTACCTTTGCTCCTATAACCTTTTGATCTCTTGGAAGTACGAACATGCATTCATACAGCTTATAGTGCTGAAACAAACTAAAGGTAAAAGAAAGAAGAAACAACATATATGTCAAAACGTACTGTATGTCAGTCCAAATATGTTAGTGACAACTGAACAATACCTAAGTAGAAATTTAGAAACTTTTACAAATCAAGGCCTCAATTATTATTATTTTTTTATTTTAAGATAGTAATAGCACTGACTGTCTGTAAGAATCATAGAACAAGCATATGCAAAATATAGTCTGACTTTTAAACCCCAATTGATCGATTTATAACTGTAACTAAGCCAGTAATATATACTGTAGAAATAAATAGACGCCCCAAGTGGCCAGGGTTTATTTTATGTTTGTTTGATTTATGGTGTTTGCATGCTTGCACTTGTTTCCAGCAAATTGGAAGAATAAACCATAGACCGTTGTTTTCAACCACTCCTCGGCTGTCTCTCTGTGTAACGAACCCACCCAAGGGGTTACCTACACCCGCTACCGAGCCAACCCCTTACACATGGTGGAGGATGCGGGCAGTTAAAATAAACCCTGGCCACTTGGGGTGTCTACCTTCACAACACAGGAACCTACCTATGGTGTCTGTCCCAACCTACTGCTGGGCAGACACTGCTGGTCATACAGCAGAAAACCAATAGTCTATTTGTTTTCTTTTCACACAGAAAAAGTCAACACCACCTCACCTTCAGAAGTCTTTCTCAGCTCACTTCTCTCCTTAACGCACAAAGCCTCAGCATGCAGCAATCAGTAGTCATCCTCTGGATAACTTATAGAGGCCTTAATTGCCTCATTCTGAATAGCTGAAGCTTTCCAACGTCCTTAAACCTTTCTGGCTACCTCCGCAGCCGACACCTGATAGTAATTGGTGAATTGTCTAAACAAGGCAGAAATGTATCTCTAGTCTGTGACAACACCCACAGATTTACCTGACTTCCTGTCACATCTATTACACATGTTTGGTAAAAAAAAAATCCCAATAAGTGTGTACTGTATTATTTGTTTTGCGCAAAAGTTATAGCATCTACAAACTATGGGATATATTTATGAAATCTTTATTTATGGTGGCGATTAGCAGAACTGTGATATTGTGGCTGACAAATTGGACACTCACTGACACTTTTGACACTTTTTGGGAACCAGTGACACTAATACAGTGATCACTGCTAAAAATATGCACTGTCACTGTACTAATGACACTTGCTGGGAAGAGGTTAACTTAAGGGGCAATCAAAGGGTTAACTGTGTGATTAGCCTGTGCTTGTGTACTGTGTGGGAGATGCTTTTACTACTTTCTGGGAAAACAGGATCAATGCTTTCCCTAACTGACAGAATGGTGATCTTCCATGTTTACATTTCTGCCTAATAATCGGCACATCCCGGAGGACATCGAGTCCAAGGTGCCAGCAGATCAGCTCCCGCTGTGTATAGTCAAAGCAGGAACTGGTCGCCGCAAGCCCCAGATCCGGAAGTGCAGGATCACAATAGGGACTTTGCCTTAAGGTTGGATGTCCCTAGTATTTTTTTATGTTTGCCTTTGCAGCTAGGCTGTAGCCAGCCTGAACATGCTTTTACTTCTTCTATGCTCTGCAGGCTTTTTCTATGCTCAAGGTGTTGATTGCATCTGCTTGCCACTGTTGAGAAGGTTCCCAGTAGTGGGAAGAAACAATAACTGAGATATGAATATTTATCCTTTCCAGAAAATCCATGAAGATTTGTTCTGTTGTGGATGCAGGTAGAAGGTGATAAAATGTTTGGAACAACCTTCCAGAGTCTCCTTTTACCCTCTGCACTCTACCCCAAATGGAACCCGCATAATACTCTGCTGGATTTCAGTTGTCCTGCTGGGGGGTGTATGAAGATGTCTGCCTGGAGGGAGCATACTTCATAGAATCTTCTGTGCTGGGAATTGTCCAGGGAGAGGTGGACAGAAGCTGTTGCTGACAAACATAGTAAGATTTACAGAAAAAGGTATCTGTGGCTGCTCCAAAAAGGTCAAAATTGTCTAGAGAGAGAAGGATCTATCGCAACTTAAGAAAGAAACTGTGACTGCTCTTACAATATCATGGATCTGAATTGTGGCTGCTCCTAAAAAGCCAATGATTACCAAGAAACTGCAGAAGGACAAACAATAGCTACACTAAATTGGGGTTTGGAAATTGGCATTTCCCCTGCTACTTGTGTAGGCCATATTGCTGCCATCTTTATCGGGTATCCCGTATCTCGTATCCTTAATCTTTTCTCCCAAAGTTGAAATTAGCAATACAATTGCCAAAAGACTGAAGTGACATTGTTACCGCACCAAAAGCCAAAGATTCCACCCTGAGAGTGGATGTGCCCAAGAGAGTAAGTACTGGGGCATTTGGAGATGTCATCCTGTTGTACTGCTTTGGGGTCATTTCACAACTCACAAGGAGTAGAGCTACAGCTGAAAAAGGAATAGTAAGGGTTTCATTTTTGGAAAAAAATGGTAGTTGATGAAATGTCTTCCCTTTTGGTCCTGCACCAGCATAGATTGGGAGGGTTTATGTAGTTATACTTGAATCATCAAGGATTGCAGTTTGATGGAAAGTGGTACAATCACTACATTTATGCAGACTGCTTTTATAAAGATTTCTATTTTGTTTGTCTATTGAATAATCTGAATAGCTGCAATTCACAGGTTTCATAAAGGCAGTTTTTCTTTTCATTTTAAATAGAACCTTACTGTTTAACAATTTCGAAACTTGAATTTGAGTAGCTGTATGTCATGGGTCTAATCGCGATTTCATAAAGATAGTTGTTTCTTGCAAAGAAAAAAAAAAAACTTTCTTTAAATGTTGTTTTTTCCCTTGAATTATTCTGAATAGATGTAATTCAAATTTAAATGAACTGGTAAATAACAGGTTGAGGTTTCATACAAGATTAAATAATTTCAAATCCCATCTTCTGTCTTTTCAGAACTATCTTCTATAAAATTAATATATTTTGCTATCATTTTTACAGCTGCATTGTTAAAAAATGACATGTTTAATACTTTAAACTGCTCTTTCAAACTTTCCTTAGTGATGATAAGAAAATATCTCTATCTCCATGACACGCAATACATCACTGCTAGATACTGTCTCAAAGCAAACTTATTTTTTCCAATACCATGCTGTCAGATGTATCTTCCAAAGTGAGCCAAAAAAGAAAAGCAAAGAGATTTATTTAACAAGGTGATTTTCCTGCCACATTTTTAAGTGTTCAAAGCCAATTACATCATCTGAACTTTCTGCTATGCTAGGTACATAAGCAAAAAAAAACATGTTAAGCTACTATGAATCAGTGTGCTTGGGGCATACAGACAAATTGTTATGACAACTAACCGTTTGAAAGGGTGGAATATCTTCACTCACTATTTGCCCGGTGGAGAAATCATGGGGGGTCAAAAGGGGTGCAAAAGTATTCAGAGCTAGGTTTTGAGTCAGCATTTCTCACTGGGTATAAATATGACAGAAAATATGGTGGGATAAAGTAACTCATGCAGTTAAAAAAGCTCAGGTGGTTTAGCGAACTAGTCCTTATGAGCAAGGAAACATATACATGACAACATCATCATGCAGCTTAATTGACAATTTAGCTGTTCCAGGTCCCGGGGGGCTAAAGTTTGTACCTGCCACTGCCAATTATGCAAACCTACTATATAAGGTAAAGAACAATGTGCACTGTGCAGTAACTCATCTCAACCAATTATAATTCATAAAATACTGATGTGACTAATGTGCATAATAGTTAATTTGATATAAGAGACCTCAGATCTAAGTCTATGTTTACTGAAAAGTTGACACCTCACTGCCTGTTTTAACCCGGTAAAGCCTGCACAAGTTATGCATTGTACACAGTTGCAGGGCAGTTTTGGCACAGGCTCTGATGAAGGTATTGCCTTTGAAATGCATCAGCCAGTAAGTACCCTGCTGTGATCCCCCTTACTCTGAAGTAGAGTAGCTTGATGAGCGGTTTTAATTCACATTTTCATGAGTATAATTTATGATGATATTTTTCCTATTACAGTAAATGCTGTGGGATAATGCACTAGGCTAGTGCACCCTCTTTTGTCCATTTGTTGCAGTCAGGGCACACGCCAGTTCACTTGAGTGGGTCACATTTTTAGGGGGTACTGCCCACTGAACGCAATGGGTATAATTTTTGCTGTGACTGCAAAGCAAAGCCTTGTGCCAGCAGCATGTGTACAGTTGTACACCTCTGTCTGGCTACCTTTGCAACATAAGAATAGGGGTGGGGTTGGCAGTAAAAATGCAGCTCAGCTGCCTATTTTTACTGCCTCCCCAACTGCAGGTGCAAACGAGCCCTTAGAGCTGAGGTGTGTGGGTTATCGTGAATTATTTAGGTCAACAGACTTTTATTTTCTCCCGATTACTGAGGCAATGGTGGGCCTTTGTTTCTATAGATATACATGTATAATAATGTATGCTAATGTGCTTTTCATATAAAAAGTATTCTGTACAGAGGTCAGAACAAAAAGAAAGGTTAGATGGTTGGCTAAGTATAGGTCGGGACACTGTTTAAGTTATAGGACATTTTCCTAACTCTACCTAAGTCCCCATACATTTCCAGATTCAGATGGGTGATTAGTTCCACGGTTCCCCAGCAACCATCCCTACAATCCTGTAGTACAGCACCTCTAACCAAGCAAACCATACACTCTAGGAAAAAATCAATCCGGATCCCCCCATTCAACCATCGCTTCCACGTGACTGTTTACAGTGCAAAATATAAAAAGGAAAGCAGGAACACTTCCTGAACTACTGCACCATTAACCCTCACAGTCGCCTTAGAAGAGCCTGAACCCCCACAGGAATACATCAAGGGATAATCACCCACGTGGGATACACCCCACTGACAAGCATACTGTCATTTACAGACATTATCAGATATTTTCTCCCTTCCCTTGATGCCTTTACTATAAATGCACCGGCCGGTACCCTGTTATTTGTTTTACGTTATTGTCTTGTTTCTCATACTGGTTTTGTTCACATTGATTTTACCTATTTGTATACTGCACGGTAGTGAATTTCACGCCACATTCAATAAATTATTTGCTATGATTTACACTTAAACAGTGTCCCGACCTATACTTAGCCAACCATCTAACCTTTCTTTTTGTTCTGACCTCTGTACAGAATACTTTTTATATGCGAGTTTTTCAGGTTAGGTTGGCCCCACATGTACCCACATAGGGACTAGTCACAGCAAATTATAACCTTTGCTCCTATCAAACCACTTTTATATAATGTGCTTTTCAGCAGCTAGTGAGATCATGTGCCCCTGGATTGTTCATAAACATGTGATCATCCTCAAAAATGTATAACTGTATACCTTAATATACCTTACTATATCTTTGTATACCTTTAAAATAAGTTTATGTTGAATGTACATATGTATCTGAGTATTGCAACTCGTGACCACAAAGCATCAGTTCCCAATCTTGAGTTATTAAGTCATAAACATATAAATAATATATCCAGATAGAGGGAAAATCCAGCCCAAAAAACAGAAGTTGACTAAAATTATCAATGATCGTCCCCAACACCTGATTTGTCACCTGCGTCTAATCAATCATTATGAATAGTGATGGGCCGAATGACCTCCTGTTCAGTTCGCACCAGAACTTTCAAACATCGCGAAAGGTTGGAACCAAATAATGAACCCCATTGAAGTCTATGGGACCTGAACTGGAAAAATCAAAAGTGCCCATTTCGAAGGCTTATATGCAAGTAATTGGGCATACTTTGGTTATGGGGTGTCCGGGTACTGCCCTGGGGGACATGTAGCAATGAAAAAAAAATGTGTAAAAAACATCATTTTTAAATGAGCAGTAACTTACTGATGCTTAAAGTGAAAGTATCAAAATGAGAAGTAACGATAAAAATGAAAAAATCCTTTCAATATAGTGCCTGGGGGATCCCCTTAGTCTAGCTGTACAGTGGCACATCTGTACTGTGTATAGAAGCTGCTGCAGCAGCAGCAGCAATAATTGCATTTTTTTAAGCCAAAAAAATTAAATTTTCCATGCAAGCTTTCTTTATTTTATAAACAATGGCTTGGAGGAGCCAGTCTGTATGATGAGGCCACAATGTTGAGCACTGGGAACAAGATTAGAGATTTTTTTAGATAGATTTTGGTGTCTCTTATGCAGACTTTGGATAGAAGTAACAGGTGTAAAGTTGGTCACACAAGACAACTTGGCAATATGCTGCAGCTGGGGGAACATGACTGCTGATTTGTGTACCAGGGTTCTCCCCTCTTTGTAGGCTCATGTTCCTACCTTCCTCAACCACAGAACCAAAATCTGAATCAAGTAATGGCTGTGCATCGTCAAGGAGCAAGTGGCTGATGCTGTGTTCAAATAACTCAGCTGACTCCTCCATGCCTGATGCTGGGGCTATGGCAGAATAGCTGTGGACAAGGAGGCAGCTGCAGTGGACTGTGCACTAGTCTCTGCTTTGGTGACAGGGGATGAGGAGGATGAGGATGGTTTAGTAAGCCAGTCCACCACCTCCTTTGCATGCTGTGGCTGGATAGCATGTGCAACATCACTAAACAGAGGAAATGATGCCCTGCCTGAGGACTGACCACATCTACCTTTGCCTGTGGACACATATGCTGCTGGCCCCCTCCCAGTACCATGGGAATATCTGCCTCTCCTTGTTGGCCTTCCAGACATGATGAAAAGGTGATTATTAACAAAATGTAATAAAGATGTAGAAATATGTACGTAGATGCACTTTAATCAATGGAAAGTGGTGTTTGGTGCACTTTAACCTGAGTACTCACTTCACAGACACACTCCACCAACACACTACAGTATACTGCAGTACAACTGCACTAATGCACAGAAATATACTGCATTAAACGTGCACTAATGCACATAATTTACTGCGTAAAATGTGCAGTAATGCACTGAAATATACTGTGTTAAACATGCTCTAACACACAGATATATACTGCATTAAACAGCATGACGTAACACACTGAAAAATACTGTGTTAAAAGGCACGAAAAAGCACAGAAATATACTGCATTAAAATTGCAGTAACGCACTCAAAATGTACTGCGTTAAACGTGCAGTAATACACATAAATGTACTGTGTTAAATGTGCACCGAGGCACTGAAATATACTGTGGTAAACAGCACATAACGCACTGAAATATACTGCATTAAACATGCAATAATGCACAGAAATATACTGCGTTAAACATGCACTAACACACAGAAATATACTGCGTTAAACGTGCACTAACACACAGAAATATACTGCCGTAAACCTGCCCTGACAAAACAAACTGACACTAAAGTAAAAATGAATTATCACTCACTACACTCACTGAACTATCACTAGATTCACACTAAAGTAAAAAATAACGTTTACTACACTCACACTGACTGAACTATCACTAGATGCACACTAAACTGATATTCTACACTGACAATAGAATCAGAATAGCACACTATAGCACACGGTAAGTCTCTAGTAGCACTGAACAGAGCCCTGTTCTATATCTTTCCGCGCCGATATCACACTAAAAATGGGCGCTATTAAAAGAATACTTTTATAGTGTAGGGTGGGACTAAGAGCAATGAGCTATGATTGGATAGAGTCATCATTACTTTCTCCAGCCATGGCTCTGTGCCCTGATTGGGCAAAGCTTTCATTGCTTCAGCCAATCAGGGACCCAATGCACTGTGCGGTAGCGCAGTGCATTGTGGTCATTCGGCGGGCTGTACAAATGGTTGAACGCCCTGATAATTCGGGTGTCCGTCGAACAGGCGAGCAGCCAATGTTCGGGTTAAACCATTCGCCCATCTCTAATCATGAACATCTGACCAATGACCAAAGACTGTAATGACTTGCATCATTTCTTTTTGTAGCCAGGTGCTGGACTACAGAAACATGGAGAAAGAGACATTTCCCTCTTTACAATCATTCGACTTTCTACTGAGATACTCTATGTTATACTGCACCATTTTCCTCTGGCCAGCAGGGTGAGAACTAAGGCCGAGCAACCCCATAGACTTTAATGCAGGGCACTTGGAATCCTGGGGATTGTAGTCAGAATGACAAGCATGTAATACAAGAACTGGCTTTATGATACAAATTCTAGTGTGCCCTGGGCAGCATAAGGAGTTAGCAAGAGAGATAGTTTATTAAACTGCCTGGGAAATCAAGAAGAGCACATCTGCTGCATGCTGACAGACTGGTGAGATGCCAGAGCAGCGGGGGCCGAACCTGAGACCAAGGTAGAGATGCCCAGGGCAGCACAGCATAGACCACAGCAAACTTGTTTTGCTGCAGAAGAGAGACCAGAATATACTCTCACCATTTTCTTCCCACCACTGATCATCAGAGGCATCTGAAAGAGAGAGAGAGGGCCCTTTCCCCAGTGAGAGTTTGCAGCTGAACCACAGGGACTGGCAAGAGGGCTCAGCGCCCACAATATACGCTGTTTTTTTTTTATCCAGAAAAAGCTTTATTAACATTAAGCCAGCACAACATAGCCAAGCAGTTTGTTTGTTCCGTAAAAAGTGTGCAGACAGACACAACTTGAACAGCACTAATTCACATTATACTGTATATGCATGTACATGCTAGATCTTTGCCTTAAGTTTACTAACATGACCCCAAACATATTACGTTTTTTTATATGAATCACCAAAATTGGATATTAAACAACATTCAATCCTAACAGCCTTTCCATAACTAGATCCGCCGGAGCAAGCCCAGGGACGTTCAGCCATGGGACTCATAACTTTTCATACTTTCTTGAGCATCCCCAGTGTTGGTAAGTAAGATTTTCCATCCTTACAGTATTGTCTACTGCCGTGATCCATTCCTTTACTGTAGTAGGATTTTCAGACTTCCAGTGCACCATTATAAGCTTACGTGCCAAGAACAGGGTTCTCACAATTGTCTCTCTAGTGGAATTCTCCAAATCAAATTTATCCAATATGCTAAGTAAGCAAGGCTTGGGATACATGGGTAAGGAAACTTGGTAGATTCTGTTCAGAGTGTCCACCACCCCTTTCCAATACATATGAAACTTGGGGCACCTCCATAGTAGGTGTATTAGATATCCATGGCCTGGCTTACACCTTGTGCATATTGGAGTTTGTAATAAGCCCATAACATGCAATCTCTGGGGTGTGAGGTATACCCTCATGACAAAGTATAGCTGGGTCAGTCTCACCATTCACACTGTTAGAAGGAACTAAATCAACGGAGACAGGATGTTAAATCTATCACACCCATATTGCACCTGTGTCATACCTATTCAGCAACTATACCACATCCATACCACATCTATTCTGCACCTATACCGACCTTATACCACATTATACCAAACCTTTACCGCATTTGAACCACATCCACCCTATCACCTGTGCTAAGACTATACCATACCTATACTGTACCTGCAGTATGTTGCCTGCAGGTTAACTGGGACTTCCGTTAGGTGCACTGATGCGTTTAAAGGGCCCGTTACCTGGCAGAAGAACATTTCAAAGGATTCCTCCTCCTGTTATTCTGCTCCTGCAAGCCCCTTTTTCCCCCTGCCCCTATCCACTACCAATCACCTTTTCTTTTGGACAGTGTATACCCAGTCAGTCTGGAACTAGTATCCCCTCCATAAAATGTGCTCTGGCAGCATTGTTCAAGCATTTGGTAGATTAAGCTTTATTACTGCCCACTCCTGCACTTTAGGTGACCTTGCTACTGTTTATGCTGATCTGGACATCAAGTGTCATGGTATTACTAATCACTCTGTATGCTAAATTGTGTTATTACTTTGTTAAATAATATTCATGCTTTCAGGTGGCAATATATTACTTTTTCCTTTACTAACTGGTTCAGTCCTGTTTTCTTGGACATGGTAGTAACAGGGCTGGATTAAGAGAATCATGGGCTTGGTGCTGAGGATTTTGTAGGGCCTTAAGGGCCGTGCCTTGGCATGCACCCAGAGGAGGAAGGGTGTAGCCATGCATGCCTAATTCCACATGGGATGCTGTCTCTGAAGTCCATAAACACATCCATGCATCGGCAACTGTCCCTCCTTGTCCGGCCTTCGTGCTGTGTGGGGAGGTTCTGAGGGAGCTGCCTGGGGAAGCGAGCATAGAAGCCAGACTTCTGTGTTTACAAGTGACAGAAGAGCGGTAACAGTGAATATGGCCAACCTGGGGCCTATATAAAGGTAGGGGCCTGGAGCTGCAGCTCCAATAGCCCCTACGTTAATCTGGCCCTGGGTAGTAATAATGTTTACCAGATATTACGTTCAGTGATTTCTCTGGTATTGCATGCTTTATAGACTCAAGGGCTGAAGTTCTTATGGAGGTTGAGGCAAAGAGCAAAGGACCCATCTTAACCAGCATCCCCAATGGGGGTTAGCACTACATGTTATAACTATTTATGTCAATCATGTAATAAATTAAAATAAAAATAAATTGTGACAGTTCCAGCAATAAGCTACATGGCTACAAGTGCAGTGGATTTATTTATTTTTTACCCATGTGCAAGAGGCCTTAAAAAAAAAAAATCGAATGCAGCTATACAACTAAGGACTGATATATACATTTTTTAATTTTGGGTTTAGATATACTTTAATAAAAATGTCCACCCTGCCTCAAAGCAACAATGGCACTGCATTAAGTGACTGAATTTTAAGGGCATAATAATAGGTTATTGTAGATTAGAAAATAAATACGTTTACACATACCTCATTTTAAGATAGTCAATAATATCTTTAGCTTGTTCGACACTAAAGAAAGAGAGCTTCCCCTTGGTTTTTAGAAGACTGTGTCCTATTCCAGCCATGGCTCTTGCCAGCTCAGTTACATTTTCCTCTAGGGATAAGTGTTTGGCTGAAAAGTAAAACAAGTCATTGAGTAGTTGTGAAACCTTTTCCTTGAAAGAGATGTACAGCTTTAAAAAAAAAAAAAAGAAACAGGCATACTCACCTAGATGGCCGCAGCACCGACTCCAGCTGCAGCTTTCCCGTACCACCTCTAAGACCGAGAACTTAGTGATCAAAGTCCATTGATCACTCAGTTCTTAGTCTTTAGTCTGCAGAGAGTCAGTGACTGTCAATCACCAGCTTTCTTCTCTGCCCCTCCAGCACTCACTGGAGCACTGGGCTGTGGAGGGGGCGGGAGTGGCTGGCTCAGTCTCTAAAAGGCTCACTGAGAGGCTGAGCCAGATTCTGGTAAATTTTGTTTTTTTTCCCGAGCCTGGACCAGCTGAGTGATGGCAGGCGACAGTGGCCTTTAGTTTGCTTTTGGCTGAAAATGGGTTGCAGGAGTGTAGAACGAACTGCACTCTTGTGATCCATAGGAGAAGCATAGCCAAAATAGCTTTGGCTATGCTTCTCATTTAAAGTGACTCTAAACACTGGCTAAAAAAAAGAAAAAAATATATATGCTGTATATATATATATATATATATATATATATATATATATATATATATATGTATATATATATATATATATATATATATATATATATAAAACATTTACTT
Organism: Pelophylax lessonae; assembly: GCF_965119305.1. Lineage (NCBI taxonomy): Eukaryota > Metazoa > Chordata > Amphibia > Anura > Ranidae > Pelophylax > Pelophylax lessonae. The sequence continues at coordinate 110,879,089 of NC_138776.1, forward strand.
TTGTTTCATATGTGTGGTGTGTGTGTACACATTTTTGTATTTTATAAATTAGTCTTCCATCTAAATTTTCTTGGTTGATCCTACCAGTCACCCTAAACTGACCATAAAAAGCACAGAAGGTCTATTCTAGTGTGGTCAGTTTTCATCCTTCAGCAGGCCATTCAGAGACACACAGCATGCCAGTACAGTATTGGGTAGTTTGTTCAGCCATCACGCTCCCTCCCAATCAAAGCCTGCCTCTGGAACACACCCCCACTCAAGTACAGTCTGCATCTTGCCTCAGACTGAACAGACTATGGAATACAGGCACACTGTGTGTCCTGTAACCCTGCCCCTCAGGAAAAAGAGATGCATGGTCACATGACAGAACCCTTTAACCTTAAATGGGTAAGAAAGAACATTTCTGAAACTAAAAGCAGTTATGGTGCCTCTATAGTTATAATTGCATTAGAAAGTGTCTATATTATTGTATGCTCACAACTAGTTAAAGCAAATCTTTTTTTTTTTTTACATTTTGGATAGAGTAAAGCCAGCCATACATGATGGAAATTTTGATCCATGTATGGGCAGGGAGCTTGTACAGAAGTCAATCTACCAATCTACCTCTGTACAACCACCCCATACAACAGCTGTAACCGGCAGCACTGATCTGTGTATTCTGACAGCAGAGAAGTCTCCCCACTGTCAGAAGACAATACCTCAGTAGGGAGGATTCCCCCATCCACAACGAGCGTGTGGATGGAGGAATCAAGTCAGTTTTTTCTGTTCAACAAACTGGTTGAACAAAAAAAAAAAACTGTATCATCTATGGGCTGCTTAAGGAATAGTTGAACCTTGTGTTTTTTTTTTAGCTATCTGTGTCCCATTGTGGATATTTATTTTAGTTTTCTGTCTTGGATAACAACAGAAAATAAGAAAGCGAGAAGAGATCTCTCCAAAGTCATGGAAATTCTCTCCAGAGAGCTGTTTCTTAAAAAAGTGTTCTTTTTGGAAGATTTCCCTCTCTTCTTCTTTCAGTGACAATTCAAAATTTGGGATTTTCCCATCACTTTTAGTCCTGGGGAAAATGGTCACCAGGACAAAAAGAGAGAGTGAATCCCCTCAGCAGGGACACAGATGACAATAAAAACCTTATAGGGGTTTTTCCATTGCCTACACTAGCCAAAATCAAAATGGCTTTAGATGCACTTGAATGATTTTTAATGACTATATTAAAGTGACACTAAACTCTGGTTTACAAAAAAAAAAAAAAAAAAAAGGAATTCCAACTTCCTATTAGAGGGTGGCTTAGTTCATTTCCATGGTCCCTCTGTATGGAGGAATGTAGCCACCCTCTTTTACGCAAGATGGATTATGGAGTATGAGGTTTGTAGTGTGCATAGAGCAGTGTACAAAACCACAACTAGCATGCCCAAACACAGATGAGGGGGAAAAAATATTTTGGGAGCTCATGTGGATGATTTCATTAAAGCAGATTACAGGACCATTAACCACTTTAATACAGGGCACTTCCCTCCCTTCCCGCCCAGGCCAATTTTCCCCTTTTAGCGCTGTTGCATTTTGAATGACAATTGCGCGGTCATGCAACACTGTACCTACACCAAATTTATGTCATTTTCCCCCCACAAATAGAGCTTTCTTTTGGTGGTATTTGATCATCTGTGCGATTTTTACTTTTTGCTAAACAAATAAAAAAAGACCGAAAAGTTTAAAAAAAAAAAAAAATTTTTGTTTATGTTATACAATTTTGTAAATAAATAATTTTTTTCCTGCACTGATGAGCACTGATGAGACTGCACTGACAGGCACTGATGAGGAGGCACTGATGGGGTGGCACTGATGGGGTGGCACTGATAGGCGGCACTGATAGGCGGCACTGATATGCGGCACTGATAGGCACTGATATGTGGCACTGATAGGTAGCACTGATATGCAGGATTGGTGGGCACTGATAGGCGGCACTGCTGGGCACTGATAGGCGGCATTGATGGGCACTGATAGGTGGCACTGACGGGCACTGATAGGTGGCACTGACGGGCACTAATGGGCACTGATAGGCGGCACTGGTGGGCACTGATGGGCACTGATGGGCGGCACTGATCGGCACTGACGGGCGGCACTGATGGGCACTAATGGGCACTGATAGGCGGCACCGGTGGGCAATAATGGGCACTGGTGGGCGACACTTAAGGATGGCAATGATGGGCATTTGTGGGCAGCACTGATAGGGAGGGCACTGGTGGGCAGCACTGATGGGGTGGGCAATGGGGGGCTCCCTGAGCCCTGATTGCCATCCCTGGTGGCCATAGTGGGCATCCCTGGGGTCATAGTGGGCATCCCTGGGGTCATAGTGGGCATCCCTGGTGGATCTAGTGGCATCCCCCCCCCCGAGGGTCTGCACTGGTAATCAATGATCTGATTACCAGTGCCGACCCCCCCCCCCTGTCAGGGGAGCCGCCGATCGGCGCTCCTTTACTCGTGCCTGTCAGGCACGAACTAAGGAAAGCCGATCAACGGCTGTTCCTATTTACTATGTGACCAGCCGTGATTGGACACGGCTGATCACATGGTAAAGAGCCTCCGTCAGAGGCTCTTTACCGAGATCGGAGATGCAGGGTGTCAGACTGACACCTCGCATCACCGATCGCCGCTCTGCGCGCCCCCGGGGGGCGCCCAGAGCGGAGTTATCCTGCCGCCGTCATATGACGTCCGGTCAGGATAACTCAACCACATTCCCGCCGTCATTTGCCTATAGGGCGGGCGGGAAGTGGTTAAGTATGGGATAAATATGGATTATTTTTGGAGAATAAGGGTATATTTTAATGTCACTTTAATGTATACCAATCAAACATTCACCTCTCGCTTTCTAGCTTGATAACAGCCTTTACAGTGAATCCTACCTCAACATTGACGATGTTGCATTGCAGTATGACTATATCCACTTCCCAACCACCTCATAGCAGATATACTGCTACAGGGTGGCCGTTCCGTGCAGAATCCCATATAATACAGTATACATGATTCTGCACTTCTGCCTAGGGGGTGCGTGCCGCTTCTGCTGCTGATTACTCACACCAGAAGCCGATCAGCAGGTGCTGGACAATGGATGTCCGCCGGCACCCGCCGATCGTTGGGCAGAGAAACAGAACGGAACTCTGCCTATGTAAACAAGACAGAGCTCCATTCTGGCAGGGGAAATGTGATGGATTTACTGCAGGGAATAAAATCCATCACTTCCCTTAGTGAAAGCAGCACACAGTTTACACAAAAACACTGGCTAGGCATAGAGTTAACCTTTTGATCGCCATAGATGTTTAACCCCTTCCCAGCTAGTGTCTATAGTTTATAGTGACAGTGCATATTTTTGTCCGCCACAATATTGCTGCTATAAGTTGCTGATCACCGCCATCACTAGTATATAAATAAATAAATAAATAAATAAAAATTCCAGTATATACCAAACTTTGTAGATGCTATAACTTTTGTACAAACCAATCATTATAGGCTTATTGAGATTTTTGTTTTACCAAAAACATGTAGCAGAATACATATTGGCCTAAATTAATGAAGAAATTCTATTTTTTACATTCTGTGTTGTTTTTTCAAAATTGTTTATAGCACAAAAAATAAAAAAAAACTCAGTCGTTATCAAATACCACCAAAAGAAAGCTCTATTTGTGGGGGGAAAAAAAAGATATACATTTTATTTACAGTGGTGTTTGAAAGTTTGGGCACCCCAGGTAAAAATTTGTATTAATGTGCATAAAGAAGCCAAGGAAAGATGGAAAAATCTCCAAAAGGCATCAAATTACAGATTAGACATTCTTATAATATGTCAACAAAAGTTAGATTTTATTTCCATCATTGACACTTTCAAAATTACAGAAAACAAAAAAGGCATCTGCAGAATTTATAGCATGCACTGCCCTCTTTGCAAGGCTGAGACCTGCCAGTGTCATGGATTGTTCTCAATCATCGTCTGGGAAGACCAGGTGATGTCAATCTCAAAGGTTTTAAATGCCCAGACTCATCTGACCTTGTCCCAACAATCAGCACCATGAGATCTTCTAAGCAGCTGTCTAGAAAACGGAAACTGAAAATAGTTGACACTCACAAAGCTGGAGAAGGCTATAAGAAGATAGCAAAGCGTTTTCAGATGTCAATATCCTCTGTTCTGAATGTAATTAAGAAATGGCAGTCATCAGGAACAGTGGAAGTTAAAGCAAGATCTGGAAGACCAAAAAAAATATTAGACAGAACAGCTCGCAGGATTGTGAGAAAAACAATTCAAAACCCACGTTTGACTCCACGATCCCTCCAGAAATATCTGGCAGACACTGGAGTTGTGGTACACTATTCCACTATAAAGAGATACTTGTACAAATATGATCTTCATGGAATAGAAGAAAACCTCTTCTATGTCTTTACCGCAAAAATCAGCTTTTGAACTTTGCAAATGAACATATAGACAAGCCTGATGCATTTTGGAAACCAGTTCTGTGGACCGATGAGGTTAAAATTTGGAGAAGGTACGTTTGGAGAAGAAGGGGCACAGAATTTAATGAAAAGAACCTCTGTCCAACTGTTAAGCATGGGGGTGGATCAATCATGCTTTGGAGTTGTATTGCAGCCAGTGGCACAGGGAAAATCTCACGAGTAGAAGGAAAAATGGATTCAATAAAATTTCAGCAAATTTTGGATGGTAACTTGATGCCATCTGTGAAAAAGCTGAAGTTAAAGAGAGGATGGCTTCTACAAATGGATAATGATCCTAAACACACCTCGAAATCCACGGGGGATTACATCAAGAGGCGTAAACTGAAGGTTTTGCCATGGCCTTCACAATCTCCTGACCTCAACATAATTGAAAATCTATGGATAGACCTTAAAAGAGCAGTGCGTGACAGACAGTCCAGAAATCTCAAAGAACTGGAAGACTTTTGTAAGGAAGAATAGGCAAAGATACCTCAAACAAGAATTGAAAGACTCTTGGCTGGCTACAAAAAGCGTTTACAAGCTGTGATACTTGCCAAAGGGGGACAGTACAAGATATTAACTCTGCAGGGTGCCCAAACTTTTGCAGACACCATTTTTTTTTGTTTTCTGTTATTTTGAAAGTGTAAATGATGAAAATAAAATCTAACTTTTGTTGACATATAATAAGAATGTCTAATCTGTAATTTGATGCCTTTTGGAGACTTTTCCATCTTTCCTTGGCTTCTTTATGCACATTAATACAAATTGTTACCTGGGGTGCCCAAACTTTCGATCACCACTGTAGGTACAGTGTTGCATGACCACACAATTGTCAATTAAAGTAACGTAGTGCCGTATCACAAAAGGTGGCCTATCATAAATGGGGGCAAATCTTCTGGAGATCAGTTGAATATAGAGTGGCCTAATAAAAAAAAAACACCTTAAAAACAGGGTTAAGTTCTGAGCTGGATAATCTTTCTGTTTACATCTTATGCTCATGAACACATTTTGGCTGAAGACGTAACTAAACCAGATGACCTGAAATGTTGTCACAAAGTATTCTAACACACATGAGATATGTGCTGATTGTACAGAAGGTTCTGCAATTTCACCTCCTACAGCTGTGCATGTGTGCAAAGGGCTGCAATAAATCAAGATCATAACTCATAACTTAAAGTTTGTTAGTGTTAGTAATAATATTATTTATGTATAATGTAGTGTCATACTCTTTTGCATTTTGTTGAAGAAAAAACAGTTAATACATATATTTCAGCAACAAAGAAAGTAACAGTAAACAAGAAGTATTAGGGCCCCCACCAAGCTCACAAATGCCTCGTTTCCACTGAGCGGATCGGTTCGGGTCGGTTCGGTACGGTACGCTAATTTGAGTGTTTCCATTATGAAAGTGGCCCATACAACCGAACCAAACCGCACCATTCCTGGTCCTGCTTCAGATGTAGGGCCATAGGAAATGGTACGGTACGGTTAGGGCGGAGCTACTGGCGTCACACGATAGAGTCCTCTGATTGGCGGACAGGAAACCATCAATGCTCACGTCAAATGAAAGAGCAAAACAAACACCTCATTTGGTGTAAACCCCGCATGGTCCCTGGTGGCCCGACTTGCAGTGGAAACGCTCACCTGAATAGACCGGACCATTCTAACCCTTCCAAACTGTACCGACCCGAACCGTTCCGCTCAGTGGAAACGAGGCAAAACTAAACTTCTCTCTGCACTTGTGAACAATATGAACATGCAGAACCAACATCTCCTTATATCAGTGTTTTTCAACCTTCAGACAAGGCACTCTTTAAAACAATGCACAATCTGGAGGCACTCCATTCTAAAATGTAACTAGCAGTTTGCCATAATGCAGCAACTTCCACACATATTGGGCAATCAAGGTTACATAGTAGTTGAGGTTGAATAAAGACAATAGTCCATCCAGTTCAACCTGTGTAGGCGCGCGTGGCCGTAATCATCTCTCATACCCCTTAATGGTCTGATCCTTGAGATGTACGTCCAAGAGTCTTTTGAAAGTAGCCATACTTCCTGCAGAAACCACCTCTTGTGGTAGAGAATTCCACAATCTTGTAGCCCTAACAGTAAAGAATCCCCTGCGTTGCCTGAGGTAAAAAAAACTCCTCTAATCGCATTGTATGTCCCTGAGTCCTCATGCAATCCTTGCGACTGAATAGCTTTTTTTCTATGCTGAGCTCACCATTGAGGTATTTAAAAATTGCTATCATGTCTCCTCTCAGGCGTCTCTTCTCCAGGAAGAATAAATTAAGCGATTGTAGACGCTCTTCATAATTAAGGTCCTCCAATCCCCTAATTAGTTTAGTTTCCCTTGTCTGGACTCTCTCCAGCTCCAACACATCCCTTCTGAGGACTGGTGACCAGAACTGGACAGAATACTCCAGATGCGGTCGGACCAGAGTTTTATAAAGTGGTAGCATTATAGTTTTATCTCTGGAATACATCCCATTCTTTATGCATGCTAATATTCTGCCGGCTTTGGCAGCTGCTGCTTGACATTGCATACTATTGCTTAGTCTATCCTCTACCAAGACTCCCAGATCCTTCTCCATTTTTGATTCCCCCAAAGGCTCCCCCCCCCCCTAACGTGTATTGTGTTTTTATGTTTTTAGTCCCCAAGTACAAAACCTTACACTTCTCCCCATTAAACCTCATTTGCCATGTCGTTGCCCACTCTGTAACTCTGTATTTTGTTCAGGTCATTCTGTAGGATATCTGCCTCATGCTGTGCAGTTATTGCCCTGCCCAATTTAGGTTAGAGGTGATTTATCCTTCCAAAGCAAATGCAACTTTGCACACTGGTACGGACTAGTATTCCAATGTTTCTCTTCTCTCACAGTTTCTCTACTTCCCTCAACTAATGTGACCCCAGTGCTGATGGAGAGGGGCAGAAAAGGGGCAAACAAGAACACTGTGCATGGGGCCCAACATCCTCCTTATCAACCAATGGTGCCATTGGTTGTTTGGACACTGAAGGCTAGAAAGTTGTAATGATGCACAATGTTCACTGCTATGGCAATAGATAGAATAAAGAATTACCACCGGTTCACAGATAAGCAAACTGGCAGTAATTAACCTCTTCCGGACCGCCCGTCGCCTTTTTACTGTGGCAGGGCAGCCCTCCTGCGCAAACCGACGTGGGTCGCGTGCCTGCAGCTAGGTGTCGAGCTCCTGCCCCCACTCGGCAGCGAGGAAGCCGATGCACAGGGCAGGCGGCTCTGATTGGTGCGTGACACCCGCGATCGCTCCCCGCTGAGAGAGAAGAACGGTCAGCTGTTGTAAACACAGCTGACCGTTGTTCTCGCTGGAATGATCATAGAGCCCCTGTGATCCTTCAATATAGGATCACAGGTCTCTATGATCAATTCACAAGCCACGCCCCCCCACAGTTAGAAACACTCCCCTAGGCTCACATTTAACCCCTTGATCACCCACAATGTTAACCCCTTCCCTGCCAGTGTCATTATTACAGTAACAGTGCATATTTTTAGCACAGATTACTGTAGTAATGTCACTGGTATCCTCAAAAGTGTCAAAAATGTCAGTCAGGGGTTCGATCTGTCCGCCGCAATGTCGCAGTCCTGCTAAAAAATCGCAGATTGCCAACATTACTAGTAAAAAAAACAATAAAAATGACATAAATCTTTCCCGTAGTTAGTAGACGTGATAACTTTTGCGCAAACCAATCAAAATACGTTTATTGTGATTTTTCTTTTACCAAAAATATGTAGCAGAAAACAAAATTGGCCTAAAATGTTTAAAAATTTAGATTTTTACATTTTTTTGAGAATGTTATATAGCAGAAAGTTAAAAATATTGTTTTTTTTTTTTTCAGAATTGTCGCTCTTTTTTTGTTTATAGCGCAAAAAAAAAAAATTGCCCAGGTGATCAAATACCACCAAAAGAAAGCTCTATTTGTGGACATTATTTTATTTGGGTACAACATCGCATGACCGTGCAATTGTCCATTAAACTAACGCAGTATGGAATGGCAAAATATGGCCTGGTCATTAAGGGGGAAAATCTTCCAGTCCAGAAGAGGTTAAAGCAGAACTAAACCCATCGATTTACTGTTTCCTAAAACAGTTACAATCAAGGCATGGCATGAATGATAACTGGAACAGTTGCTTGTGCTCTCACTCGAATAGTCAAGCCATCAAATGGCTGGTGTCATAACTGATCACATGTGAATCACCATGGCAACTGCAGATCAAACAGAGGCCAAGAAGGCAGCTTTCTTGAATGTAAAGCATACAAGGGTTTAGTTCCACTATAAGATCAACTCTTAGTTAGCGTACAGAAAAACGCCAGTGCTCACAGTTGGGTATATGTGCTGGAAAACTGTCATTAATGTGACATTAATGCTTCCTGCAAAAGGTTCATGAGCGGCTAGGGCACCAGAGGCTGCCAGCTTCCTAGTACCTAATAACTCATTGCAGGTCCCATTGAGGGCCAGATGGGAGTTTTCCCAGCCAGAAGCTGAAAACATAGAAAGGGGTAGATGATATATTTGACCAGTATTAGGTAATGAGATTAGCTATCATCTTCAGCTGTTTTCTTGCTCTAAGTTGTTGCCTGGGGCCAATGATGAGTCATTGGCTACTAGGATGCTGCCGACTGCAGAGCCAATGGTGTCCTAGCCAACAAGGGGCTAAACATTAACTGAGGACAGAGTGTCGTGATAGAGGAGCTTTCGAGCAGAAAAAAACGCTTGACTTGCCTAAACGTGGAATTTAGGTGTGTTAGACATTAAAAAGTGTACATATTTCTAGTGTATTGGGGAAAAATGCTTATAAACGCAAACGCACCTAAACGCATGTACAATATGCTCCATAGCAACGTTTTTATCTCCTTTTTTCTGCTGCTTAGTATGCATGGACCCTTAAAGCTGAACTCCATCTTTTGATATATTTTACATAGTTTGTTTGGGCCAACTTCGCCCAAACAAACTCTGTCCCTCACTAACCTGTGAGGCCGCTAAATGTGCGGTATAAACTGTATGTAGCTGAGGCTACATACAGTATACTACACTGTGCTCCGGGTCTGAGCTGAGGTGTCTTGTCTCATACCTGGAACACACACTGTAGAGTCTATCACCGCAGCGCTCAGCCATTCAGAGAAAGCGATGTAATCTGTCAATGAATTCAAAGCTTCCTATGGTTGGTATCAGAGTCAGAGAGGCACACTACCACAACCTCTGACTATTTATTGATAGAATACATCACTTTCTCTGAATGGCTGAGCACTGCTGTGGTAGACTCTACTGTGTTCCGGATATGAGATTAAAAGTCTCGGCTCTTACCCGGAACACAGTGCTGTATGCTGTATGTAGCCGCAGCTACATAAAGTTTATACCGCACATCCAGTGGCCTCACAGGTTAGTGAGGGACATAGTTTGTTAGGGCCAAGCCGGCCAACACAAACTGCCGGTATGTATAGTACATCAAAAGATGAAGTTCATCTTTTATTTAAATATGACCCACAAACTACAAATTAAATGCTGCAAGCTGGTGTAAACAATATAGGTTCAAATATCTCACCTGTTTTCCCTTGTTATATCAAAAAACTAAAATTGCTAGAAATTAACTTTCACTGGCAATTAGCACATATGCATAAAAAGAGATACTATGGTATTTATACTGTATGTGTCTTCTCAATGTATAGGTCATTGCATACTTACTTTCAATATTCTCCATGAGGAAATGTAACAGCCCGATTAATCCGGTCAACTGCAGTGAGCTAAACTTTTTCTCTTTTCCCCAACAGAGTCCAGATACATAGTAATCTACCAGTATGGCTTCCTTTAAGTTTGTTTGAGTGTCCTTAAAACCGAGAAACTCTTCCATTATCCTGAAAATAAAAATCACTAAGAATATGAACTACATTGCACAAGAGAATCTTTAATATACAAAAAAGGGCTTAAAGGGGACAATTCATTTTTAATAATACTAGCTATATATGGAACTGTGAAGAGCATGAAGTAAAAAGTCTTAGAGTCTGTTCACACTAGCCACAATGTAAAAAAGGCCTTTACTAATGTTTGCTGAAGCTATACTGTTATAAATAAAACAGTTAGGAAACAGCTAAACATACAAAAGGACAGAGTGATGTAGTGCAGTGGTTCTCAACCCTATGGAGACCAGAGACCGGTAAATTCTTCCAAAACCTTCCATGCTCCAGCAGTATAAAAAAAGTTTATATTCACACAATAAAAGTATGAGAACGTAGATATGTATTGAAATGCTGGAAGGCTCTGGATGGAGCTGGGTGTCACTGTTGGGGGGAAGGGGAGTGATCTGCAGCTGACTTGGTAGTCCTGTAGGAGGTGAGGTTTCTAGAGGGGACTGGGGTCTCTCCAGAAAGCTAGGGGCTTTGAAGGAGCACTGTGGGAGGCTAGGGACACATCAGGGTTTAGGATACATTGTTGGAGGTTTTGAGGCACTGTGGGACACTGTTGGAGTTTCAGGGCACTGCAGGGGGCTGGGAAGCACTGTGGGAGGTTGGGGGGGGCACTTTGGTGACTGAAAGATGACCTAGGGACACTGCGGGGGGTAGCAGGGCACTGCAGGCCATAATAGGAGGTTAGGGTCACTATTAGGGCTGGGAGGCACTGTAGTAGTTTAAGAGATGTGCAGGTGGCTAGAACTCCAGCAGGTGGAAACCCAAGGCCCAGCACTGGGCCATGTCCCGGTGGTTGAGAACCACTGATGTAAGAGGACAATAAAGGCTGTGGAAAACCAAGTAATGTAATCCTCCCAAAAGTGTCAATCTCCCAACAGTGTTGAGAGACATTTCAAGAATGGAACAACGTTTGGGTGGCGTGGGTAGTGGAAAAGTATTCAGTAACCTTTTCTGCAGCTATACTCGTTTCTGTTTATTCTTCAAAGTTTTTTTAGAAATATAAGTGTATTATTTTTAAATACCTATATATTTAGACCAGCCATGTTTTCTAACTTCATATACACTATACTTTCTTTCCTCTGCTAATCCTCATGTTAGTGCAAGTCTACCAAGCTGGGTGTGCCTGTTTGAAAATAATAGACTCTTGGCAGTCTCTAAAGGTTGGTTGGCTACATTTACACCTCTGCTTTATAGGAGTGGTACAATCCGGGTACTTTTTACATGCATTATTATTCTTCCCTGTGGACAGTGCATTTTTTGTGGAAACTTCACAAACGATGGAATTAAAGGTTTTTAGGAGATGGAGCACATGAGATGTGACTGCCCCTGTAGACTGACATCCTAGGCAGCCCAAGCTAAGAGCTCAGGAGCAGCATTTTATATTCATAATAAAATATATAATATTATTTGATAATGTTCTGAGGTTCTATTGATTCATGTCAAGTGTGGCTTTTAATAATAGATCTGCTGTAGAAGTGGATTACTTGATCCATATTGCACCCCAGTCTACTTATGATTACATGATCAACGTATATGAAGCTTTGTGAATTTAAATATGTAAACCAAAACTTTTTGTTTTGCAGGTTAGAATAGAGTGGTAAAGAGTCAGAGCCCCTGTCAAGTTTTGCCCCTGTTGGGTAGTTTTAGCCACTATATTTGTCCAGGGAACCAATGACACTGAAACAAAAAAGTGATGGGAAATCCAAAATTTTATAAGTGTCCCCAGAACAGGAGGTAAGAGAAATTCTTCCAACTGGGACACGTGTTCCTCTGTCTAAGAGGGTAACTAATTTCCTCTAATGTTCTGTTGCCTCCACAGAATAGGAAGTTAAGGGAAATCTCTCCTCAGGACATAGACAGCATAAAACAAACTGACAGAGGATTAACCCTATTATACTCCATCCAAAACAAAAAATATAATATACTGTTCATACACTAACAGTGTCCTTAGACAGCATTCCTTTCAGCAACAGGAACCACTTTCACAATGTGTGTAGGCATTGCCTGTTTATCCACCAATATAATAATTCTGCCACGGTCTGCATTCCTGTGTAATTCCTGTGCAATTCAGTGTGGTGCAATATTAGGCCTATTCATTTGAATGGGTCCCGCATGCACTACTTTTCAAAAACAAGCCGCACCAGATTGCATGGTACTACGGTACCATGTGACCTGAGGCAGGCAAACACACTGTGTTTTCAATCTGCATTTCTGGGGTCATTTGGAATTAATTGACACCAGCAGCAGATTGCACACCTAGTGCATTTCGAACGCTGTGTGGTAAATGTGCACAGAACATGGTTTTCTTGCACTACGTTCTAGAGTGAACAAACCCTTAAAGCGGGACTTCTGCCAAATAGGTATGACCATACAATGATCAGAATGTGGCTGGTCTCCGGTGGACCGGCTGAATTTCGATCGGTCTATGGCCAACTTTAAGCTGAACTTGTAAAAAGTAAAAAGGTGTACCTCTGTATGTTATCTAGGTCTTCACATTCTAAAAGCTTATTTATTTGTGGCTGAGAAATGAAATCCAGCTTTACAACATCCTCCATTTCATCATTAAGATTATGTTCCTGTACATAAAACACAAAGAAAATGTAGATATATTGTTTAGTCAAAAACATGACAAAACCTATATAAAACAATTATATATGCACATACACATGGGCTGTATCTCTAGCCAGATTTTTATTTTTTTTTAAATGGCTAGAATCTCTGTCAGGTTTTTTTCTTTTGGTGGCTGCATGTGTCAGGTGGTGGAGATTTCACTTTACTTCCTGTCCTGGAGACACAACCGGCAGTGACAGGATACCTCTCTTTCTTTGTGGTCATCAGAAGAAGTACCCACATAGCAAAAGTTCTCCTTGCCCCCTGTGGCAACGGTACAATTATGGTTTTCTGATGATATTCTGTCTCAGTAAGAATGGTCACCAAGATGACTAGCAAAGGTGAATCCCCTGCACAGTGACACAGATCAATAAAAATAAAAAGTTCTAAGCCTTCCCCACTTTATCCATACTGGTGTTTGAGGCCCTATGCATTTCGGGATAAAGGTCTACAGGAATACAGGGGAACTCTCCTATTAGAGACAATTGTTTCTGGTGATTTCCTCACTGTGGATGGATTTCCCCTAACTTCCTGTTTTGGCTATGGGAGGGGAAGTGAGGGAAATCTCCCTGATGGAATAGATCTAAGGTGTCAAACTCAATTTCATCACGGGCCACATCAGCAGTATGACCCTGCCCCTAAGCTTGCATGCATCTCTACTCTCTTGTACCTCTGTCTATGTGGGCAGCTCTCTCTACTACCTGTGTATTTGGCTCTATTATACCTACCTGTGTAGGCAGTGCTTCCTTGCAGGGAGATCGTTCTCACTCTCAGATTCCCGTCCACATTTGGCTCTGATTGGGTCTCCATGTAAAAAACCCAGAAGTGATGTCACGGGTACTCGGTGCCAAATTAAAAAAAATGACAGCATTCAAAACAGTCAAACTTGGCGTTTTGAATGCTTTTAAGTGCAGAGGAGGCTTTTGGGGTCTTTTAGACCCCAGATCCCTCCACAAGAGTACCTGTAAAAAAATTAAAAAATATATATTTTTTAAATGTCCGAAAATATCAGCAGATATCGGCCGATACCGATAACCGATGACCAAAATATCGGTATCGGTATTGGCAATAAAAAAAACAATATCGGTCGATCACTAATCTGAACACCCATGTGACCTGATTCCAGTGCGGACCAAAATAAGGGTCCTTCACCATTTTTGGTCTGAATACAATGCAAATTCAGCCATAGAATCTATATGGCTGAAATTGCATCGCACAGACATCGCATGTGATCTGCACAGCAATGCGGTGCAAATCACATGCAATGTCTGTCATCGCAATAGTGTGAACCCAGCCTAAAGGAGATTCTAAAACCAGATTGTATAGTGTATGGTCAGACTAGATGGACAATGCTGCTGTCCAAGGCGTATCCATTGCTTTTCCATTCAGAGTGGAGGCATCCCAGGGCAGGAAGGGTGATACTAGCCAGATCAACAGGTGAAAATAAAGGGAAGAAAGCTTAAAAAAATAAAAATAATTCTAATACAATCAACATATTTAAGGATTGGAATATTGCAATATCTTACATGTTTACCTTTGGGTTCAATATCATTTGAATCCATAATTCAGAACAGATCTACACAAGATATTATCACTTAAAGTACATGTACTGATGTACTGTTCTGATCTCTGTGGAACTACAAGTCCCAGGATGTCCTGTCCATGTGTATGACAATGGTTCCTTAGTCCCTCTGTTTACACAAGCAGCACAAACAGAACAATGCTTGGATATCATCAGACATGTTTCATATGTGTGTGTGTGTGTATGTATATATATATATATATATATATATATATATATATATATATATATATATACATACTATAATGGGAAGATCCACCCTCTGAATCCATGTCCTACCTGCTCTGTACCTCTCCTCTCCAGAGACTCCATGCTGCTAGAGTTTAGCTTTGTGTTGCCATAGTGACCAGGCAGCTCACTGCACATGCTCAGTGGGACAGTGGCTGAGAGTTTGCAGTTAGCACAGTGAACCTGATGGCAGATTAGCCTAGTGTCATGTTTCCTGGAGGAATCTGCTGAGTCAGCTGCATGTTGGATTGTATGACTGAATGGCTGTGACAGGCCAGTGCTCAGTAGTATTCTCAGATCTCCTCCACATGTTGCTGTGTTAGCTGTGCTCAGCTGATCACTTCATGCATGCAGTAGAAATCATTGCTTGTGATTGATGTCTTATTAACCATTTCTGGACTGGAAGGATTTGCCCCCTTAATGAGCAGGCCATTTGTTGTGATTCGGCACTGGGTTACTCTGACAAATGCGCCGTCGTGCAATGTTGCACCTAAAGAAAAAAATTATGTCCCTTTCTCCCCACAAATAGAGCTTTCTTTTGGTGGTACTTGATCACCTGTGCGATTTTTATTTTTTGCGCGAGAAACAAAAAAAGAGCAACATTCTGAAAAAAAAAAAAAAAAATATATATATATATATATATATATATATTTTTTTTTTTTTTTTCACATTCTGCTATATAACATTCCCCCCCCCCCCCCACCAAAAAAAAATTAATAAATCAAATGTTTTCATCATTTTAGGCCAATTTGTATTCTGCTACATATTTTTGGTAAAACAAATCGCAATAAGCGTATTTCAAATGGTTTGTTATTGCAGTTATCATGTCTACAAACTAAGGGAAAGATTTACGGTATGCCATTTTTATTTATTTTATTTTCTTTTACTAGTAATGCCGGTGATCTGCGATTTTTAGCAGGACTTCGACATTGTAGCGGACAGATCTGACCCCTAACTGACATTTTTGATACTTTTGGGGGGACCAGTGACATTACTACAGTAATCAGTGCTAAAAATATGCACTGTTACTGTAATAATGACACTGGCAGGGAAGGGGTTATCACAGTGGTGATCAAAGGGTTAAGTGTGAGCTTAGGGGAGTGATTTCTAACTGTATGGGGGTGGGACTTGTGAAATGAACACAGAGACCTGTGATCCTATATAGAAGGAACGCAGTGGGAAGTGTGGAATCGGATGGAATCGTATCGCATGGGTCTGAACACCCATGTGACCTGATTCCACTGTGGACAATGAAAAGGGTCCTGCACATTAGGTGCGGATCCAATGTGACCTGAGCAATACATAATGTATGGATCAATTTGCACCGCACTGAATTCACATGCCATTTGTACAGGAATCCGGTGCAAGTCTTGTACAAATGACATGTGATGCGGTACACCGCATCAGTGTGAACCTAGCCTCAGATCTCCAAATGTTTGCAGCTGTGATCCGACTTCCTATTAGAAGGCAGCTACATTCATTCTTCATGTTCCCACTGTATATATGAAGGTAGCCACCCTCTCTCAAGATGAACTATGAATTATGGGATCGGTAGTGCGCATAGAGCAACACACGTGACCGCAACTAGCATGCACTGCTCCTTCCGAACAAAGAGAAGCGAGAGGGAAAAGGAAAGATTTGGGCGCTCAGGGAAGATGTTACAGACAGAAAAACATAGTGAGGAACTAGTTTATGAAAAATATTACAGGACTATATATGGATTCGTTTTGGAGAATAAGGATATCATTTAGTGTCTCTTTAACCCTTTAGCTGCCAGAGCTGTTTTTTGCACATGTTAAAAAAAAATAATTTTAGGCCTAAAATGTAGTTAAAACCCCCAAACATTATATTTTTTCTGAAAGTAGGCAGCCTAGAGAAATGTTTCTCAAACCTTTTTTTCAGTTGAGGCACCCTTTAAAATTTTGGACAATCTCAAGGCACCCTTAAAAATTACGGACAGTCTCAAGGCACCTCAATCACAAATGTAATAAAAATGATTCTGATAGCTTTACACAATGCAGCAACGTCCACATGTAGGACACCCAACATTAAAGGTGGTTTATTCTTCCAAAGCAAATACACTTTAGCACACTGGTACTGACTAGTATTCTAATTTTTCTCTTCTCCCTCAATTTCTCTCCACCAGTCAGCTAATGTCACCCTAGTGCTGAGGGAGAGGGGCACAGGAGGGTCAAACAAGGATGCTGTGGAGGCGACAGACACCCTCCTTATTAAAGCGGAGTTCCGGACTATTTTGCAACTTTAGTGATTCCTGGAGTGCTCGCTATGCTGAGCCCTCTGTGGCCACGGCCACCGACATCACTTCCGCCTTTGCATTGCATCCTGTGAGCTGTTTGTCATCACTTCCAGGAGGCTGGAATCAGGAAGAACTCCCAGAACACTCCCTGAAATCAGGAAGAAGGACACAGCAGATTACTCTGTGGCTTCAGGTGCCCACATCCAAGATGGCCGCGCTCAGACAGCGTTTTTAAAAGTAAGATTTTGACTAAAATCCAATACTGTACACCTTGTAAGTATGAGAATAGCGATTCTGTAAAGGGCGATGGATTAGTATTATAGGGGTATTTGAGGCTGGAACTCCGCTTTAACTGACGATGTCATTGGTTGTTAGGATGCCAGAAAGTCCCAATGGTGCATAATAAAAACCCCTGTGGCTTTGAGTAACTAAAAGGCAGGCTTTATCCACCTGCTGGCTTGTATGCAACTTTCAATACATTTTTAGTCTTTTTTGCCAAGGCACCCCTGAAGAAACCTCAAGTCACTCCAGGGTGCCTGGCACCCTGGTTGAAAAAGGCTGGTCTAGAGAATAAATTAGTGATAGTTCCAATTTTATATGTCACACTGTATTTGTTCAACCATCTACCAAGTACAAATTATTAGTTTTAGAGCAAAATATTACCCAATTTTTGTGAAAATATAAAAGCTGGGGTTGCACCAAGTAAATAGATCCCCATCATGTGAAGTCTTAAAATTGTGCACACTCGTAAAACAAGACAAACTTCAGTACCCAAAATTTCACACTTTAATAGCCCTTGCATGTTATCAGTTTAGAGTTAACAGTAAATAATGGCCCTGGAAACATTGCTCTCACTTGTGCGTGGTAATATGCGACATGTGTATCGCAAGTGGCGTTTTCATAGACGCCCCAACAAGTATGCGTGTACGGTGAGACAGGGTGGGCTTAAAATATTTTTGGGGAGGATTTAAGTGCTTGAGTGTAATTTAAATTTTTTTTTTAACCATAAAAACTTTTTGACTCTTTTTTTTTTATATTCACTAAAACTTTATTTGTATCACTTGTATTGGTGCTATCGTTTCTTTGTAACAGGTTCTCTTTAACAAATTGACTTCTGTGCACGCGCCTTTTTACACAAGTAGTTGCGCATACTGGACCTTTGAAAAAACGCCCATTGGGCGCTACATGTGAGGTGGGCGGTGACGTATTCCCACTGGGACTAAGTGGAGCTGGGTATGCAGAGAATTATATTGTGAAATGCTTGTTTTTTACTTCTGAAATGCGAGTGGATTTTTATATGGAAATAAATACTTTTTTACTTTACTTTTGCACTATGGTTCTTTCCTCTTGCCTCCTATGTATATGAGTTACACCACGCTGGGAGCCACGGATTTGGAATGTACGGCCAGTGGGAGCAGTGCCACTTACAACACTGCAAGGCGCATATGTTATTATTATTATATAGGATTTATATAGCGCCAACAGTTTACGCAGCGCTTTACAACTTGAGGGTAGACAGTACAAATACAATACACTTTAATGCAGTAGGAATCAGAGGGCCCTGCTCGTTAGAGCTTATCGACCTCCTTTATTTAGTGAGGTCCATTCAAGCAGTTGAGAAGACACCCATAGGTGGGGTGAAGGGCACTGTGGTGATCAGAAACAATTACTGAAGAAATTGAATTATTTATTGATGAACTGTATATATATTTAAAAGAATGGACTTACGTTAATTTATTATATATAGATCATTTTTACACTGTTTTCAGATATTTATTGACCCACTATAATTTGAATGCACTTTATTGAAGGAGAGCACTGCACTTTTTTGTGACTATATATATATTAATTGCATTTTGTACAGGTGGTTGGATGCATAGTGGTGCTAGCTGCTTCCTATAGTATATAGAGTTGAATAATAGGTGGTTAATACACAGTGATAGTGCGGAAAGTTTTTTCACACCTACAATCATCGTTGTCTATGGCCGGCTGCCCACAGAACCATGGGCTCCTGGGCACCAAAATACACCTGTTTGTTTCCGCTGTACGAATGCGCCTGTGTGTATAGTAGAAGATCCTGCGTGCAATACTTGCTAAACATACGCATATTTAGAGGGGTTTAGACACAAAATGTATAGAAAAGCTCACATTTTCCTTTGTAGATGCAGTTGTGTTTTGACCCATTGATTCCTAGACGGCTGCGTCTAGATGCATACAAAGCTATATGCTGTATGCATCTAAACGCAGCATTGTAGATGCCCATGTAAATGATCCCTAATTAAGGGTTACAAAAACTTACTGCATTACTATAATGTGAAGACTGTGAATTCAGGTAGTGTGACAGGTATTATTTTTTTCTTTGCAGGTAGACATTTTTTAAATTTTTTTAAATCTACTGGTAATCATTTAAATCTCAAATAAGTTTTAACATGTTATTGTGTTATTTCAAAAGTTAGTTTTACCACTGTAGTACCGCGCTATAGCCGAAAGACAGCTACAGCGTGGCTCTTTAGTTCTGGGAGGGCATCTATGGACATCCTTCAAGAACCCCACCCCCTGCGCTCCCCCTGGGACGAGCATCAGGCGCGCTCTGTGGCCGCTGTGTCCTTTGGACACAGCTGATCACAGATCATGGTAAAGGGTCATACCTTTGGACACAGCTGATCACAGATCATGGTAAAGGGTCATACCTTTGGACACAGCTGATCACAGATCACAGTAAAGGGCCAATCACAGCGGCTGACCAGCTGATCACATGTAAACAGTCTTGCCAGGTATCAGCAGTCCTCATGCATTGTGTCTGTGTGAGGAAAGGAGAGCTGATAACCGGAAAGGCTCTCAGTACATTCTTTACACTGATAATCAGGTCACTGATCATCAGTGCCCTAGTTAGCAGTGCAGCCTTATCAGTGCAACTTATCAGTGCCCATCAGTGCAGCTTTTAAGTGCTGCCTATCAGTGTCTCCTCATCAGTACCCATCAGTGCAGCCTCACCAGTGCCACCTCATCAGTACCCATCAGTGCAGCTTATCAGTGCCCATCAGTGCAAATTATTGAAGAAGAAAAATTACTTATTTGCAAAATATTATAACAGAAACTAAGAAAAACATTTTCTTTGCAAAATTTTTGGTCTTTTTTTAATTTGCATAACAAAAAATAAAGAAACCAGTGGTGATTAAATAATACCAAAATAAAACTCTATCTGTCTAAAAAAAAAAAAAAAAAAAAAAAAAAAGATACAATTTTTTAAATGAGTACAGTGTTGCATGACCGCAGAATTGTCATTCAAACTGTGACATTGCTGAATGCTGAAAATTGGCCTGGGCAGGAAGGGGGCGACAGTGCCTGGTATTGAGGTGGTTCATTTTTTTAGATCTGCAGCTTACTTTAAGTGTATTTTCTAAGTCATAGACAAAAGTCAAAAAAGCATGTTCTCTATTGTATCAGTTCACCAAGATGCTGCATTGATATGCACCGGGAAAAAAATGAGGCAGGCAGCACCTTTAACGCATAGCGCAAAGGAAAAAAAAGGAAAAATATGCCACTGAACAACAAGTAAAAACACAAGGCACTGTACACAAAAATGCATTACAGCACAGGAACAAATGCACAACAATGCAAATTATCTGCACATGTCAATGCACTGATGCATGCATGGTGGTGTGAACTCACCCAAGAAGCTCTATTGAATTATTTACCTTGTAACATGCATCCCTGGCTGTGCCGACGCACTTTGCACAGGCATGGTCCACCAGTATCACTTTTAGGAAGATGGTCCATAACAATGATTTATAGCCAAGTGTGGAGTGGGTGAACTTTGATATGAAGTGGTTAATAGAGGAATGCGAAGATCAACAGCACTGAGATGAAAAAGGAATGAAAAAAAGTTGAAAACAGTGTTTTATAAAAAAAAGTATTGCAATTGTTTTTTTTTTTTTTTTTATTTGGATTAGCATCCCAAACAAGGAAATCTAAAAGCAGTAAACGATTATGTATTTTATCATTTTAGGTATTATTATTACAATTATTGGTATTAATATTATTATTGTTGCTGTTGTTATTATTATCTATTTTAATTCAATGCTATATTTTTCACAGAGATAGATAGATAGATAGATAGATAGATAGATAGATAGATAGATAGATAGATAGATAGATAGATAGATAGATAGATAGATAGATGTTTTATAAGAACAATTCATACTGTATATTTGAAGGTCAATAGTTTTGTTTTCATCCATACTGCCATCTAGAGGATATTTTGCACCATGCAATACAAACTTGAGGGATACTCTTACATGCACATTATTGTTATGTATTTTATAAAAATAAGTGTTGTTATATAACATTGTGTAGTGTGGCTTCTGTACATTATATGTCAGAATACGATTTATGTTTATCTGTAAAAAATATGCTTTTACATTTTTTAACAATTGCATTAAAAAATGGAGATGGCCAGGCAACCAGTATTTTCAGAAGGAGGTCAACAGTTGTGGACCAGAGTTTCTCTCAGAGCATAAAAAGTGTTAGCAGTGAGTTTGCTAAATTTCCCTTTTAGAAATAGTTTAGCGAGAGCTGAAATTAAAATAGCATTTAAATGTTTTTGGAGATGGCTGAAAATATACTAATATTTATCCCTACTAGCTGGCTAATAAACAGCACTTTTCCTCTTTTTCACACACACTTTGTCCTTTTCTTAAACAAAATGTTACCTGTTTCACTTTATTTATATAGGGTTTTCATGGCAAAAGGTCTGGCTAGGAGGGGAACGGGTGGACGGAGGAGCCTCGTGGACGGTGGAGTGGACTGAGGAGGAGCAGACTGGTGGTGGCGGCGTGTGTGGGACAGGTGGACAGAAGCGCGGAGCGGCAGAGTGTGGACTGGTCACTGGACTTGGAGGTCCCAGGCGGAAAAGGAGACAGGAGGACTCTATGAGTGTGAGTGTGTGTGTTACACACTGTATTTACTAGTCTATATAGTACTACTTTTATAATATAATCAGTCACTGTTACTCACCTTCACCAAGGGTAAGCAGCAGTTCAGTGTGGGTGTCATTGTGGCACAGTCAGAAGCAGAGAAGTCAGGCAGGGCAGGCCCAGACAGAGCCCCCTCACCTGGCCTACTGTGAGTGCACTGCTCCCTCCAGTCCACTTAGTGGGAGATGCATGCATCTTGCTGAAGTGCTTGGTAAAGTTTGATTTCTGGCTGGCTGGGGGACCTGTAGGGGGGGTTAAGGCTATTGGTTTAGGCAGTGTAGAGCACTGGTCTGGACTGGAGTCTGGACTGGAGCTACCTGAGAGTGGCTGAGCCTGAGAGAGACTGGCTTTGTTGATGGCACTGTAAAAGACTAATATATTTTTAATGGTGCACTTAAATGGGACTATTAGTCTCCACTGGTCTGTGTGTGTGTGTGTGTTTGAGGGGGGGGGGGGTGCATAGTGGTCTCTGTGTACATGGGCAATGTGGCCTCTCTCTCTCTGTATGGGAGCAAAGTCTCTCTCTGTTTGGGGGCAGAGTGGTCTCTTTGTGGCCTGTGTTGGGGACAGTCCTTCTGTTTTATATGTAGATTTTCCAGGATTCTCCTCCACCCCACTGTGACTAGCCTGCTCTTTTCAGCCAGCCATCTTGGACCAGCCTGCTCCTTCCAGCCAGCTGTCTTGGACCAGCCTGCTCCTTCCAGACAGCTGTCTTGGACCAGCCTGCTCCTTCCAGCCAGCCGTCTTGGACCAGCCTGCTCCTTCAAGCCAGCCATCTTGGAGCAGCCTAAGCCTTCCAGTCAGCCATCTTGGAGCAGCCAGCTCCTTCCAGCCAGCCATCTTGGACCAGCCTGCTCCTTCCAACCAGCCGTCTTGGACCAGCCTGCTACTTCCAGCCAGCCATCTTGGAGCAGCCTAAGCCTTCCAGCCAGCTGTCTTGGAGCAGCCTAAGCCTTCCAGCCTGCCATCTTGGACCAGCCTGCTCCTTCCAGCCGTCTTGGACCAGCCTGCTCCTTCCAGCCATCTTGGACCAGCCTGCTACTTCCAGCTTGCTTGGACCAGCCTGCTCCTTCCAGCCATTTTGGACCAAGTTACTGCCCTGGGCAAAGGGCTACTTGCCTGCAAACACCACAGCTACATATTACGGTAAGTACACAACTTGTTTTGGGTTTTTTTTTTTATTATTTAGGTGCTATATTCTAATTTTAGGCTCTCTCCCTCCTGTTTTTATATAGGCAGAATTTCCCTAGACTTGCCATCTTGGACCAGCCTGCTCCTTCTAGCTGTCTTCGAGCAGCCTGCTCCTTCCAGCCATCTTGGACCAAGTTACTGCCCTGGGCAAAGCTCTACCTGCCTGCAAATACCACAGCTACATATTACCATAAGTACATAACTTGTTTTGTGGATTTTATCATTTAGGTGCTCTGTTCTTATGTTAGGTTTTACTCCTCTGGTTTTTATATAGGTATATTTTACTAGACTAGACTCATCACAGGAACAAACTTTCCACTCCAATGTTGGAAGGACTGCTGTCAGTAAAGTGTGGCCAAGGAAAGATTACTCAATACATAATTATAAAGGTTGACGTCACAATGTATGACCACAAGGTTGACACTTTATCAAACTGTAAATGTAAGCCAGTGTGTGTCTTCTGCTGCTGGTAAGGACAAAGATGTGGTGGTGGTGGTGGAGGAAGAAGAATGACTGCAGAAAAAGATAGATTTGATTCCATTCATATGTGATTGTATTCTGTTCTGTTACTTTTGAATTCTTTTCAAACACAAATTACTGTTTACATTGAAAAAATGATGGGGATAACTATCTCTACAAAAGCTGCTAAATGGGTCTTTAGCAAAAAAGTAATTTTTCTTTAGTTTTTTCGAAACAGCTTTCAGTCACTGTGCTAGGAAAGTTCACATTTTGTTGTATTGTCAAAGGGGCAAAAATGACAAATTTACAAAAAAGCAGTTGTCAGTGGAACAAGAGGTAAAGAAAAACCTTCACATGGGGACACCTGTTCCATTGTCCACTGCTGCAGGGTAGAAAGTACATTCTTTCTTGCTATTTTGTAAAAATACATTACTTTTTCCAGTTGATATGTTTAAAAGACTGTGTTTATTGCTGTCTGTGACCCAGTTAGGGAGGTTTATTCTCTATTTTTGTCCTCTTTACTTATATCACCAAAAGCACACTTGATTACAGAACAGAAATAGAGGTGAATCTTCAGACATTTGTGGACATAAACACTGGTGATCCTGTTGACTATCAGATAATTCACCTCACTTTCTGTGATGGCTATGGAACAGAAATTAAGGGGAAATCTCTCCAGTTGGACATACAGTGGGTATAGAAAAGAATCACCCCTCTTTTAAAATCAAATTTGTTGCTTTGCAGCCTGAAATGAAGACAGCCAGTTTTTGTTTTATTCCAGCTGTATTTACTTATAGCATCCAAGTGAAAGATATACCACCAGCATGTCAGAAAAAAAAAAAAAAAAGAATCAGCGAGTTGGAAAAGATCACACAATCCCTGGTGTCAGTAGAGTCTAGATGTGCAAAGTTAGTAGAGGGGCATATCCCAAGAGACCAAAGCCTGGAATTAAAGCAAAATGGAGTCCAACAAAATACTGACACAAAGGGGTGGTTCTTTTTACAACTTAGTGCTTCTGTTTGAGTTTTTTGCTAACGTGTTAGTGTTTTTGTCTGGCATGTTCTAAGAGGACAGCCAGTGTAAGAGGGGATGTTACCGGGGCTTCCCACTGGCAGGTAATGTAAGAGGATATTACTGGGGCTCCCAACTAAAAACAATGTACGAGGGGATGTTACTGGGGCTCCCCACTGACAACAATGTAAGAGGATGTTATGGGGTTCCCCATTGATCACCAGTGTAAGAAGGGATGTTACTGGGGCTCCCCACTGACAATCATTGTAAGAGGGGATGTTACTGAGGCGCCCCACTGTCATCTATGTAAGAAGATGTTTTGGGGCTCCACACTGACAACCAGTGTAAGAGAGGATGTTACTGTTGCTCCCTCCCCACTGACAGCCATTGTAAGAGGGGATGGTATTGGCACTCTCCACTGACAACCAATGTAAGAGGATGTTACTGGGGCTCCCCAATATAAATCAATGTAAGAGAGGATGTTGCTCTGGGGCTCCCCACTAACAACCAGTGTATGGGATGCTACTGGGGGAAGACTCTAATGTAGGAGGAAACCCAAATGTAAAGGTTAACTCTAAAGGGGGCCCTGCATCTGACTTCATTTCAGGCTGCAAAGCAACCAAATGGGATTATTTTAAGGGGGAGATTCTATTCCATAACCACTGCAGGTGACAAAAATGATGAGTTATATTAACCCGCTCTTACTATGTCCAAAATAACATAAATATTATTTTACCTTGAAATCTCCCCTAAATCACATTGTTTTTTTTTTTTTTTTTTTAACAAACGGGTCTTTATTGAACAAAGAAGTGCAAACAACAATAACAGGAGGATGCAGTAATCCACAGGTAAAAAAAATAACCAACGTACAGTACAGCTGAACATAAGTATCCAATATCCATATTCGCAAATACAGTGTGAAATGTAACTTGAGAAGGCATCATTAGTATGGAACAATTCCATGACATAAGGCAAGAAGACCGAGACATGCAGCAGACGGCCAGCAGACCACACCAACTTTATGGCAACAAGCGAGGAGGCCCCAAATTAGACACACGTCTCCGATGCCTGTGTCCACCTATCCCATATCTTATTAAATTTCGTGGGGCAGCCACGGTGTGTGTATAACAATTTCTTGTATGGTAGAGTAGCATTGACTTCCCTGAGCCAGTCATGAAAGGTAGGGGGTCTGTCACGCATCCAACGTCTCGCTATCATTTTCCGGGGCGGAAAATAAAGTTTCATGCAAAAAAATAGTAGTAAATTTATTCATGCTGGTATCAGGGAAAATCCCCAACAGACACGGTTACATAGTTACACCCGTTACATAGTTACATAGTTAGTGAGGTTGAAAAAAGACAACAGTCCATCCAGTTCAACCTATGATGTGTGTGTGTGTTTGCTTTTAACCGTACATTGTATACCCCTGTATGTTGTGGTCTCTAAGGTGACCATCTAACAGTTTTTTGAAACTATCAATGCTCCCTGCTGACACGACTGCTTGTGGAAGAGAATTCCACATCCTTACCGCTCTTACAGTGAAGAACCACTTACGCATTTTAAGGTTAAACCGCCTTTCCTCTAGTTTTAGTGAGTGGCCACGCGTCTTATTGTATTCCCTAACTCTGAATAGTTTGTTCCTTATGCCAGGGTCGCCAGTACAGTATTTGTACATTGATATCATATCCCCCCTCAATCTTCTCTTCTCCAGAGAGAATAGGTTCAGTGCTTGTAGCCTTTCCTCATAGCTGATGTCCTCCATTCCCCTAATTATTTTTGTTGCCCTTCTCTGGACTCTTTCCAATTCCAGCACATCCTTCCAAAGGACCGGTGCCCAGAACTGGACAGCATACTCCAGATGTGGCCGGACCTGAGTCTTGTAGAGTGGGAGCATAATCTCTTTATTTCTGGAGTGAATCCCCTTTTTTATACATCCCAGTATTCTGTTGGCTTTACTTGCAGCGGCTTGGCATTGCATGCCACTGCCAAGCCTGTTGTCTACCAGGACCCCCAAGTCTTTTTCCATCTTAGACTCACCCAGAGGTTCCCCCCCTAGTGAGTAGCTTGCTTTCTGGTTTTTGGCCCCCAAGTGCATTACTTTACATTTTTCAACATTAAACCTCATCTGCCATGTAGTTGCCCACCCCGTTATTTTGTTCAGGTCCGCTTGTAAGGTTTCCACATCCTGCATAGAAGATATTGGCATGCCTAGTTTAGTATCATCTGCAAATACCGAGATTGTACTAGATATCCCCTCCTCTAGATCATTTATGAATAAATTAAACAGGATTGGTCCCAGGACCGAACCCTGGGGGACCCCACTTTCCACACCCGCCCAATCCGAGTACTCCCCAATAATCATCACCCTCTGGACTCTCCCCTGGAGCCAGTTCTCTATCCAGGTACTCACCTTATGGTCCATACCTACCTTCCTTAGTTTGTACAGTAAGCGTTTGTGGGGAACGGTGTCAAAGGCCTTTACAAAGTCCAGATACACCACATCCACCGGCTTACCTTTATCTAGGTGGCAGCTCACTTCATCGTAGAAGGTTAATAGATTGGTTTGGCAAGAACGATTTTTCATAAATCCATGCTGATTGCTACTAATAATACAGTTTTCATTACTAAAGTCTTGTATATGGTCCCTTAATATCCCCTCCAAAATCTTGCAGACTACAGATGTTAGGCTGACCGGCCTATAGTTCCCCGGGATACACCTTGGCCCCTTTTTAAATATTGGTACCACGTTGGCTTTTTTCCAATCAGCTGGCACCATACCCATCTGTAAACTATCCTTAAAGATCAAGAATAAGGGTCTGGCAATCACCTGGCTGAGCTCTTTAAGAACCCTCGGGTGCAAGCCATCCGGTCCCGGTGATTTATTTATGTTAAGTTTCTCTAGTTTAGTTCTAAGTCTGTCTTCTGTTAGCCATGACGGCACTTCCTGAGGTGTGTTGTTTAGTTCGGCCTTACAAGCTAGGTTCGTGTAGCCCCCCGATTCTTTTGTGAAGACTGAAGAGAAGAAATGATTTAACACTTCCGCCTTTTCTTTGTCCTCAGTGGCCATATTACCTTTGTCATCTTTTATGGGGCCAATGTGTTCTGGCCTCGCTTTCTTACTGTTTATATACTTAAAGAACTTCTTGGGGTTCTTTTTACTCTCCTCCGCTATATGTCTCTCGTGTTCTATTTTAGCCGCCCTGATTTCGCCTTTACATTTCTTATTACACTCTTTGTAATGATTAAATGCTGCCAATGCTGCCCCTCAGTCTTGTATTTTTTTGAAGGCCTTTTCTTTAGCTCTAATATACATTTTTATGTTCAGTTTAGCCACCCAGGGTTTAATTTTGCTCTTTTAAATTTATTTCCCTTTGGAATGCACTGGTCAATCCCCTTGTTAAGTATGCTCTTGAAGCACTCCCATTTTTCCTCCGTGTTCTTTGTTCCCAGGGTTCTATCCTAATTGATATTTTCTAGCAGCGAGCGCAGTTTTGGGAAATTGGCTCTTTTGAAATTCAGCGTCCTTATATTACCCCTCTGCTTCCTATAACTGTAATTAATACTGAAACTTATTGACCTATGGTCACTGTTTCCTAAGTTGTCCCGTATTTCTATAACCGTGATCAGGTCTGAATTGTTGGTAATCAGCAGGTCAAGTACCGCATCTTTTCTCGTCGGTGCATTCACCATCTGACCCATGAAATTGTCCTGCAAAACATTTAGGAACTGCCTAGCCTTGGCTGAGTGTGCGGTTCCTTCTGCCCAGTCTATATCTGGATAATTAAAGTCCCCCATTATAATGACGTTTCCCGTCCTTGCTGCCAATCCTATCTGTAAAATGAGGTCCGCCTCCCCCTCCTCCCTCAGGTTGGGGGGCCTATAGCATACGCCCAATATTACCTTCCCCACTGTACCTTCCCTTTGAAGCTCTACCCATAGGGATTCTGCCTCGTCCATAGCTCCATTATTAATATCATCCCTCATATTTACCTGTATACTGTTCTTAATATACAGACATACCCCTCCCCCTTTTTTACCTTCTCTATCTCTGCGATAAAGGGAATATCCCTGAATGGACGCAATCCACTCATGAAAGCTGTCAAACCAAGTCTCAGTTATCCCCACAAAATCTAAGTCCTCCTCAAACATCAGCAGCTCCAGCTCTCCCATCTTGTTGGCCAGGCTTCTGGCATTGGTATACAAACCTCTTAATTTTGACCGGTTACATATATCCTCATTTAATGTTTTTAGGCTACTCTCTTGATTTTTCCCCATACCCACCCTGGGTTTAGGAGCTCCGAACGCCCTACCGCTAATGCCCCCCTTTCTGCCCTCTGAAACTTGCTTACCGCTGGCTAATTCTACATCTGTACCCTCCCCCCCATTCCCTAGTTTAAAAGCCCCTCTAACTTTTTGGCCATACTCTCACCCAGTACGGCTGCACCCACCCATTTAGGTGCAATCCGTCCCTACCAAAGAGCCGGTGGCCGACTGAGAAGTTGGCCCAGTTCTCCAGGAACCCGAAACCCTCCTTACTACACCAGCTCCTCAGCCACTCAATAACTTCCCTAATCTCCCGCTGCCTCTCTGGTGTGGCTTGAGGTACAGGTAGTATTTCGGAAAATACTACCTTGAAGGTCCTTCTCCTCAACTTAGCGCCTAAGTCCCTGAAATCGTTTAGGACTCTCCATCTTCCTCTGCCTATGTCATTGGTACCCACGTGTACCATGACAGCTGGGTCTTCCCCAGCCCCACCCAATAATCTGTTCACCCGATCCGCGATGTGCCGAACCCGAGCGCCTGGCAAACAACAGACTGTTCGGCACACACGGTCTTTGTCACAGATTACACTATCTGTCCTTCTAATAATTGAGTCCCCTACCACCAGCACCTGTCTTTCCTTTCCCTTTCTCCCGGCCTTACTGGAGGAGTTCTTCCCCTGGCAGCTAGGGGCGTCGCTCTGCTCCAGCAATGCTGGACGGCTTGGGGTACAGCGAGAGAGGGGAGCCCATAGTGTCGTGAAGAAATTTAACTATCTGAGCCCAGTAACCCTGGACTTCCGGGCAGCTCCACAACAAATGATAAAAGGTTCCCCGCTCCCGTCCGCACATAGGGCAGGTGTCCGTGGCGTCCTGTCGGTATTTGGCAGTCAGTAGGGGGGTAATATACGCCCGATGAATGATGTAAGTTTGGGTAAGGTGGTCGGACAATTACCACTTTACAGGCGTCCAGAGCGTCACTCCACTCGTCGTCCTCCAGGGGACCCACATCCTCCTCCCACCTAGCTTTGGGCGTATATGCCAGAACCGTGGAGGCCGCCTCATGTAGCATGGTGTATAGAATCGAGATGAGGTGGCTAGGGTCCGAGCAGCTAACCACTTCAAGGACAGGGACCGGGGGCAAATCAGGTAACGGTTGAGGAAATTGCGTTTGGAATGTATGACGTAGCTGAAGGTACCGAAAGAGCATATTGCGGGGAAGGTGAAATTAACCGGCGAGGGACTCGAAGCTCCGAAGGGTTCCTTTCATAAGGATATGAGACAAGAAGATGATACCGTGTCGAACCCATACATGCACATCGGGAACAATTTGGAATTCAGGGAGGGACGCATTGCACCACAATGGGGTGTATTCATGAAGACCAGGGAGAGACAGTTTGTTCGAGACAACATCCCACAACCTCCTGTAGTGGTATAACATCGAAGTCCGACCGTCCCTGTGGTCCGCCCCCCGAACCCCCGAGACAATAAGAGAGAGTGCATCCGTGAGTGCATGAGTCCGAGACGGTGCAAGAAGCACTAGGAATCTATTCTTGTCAGAGGAATTAAAATGGAAAAAATGGGATAACTGCGCCACAATATAATATAGATTCAAATCAGGGAGAGCCAGTCCCCCCAAATTGGTAGCATTTTTTAGCTTCCGCCAGGACAGTTTGTGCCTGGAGGTGCCCCAGACAAACGGCTTAAGGAGGGACTCCAGCTGGAGAAAATACCAGAGCGGAAGGTAGATCGGGGAGTGCCACAGCACATAGAGCAGCTTAGGAAGTAACACCATCTTTATCATTTTAGCGCATACGTTTACCTCTGTTATATTTCTCACCATCTTTATCAGGTTGACTCGACCCATCACCCCCAACGGCAATCTAGCCCACGTCTGGGTCCTCGCTTTGACCATAGTAAGGAGGGGAAGTAGGTTATCTGAGACATAGTCCGCCGGCCTCGCCGTGACCTGAACCCCCAAGTATTTGATGTGGCCTACTCTACACAAGGGGAACTCGTGACTGGGGGGGAAGGACGAGATATCATCGATGGGCAAAATTTGGGACTTGTCCCAGTTGATCTTCAGACCTGAGAACTGGCCATACCAACCGATCAGGGAGAGGGCGGCATGTAGCGAGGTCCCAGGGTCTGCGAGAAACAGTAGCGTATCGTCAGCGTACATACTGATCTTCTCCTCCAGGGGCCCAACGCGGAGGCCTACTATATCCGGGTGATCCCTAATAGCGATGGCCAGAGGTTCAGCCACTAAGGCATATAGGAGCGGGGACAGTGGACAGCCCTGACGCGTCCCCCTGCTAAGAGGGAAACTATCAGACTTCCAGCCGTTGGCCAACACTCTGGCAACCGGGGCCTGGTACAGGACCTGCACCCAGCGGACAAAGCGCGGGCCAAAGCCATAGCCCTCCAGACATCTCCAAAGAAATCCCCACTCTACAGAGTCAAAGGCTTTGGCTGTGTCCAAGGACACAACCACCCTGGCCCCCACATTATCATGAGTGGCTTGCAGATTCATAAATAGCCTACGCAGATTAAATGAGGTATTCCTACCGGGCATAAAGCCCGATTGGTCAGTGTGGATTAGAGAGGATAATCTTGTTAACCCGAATGGATAAGATTTTCGCCAAAATTTTAACATCTACCTGGAGGAGAGATATTGGTCGGTAGGTCTCTGGGCGCTGTGGATCCTTGCCAGGCTTAGGTATCAGAACCACCAGAGCCTCCCTCATGGACGGGGGTAGAGTAAAGGTCTCAAAAATATCCTCAAACAACGCCACCAAGCGTGGGGCCAGTTCTTCAACATACAGAGAATATAATTCTATCGGTAGGCCATCAAGACAGGGGGACTTAGCTCTAGAGAACCGCAATATGGCCTCCGTGATTTCCTCCACCGTAAGCGGGGCTTCCAGAGACTCAACCTGCTCGGCTGTCAACTGGGGAAAGGTCACAGAGTCCAAAAAGGCGTCCATAAGAGAATCATTCCCCGGGGCTGTGGAGGTGTAGAGATCTTGAAAGAACTCCCGGGACGAGACAGCCACCAGTTTAGGGTCAGTAACTAAGGTTCCCTGCGCGGAGTGCAATCCAATCACCACAGGGGGTCTATCCTCACAATGTACCAAATAAACCAGAAGCTTACCCGCCCGCTCCCCATGTTCAAACAGTTTCTGTCTTTGGAAACTAAATCACATTGTTAATTGCATATTGTACTTGTTTGTAGCATAAATACTGAAATTTGTACTTAAAAATTGAATTTTTGCAAGTTTTGGAAATGCCTGTAAAAACTTGGCTATGCCAGTAAATTTTGGGTGTTGTGTCAGTTAATTTTAATCTGGTAGGTTGGCAACACTGGAATAGAAGAAAAAATAATATGAAAATCACCCAAATCACCAAAATGTAATGAATATGAAAAAAAAACTGTCAGCATAGTATATTTTACAGAGTACCATTCATTCATACAAGCCCCGTCCCTAGAACTGTACCACACATTAGTGCCATGTTATTGAACTGTAGGAAGAACCCAGAGCATAAACTTTAAAACAAACAGACTACTTTCAGATGGTGTATAAAACAAAAATAACATTTTCACACTATTTTCAGTGTATATAAATACATTGTGGTCCATTACCAAAATCCACAAAAATTCTTTATTAAGACACATGATACAATGATTGAATGCATTTCCCCAACATTTATTTATTTATTACAGATATTTATATAGCTCTGGCAATTAGCACCACACTTTACTTATATATTGTACATTCACATCAATCTCTGCCCTCAAGGAGCACTCTAGGGTCTTTAACTCACATTCATACATATGGATACTGGAGCCAATTTAGACAGGAGCCCACTAACCTAAAAAAAAAAAAATCATATTTTTTAGGTTTGGTAATTGTATTTATGTATTTTAATACATACTTTTTATACTTTTACCTTTTGTGTTTTTTTCCATGCAGATGATGCCCTAGGTGGGATTTAAACACAGGATTTAGAGCTGCAAGAGAAGTGTACCAACCTCTTTGCTACCATGCTACTTATTTGTTGTAGCAGAAATTTATGGTTCAGATAGATTCAGTACATTACTGTTTTTTCTTTCCTTGGTTTTGGATTGCATTTACTAATAAACTGCATCTAAACTGTATCACTTTGCATACCTTATTATTTACAATTACTGAATGATTTTTTGCTTCGCTTATCTTTACTTTTTGCTTCGCATGTATACCATTTGATTATTGCAAAGTGTTGGCTTTAGAATCATAACCATCATAAGAATAACCTGTTTCATTCACTGTAATCTAAGGCCTTCTAAAAGAGAATTACCTTTAACCATAATTGCATGTTTTATAACAAAATCATTTAGTGCGTACCAAAACATTTGCATTCAATTGTGTAAACTGAACTAGCTCTCGCTTAATTTTTTATTTTTTATGTCAATTATATACATTTAATTGGACTTTAGAGCAATGCACGCATTATCTAAATTATCGACTTTGGTAAAAGAAATGAACTCATTTGCATTTTACTGCCTTTAATTGTATGTTTAAATAATTAGGAAATATTACCATAATGCAGTTTAGTGCACTTTGTCAGAATAAAATAAATACTAGATTTCAACAGAAGCCTATGGGATTTGAGGCTAAAAGGATTTAATATTTTATATTCTGTTTTTTTTTTTTTTTTCTATTTACATTTCTGGATAGCTTCTATGTGCTAATTTATTTAATAAACATTTAGTACTACCTATTACAATATTAAATTTAATCAAATTAGATATTATTGCTTAAAAATACTTATCTTCATTATTTTGCTTCATCTTCACATACTGTATATGCTACATAATTACTGCAATGTGTAGTAGCACATTGATAATCTTGTTGTGTTTGGCTGGTGTTATTAGGATTATAAAATGAACCTGTTTCATCTACAATTACCTTTATTGTAATCTTTTGTATTGCTTTCAAGAAAAGTAATGAGAAAAGAAGCACTTAAATTAATTTCAAATAAGGTGAATAAAAGACTGGCTCTCACTTATAAATTTTTAGGTCAATTGTATGAAGTTAATTGGCCTTTAGAGCAGTGACCACATTATATAAAGTATTAGCTATAATCATTTTACTACTTTTAATTCTATGTTAAAGCAATTAGGAAATTTTGCCCTAATGCAGTTCATTAAACTGTATGGACTATAGTCAATAAGGAATATTAAAAACACATTTTTTTTTTTTACAGTCATAGAATTATATACTCTTGATATCATTTACAGTATATAAGGGGAAATGTGTTGCATTTAAAGCAATTTAGTTAGCAATGTTTATAGAAGACCCTATGTTGAAATTAGTATCTGTAGCTTTCTGGTAATGTGCTCCAATTCATAGTTGCAAGTACCAAAACCCTTAATTTCACGTATTTTCACCAGGGATATGGAAACTGTGACCCTCCAGCTTTTGTAAAACTACAAGTCCCATCATATCTCTGCCTCTGGGTCTCATGCTTGTGGCTGTCAGAGTCTTGCTATGCCTCTGTCACGTACCTTTTAGCAGAGCCTGACGTGCAGAGGGAGACCTCCCATACAGCCCTGGCTTAGACACCACTGGAGTTGCAACAGGGGATACAAGAGCGCAGTGGGGTAAGAGTGCCTGCGCTGGTCTTCCATTGGCAGCCAAGATGAGTAGCCAATGTCACTGGATTGCTGAGCAGCAGGTAGAAGCAGATACAGTGGTGCGGATGCAGGACAGCGTCACCAGGCACTGGATGGATCAGGATGGGCAAAAGACTGGAGCAGGGTCAGACAAGCCGGACCGGTCATCAGGTATGGGATCAGCAGCAGGCAGAGAATAGTCAGTGTACAGGCAGAGGTTGGCAGCAGGATATCAGGCAGAAAACCAAGTATAGCAGAGTCTAGGCAAGCCAGGGTCAGGACTAGAGATAAGCAAATGTGGTCAGATAAGCCAGGGCAATACAGGAATCAAATACAGGCACAGGAACAGCACTCAGGTAAAGCTGCAGATCAGACAGCTCAGCACAAGTGCAGCTGCTGCCCTTATATATGCCATTTAGGCGCCAATGTTAAAATGGCTAACGCATACGCATAGGCATTCACATTTGGCGAATCTTTGTACGCACACACGCATTCCTGCACACGTGCATGCACATCTGCCTATTATTGAGAATGTCCCTGACAGTCTCATGGGATCTATAGTTTTGCAACATCTGGAGGGCAACAGTTTGCATATCCCTGATTTACACCCTCTGGTGTGTGCTGGAAGTGAGAGTAGGAAAATTATAGTTTAGCTCTGGGTAAAGCCTGAGCTATGGAATCTGTATCAGAGTTTACTAAGGTTCAGGGTTGGGTGACTCATCCTGGCATCTCTCTGTTGCCTCCCCCTGGTCTATATGTAGAACCTCAGCCAATCCTCAGAGGTAGGCTGGCAGGGGGCTGAGACCACTCCATAAATAAACATGGACCATAGCAGCAGGGGCAGTTGGGTGGAAGATGGAGATACAGGGTTGAGGAGGCTGTCAGCGGCCTTGGGCCTTGGGCCAGGGGTCGGGTGCTGGAAGGATCCTGCCAAAACAGGGAGGAGGCTTTCCTGGAGGCACAGGAGCAAGAGAGGACAGAGATAGTAGATCAACACTATGGGGACTAACAAAGGGGGAAGACTGCTACATGTAGCCAGCCTTCTGTGAAGACATCTATATGTTTAAGTCTTTAGCCTTTCCCTAGAGATCTCCTGAGGTGGGCTGGTGTAGAGTCAGTCTGGAGGACTGGTGTGGAAAGTTAGCCTGGAGGGCTAGTGAAAGAGGCAGCCAGGTGGGTTGTCAGTGCCTGAAGAGGTGGCGCTGGGATCAGTGGCCACAGAGGAGAAGTTACAAGCTGTTTCACTACAATTGTGCTACACAAAAAGGGGCTATGAGTTCCTGCCTGTAAGGGGCTATTGCTAATCTGACTGGGAGCCTGTCAAATAAATCAGAGTGATTCATCTGGAACAAGCAAGTGAATGTGCAGGAGGAGAGTGAAGGAGACTGTATATAGATGTATAAAGGAAGATGTCCCTGAAGTTTGCTGATGTTTTGCTGGGCATCCCGTAACCTCCCATCCCTATCCAAGTTATCCCTCAAATAAAAAAAAAAACAAAACAAAGTCACAGACTGTTGTCTGACTCTGGGTGCTTGTGAAAATTTGGTGTGCCTGGCTGTGCAGGTGTAAGTTCACCCAGCAGTCCCTAACAGGGTATGCTACCCAATTTTGTCCTTTTATGTTAACAAGCTGCTCCTTTTCGAAACTAGAAGTCAAATTTAGGTTTCTATACTATTATACAACAAAATGTTTATTTTAAGATGACGTTTGCGATAAACTACTATAACAAGTTTTGTTTCTTGAAATCTATTCAACTAAATCCGGCCTGCTGCCGTACGGACCAGGATGTAACTGAAATATACACAGTTGGCACTTCAGCTGCTCTCCCTCTCCTCAGTCGCCAGTGAGGAGAGGAAGAGAGGAGGAGAAAAAGTAGACACAGAAAAATAATAGGTACATGAAGCCCCCATCTGTGGCGCTCCTGCCTGTCCCCACATTGACGGGGCTGTGAATAGAATACCACATACACAGTGATGCAACTATTCTTACAGTCTTTGGCTTCCAGTGAGGAAAGGAGGAGATAGAGTAGACACAGAACACTAGTGAGGCAGCTCTGCGGCCACTGTGAGCCAGAGGAGAGCCCACTCACCACCCCAGGTTGCAGAGGACACTGTAATTGGCTGCTGTGCAGCCTAAAGCCCCGTACACACGCAACAATTATCGGCCGACCGATCGTCCGACTTTTGTCCAAGTTGTGTTTTGTTGGTTGGAATGTGCCTAGACTGCACACGAATTTTCTCGGCCAACAAAATTCTACTTCAGAAGTGATGTCATGTGTTGGTTTGTTTTCTTTGTGTTTTTTCTTCACTGAGCATGCCCAGACTTGCTCATCAGATTTTTCCCTGTCGAAATCTGTACTGACTGCAGGAAAATCGGCCGTTGTGTTGACGGCCAACAAAAATTTTATAGTCTGCACACCAGATTTTTTTCGGCCGAAAAGTCGGAGTTGGTTGTCGGAAGCATCATACTAACAAGCCGAAAATCGGCAGATCGGACGTTGGCCGAAAATTCCCTGCCAATTTTCGATGCATGTGTACGGGGCTTTAGAGGAAAGAGAACTGCTGGGAACTGCAGAGAGAGAGAGCCCCTCTCTTGGAAAGTTAGACACTGGAGAGAGAGAGAGACTCTGCTGCTACATCCACACCTGTCGGGTCCTGAATTGCCTCTGACATCACAGTTCCTGTGGAAGAATATCATTCCAAGGCCCTGAGTTCCCGCTGACTTTATCAGTTCTATGAGAGATTATCATTGCCAAGTCCTGAGTACATCACCCATTACAGCCAGAGAGTGGGAGAAGGCGTAATTACAGATTGTTTTGTGATGAGAGGCTGGTAGCCACAACTTCCTGCCCACTTTATAAAGGGACAGTATCACTTATTTGTTGGATATATTTGGGTATTGGCGTCCAGCATTGTAGGTTCCACTCCAATCTGAGCATTCCAATGCCCCAACTATTACCAATATGCTGGCAAGTGAAAGGGGTTTGGAGAGACTGATGCACTTTTAGCTCCTAACACCACCTTGTTAGTTAGGACCTCCCTGGTTTCAGAGATCAGGGACAGAAACATTTGGTCCTCCAGTTATTTATGGTGGTGTGACAATTTATAAACTCTTACTTTATTGCTGTTCTATTTTTTTGCTGTTCTATTTTTTTTTTTTTACCCACTGGGAATATTTTCCCAAATAAATCTTCCTCATATAACCTTGAAGTGTGTGGAATTGCTGGGAAGGTTGTTGGTATCCTATTTTTTTTATCCATTGGGAATATTTTCCCAAATAAATCTTCCTCATCTAACCTTGGTGTGGAATTGCTGGGAAGGTTGTTGGCATCCTGAATCAGAAGACCCAACATCAATGGCTCCTTCAGTAAGCGCTACATACAAAATAAACAATAGATCAAAATAGGATAAAAAGAATAGTTATTTCCTGGCCGTATAATCCAATTGTGAATATGCATCCCCTGTGCATCTTGTGATATGTGACCATTTAATGAGAACAATTTAGTTATCCATGTAATGTAATGGCCACTCCCCGTAGAATGCAGTTTAGTACCGCTGAGCCATGAACAGAAATATATACGGTATTTTAAAAAATATGACATCAAATGATGATGAGATATCACATCGAAAATAATGTCACACCAGCAGTCCTTTTTTCTTTCCTCAATGCTTTATTGGTAAAGATTTTTTTTAAAACCTCTGTCAGGGTTTTTGCCATCTATGTGAGATTTTCAACCGCTTTTTGTTCTAAAGTCAGGGGTGACCAAAACAAATAGAATAAGTTCCTCTGATGGAGACAAAGACAGAAATAAAATAACCCCAAAAAAGAGTAGTTCTACCCCTTTACCACTCGATCGAAATATGTAAAAAAAATGATTTTGATAGATTTTACAAAATTTCAGGTCACATGGGGGTGGAAAGACAAAAAGACTGTACACTATACAAATGCAATTGCGCTCATTTTTCTTAGTAAATGTGGTAAATCTTGACTTAGTAAAGAATATCCAATCAGGTGCAAGGAATAAGAAACAGCATTTTTGCTTGTACATGATTAGATGATAGAAATCAGCAGAGCTTTGCCACATTAACATTTACTAATCTCTGGGTAAAATAAGGGCAATTACACTTGCAGAGTGCTGGCTTTGGCTGGTAAAAGAGCTCTCTTACATTTATTTCATCTGTATATTTAGCTATTTGCCTGTCGTTGAATTTAACATTATTGCAAATGTTCACTTTGTAAAACAACCCATTCAGTTTAAATTAGAAATGAAAGACATAACATTTATATATATATATATATATATATATATATATATATATATATATATATATATATATATACATATACATATATATATATATATATATATATAAAAAACAAAGAAATTATAAATATGTTTTTTCCCTTTTTTATAAATGATCACTTTCCTCTGTTCTAAGCTGCATATGAGCTAGG
The DNA here is from genome assembly GCF_965119305.1 of Pelophylax lessonae. Lineage (NCBI taxonomy): Eukaryota > Metazoa > Chordata > Amphibia > Anura > Ranidae > Pelophylax > Pelophylax lessonae. The sequence continues at coordinate 110,918,189 of NC_138776.1, forward strand.
GGAGGAGAAGCAGCAGCACACTGAGCTTCCCAGTGAATGACTGTTCGGAGACATGTTGGGCAAGTCTTATAATTGGAGGAGAGCATGCTGAGTTCCCAGCATAGCTAGAGAACTGACCGTGGTATGCTCTCCTACTTAGTGTGGTCAGTTTCTAATAGGAAAGCAGAGGGACTAGCAGGAACACTAGAGATTTCACACAAAGGAAGCAATACAAAGAGAACAAGACACTTTCTCATACAAGTACATGGTATAACAGGCATATATCAGGAATATAAGCTCCATTAACTGTGTATTAGACCTTTGCTGCCAATGAACCTGTCCCAGCCAATGTATATCTGTCCATGAGATGCACAAAGGGAAGTTGTAAAACATTTTAAAGCATTACTAAATGTTTTTTTTATTTTGTATTATTAAAATAGCAAACATTTTATAATTTCCTGCTCTGCACAATAGTTTTGCACATAGGGGCCCTGAACTTCCACTTGTGGGATCCCCTGCTGGTGCTGTCTGCTTTTTCTCTTCTGTTTCTGCCCCATAGCAAGAGCTCACTATGGGGACAGACATTGCTTGCTCCCGAGCCAATCTGTGTGACTATAGACACACATAGCGCAGCTTGGCCTTGCTCCCCGCTCTCTCCTCACAGCAACAGCTCCCTCTGCTGTCTATGAGTCCAGTGAGAAGAGAGAGCAGTGGTGCTGCTCTTGGGCACAGTGCTGGATTGAGATCAGGCTCAGATACATGTGTAGAATGAGGCTGGGGGGAGCTAATCATTGAATGATTTTACCTTAATGCAGAGAATGCCTTAGAAACCATTAGCCTTTAGAACCATTGTACTAAACCAGAAGTTATAAACCATAGTAACCCACATATGCTGTTGTATTCTGCCAAGCACACCACTTTTGGTTTCATCATATATAGTACTATATGCCGAAAGCATTATATTTTCCATTTCAGCGATGTCTTAAATTATTAAAACAGGAAAGCAGAAACAGAGCAGAGCTTTCAGTAGCCCACAAATAGTTTACCATAGGTTGTGGGTGGAGTTGTCCCTTAAAGTAATATTAAACCCAAGAACAAAAATGTAATAAATTGCATTTAAAACCTTTGAAAATAAAAATGAACAAAGCATATCCTTTTATAGTGTATACTATCCTGAATCCATAGCATTTAGTGTGGTTCTGTCTGCTCTTCCCTTCTTAGGCTGTCGGACTCGGCATTAGTCACTCGTGACAGTTTTACCAGGCAATCCTGGAAGATGGATCCGCCCCCTCAGCACACAGAAGATGATTGACAGCCTCAGCTGTGTATATTCCCCATGAGGCGGTGTGGGGGTGGTGTCTATTCCCTCCACTCAGGTTTCAGATTACACTCAGCTCTGAAAGGTTTATTATACCTTTAAATGTGGTGAGTGCACTATTTTTTTCTTTTTAGGCTTTTTTTTCCTGTATTTTTAGGCCTGTTTCACACTGTCTTAGGGTGTCTTCACTCTATAAAGGAGCATAGAGACTTTGGGCAACAGCATTGTCATTCTGGGGAGATGGTACTGTTAGAAGCACTAGAAAATCTAGATTGACTTGACTAGCAAATTGAAGCTGAACTCCAGCTAACACTTTTTAACCAGCTCCGAAAGGTTTACCCCCCCTTCATGACCAGGCAATTTTTTGCCATACAGCACTGCGTTACTATAACTGTGCAACGCAGTACACAAATAAAATTGATGTCCTTTTTTTCCTGACAAATAGAGATTTCTTTTGGTGGTATTTGATCACTGCGGTTTTTATTTTTTGCGCTATAAACAAAAAAAAAAGACTAACAATTTTCACAATATTTTTTTTTTTTTTACTTTCTCCTATAAAACATACTCAATAAAAAAAAAATTTAAAAATCAACTTTCTTCATCAATTTAGGCCAAAATTTATTCTGCTACATGTTTTTGGTAAAAAAAAATCCCAATAAGCGTATATTGATTAGTTTGTGCAAAAGTTATAGCATCTACAAACTATGGGATATTTTTATGGAATTTTTATTTATTTCTTTTTTACTTATAATGGCAGCAATTAACGACCTATAGCTGTAAACTGTGATAAAACGGAGGACAAATCGGACACTTAAGCCCCGTACACACGTAGCGATTGTCGACTGTAAATATTCGGCCGCCGAACGATCGGCCGATTGTCGGCTTGTTAGTATAATACTTCCGACAACCGACAGCGACTTTTCGGCCGAACAGAATCTGTTGTGCAGGCATTAAAATTTTTGTTGGCCAACACCAGAACGGCCGATTGTTCGCCAGTCAGTACAGAATTCGGCCGACATACAGACGATTAGCAAGACTGGGCATGCTCAAAAAAGAAAAAACACACGGAAAGTTAACCATCACATGACATCACTTCTGCAGTCGACAAAATTCATGTGCAGTCTTTTGCAGTTTTTAGCCGACAGGACAGCACCGGACAAAAGACGGCCGATCGCTCGGCCGACATTCGGGACGTGTGTACGGGGCTTAAGTGACACTTTTGACACTTCTTTTCAAACCGGTGACACTATTACAGTGATCAGTGCTAAAAAATATGCACTGTCATTGCACTAATGACACTGGCAGGGAAGGGGTTAACAGGGGCAATCAAAGGGTTAAATGTGTCCCTAGGGAGTGCTCTCTAACTGTGTGGGGGATGCTTTAACTGTGGGATGACAGAAAACCCCTGTTCCTGCTTAGCGGTGCCGGCGTACGCCAACGGACCCGGAGGCGCAAAATCACGTACCTGTATGTCCGTGGGGCGGTTGGCAAGAGGCTAAGCGGCTGCAGCAAACATCTTTTTTTTTTTTTTTTCATTTTGGTTTTATGGGGTAAGGGTTTTAGATAAATTAATAGAAACTGACCATTACGCACCCCTGTCAGTGTTACATTGTTTTTCTAAACCCTCTAATTGCCACTTTTGCTGACTGGTAAAAAAAAAAAAGAAAGAAAGCTTGTGCAACCACCACACCATCAATCATATGCTTTTTCGTCTCTTTCACGCATAATTCCTGGTAACTATGCAATAAAGACACCTATTGTCACTATTGCTGTAACATGCTGTCATTTCTTATCTATGTTGGCGCTACAAGTGCCATTACATCCCTTTCGCAGACCTGTTCCAGATAGAGAGCACTTGCACAGATTTTCTGTCCCTGCTACCTTTTAATTAATTCTGGTACTATAAATGTCATTGTATCTTTTTCTTACCTCAGGGCTTTATGTCATTTGTTAAATTACCTAAGACATCTGTATTGCAGGAGAAAAGAAAAAAAAAAACTTGTAAATCATGTATTTGTATTAAATGGCGTAATCTCATGCTCTGCTTTGTATATTTTAGGATCTGAAGTCATGGTTAATGAAGCCAAGGTGTGATTACACTCTTAATTTTTCTCCTAGACATAGCACTGCACATTAACACCTGCTGAGACAATGTCATAAAATCTCAGAATTACTGCAGCCAGAAGGGATGAACAGACTACATAAATAAATGTTTTCCTGATATATACTACAGCTATTATTTTGAAATCTTTTAGTGTGTTTTTTCTTGTGTACACCTAATACAAAGATATAGCAACCCGAAAATTAGAACAGTGGTTCTAAATAGAGATTTTTTAAAAATAAAGGACTTTATGTAGTGTGGGTGTATATATTATGTAATATTTTTTTTGCGAATGAATAACCAGGTGTGCCATGTACCCCTTACTGATCATTCACATAGCGGTAAACCAGATATCTTGGGGTTCCCCTATTTAAAATTTTGCAGATTCCGCAGTCAGCAGAGGTGGGGACTAGAATAAATGCAGATATCCACCCTCCATGTGAGTAAGCTAAATCTCAGAATTACTGCAGCCAGAAGGGATGAACAGACTACATAAATATTTTCCTGATATATACTACAGCTATTATTTTAAAATCTTTGAGAGCCGGGTCACACTTGTGCAGATGCGCTGATCGCATGTAATTCGGAGCGCACTGCTCCTTCATTACATGCGATCTCCTGTGCGGATGTGAGTTCAGCCATACACTTTGTATGGCTGAATTCGCAGCGCATCCACAGCAAACTCGTACATGAGGCATTTTTTGAGCCGCCTCAGAATCGGATCGCACAGTGGTTCACACTTGTGCGATCTGACTCTGTGCGAACTTGCAGACCGCACTGCGATATGCGATCAAACTGGGGGTGTCGTTAACATTTAATTGACACCCCCTGCGTATCGCATATGGCAGTGTGAAGTGCCAGATGTGCGGATGCGGGATCACGCTGCATATTAGCAGCATTCCCGCATCGCACAAATGTGAACCGAGCCTTAGTGTGTTTTTTTGTATACAAAGATGTAGCAACCCGAAAATTAGAGCAGTGGTTCTAAATTTATTTATTTTTTTTTTTTTTTAAATAAAGGACTTTATGTAGTGTGGGTGATTATTTATTATGTAATTTTTTTTTGCGAATGGATAACCAGGTGTGCCATGTACCCCTTACTCACTATTCACATAGAGGTAAACAAGATATTTGGGGGTCCCCTTATTTAAAATTTTTGCAGATTCTGCAGGGGTGGGGACTAGAATATATGCAGATATCCACCCTCCATGTGAGTAAGGGGTACATAATACCCCTGGTTATTCATTCACAAAAAATGTCACATAGTAAATAAAAATTAACCCACGCTGGTTCTTCATTAAAAAAAATAAATAAATAAAGTCCCATGATGTAAAAAAATAAATGTCCCACAATGTCCAAAAAATAATCCATAAAATCCTTTTATGTGCCTCAAAAGATACATGTAAAAAGGATACAACTGTGGACAACCAAGTACATATAAATCTGGTCCAAATGGATTAGATGTCTATATTGCATGATCTAACTATTTTGTTTCTTAAGAGCTTCAAGTTTATTTAAGCTACAAGCGTGGTTCCTTGATATGAATTTTACCTCTACTGAGACATAGACTGAGGATAGAAGGCAAGGAAAGATGGAAGATGGGATATTTGTCCATAATATTGACTATTTAATTGCCAATTTTCTTTTTCCATGTGCAAGCAGGTTATTTTAAATGTTTTATTTTGCTCTGTTACCCTATAAGAAGGAATATATACTGTATATATATATATATATATATATATATATATATATATATAGTCAAAAGTATTGGGACACCTGCCTTTACGCGCACATAGTCTTTAATGGCATCCCAGTCCGTAGGGTTCAATACTGAGTTGGACCAACCTGCAACTATAACAGCTTCAACTCTTCTGATAAGGCTGTCCATAAGGTTTAGGAATGTGGCTATGGGAATGTTTGACCATTATTCCAGAAGTGCATTTGTGAGGTCAGGCACTGATGTTGGACGAGAAGGCCTGGTTCACAGACTCCACCCATTCATCCCAAAGGTGTTCTATCCCAAAGGTGTTCTATCAGGTTGATGTGCAGGCAAATCAAGTTCCCCCACCCCAAACTCTGTCATCCATGTCTTTATGGACCTTGTTTTTTGCACTTGTCCAAAACATTTGGTGGAGGGGGGGATTATGGTGCAGGGTTGTTATTCAGGGGTTTGGCTTGGCCCCTTAGTTCCAGTAAAGGGAACTCTTAAGGTGTCAGCCAGTGGCGTTGGGAGGGGGGGCTGACCGGGGCTATAGCCCCAAGTGGGCCCCCAAAAAGCCTAGAGTGTCATATTGCTTATTTAAAATTATTAGCCCAGAGTCCCAAGGCCTGGGGTTGGCTGGGAACTTGGGGCTACATACCTCAGCAATATAACATTTATCCTGCATTCAGTGAATGGTGAGCAATTCAGGGGCGGCCGCAATAAGAGGGAGTGGAGCTGTCAAAATGAAGCAATGTTGTATAATACACCTAAATTATACACCGCTGTGGGTACACATACAGTAGTTACAATTGGTCCCGACTCCTGCCACCTTCCTCCCCGGCCATCAATGTATACACACCTCTGATGCCGACTCTGTTTGTCTATGCACGGAACAAAGGGGCGGAGCATTGCATATCAGCCCCGCCCTTCCCCGACATCAATTCTTCAATTTGACAGCTCCAATCACTCTCAATATGGCTGCCCCCAGCTTGCCCACCAATCACTGGCTGTGTTGGATAAATATTACACTGCTGCATGTTCTGCTCTGCTACACTCATTTATGTTGTATCAGATGCCGCCATTATTCCCTCTGCTTCTGAATGCTGCTAATCAAGATTTTAAGCAAAGTGTGCAATGTTTAACTAATTTGTATATTTGCAGTTTAACTAATTCCTGAACCTTGCACCCTGTACAACACTTTCCTGAACCTTGCACCCTGTACAACACTTTCCTGAACCTTGCACCCCGCACAACGTATTCCTGAACCTTGCACCCTGCACAACGCATTCCTGAACCTTGTATCCCATACAATGCACTCCAGAATCTTGCACCCCGTACAACCCACTCCAGAACTTTGCACCCCATACAATGCATTGCTGAACTTTGCACCCTGTACATTGCACTCCTGAACCTTGCACCCTGTATAATGCACTCCAGAACCTTGCACCCCGTACAACGCACTCCAGAACCTTGCACACCATACAACGCACGCCTGAACCTTGCACCCCGTACAACACACTCCAGAACTTTGCACCCCATACAATGCATTCCTGAACCTTGCACCCCGTACAATGCACTCCTGAACCTTGCACCCCGTACAACACACTCCATAACCTTGCATCCCGTACAACACACTACAGAACCTTGCACCCCATACAACGCATTCCAGAACCTTGCACCCCATACAACGCATTCCAGAACCTTGCACCCCGTACAATGCACTCCAGAACCTTGCACCCCATACAACGCATTGCTGAACCTTGCACCTAGTACAACACATTCCTGAACCTTGCACCCTGTACAACGCACTCCTGGACCTTTGCACCCTGTAAAATGCACTCCTGAACCTTCCACCCTGTACAGCACACTGTGTAATGTAAAGGGGTCCAGAGGTGTCGCCCCATCAAAATGCTGTAATTGGTGTTACACTAACCTTTAATCCAGCACTGGGCAAAGCTCCCTGATTCCTCACTGATCTTCACACCCCCTTCTGATGTCAGAAAGGGACATCGTGGGATCCAATTTACCTTCAGGCTCAAGCCCCTGGTCTTTTTCCTACCTAGCAGCAACCCTGGCGTCAGCATACCAAGACATTTTTGACAATTTCATGCTCCCAACTTTGTGGAAACAGTTTCAGGATGGCCCCTTCCTGTTCCAACATGACTGCGCACCCACCAAATTAGAGTGGAGACTGCAAACCAGGCCTTCTCGTCCAAAATCAGTGCCTCACCTCACAAGTGCGCTTCTGCAAGAATGGTCAAACATTTCCAGTGCATGTAAATGCAGGTGTCCCAATACTTTTGTTAATCTAGTGTGTGTATATATATATATATATATGTATATAGTATATATTTATTATCATATTACATACTGTATACAGTATATCATTGTCATTCGTATCTACATTATTATATATATACAGTATATGTTTTATATTGTTTTAATAAAGGTTAAATGTTTGTTTACATTTTGATTGATTTGCCTTTTCTATTTTGGATTAAATACTGTTGTGTACGTTGGTAAGCTGTTATATTTTTGGTCCCTTATACAGTATAATATCATTGGTAATGTATATTACACAGAAGCAGACTGGGTATTGGTTATGCATTTTTGTGGGTGTTCAGTATTGGGTGCCTCCCAATTCTTTCATCTTTAAAACAACTGTTCTTTCAATTATATTTTGGTCTGTGTATACAGAATATTTGATTTCAGTCATATTATAAAGTAAGGTGCCAATCCTATATACATCAGTATTTCTCATTTTGATGTCTCAATCTAGATAGATAGATACTGTAGATGTAGGAAGAATGGGTGTCAGTCTCACTCATTCCTAAATATGCATTCATATTAGCTACATCATAAAAGTGTTTTATCAGCTCCAGGTCCATACTAATAAGTTTAGAATAAAATGAGAATATGAAACCACATTTTGTGGAGATAAATGTTACAATAAAACTTCCTAATAAATATTACTGTCGCTGCCAGTGTTATATTTTTAAAATAATCTAGCTGATTAAATTCAGTTCGTTTTTTTGGAGTAGAAATAATTATACTCAGAAACTTACTGGGAAATTAGTGTAACTGAATGCATCCTAATTCTGAACAGAAACAAAATGTTCTTGATATCTCAGTAGGAAGGCAAACAATTAACTGAGAGCAAATATGGATTTTGTTAATAATTCATATAATTACAGTGTAAGTAAAATTAACATTTTGAATTGTTAAAAAAGAAAAATAAGCTGGTTAATTAATGTAATTTTTTTTGCACTGATGGTTTGTTAGATTTCCTTAACTACAGTATTTGAGTGCCATGCATCATTATTAAGACGGCTTTAGGAAAGGGGCTGTTTGCCACGGCAGCTTTTAAACAGCTGTTGAGAATCAGTGGCTTCAGTGGGACGTGTTGGTGACAGTCAGGATCCAGCCCCAAAGCTGGATACACACTATACAACTTTTGTTGTTTGATTTCCTTTAGATTTACCTTCAACTATGTAGTGCAAGGGCCTGCCTGATTGCATACAAATTGAAAGTTTTTAGGTTTGACCCCACATTATTTCATTTTGGTAAATCTAAAGGAAACAATATAAAGAAGATTGCATAGTGTGTATCCAGCTTAAGACTGAGATGAATTGATCAGCTCCTGGAGCTCTGATTCTTCTACAAATCACTCCATAGGAGCATGCTGTAGAAGCGAATGTAAACATAATGCTTTTACATAGGGTTTACACTAGAAATGTAATGACTTCACAAGTGACCTAATGGCATTGTAACTTGGAGAGAGATGCGGCACATCCAGAGTAATAAAGAAGTCTTTGGTTTATTGGTATTCCATACTCACAGGCTTAAAACATGACACACAGGAGAACCACAATGTTCAGCAGACGCGTTTCACACAAAGTGCTTATTCATTGCACTTTGTGTGAAACGCGTCTGCTGAACATTGTGGTTCTCCTGTGTGTCATTTTTTAAGCCTGTGAGTATGGAATACCAATAAACCAAAGACTTCTTTACTATCTGTTACATGGACGTTCCGGGTTGCGGACCTCAGCAGGCACCCAGGGTGGTTGCCACAAGTAGTGTTGTTATACTACACACCTGCAGATAACTTTGGAGTGGTGTACATCTTTTATCTTTCAACCTCATGGCATTACCTGCCAGTACAGAGACTAGAGCAGAGCTGGTATAGCTCTGGTCAGTCTCTCCTTACAGCAGTAGATCACTGCTCTAGTGATCTATTGAATGTTGATTGCAGTTGGCTTTAGAAGCCTATGAGAAGCTACATCTATACAGCATAAATATATATATATATATATATATATATAGAGAGAGAGAGAGAGAGAGAGAGAGAGAGAGAGAGAGAGAGAGAGAGAGAGAGAGAGAGAAACAAAAAAAGTCCAATCTGCAATCTGCACCACCTTGTATATTTATTCGGAAAATACAAAACTCATCAAAGAGACATAAAATAGCAAATATAACAAGGTTTCAAATCCATTAAGATCCTTCACCAGATATAGCAAGCATGAAAAATCAGGTTCTGATCACATTCATTGTATAGCAAATTCTATCATCGACTGTAAGTTAGCAACACCTGGATAGTCTTCACTTAAAGCAAGACAGAGTCTAACATTACAGCTAATATTCAGGAGATACACAATTCAACATTAAAATCATAATCTTTATTCAAACCCCTGAGATAAATAGTATCAAGTTGTGAAATCCAACTTACTTCCCTCTGATGCAACTTTTAACTCCCTGTTTCCCTCTCTCTTTAGTCGTGGTATGTGGTCAATTACCATAAATGTTAACTGGACCACAGTGTGGGCACACTGTTTAAAATGCTTAGCAACTGGTAATTCAGGGTGTGAAGAATGAATAGAAGATTTGTGTTGAGATTTCTATCCTTAATTTTTTAAATGTCCCCCCCACATAATATAACCCACACGGACATTTAAGGATATAAATCGCATATGCACTCTGACATGTATAAAATCCCTAAAGGACTTGTAAAGGAAGAAGGTTTTTTTTTGCATTGCAATGCAAATAGAATGCAAATACAATGCAAATAGAATGCAATGCATTCTATGCAAAAATATAAAAATACTTCTATGTGTAGCAGCCTCCCCAGCATCCCCTAATACTTACCTGAGCCCCTTCTCTATCAAGTGATGTCCACGAGTCCCTCAGCCATCCAGGGCTCTCCCTCCTGATTGCCTGAGACACAGCAGCAGCACCATTAGCTCAAGCTGCTGTCAATCAAAGTCAGTTAGCCAATCAGGAGAGAGAGGGGCGGGGCCAAACGGAAGCTCTGTGTATGAATGGACACACAGCTGAAGCTCAGCTTGGGTGCCCCCATAGCAACCTGCTTGCTGTGGGGGTACTTGACAGGAGGGAGGGGCCAGGAGCAGTGAAGAGGGACCCGAGAAGAGGAGGATCCGGGCTGCCCTGTGCAAAACCACTGCAACAGAGGAGGTAGGTATAACATGTTTGTTAATAAAAAAAAAAACACAAGACTTTACAATTACTTTATTGTCAATAGTTTTCTCTGTATGGTATGTGTAAATAAGGTGCCCTTGATCATACTGGAGCACTGAACACAGGATAAGCAGAAGAAAGAACCATTTCTTTGTGGACCAAAAAACATTGGTACTACCTTTACTTTCTCCCTCTGGAATTCAGATTTCATAATCATGTCCCTAATAGCTCTATACCTCATATAAGGTGATCGAGGGGGGGGGGGGGGGATTCGAATTTCTCAACATCGGGAAAAGCCCCTCTTAGGATTCTCTAGTGTTTTTTAGTTTCAATATGTTTATATTTAATTTAATAAAGTAATGACAACAATTAGAACAGACTGTCGCAGAAGGGTCAAATGTCAAATATTCTTTATAAAAGCTTTGATAAACATTTATAATAGCAACCTAAGCCGTCAGGCAAACAATGCAAGTAGAGGGAAAATAAGAGGAGGGAAGGAATAGGGTAGGCTATGTGAGTTAGTAGGAAGAGGGGGGTATTAGGCAAAGGGGTAGGAAAATAGGAGGTAGACAGGTATGACACAGTATTATGGAGTGGCTAGGAAAGTAGTTTGAAATTAGTTGAAAGAGGTGATCTGCGTTAGATAAGGTTGTCATACTTAGGGTCCTTTCACATGGGGCGGACCATTTTTTATCAGCTCCGGTGCTTTTTTTTTTTTTACGGACATAGATGACCCTTGTGTCATCCGGTCTGTATGTCCGTTTATTATCCCATCCATTTGCGGATAATAAACCGAGATAATGTATGTCAATGGGATTTGGGATGTCAGCGGATGACACCGCTGACTTCCATTTTTGCGCCCGTTCCGTTTTTTTAAACGGAAGAAAAATAGGGTTCTCTTCCGTTCCAAAAAATGGAACTGATAGGAAAGGACGCAGATCGGATGACAGCGGATGGTCATCTGCTGACATCCGCAATCCCATTGACATGCATTATGTCCGCAAAAAAATGGGATGAAAAACGGACATGCGGACCGCCCGTGTGAAAGGACCATTACGGAGAGCATGGATGTTGTAGCAATATGAAATAATCATTGATAGATGATAAAACAAAATAAGGTACTTAAAACCAAGATGCATATCAATTGAACAAACTCTAATCAATATACATAAGCAGCGCTATGACCGTAGTTTAAAACTAGATCTCAATAAATATCTCTAAAATACATATAGTAAAATTGAGATAAAAAGTCCAATGTATGAAAAAGTCCATCAGATACAGAACTCTTGTGGGGTCCCAGTGAGGAGCATATCGCCAATGTGGAAACGTGAACTGTCACTGTATCCCTTCACCTCACCACGTGTGAATCTCCCAAAGGAAACACACTTACCAGATCCCACTGCAACATGAGCCTGTAAGAATGATTCTATAACTCGTCCGGACCATCCAAATGCACAGAGTCCTTGAGGCCCTGTTCCAAGCTGTGACAATCTGGATCCCGAGTCGATGGTGACTCTCAGCCAAACATGTCGACCACCAGAGCTTGCAGTGTGTATTCCAATGATTGATGTATGAGTGATGAGATGAAGAAGTGAGCAGGATACAAAGGTCCACAAAGATTATTATTTTTCCGTAGCCTGGTGCAGGAAAAGGGATCCAGATTGTCACAGCTTGGAACACTCACTCACTTTTGTGAGATACTGTATATATATATAGTATATGAACACAGTATATCATAGATATTTTATTTTTTTAAAGAACTGTAGATAACTTCTCAAAGTAAAAATGTTTCTCACTAATACCTGCTCGTAACTAGCAATTTCTACAGGCATTCATTTCATATTACATTTATTTTGTAGCAGCTTAGAATGTTACCAATATCCATTGTGTTTCTTTTATTTGTTCTTCAATAAATGTCTCTTTTAAAACATCATTTGATACTGTAGCTTTAGAATTATATGGTGGATTCCAGCCAGCTCGGAAGGCACAGTTTATTAGGTCTAGCCATTTATTTCTTTGTCTTAATTATGCATTATTTAAAAATGGAGTCTGCTTTACAGAATTCAGCACATCATATTGTTTGCCCGCTGTCACGATTCTCTTATTTTTCCCAGAGAAACCATTCTTGTGGTAAGATGCTTACTTTGAATTGCAAAATACTACAACTTTACCTGCCTTTTGAATTATTCATATTTGATATAGGTTTACTAGCCAACAGCATAGAGTTATTTCTTTTTTGAAGTTTTAAACAAAATTTAAATCGTTATTGGACCTGATATTTCTTTTCTAGCAAATATCAGTAAGTTATTGTCATACACACCATCTTGCAGAAAGAATGATTTAAAGTCAAAACATAGATCTCTTCTTCTGTATGAAAGTGTTGAGTAAGAGCAGGATAGGAATTGCAGTAGACTGGTTTTTGAAATTTCAACATCACCTTAAAGGGAGGAAAAATAATTTTCTACACTGCATGATACCTTAGAATATTTGCCACAATACTGTATGTCTTGAATTTGTCCAATTGAAGGGTTTTTTCACTTTTTATGTAGGTTGATTATACTAAACTGTTAAAAGACAACCAGTAAATCCTATTAACTGTGTTAGAAATATTTACAGTGCCAAGTTAAATCATAGTATTTTGTACGTTTTTCTTTTTTTTTTTTTTGCTATTTTACGCACGCATTACATAATTAAATAAAAAAACATGGGTAGTAAATAGTACCTATAATAAAAATTGTAATATAAGTAGCAATTTTAATTTTAAAGTAATTTGTGTTTTTTTTTTTTTTTTCATCATTGTCACTATTTTCACAGTAGTTATAAACATAATAAAGATACAATGTATAAAAAATTATATATAAAAAATTTTATGCACATTTTTTTTTAAACCTTCATTGAAAGTAGCCTAATGCATTTTCCTAATTATTCCTTAATTATTAATTATCCTTAAAGTGATTCTAAACATTAGTATTTTTTTGTTTTGTTTGTTTTCTAATAACAAACATGTTATACTTACCTGCTCTGTGCAATGGTTTTCACAGAGCAGCCCTGATTCTCCTCTTCTGGAGTCCCCTGCTGGCACTCCTGGTGCTTCCCCTGTCGAATGTCCCCATAGCAAGCCGCTTGCTATGAGGGCACTTATGCATGCTCACTCCTGACTTGACTCTGTGTCCATAAGCTCATACAGATGCATCACTTCACAAGCAGGTTTAGGGTATCCCTCAGGCATGGTATTTACAGGATTTTTGCATTTTTAATGTTGCTCTTCAAGTATTATAATAATCATTGCTCCCCGCTAAAGTGATTTGCTAAAACAAAAATGTTTTGCTTTGGTACATGTTCCCCAGGGCATTGCCCAGCCCCCCTATACCATTTGTTTAACATTCCCCTGCCTATCAGCCTAGGAAATGGCTCAGCCCTACAAAGGACCACAACTTGCAGACAGGGATGGTGTTTTCACACTACAACAGTTAACGCCTGAACCTAACCCTCATAGCAGGATCACCAACTATTATTTCAACAAGCGCTATTGATTTAAATCTGAGGAAAATTACTTTTGAAATAGCATTAGCTTGGTATAGCTTATGTGAGGTTTTATTGATTGGGTTTACATATACTTTAAGTTTTTTTTTTTTTTGTTTTGTTTATATCTGAACTGGAGTTTTAAGGGTATTATTTCTTAGGTTTTCATAATCTTTTCAGAAGATTGAGCACCAATAGATGACAAACGTCACTGGTGGCTTTGTAACCTCTAAAGCATACTGCTGTACTTTGTGCATTTATTTTATTGAGACTATGGTCTATCATAGGACCTAGGACAGTAATTACTTACAGTATATAAAGCTTTTCTGATCTACACTGCGTGATGCTTTAGAATTGTTTTCCACAATATGTCTTGAATTTGTCCAATTGAAGGGTTCTTTTACTCTCTTTATAAGCTTTTATGTAGGTTGAATATACTAAACTGTTAAAAGACAACCAGTAAATCCTATTAACTTTGTTAGAAATATTTATAGTGCCAAGGTAAAACATAGTATTTTACAAATTTTCAAACCTAGCATGCTCATCTGTTATCGAAAGTAATAAACGCACCATAGAACTGTTGGCGAACAAACCATAATTACTTTATTCAAGAATAATGGATTGTCAGCAGTATCTCAGAGACAGCAGTTTATTATGTTTTTTTTTTTTTCAACAAAACATATTAACATTTTTCAAGGGTTGGTAACAGGACATTAGCAAATAACAGGGAATTTGGATCTCCCACTGTACATCACAGCATATAAAAAAATCAATAAAAGTTTCATGAACACATGCTTTGGATATTTTTTTGGGGGGCTTCTATCCTTAACCTTACTGGAGAAGAAGGAGCCATTGAAGTCCTTCATGCTACTTCTAAAGCTGGTCATAGATAGGTAATTTTGTATTTTTGTTCAACCAGCAGGTTTATTGAAAAGAAATGAATCGATTCCCACATCCACACATTCGTAGTGGATGAGGAAATCCTCCCTGCTGAGCTATTGTATTCTGACATACAACCACCCTGCCCATACATGGATAAAAATTCAACCAATTCCTGCTAAATTTATCAAATTTTAATCCTGTATGACCAGCTTCAGTAACCGACTGACTAGGTAGTTGTCAAGGTGCCAGGAAACCAGAACACGTGGGGATGCAGGTAAAATAAAGCAGTTTATTGGAGCAAACAACAATAAACACACAGCAAGAGTGAGGAAGCGAGAGCAGGAACAAGCCGGGGTCAAGTCCAGAAGTGAGTAGTCATCCAGGCCGGGGTCGAGTTCAGAAGAAGGTAGTCTACCGATGCTGGGCTGTCTGCCGATGCGGGGACGAGAGCCAGGAGAGTCATCAGCCAAGCCAGGTCATACATGGAGGAACACAGAGAACAGAAGACTGCTAGCAGAGATGTGGAGCAAACAGCAATAAATGCACAGCAAGAGAGAGGAAGTGAGAGCAGGAACAAGCCAGGGTCAAGTCCAGAAGCGGGTAGTCATTCAAGCAGGGGGTCGAGTCCTAAAGCAGGGAGTCTACTGATGCCGGGTCGTCTGCCACTGTGAGGTCGTCTGCCAGTGTGGGGTCGAGACTCAGGAGACTCATTAGCCAAGCAAGGTCATACACAGAGGAACACAGAGAACAGGAGACTGCTAGCAGAGATGCACCTTAAAGCACAAACGCAAGGGCAAGGACTGCAACCCATCAGGTGATAGATATAGTCAGGAGTGCAGCATCATCACTTTGCAACACCCAGGCAGCAGGCAAGTGATGATGCAATCAGAGTTTATAAGAAGCAGCAGTCTGCACATGTCCAAGATGGCTGCCTACAGGAGGGCAAGGTAAGACCTTGACAGTACCTTCCCCTCAAAAAATGGTTTCTGAGGAAAGCTAGCATGGAAAGCGCGGAGAAGGGCGGGAGCTTGAACATCAGCGGAGGGAACCCAGGAGCGCTCATCGGGACCATAACCCTTCCAGTGCACCATGCATTGAATCTGACCTTGGAACAGATGAGAATCCAAGACGCTGCTAACCTCATACTCATGATTGTCCACAGAAATGGGACGAGGGCGAGGAAGTGAAGAAGTACAGCGATTGCAAACTAGTGGCTTCAAAAGTGACACGTAAAAGACATTGGAGATACGCATGCCAGAGGGAAGACCAAGGGAAAAGGCCACCGGGTTCATCTTACGGAGGATGTGAAAAGGCCCAACAAAATGGGGTGCCAGTTTTGGAGTGGGCACCCTGAGGTTGAGATTACGGGTCGACAACCACACCGTTTCCTTGACCTGGTACGTCTACGGTCTGCCTGGGGTTTCTTGCGCTGTGCAGGGACCCATAGAGGCTCTTTAATCTGCACCCAAGAGGAACGGAGGGCATGAAAATGATCCTCCACAGCTGGGATGTCCTGTGGTGAGAATGACTCGGGCAACACAGTGGGTTTGAATCCATAGTTGGCCATGAATAGAAACATTCCGAAAGATGAGTTAATGGCAAAGTTCCTGGCAAGCTCCACCCAGGGTAGCAGATCAACCCAATTGTCCTGATGATCAGAGATATAGCAGTGGAGAAATTGCTCCAAAGCTTGGTTGGAACGCTCAGTGGCACCATTAGACTGTGGATGGTAGGCCAAGGAGAAGGATAGTCGAATACCCAACTGGGAGCAAAAGGCGCCCCAACCTGGAGACAAACTGGCTCCCCAACCTGGAGACAAACTGGCTCCCATGGTTCCAGACAATCTCCTTGAACAGTAAAAAACCCCTGAGGAGTGGGACTTTAAACGGCAAGAACCAGGACTTGAGTATGAAAGTAAATAAGTTTTATTACAAATATTACAAAAAATGAATTGACAAAGACAAAAATAACATGTATCATAAAAACATGGTCATAAATACGTCTTGGAACCGAGAGAGTCTGAGATGTCTGGACCGGACTAGACGCGTTTCTGTCAAATTGCCTTTCTCGATAGTCCAGGAAACACCAGAGCTCAGACAGATATGCAGGACCTCTGTAGATTCCAGGACGGAAGACCAAGTGGATGGATCTTAACGGGTTAAGAAAAAACCTTCAGGTATCTTTGACCGCAAGTAATATGTGCCAAATTGGCTGGGTCTATATAGATAGACCTGAAATGATATATATGTACGGGCTTCAAAAGGGAAGTTAGATGGTTATAAACCAGATTAAAGTATAAATAGGTAATAACTTCACAGGTGACAGTGAAAGAGCCCCCCGATCAAAATGCCCACGAGGATCTCCAAAACGGGGTCAAAAACACAGGTCGTCTGTAGAGTTGGAATAGAGTAGGGATATCTCCAGATATGTATAGTGCTGGGCGTATCCAGCACTTGGTCCCTTTACAGCCCTGTTCAGTTGAATAATGGCGGAGCGCACCGCTCCCAAGTCCCACTCCTCAGGGGTTTTTTACTGTTCAATATTCACTAGGGATGTTGGCAAGATTCCAGGTTAAAACACAGACTCCGAATTAATCTTTTCAGACAATCTCCTTAGGCAACCCGTGTAAACTGATGACCTCCTTGGCAAACACCGTGGCAAGCGCCTGAGCGATAGGCACCTGCTTAAACAAAACACAGTGACACATTTTTATTCAGAGAAAGGAGATACAATAAGACACGTGGCCACTCACTAAAACTTGAGGAAAGGCGGTTTAACCTTAAAGTGCGTAAGGGGTTCTTCACTGTAAGAGCGGTAAGGATGTGGAATTCTCTTCCGCAAGCAGTCGTATCAGCGGGGAGCATTGATAGTTTCAAAAAACTATTGGATGGACACCTTAAAGACCACAACATACAGGGGTATACAATGTACGGTTAAAAGCAAACACACACACACATCATAGGTTGAACTGGATGGACTTGTGTCTTTTTTCAGCCTCACTAACTATGTAACTATGTAACATTTTGATGAACTGGTCGAGAACCATGAGGATACCTGTGTAATCTCTAGACAGTTCCCCAATAAAATCCATGGCCAGGTGAGACCAGGGATGCTCCCCATTGGGAATGGGATGCAGTAGGCCTAAGGGAAGGTGCCAAGGAGATTTGTTCTGTGGACAGACTGAACAACCAGCTACATACGCAGCAACATCAGTGCGGAGAGATGACCACCAGAACTGATGGCAAATAGCCCTAGACATCTGGTTCTTACCAGGATGACCAGCAGTCTTGGAATTGTGGTATGTATGCAACAGTCTGATGCGCAACCCCTCAGGTACAAAACATTTGCCAACAGGTCTCTCTGTGGGAGCATCAGGTTGTGCAGCCAAGATCTGTGCCCTAATGCCTCGTACACACGTGCAGATTGTCGGCCGAAAAGATTCGGCCGACGACCGATCGGCCGATTTTCGGCTTGTTAGTATGATGCTTCCGACAGCCGACAGCGCACTTTCGGCCAAAAAGAATCTGTCGTGCGAGCATTAAAATTTTTGTATGCTGACACCAGAGCGGCCGATTGTTCGCCAGTCAATACAGAATTCGGCCGACAGACAGCAGATTTGCAAGACTGGGCATGCTCAGAAAAGAAAAAACACAGGGAAAGTTAACCATCACATGACATCACTTCTGCAGTCGGCTGTAGTCGGCGGACAAAATTCTTGTGCAGTCTTTTGCACTTTTCAACAGACACGACAGCCCGGGGACAAAAGACGGCCGATCGTTCGGCCGACGATCTGCACGTGTGTACGGGGCATAAGAGGAGAGATTAAGTTGGTGCAGATAGATATGATCTGAAGGTATGACCAGTGTCAGCACGGAGTCCTCCCTGGACAACTCAGAATACTGTGCAATCATCACTCGCTTGCCTTGCTCAATCTGATGGCAAGGGTTTGTGAGAAAGCTGTATAAGCTATGAAATAAAGTGAACTAAATATACAGTACATACACTTTCACACCAGCATGGCAACAGCGGTTCCTAGGTCACTTTACCAATACATAAAACACCTTTACTAGTTGAATGGATTAGTTTGGTAAGCCTAAAACATGTGCTATAACTATATCACTCATGTTACAGGTCAGGAAAATAATCTCAAACAACTTGAGAGGTCAGTTACACAGCCTGCACAATGAGTTTATAATGAGATCAAGGCAAATTTGCCAAGCTCCCTGTTTAAAGGAAGGAAATGAATTTCAACTGTCTGGACAGTAAGTCATAACAGTAGTCTCTTACAGTTTCATTTTGTGGAAGCCACTTGGGGAATTCTCAGCAGAAATGCAGTTATATAGTCAAAGAAAGCTGCTGAACTAGCAGCTATTTTTCAGCAAGATTGCAATTACAACATGGGTCTGTCTCATTAAAACTAATTTAGCTTTATATAAGCATCAATAAGTCATATTGTATCTGCAATTTTGATCATTAGACTGAACACAATTGTAATGTATATTACAGCAAAAAATAAAACCTCACCAGCTAAAAAGTATCCGCTAGGGAGTTTTTCATAGTGGGCTATTAATCAAATATTTAACTCAGTCATTTTATTTTTTAATTTTGTGAATGCACATTCAAGGAAAAATAAGTTACAGAACTGAGCTATAAAGAAAGTCTAAAAAAGTTCCTAAAAGGTTGATTTGTTTTATCCATGTGCAGCCACAAAATGTACTTGCCCAATCCATTTTGCTTGAGGTGCTAATTGTTGGTAGCTATGTACTAACTCTGTGTTAGTACAAAGTGATTTACTCTGTTCCCACAGTTGTTACTAAAGCTGACCGGTGAGAGTAAGGATGCTGCTGTTGCTGACCTCACCCCAGAAGACTGGGGGGCTAGGACACCATTGTATTCTTAGGGCCCTGTTCACACCTGAGCGTTTTTCAACTGGTAGTTCCAAAATGCCCAACAAGCAAAATCCCATTAATTTCAATGGCCCCTGTTCACATATGAGGGTTTTGTTGCCTGAAGCAAAACGCCTGAATTTTTAAAAAAGTACATGAGCTTCTATTTTGGCAGATTACAAACGTTTTTGGTCAGATGTCAATGCCTGCCTCCAAACACCTGCAAAAAAATGCCTGAAAACAATACGCTCAGGTGTGAATGGAGCCTAAAGGGCCATACACACTATAAGATTCTGAAGACTTTTTCCTTCAGATTTACCTTTTCTATGTAGTACAAGGGCCTGCCAGATTGCATACAAATTGAAAGTGTTTAGGTTTGACCTCATATTATATGGTTTTGGTAAATCTAAAGGAAAAAGTCTTCAGAAAATCTTATAGTGTATATGGCCCATAAGAGTCCTTTACCACTGAGGCGCATAAAAACTGCCCATAAAATGCTGAGTGCTTTTGCGGTGCCTTTCAGATGCTATTCAGGCACTTTGTAGGTGTTAGCGGTGGGCTTTTTTTAAGGACACGAGACTCAAAACTGCTTCAAGAACCATTTTAAGGCACTTTTGAAGTGCTTTTGAAGCGCTTTTCGGGTGCTTTCGAGGTGTTTCCCATTTATTTCAATGGCAAGGGGCGTTTTTGAGGCCCTTTTTGTAGCGCTCCAAGCATGCTCCAAAGATGCGGCTTGCAGGATTTTTTTCACTGTCTCACCAGCGCACCACCCCAGTGTGAAAGCATTCATTGATTTTAATAGTAATAGGTTTTTTGAGCTTTTCATGTGCTTTTTTTGTGCCAAAGTGCTTGAAAAGCTCCTCTGTGTGAAAGAGCTTTTACTACAAGTGATATCACCTGTCTTGCTGTGGCTTCCTTTGCCTCAGGAACTGATGGAAGGAAATGAACATCCATTGGTAGATGAAATAGCTTCCATACATGTATTCCATCTGTGTATTTAGCTGTTTACCTGGAACTTTAGGACCCATCTGTGCACCTAAAGCACACACATTAACATGAGTTGCATTAAGGCAGCCAATTCATTTGAATGGGCTTAAAAATGCACCACACTGACCTAAAATCAGACATGCACTAGGTTTGGTGAGCACAACATACATCGATGTATTGCCACACATTGAATTGTGCTTTAACCCCCTCCCATCCGCGCTACAGCCTATATACAGCTGCAGCGCGGACTCGAATTTTCGGGAGGCCGTTTTTAAACGGCCTCCAGTGACACGCCCCCCCCGCGCGCTCCCGCGAGCGCGCATCGGGGAGAATCTGTGTCGGCCGTGTCCCTTGGACACGGCCGATCACAGATCGTGGTGAATGGCCAATCACAGCGGCCATTCACCACGTGATCAAGCCGTCCAATGAGAGATGATCTCATATGTAAACATATGAGATCATCTCTCATCGCCGGCGCTCCTTCCTCACACAGACACTGCAGTGTGAGGAAGGAGGGAGAGCCGACAGCCGCTGGGGACACAGAGACATGTAATCAGGGCACTGATCACCAGTGCCCTGATTACTGAAGGTAAAAAAAACACACACATTGCCCCCCCATCAGTGCCCACAGTGCCCGCCATCAGTGCCCCCATCAATGCCCACAATCAGTGCCCATAGTGCTGCCAGTCAGTGCCCATCAGTGCCTGCTCATCTAGGCACTGATGAGCACTGACTGGCAGCACTATGGGCACTGAGTGTGGGCACTGATGGTGCTGCCCATCAGTGCTCATCAGTGCCGCCCATCAGTGCTCATCAGTGCCACCCGTCAGTGTCCATCAGTGCCATCCGCCAGTGCCCATCAGTGCTGCCTATCAGTGCCCATCAGTGCCGCCCGTCAGTGCCACCTCTCAGTGCCCAGTAGTGCCACCTCTCAGTGCCCAGCAGTGCCACCTCTCAGTGCCCAGCAGTGCCACCTCTCAGTGCCCAGCAGTGCCGCCTATCAGTGCCGCCTATCAGTGCTGCCTATCAATGCCGCCTATCAGTGCTCATCAGTGCGGCATATTAGTACCTCCTCATCAGTGCCCATAAGTGCCACCTCATCAGTGCCCATAAGTGCCACCTCATCAGTGCCCATAAGTGCAGCCTATCAGTGCCCATAAGTGCAGCCTATCAGTGCCCATCAGTGCCGCCTCATCAGCGCACATCAGTGAGGGAGGAAATTTTATTTTCAAAATTTACTCGCAGAAAATAAGAAAAACTTTTTTTTTTTTTCAAAATTTTCTGTCTTTTTTCTTTTTTTTTGTAAAAAATAAAAAACCCAGAGATGATTAAATACCACCAAAAGAAAGCTCTGTTTGTGTGAAAAAAAAGATAAAAATTTCATATGGGTACAGTGTAGCATGACCGCGCAATTGTCATTCAAAGTGTGACAGCGCTGAAAGCTGAAAATCGGCCTGGATGGGAAGGGTGTTTAAGTGCACGGTAGGCAAGTGGTTAATACAGGTGCATTGGAATGCCATGCACAATAAATTGCACTGCGGCGCAACAATGCAGGTAATATGCATGTTGCAGCATCACATTGGCTAGAATAAGCCCTTGATGTCGCTTTGCTCACAACCAATGTGATACTAGTTAGAATAAAACAGACCCTTTGACTGGTCCAGACATATGAGCAGTTGTACAGTATCTATATTATCCATTATTCAGTATAATAACAGTACACAATGACAGTATAATGACCGTACACAAAGTGTAACATAATGTTTACAGGCATGTTCTAGTGAGGGAGTACGTGCTAGAAATTGCTGAATACACTCTATTTAGCTGCTTTTCTCTTATTTTCCAGAACAGCAATTAAACTAACTAAACTAACTAGGTTGCTTACATAGATGCAGGGATTGCTTATGCTAAGTCATTTCAGAGACATCTATAACTGGGGTCTTTAGCCACTTACACTTCATGAATCTCAATAACTCAGCATATGGTCTTTCCATCATTTACACCTATTGCTGGTATTAGATTTTGCTACCTATTAGAGATATTTTCTAATGCTTGCAACCAATTAATAGGCAGTTTTCCATCATATTTCAGGGAGGCCTTTTTTTTTTCTACAGTGAATATTTTAGCATCCACTTACAGTTTCATAAGAAATTAAAGCCAAATATTAAATTGCAGTTTTTGCGGTTCTATGTCTTCCAGTTGGAACTTACAATTTTTATATTTAAAGTAGATGTAAACTTTAGCTTACTAAAGCACTGTGTATCAGACTTCAAACGTTTGCCATTTAAAGGCTCCGTTTACCTTTGTGACCATGCTTCATGGTACACCCATATTTAGGGTCACATTCCTCAAACCAGGGACTCACTAGGTCAAGGGGCAGGGTTGGCAATTGCCCCCTGGGCTGCTCTGAAGCCTGTAAAAAGGCCCCACTGCAACAGCTCATCTCGCTCCTTACTGACAGGAGTGATATCTCTTCTCAGAAAGAGAAGTTAGCCGATAGTTGCAGGCGATTTCTCCTCCCTTCAGCCTGGAGTTGGCGATAGAGAGCCGGTGCTGAGACTGAGAACTAAGCTCAGTCTCAGCACAGCGCTGCTGAGTAGTGAGGGCAGACTGCCTATCCTCCTCTCATCTTGTTATGGGAAATGTCACATGAATGGAGAGAGGAATAAGAAGCTTCCTCTAAATTCCAAATGTTCTGTGAGTACAAGAGGAACATGTTACTATTACATTGTTACCTTCTACATTATAAAATTTCATTATAGTCATCTTAATATCATGCTCGGCCATCATAGTCACCTTAATTTCATGATAGTCACCTTAATATCATGCTAGACCATACTAGTCCTCCGTATGGCTTTATTTCTGGGATTGCTATTTCTAAGAAATATCTTTTATTATCACCATTTTTATAGTATTTTCTTAATAATCTTAAGTATAATCCAGCCTTTATTTTGTGCTTTATTCAGTCCTCGTTGAGCTTCGCAAGGTTTTTTAAATCATTTTAAATTATTTTACTACCGTTTATCCATATGTTTTTACCTTTTTGGTATATGTCCCATCCAGCGTTTTAGGCTACAATTTTATGGCCGCCGTTAGCTTGTACATATATGTTTTATTACCACTCAGTTTCCAATCGGTATATATCTCTAGTGGCTCTAGGCTACAAGATTATGGCCGCCGCTCGCTCTCCTATGTATTTCCAGCACACCTAGTGTGTCCACAATATCATGGCGATCACTTGCATAACAGTATATAAGCACAATCCTTTAGCCTATCGGTTACTCCTGAAGAAGTCACGTGACGGTGACGATACACGTTGAGAATTTATTTAAACCCGGAAGTGCAGTGATACGGGTGGCTCGGGATACAGAGCCACATCGTTCTTACAGATCCTATACACTGAATGTCTTCTACTTATTTGTAAGATGCTATTATCTTATCTTCAATAAATTGCATTTTAAATACTACACCAGAAGAGCCTCTCTTGTCTACACTCTACTTGAGGCTTTTTAGCATACTACAGCCCCCTTCTTGAATGATTACAAGACTGCCAGGAATTTTTCCGTATGCTGTATCCTTACAGCAGTAAGGTAAGGGTGTAGCACGCCTAGAAGAATTTCACCTATACTTATTCACCGTTCATCATTTTGTGCTGGAGTCACTTATATGATTACTTTTTGAACACATATTGGGAGAATTAAAAATTGCGAAAAAAGGAAACATGGACTTTGCAGGCACTGGGTATCATAAAATCACATACTTTATTTTACAATGCATTTAAAAACATCAAAAAACGAGAAAAAAAGCATACAACAGTCATATCCCATACACATTAATAATACACATTAATACAGTCACAATATTATGCCAGTAGTATTGATACTTCACATCGGGACGAACATGGCCACAGGTGACAGGGAACGGTACTGTCGTCCCGGGGAGATCGAAAAATGTGTGTTAGCAGTAGATCATACAGTATCGTTAAATCATATTGCTCGACATGTTTCGCCTTATGCTTCCTCTCGGAGCTAATGGATCAATATTCTGTAGAGTTCAGTAGGCAGTGATGGTACAAGTAAAAGGTAAAAAAAATATCCGACAGGAAGGATATATGAAGGATCAGATTTGTCACTTGGGTGGTTGTATAGGTAAACATGCATACATCCTCCCTGGATGTATGCTGTGGGATCGGGTGTTTGTTAAGGGATATCCCTCTGGCCTTACCAGGCATTTGTGAATACAGATACCTGTGATGTGTATGAGTATTTTACTCTTTACAAGTATGCTCTATTGGCACATCAATTGAGGTGTCTTATACCAACTTGTGTAAGATTTTTAACGCCGGGTTGCGTGATTACCTATGACGCGAAGCATAAGGCGAAACATGTCGAGCAATATGGTTCAACGATACTGTATGATCTACTGCTAACACACATCGTTCGCTCCCCCGGGACGACAGTACCGTTCCCTGTCACCTGTGGCCATGATCATCCCGATGTGAAGTATCAATACTACTGGCATATTATTGTGACTGTATTAATGTGTATTATTACCACCAATGTAAATTATTTCCCTACCAATCCTGTATCTCATATTCCCCTCATATGGGATATGACTGTTGTATGCTTTTTTTTCTCGTTTTTTGATGTTTTTAAATGCATTGTAAAATAAAGTATGTGATTTTATGATACCCAGTGCCTGCAAAGTCCATTTTTCCTTTTTTCGCAATTTTTGACCCAATTTAGGATGTGGCACTTATTACCTTACCCATACTCCCAGCACACCGCTATCTGGGAGCCTATTTTCCAACTTCTCATATTGGAAAAATCACTCAAGATTGCTGGCACCTATATTCACCTGAATTAACTTTTATTTATGTCTTGATCCATTTACTATTTATTTTTCATGTCACTTTATCATCTGTATTAATTTATTTATATTGCTTAGCACATGATTCACTGGATTAGATTTTGCATTCAAGCATACGTTATGTCACTGATCTACTGCCACATTATTGATATTTTTACACCAATTTACACTTTTATTTAATTGCACTGACACCACTTTGTAATATCCATTATTTGTATTGCAAGAACGTTATGTTTATTCATCCATTCACATTTTATTTCACACTTTGCTGGATAAGCTCAGCTTTATTTTCCACCTTCTTTCCAATTTATTCATTCAGTTTCTGGTAAGGCTGAATAAGGAGTTGCAGCCATCCCTTATTATTATTTAAATACAACATCTCCTTATGTGGCAGTGCTGGGGCTCTCTCTATATTTATTGCTGAAATGATATACAGAGCTCGGTGGCTGGAGGGGTTGTTACCGACCGAACAAGCTCCAGCAGAGTGCAAGATGCATATGGCCACACTAGAGAGGGAAAGTCTGTTTTCAAAAAGGAGGAGCTACAGTGAAGATGTTTGTGCAAAAGTGTCTGCTGTTACCACTGGCAACAAGAAACCTGTTTGGCCTGCAGCAGATGTTGGAGAATCCAAGAAGGCTGCAATGTCACCTTATATCCAGGTGGGGGCATCTGCAACGTTGAATGTTGTTGCCCGTGGTATCAAAGTCACGGTCAATCGTTAGACCTATGGTGGATGGTGGAGTGATCCTGGTGAGACTTCTGGCTGGTTGGCTCAAGAGGAACCGTTACAGACAGTGGGAGAATGCTTGAGAAGTTCTGTGGGGGGAGGGCGGTCTCCCATGGCAACAAAGGATGAAGTGTCATCTGGATGGTGGAGTTCCAGTGGAGAGAACTATAATGTCAGAGAGTTGGTGATGCCTAGGAGGGCATCTGTTGGTTCACCCTCTGACCACATGGGGAAATACACCAGGAAAAGGGCAGCAGAGGAATGGTTCCTGCAGCGATGCATGCAAAGAGCAAAACACACCGCCTAGAATGGTAAGACTGTTCCAGTTTCTTGTGTGAAAGAGACTGATTATTTGTCATATGCCGGTGAAGTGGTGGGGAGGTCCGCTGCGAAGAGAGACTTGCTGCTGTGTAGTACCCAGGCCCGGATTGGCCAATCGGGAGCACCGGGAGAATTCCCGGTGGGCCGGATTGGTCGAGGGCCGTTGTCTTGGTGAAGAGGAAGTCACTTACTGAACTTACTTCCAGGACATGCTGCGTTCCATGCCTCGTCCCACTCCAAAAACACGCCCCCGGGCCGCCCAGCGCTGCCGATAATTGGCTTGCAGGCGATACACTTCTGGTGGGAGGCGTGGAAGAAGAGCTGGCACCCTATCACGGGATGGATCAGAGAGCGATCACGGAGCCGTCAGCCCTGTGGAGATGATAGCAGGGACAGGAGCTCTGGCCACCCCTCCCTCTGGGGAATTCAGCTGAGGGGCGGGGCTACACATCACTGCCTCGGGTGAGGGAGATGGAGGCTGTAGATTGCAGAGTGGAGCAGAGTCACCTCGGAGCTAAACCAGCCTGACCTGCAGTGTGTGTAGCAGCAGGTCAGTGTGTGATAATGACAGCAGTTTAAGGTGTTCTGTGTGTCCAATCACCAGCAGGACTGACTGTGTGTTCCTTCCTTCTTCCCCAGTGCCATTCCCCAGTATAGTGAGTGCCACTCAATGTACAGATATCAGTGTTATCTATAGGGAATAGCACCTAATGAGTTTTTCCCTATATATATCTCTGATATCTGTACACTAAGGCTCGGGTCACACTATTGCGATGCGGGAAGGCTGCGAATTTGCAGCCTTTTCCCGCATCGCACACGCACCCCCGGCAGTTCACACTGCCATATGCGATCCGCTGGGGGTGTCAATGTAATCAATCAAACACCCCCAGTTTGATTGCATATCGCAGTGCGATCGTGCAGTTCGCACAGGATGGGATCGCACAAGTGTGAACCGCTGTGCGATCCGATCCTGATGCGGCTGCAAAAATGCCTCCTGTGCGTGTTTGCACCGGGTGCGATGCGAATTTAGCCATACAAACTGTATGGCTAAACTCGCACCGCACAGCTGATCGCATGTAATGTCGGAGCAGTGCGCTCCGACATTACATGCGAACCCGGTACTCGCATCAGTGTGAACCGGGTCTCAGGGCTTTTCCCTAACACTGACATCTGTGCACTTCAGCTGGAAGAATGTCTGTTAGTGCAGGTTCCCACATCGCATTCAAATCGCAGGCAGTTCACACTGCCATATGCGAATCGCTGGGGGGTGTCAATACAAAGTTACCGACACCCCTAGATCAGTTTGCATATCGCAGTGTGAACTGTCAGTTCAGACATGAATCGGATCGCATAGGTGTGAACACCCATGCAATCCAATTCTGCTGCGGACCCAAAAAAAGGTATCCTGTGCGAGTTGTGTCCAAATGCGATGAGAATTTAGCCATACAATTGGTATGGCTCAATTCGCATCACACAAACATCACATGATTTTCAGAGCAGTGCCCTGCGAATCACATGCAATGTCTGTCATCGCACGAATGTGAACCGGGACTAACATTGGTGGTCAAGTAGGGGTGTTGAAAATAATTGTATAATCGATGCATTGCGATCCAGCCTTAAACGATTCTCCATCAATGCAGGCAACAGCTGAATCACAATTGCATCAATGACGTCATTCTGGGGCGCCCCTGTCAGAGTGCTTCCCTCCTTCCTCCTCTCCTTGTGTATGTCACACAGAGCAGCGATCTCCTGCTGTGTCACGGAACCTGGATCTGAATTGTTCTGCAGCGATGTAACAAAGTCCTGCCTCCTAGACCGGCTCCTATGATAGACGGCACACTGATCCAATGCTAGAAAATTGAATCAGTGTGACCTGTATCATAGGAGCCAGTCTAGGAGGTGGAACTATGGTGACAGCAGCCGCCAGGCAATTTAAATTTAAGCTCTGTGACACAGCGATAGATCGCTGCTCTGTGTGATCCAGGCACTGGTGAGGTTGAATTAGATGGGCACTGATAAGCTGCATTGAATGGGCACTGATAAGGCTGCATTTGTTGGCACTGCTGATGTTGCATTGATGAGCACTAACATACTGCATTTAATGGGTATTGGTGAGTCTGCATGTGATGGGAACTGATAAGCTGCATTTGATGGCACTGATAAGCTGCATTTGATGGCACTGATAAGCTGCATTTGGTAAGGTTGCATTGATGAGCACTGGTGAGGCTGCATTTGATAGGCACTATTGATGCTGCATTGATTGGCACTAATAAGCTGCATTTGGTGGGCACTGGTGAGGCTGCATTTGATGGGCACTGATGGGGCTGCATTTGATGGGTACTGATGAGGCTGCATTTGATGGGCACTGATGGGGCTGCATTTGATGGGTACTGATGAGGCTGCATTTGATGGGTACTGATGAGGCTGCGTTTGGGCACTGATAAGCTGCATTTTATGGGCACTGATAAGCTACATTTGATGGGCACTGATAAGCTGCATTTTATGGGCACTGATAAGCTGTATTTTATGGGCACTGATAAGCTACATTTGATGGGCACTGATAAGCTGCATTTGATGGGCACTGGTTAGGCTGCATTTGATGGGTACTGATGGGGCTGCATTTGATGGGTACTGATGGGGCTGCATTTGATGGGCACTGATGGGGCTGCATTTGATGGGCACTGATGGGGCTGCATTTGATGGGCACTGATGGGGCTGCATTTGATGGGCACTGATGGGGCTGCATTTGATGGATACTGACGAGGCTGCGTTTGGGCACTGATAAGCTGCATTTTATTGGCACTGATAAGCTACATTTGATGGGCACTGATGAGGCTGCATTTGATGGTTACTGGTAAGGCTGCATTTGATGGGTACTGATAAGCTGCTTAAGTTTGGGCTGGGACACATGGATGGGGACACAGGGGTCCCCATGATCCCCTATTGCCCGGGGGCCCCATGAGTTGTCAGTCCGCCCCTGAGCCAAACTGCATGTTTTAGTGAACATGAAAGGATTAGTTCATCTTTTCCAAAAACTGACAATACAGATAAGGGGGGGGGGGGGGGTGGTTAAAATGAAATAGTAAAGCTCTGACTAAAGATGATTAAAGCCCTTGTTATAGGTAAAGGCCATTTATATACCTCCTGAAACCTGACTAAAAAACTCCCAGTGATGGTATCCCACTTCCACCATCACATGAGTGACCTTTTAGCTCACACCTACTGCACTAGGGGAGAAAAAGCGCGGAGACGGAGCTCACCATTATGATGGTGGAGGTGAACAGCTGGGAGTGTTGTAGCAAAGTCTTAGCAACAAGGTAGGATGGGATGATGCCATGTGTGGGGGTTTTTCAGTCAGGTGAACTAAAGTGGGCCGGTCTAAGGCATGAAACTCCAGGGCTGAAAATGAGTCCCACTCCGGCCCTGCTCCATGTGTCCCTATACACTCCCCTATACTCACAGCACACTTCATGCAGTCTGTAATCCTCCTTACTCCGCTTTTTTCCAGGCCCCGCCCACATACACTGCCCCCTCCCGGCTCTATCTGGCCAGTAGTAGTTCTTCCCTGAGATGTGACACCCCGCCCCTTCTGCTGAACCAGCCACTCACAAACTTCTTGAAAGTGTATATGTGAATGAATACATGTTTCCTGATACAAGCTCTGGCATTCTGGGAAATGTAGTTCAGATCTGCGCCAGCCGCCCCAGCACAGAGGAGGACCTGAGCCCAGAGGACTACATCTCCCAGAGTGCAGTGCGGCGCCCCTTTTTCTGTATTGGGCGGACATCAGGCGGGTGATTGGTTGGTGTCGCAGACGTCACTGTGGTGGGATGGAGTTCCACCCTCTGCGGAGTTCTTTGCAGCGGAGCCTCTCTGGAGAAGAATCACCGAGACCGGACAGAATCCGCTTCTTCCTGTGGAGGGAGAGCCCCGGTGTGGTGTGTAAGAACTAGCCGCTACCTATATGGTGTCTGTCTGTCCTCTGTCTGCACACTATGGGCAGGAAGGTGACCCTGGCTACCTGTACATTGAATCAGTGGGCTCTGGACTTTGATGGGAACCTGCAGAGAATATTACAGAGTATGTAATCCCTCATTATACCTAACCTCCTAAAACCTAATCCCCTGTCTGTCCCCATCAGTGCTTCCTTATATATATATATATATATATATATACCTCTATACAAGAAATGCAGAGTGTACCCCCATGTGTCATACTACACTTAGTCTGATATTATATTTATAATGTGACTACACTCAGACCGCATACACAGCGGTGGAAAAAACGCGTCCAAATCTGCACAGTGTTTAGTTTTATTTTTACCTATCTGGATGTGGCAGAATATTACCGCCCCATTATATTATTATTATTATATGGGAGTTTTATAACCCCAACAGTTTGCACAGTGCAGGTTAAACCGCATCCACACTGAGGTAAAAACGCTGCGTTCAGATCTGTGCGCCGTACCCGGTCATGGCGGTATGGTAGATTACAGGCCGATGCACACAGCTGCGTTGTGCTCAGAAATCTGCGTTCCGTCGTGTAAAATCTAAATAGGAAATTCTGTGCCCAGGTTCATTATTCAGCCCCGGTCCACACTGATGCAATGCGGGAAACGCACAAGAGACGCTGTGTTTTCCCCCCGTGTCGCACTGCTTAGCAATCTCACAGCGTCCGTGCAATCTGCTGGGGGGGTCAATGTTAGATTAACGACACCCCCGAAACAGATTGCATAATGCAGTGCGATCGCCAGAATTGCATCGCAATTTTGGTGCGGATGTGATTTTCAGCCATACAAAAATGTATAACCATACAGACATCGCATGTGATGTGCATAGGAATGCGGTGCGATTCCTGGGCCAATCACATGCGGTGTTTTGCATGCACCAGTGGGAACCTAGGATAATATTATGCAAGAAGAGTTGTATGGGTGTGATCCTTTTATAGGCATTCAGTCCCGGGTTCACATATGTGGGATGACAGGCATCGCATGTGATTCGGAGCGCACTGCTTTGCAAATTCCATGCGATGCCTGTGTGATGCAAATTCAGCCATACAGATTGTTTGGCTGAATTTGCATTCAGACACAACTTGCACAGGACCATTTTTTGGGTCCGCACCAGAATCAGATCACATTGGGTGTTCACATCTATGCAATCCGATTAATGTCCAAACTGACAGTTCGCACTGCGATATGCGAACGGATCCGGGGGTGTCGTTAACTTTGTATTGACACCCTTAGCGATTACCATATGGCAGTGTGAACTGCCTGCGAGCTAAATGCGATGCGGTAACCTGCAGTGGATTCGCAGGGTTCCCGCATCGCATATATGTGAACCGGGACTTATGTATTTAAGAATTCTCAATTGAGTGTGTGGTTCTGCATGTGTGTTTACATGTATTTGTAATACATTAGCATCGTTTTGTTTTACTGAGTTGCATTTAAGAGCCCATTCACACCACATGCGACTTGTCAGCCTGACAAGTCGCGATCCATTGACTGCTACAGGAGCCGTTCTAATAGGAGCGACACAAGTCACTCCGACTTAGAAAAAGGGTCCTGTACTACTTCGGGGCGACCTCGGAGCGACTTGCATAGACATTCATTATATGAAGTCTGTGCAAGTCGCGGTGCAGAGCGGTGCACACGACTTCACAGGTCGCCCCCCAAAGTCGTGCCGCTTCAGTGCGAACCAGCACTAAATGTGTTTGTGGTGCCTTGCAATGCATACAGATGCAGCATGCTGGACTTTTTTTAATGCATATAAAAACCCCACAATGGTGTAATGAAGGCTCATTGAGAAACGTTCATTTTTCCTGCATATGCCAGGGGCATAACTACAGGGGTTGCAGGGGTTGCAATCGCTACCGGGCCCCATGCTCCAGGGGGCCCGGTAGCAAACCAGTGGGTGAACTTCTAGGATCTCAAAGGTCACACTTGCGACCGGGCCCTGGCATTTCACCACTGTGGGGAGGCCCCAAGATTGCAGGAAGGGGGCCCATTGCAGAACTTGTGAAAGGATCCTGATGCGGGACCATAATAAAAGGCCATGCAATGAGATTAAAGAGCCCCAGGATTAGTGGGAAGAGCCCCGGGCTTGAAGGGAAGGGCCCCGGCCAGGGGTCTGGGGGGCCCTTCATGGTTCCTTGCATCGGGGCCCTGAAGGTTCTAGTTACGCCTCTGGCATATGCACTCATACTCGCATTCTACTGCATCTGGTGTAAGGGCTCATTCACATCAGGACAAGGCGCAGGAAATCTGTGTGCATTTCCCGCATCCTCTTCAAAAAGCACTGCACTTGCGATTTGCAGCAGATGTCAGTGCAATCCTAAGGACAACCCAAATGTGGGTCGCAAATGCAATGTGCAAACACCGGATGTTTGCATTGTACAGAAGTAGCAGGCGATCTGGTTGCAGTTTTTAAACAGTACATTCACTACTTTTGCTGCAGTCTGGCATGCTTTCAGCCTATTTAACCACTTAAGCCCCGGAAGATTTTACCCCCTTCCTGACCAGGGGGTATTTTGCGATTCGGCACTGCGTGACTTTAACAGACAATTGCACGGTCGTGCGACGCTGTACCCAAATTAATTTGACGTCCTTTTTTTCCCACAAACAGAGCTTTCTTTTGGTGGTATTTGATCACCTGTGCAATTTTTTTTTTTTTGATCATGCGCTATAAACAAAAAAAGAGCGGAAATTTTGCAAAAATAACAATATTTTTAACATTTTTTTATATGAAACTCCCCCCCGCCCCCCCCCCCCCCCCCCAAAATGTAAAAATCCAAATTTTTTTAAATTTTTGTTCAATTTGTTTTCTGCTACATACTGTATGTTTGGTAAAAAAAATCACAATAAGTGTATTTTGATTGGTTTGCACAAAAATTATTGCGTTTACTAACTAAGGGAAAGATTTTTGTCATTTTTGTTGTTTTTTTTTTTTTTTAAACGCGTAATGGCGGCGATCTGCGTTTTTTTTTTTTTTTTGCGGGACTGCAGCATTGCGGCGGACAGATCGGACCCTTGACTGACATTTTTGACACTTTTGGGGTTACCAGTGACATTACTACAGTAATCAGTGCTATACATATGCACTGTTACTGTAAAAATGACACTGTGAGGGAAGGGGTTAACTTTATTGGAGAGGGAGGGGTTAGGTGTGTCCCTAGGGGCGTGTTTCTAACTGTCATTGGATGTGGCTTGTGATGTAAAAGCACAGATCAACGGTCCTACATAGCATGACCGAGTAATCTGTGCTTTTACACTGGAGAGAATGACAGGCGGCTTTGTTTACATTAGCCGCCTGCCTTTCTCCCTCTCTACCCGATGATTGCGAGTGACCGGCGGACATCGAGTCCGCCAGTCACACGCGCCGGCTTCGTCGGGTATGAGCGGGGGCGGGAGCGCGCCTCCGGCGACGCGCGCTTGCCCCCTATTCGCTCCCAGGCTAGTGATGTACCAGTACGTCACTTTGCCTGGGAGGGGCTGACCGCCGCCGTATATAGTCGGGCGGCGGTCGGCAAGTGGTTAAAGCAGTAGTATACTCGGCTATTTAACTTTTACCTACAGGTTAGCCTATAATAAGGCTTACCTGTAGATACAATTAATATCTCCTAAAACTGACATCAGCGGCGCATGCACTCTGATGGGTCCAGTGGACCTTCAGAGCTCCTTGCCGGAAAGTGAAACTCCCGCTGGCATGTACGGGGGTGACGTCATCGTGGCTCCGGCCTCTCACAGCGCCGGAGCCGCCGAACAATGAAGAGACGCCGAGGGAGCATGTCAGCACCCTCAGCATTGTCCACATGACCGTGTCGGGAGTTCGTTCTAAGGTAAGTATTTCATAATGTGCTTGTATGCCATGCATACTAGCTCATTATGCCTTTGTCCTGCAGGTTTTTTTTTTCATGAGTACAACCGCTTTAAATGAATGGGCTGAAATTGCACTGCACCCGGATGGTATGTGAATTGCACTGGAACACACGTCGTGTTCCTTTTGTGATTCATATTATAAACGGGCTCTAACGCTAGGCTCACATCTGTGTGGGTGGTGCCGCTGCGGGACTCACACAAATACTGGCAGCTGCAACCACCCACACTGAGAAATGCGGGACCCACAGGGGAGTGCCAATAATTCAAATTGCATGCCACCCGCACTGGAAATCGCACCCCATACTGGGAACCTCAGGCTGCAATTAAAAAAAAAAAATAGAGCAGGGGCTTCTTTCCTGTGCGTCGCGGGGCACGGCAACCCATTCAAATAAATAGGCTCTCGTTCCTGCGCAAACCACGGGCCACACAGGTGTGAACCTGGCCTAAATGATCCCTGTGTGCAGTTCTACACATGTGTTTGCAGGCATTTGTAATACTTTTTCAAAGAGTTTGCAATGCTTTTTTTTTTTATGATTTGTATTTACATGCATTTGTGGTGCATTTATGTGGCAGCGGAGTCGTCCTTTTCTGCTTGTCGTGGTGCATTCATGTGCACTCCAGGACATTTATTTGGAAATAATACCATGCTGTACTTTTTTTTAAATGCACCACGTTAGTATAAACCCGGCTGATTGAAATAAACGCATTTTTTCTGCATATGTGCTCGTAACGTGTTTATAAAAGTGTTCTATATTCTGTAAATGAGCCTAAACACATGTGAACAGTAGCACTAACATAATACAGTATGTGCGTTGTTTTTTTTTTTGGCTCTGCCAGCAAGAGTTAGGGATGCACCGAAATGAAAATTCTGGGCCGAAAATGCAGGATGCCCTTGGCCGAAAACCCAAAATGAATTTTTTCCCCCAAATGATTTTAAAATAGATAGAAGAGGGGCATACGCCAAAAACGGGCAGCGACGTACACCTGTCGCTGCCACCCTGTCACAGTATATGTACTGTGATGGGTTGGCAAGTGGTTAATTTAATTGCCAATGGTATTTGTATTATGCAGCATGAGGGGGTTACAGTGGCGTAGCGTGGGGGGTGCGGCCGGTGCGAGTGGCACCGGGCGCAATATCTAGAGGGGCGCAGAAAAGTCATCCCGACTCCAGAGTGTGCCCTGTTGTGCTCTCCATAATGTAAGCTAGTGCTGTCCGTCTGAGCTTCCCTGCTTGTCTGGGCTTAGCCGAAGCCCTCTGTGATTGGCTGCACTCTGTCATGTGCTGCTGTGGGGGCGGGCGGAGCTGGCTGTGATCGTGGTTGGTGCAGCCTCTTGCTCCCCCCTCGCTCTCCAGGACTCACTGCTGGCTGGGCGGGCTTCAGGCTCCAAATCCAAAGAAAAGAAGAGCCCAGGTTAGTGGTGGCTGTAAACTGTCATGCTGGAGTCAGGCTGGATGGAGAGAAGCAGGCTCAGCAATGACTGGGACATTTAATTAAAAAGAGGGGGGGGGGGGGGGGGGAAGACATGTCTGCCCACAATCCTATTTTAGTGGCTGGTCACTGGGCATACTCTTTTTTCACTTCTGCAGACTGCTGTTTACTAGATTCCTGAGTCCATGTAATCAGGAATCTACTGTATGTCTGCAGAACATGTTACACTCAGAGACAGCCAGATTGAGAGCATTTACTGGGAGCACTTTCAGAGGCAGTCAGGAATGGCCTCCCCCATAATTCTCTCAGGACAGGTTTTCTGCATGTTTCTGGCTAGAAGAGACTGCTGTCACTTTATACTGCTAAAGAGAACCTGTCATGCAATGTATTTTTTTCACACAGATTGCAGCATTCTAAGTATTGTGTCATTGTAACACATCCAGATATTTATTGCATCTCACAGAGATCACAGGACCCCCCTGACATTGCATTCATCTGATTTTTCTCTCCAGAAAGGACAGAGCCACCTTTGTTCAGGCATCGTCCAGGGTCACAATCTATTTCCCGGACAGATATTCCAGCTCAGAGATGACACAATCATGTAATTCCTGGTGCCTGTGCCGTTCTTTGCTGTGTTCACAAATGTATGACACAGATCATCCCCTGCTGCAGCCTCTCACCTTGTGACTTACTAGCTGATGTTACACAGCTTTCCATGTCATGTCACAGCTGTTCACAAAGGACAAACAATGCATTCATGTCCAACCCTTAGTTCCCTTGAAGAAGGAATAGGAGGAGAACCAGCGACCAGCCAAGAGCAGGGTGGGCTTCCAATGGTACTTCTGAATATACCCCTTGTCTGCTAGAGGACACTGGAAACTTCTAGATCAGAGGTTGGCAACCCCCAGCATGCTTGCCAGAAATGGCCCCCAGCATATATTTTTGTGGGCATGCAAGGGATCCCTGGGACAAACTCCCACGCTGCAGCAAAGCTGACCGGCACAAGAGGGAGCACAGCTGGGATCACCTCATTGCCCTCCTGCCTCTGTTCCCGCCCACCTCACTGGCTTGCATAAGCCAAAATTGAAGCAGCAGATAACCAGATCTAGGGGGTGGTGTGCCATGCCGCAACCCTGCATGAATGCTGGTAAGCTCCTCTCCACATCCCCAGACTACACTCAGGCTTGCCATGGCACATCCAGCTTAGCGGCTCTTCCCCTCGACACAGCCAATCTGTTTCTTTTCCCGCAGGTGCAGCAATTGGGGTGATCTGAGGTGTGAAGGTGCAGGAATTGGGGCGATCTCAGGTGTGAAGGTGCAGGAATGGGGGTGATCATTGGGGTGAAGGTGCAGGAATTGGGGTGGTCTGAGGTGTGAAGATGCAGGAATTGCGGTGATCTGACGTGTGAAGATGTAGGAATTGGGGCGATCTCAGGTGTGAAGGTGCAGGAATTGGGGGTGATCTGAGGTGTGAAGGTGCAGGAATGGGGGTGATCATAGGGGTGAAGGTGAAGGAATTGGGGTGGTCTGAGGTGTGAAGGTGCAGGAATTGGGACTGATCGGAAGTGTAAAGATGCAGGAATCGGGGTGTTCTGAGGCCTGTTGCGCAGGATTTGGGCTGATTTGAGGAGTAAAGGTACAGAAGTTAGAGCTGATCTGAGGTCTGATGGTAAAGAGATCTAGATTGATCCAAGGTGGGAAGGTGCAGGATTTGTGGTGATCTGAGATGGGAAGATGCAGGTTTTGGGGTGATGTGTGCAAGGCCCAGGGGACTCCCACTCGGTGTTTCACGTCTCCTGCCACCATCTTCCTGCACCTCCTGGGACACACCATCCCCCTGGGCTGACAATGTAGGTAGCTACTATGTGCACTACTCTCCATAAAATAAAATAACAAATGAAAATAAATTTGAGTACACTGATATTACTTTAATTACATCAGTATTTTCTTAATATACAATACATGTGCTTAGGTAAGGGGTTTAATACTGTTCTAGTGGAAAAGACCCAGGTACTGCTAAAATTCCACGGGTTAGGGGGCGCAAATTACTTGCTTTGCACCGGGTGCTGACAACCCACGCTACGCCACTGGGGGGTTAATGTATTGCCACTGCTGGTCACTGATGCCTTAGTGACCGACCAGTGGCAGTTAATTAACCCCTTTGTGCTGCATTAGTGCAACCAGTATCAGTGTTAATTGACACTGGTTGCACTAATGCAGCACAAAGGGGTTAATTAACTGCCACTGGTCGGTCACTAATGCACAGTGGTGGCAATACATTAACCCCCTCATGCTGCATAATACTAATACCATTGGTAACCTCGCCTCAGCGTCCCTCCCCCTGCCTCAGCGTCCCTCCCCCGCCTCAGCGCCCCCCCCCCCCCCCGCCTCAGCGTCCCTCCCCATCCCAAGGATGCATTCTCCTTACTCTCTGCACCTCCTGTGTCCTTCCTTCCAAAAGTCCCGCCTCTGGCCAGTGGCCCGCCTCCCTGTGATTTCACTACTACTACAATGTGCATGAATGAACGAACACACCCGGCGAGCGGCCGCTAATAGCTTTAACTAAGTGAGCACTTCACTTCCCTGTCAGAGGAGATACCCGCCTGATAGGGAAGTGAAGCGCTCACTTAGTTACAGCTATTAGCGGCCGCTCGCCCGCCTGCCCGGTGTGTTCGTTCATTCATGCACATCGTAGTAGTAGTGACAGGGAGGCGGCCGCCGGCCAGACATTTTGCCATAAACCATCTCTGAGCTCAGGTGACTCTAAACCAATGTGTAGGACAATGGATATATATAGTAGAAAAGTAAAAGAGTACCTTGAAGATCTACGCCAGTGTGTCCAAAAGTTGTTATTGGCTAAGCATCTTCAGCAGTAGTGACAGGGAGGCGGGCCGCCGGCCAGAGGCAGGTCTTTTGAAACCTGCGCTGCGCCCGTATCGTCATCGGCATCTTTAACCCATTTTTGGCCGAAATGGAATAAGCCCATTTTCGGACGAAAATTTCGGTTGCTGAAATTTCGGTGCACCACTTGGTCCAGTATGCAATGAGGCCTTACTATGTAAAAGGTTTGGAAGCTAAATGAAGGCAACATTCTATGAAGGTGCAACCCAGCGCATGTGTTTAGGGCAGCCCAATCATTTCAATGGGCTGCCCTGTGTGCGACAATCACACAAAAGTGCGGGCTATTTTCTTTTTTTTTTATTGCATGGCAAGAAGCTACCATGCTTGTGGTGTGAGTTTACACACTTGTATTGGTTGGTGCATCTGGGGTGTGTTTCTGCATCACAGTGGTGTAAATGGAGCGTATCGGAACTCTGTAAGGCTGTGTGTCCACGCTGTTCCGGGGGGGTGATGCACCCACATTGCGGGTTACATCAAGGCAGCCCTTTGTTTTTAATAGGCAACCAACACACCCCATTGTGCAAGCAAAACTGCACCTGACCTATTTTTGGGATCACAGCATACGGTGGCCCCCATTCACATTTGCGTGTAGCCAGGTGATTTTTTTTTTTTTAGATTGACTTGCAGTACATGAGCTCAATCGTACATTTTTGTCCCCATAGACTTTGATATAAGTGGCACCCCAGTGCACTGTCACATATAACATACATTACTGCAACACCGTGCAATAGCGTGACCCAGCCCTGTGTGTAAGACCCAGGGCACACTTGAGAGTATTGGAATCATTGTTCTACCCACGATTCCAGAATCACAGCGAGACACGCTTGCGGTGGCATTATTTTTTTGTCTCAAGACCCCAAATGTGCCAGGCTCTGTGCCAAAAATTGGTCCATGAACTTCTTTGGTGCATTCTTGGAGCCAAAGGAGGCCCATTGGAAATGAATGATGCCGCTCCAAAAACGTGCAGCAAAAAATACAACATGGTATCACGCCTAAGTATTGAAGTCTGTGTGCCTGCTTTACCTTGGCACAACCTACAAGTCTCTCTGCTGCTTGGGCAGATGGGACTTGTAGTCTTTCCAGTCACAGAGTCCATTGAATGGATGGTAGTGGCTGTGTAGGTGGAGCCATGAGTAACCATACAGAATTCAAATAGCAAAACATCAGCACAGGAAGGAACCTGGCCCGGATTTCAGATAAGTGGGGTGGGGGTGGGGGGTGTTGGATAATTTGACCACATTTCATGTTACACACTAAATATGGGTAGAATATGAAGCCTGGTATGGAAGGTAGACTGTTCCTTAAATCCTTGTTCGTTTTATATGTTTTTATATTTTGCCTGCATACCTGCCTTAAATGTCAAATTTTTCCAGGTATAAAGATTGCCAAAGAGCAAGGAGCTCGATATCGGCTCGGGCCAGAACTGGAAATATGGTAAGATGTCTGTTTACTGAGAGGTCATGCCAAACCTGCGTCATCTGTTTTGTAGGGCCAATCCTTCACCCGTATGCCTAACATCCCCCCCCCCCCCCTCACATATGTAACCCTGCTCCTCCGCACAAAGCTGGCTATAGGTCAAAGTCTCACTCAGCAAGTAAAATTACAGCTTTGTTGCTGTTGCAGAAATGCCAGAAACTGTGATATCTGAAAGTCTCTTTAGTTTTTGGTCATATTCTTTTTTTTAAAGATACATTTTTTTTATTCTA
The DNA here is from genome assembly GCF_965119305.1 of Pelophylax lessonae. NCBI lineage: Eukaryota > Metazoa > Chordata > Amphibia > Anura > Ranidae > Pelophylax > Pelophylax lessonae. The sequence continues at coordinate 110,958,865 of NC_138776.1, forward strand.
CCAAACCCAAACATTCCAATAAAAAAGACAGGCACTGCTTTCCTGCTTATGCCTGTGCATAACTGATAAGTGAGTGGTCGGGCTCTGCTGGTACCGAGTGAGGGGTCGGGCTCTGCCGGTACCGAGTGAGGGGTCGGGCTCTACTGCCTCTGCCGGTACCGAGTGAGGGGGTCGGGGCTCTACCGCCTCTGCCGGTACCGAGTGAGGGGGTCGGGGCGCTACCGCCTCTGCCGGTACCGAGTGAGGTAGGGCTGCACGATATTGGGGGAAAAAAAGTACATTGCGATATTCGTTTTTCAACGATATATATCGCGATTTTTAACTGGGTGGAATGCAGAAGACACTGACAGTGGTTGTAGGAGGTAGAAGAATGCCCCGGAATCCCGACTTCTCCCTGCCTAATGCTGTAGAGCGGCTGCTAAGAGTTCTATGCAAGGGGGGATTGCTGAACAAGGTGAGAGAGTTGCAGTCTGCTGTGGATCTGTGTCCCCCTGTGCAGCCAAGATGGCGGTCGGCACAGCTTTCTGAGGGATATGAGTACACTGGGGTCCTTTTTGTGAAGATTAGGAGGTCTGTGTATGGTTTTGGGGGCACCCGGGGGATGGAGGCAAGTCCCGAATGAGTGCGGAGTAAGTAGGCCTTACCGGGAACCACGAGCACGTAACCGCGCTCTGATCTAGGCAAGGCCGCGGCTTCTGTGCCTGTGTAGGCCTCAACTCTGCGCTCCTCAGAACGAATTCTTTCCTCCGCAATACCGGGCAGTATTGGCCTCTGCCGGTACCGAGTGAGGGGGTCGGGCTCTACCGCCTCTGCCGCTGTACCGAGTGAGGGGGTGGGGCTCTACCGCCTCTGCCGCTGTACCGAGTGAGGGGTTCGGGCTCTACCGCCTCTGCCGGTACCGAGTGAGGGGGTCGGGCTCTACCGCCTCTGCCGGTACCGAGTGAGGGGGTCGGGCTCTACCGCCTCTGCCGCGGTACCGAGTGAGGGGTCGGGCTCTACCGCCTCTGCCGGTACCGAGTGAGGGGGTCGGGCTCTACCGCCTCTGCTGGTACCGAGTGAGGGGGTCGGGCTCTACCGCCTCTGCCGGTACCAAGTGAGGGGGTCGAGCTCTGCCGATACCGATTGAGGTGGTCGAGCTCTGCCGCCTCTGCCGGTACCGAGTGAGAGGTCATGCTCTACCGCCTCTGCCGGTACCGAGTGAGGGGTCATGCTCTACCGCCTCTGCCGGTACCGAGTGAGGGGTCGTGCTCTACCGCCTCTACCGGTACCGAGTGAGGGGTCGGGCTCTACCCGGAACCCCGACTTCTCCCTGCCTAATGCTGTAGAGTGGCTGCTAAGAGTTCTATGCAAGGGGGGATTGCTGAACAAGGTGAGAGAGTTGCAGTCTGCTGTGGATCTGTGTCCCCCTGTGCAGCCAAGATGGCGGTCGGCACAGCTTGCTGAGGGATATGAGTACACTGGGGTCCTTTTTGTGAAGATTAGGAGGTCTGTGTATGGCTTTGGGGGCACCCGGGGGATGGAGGCAAGTCCCGAATGAGTGCGGGGTAAGTAGGCCTTACCGGGAACTATGAGCGCGCGATCGCGCTCCGATCTAGGCAAGGCCGCGGCTTCTGTGCCTGTGTAGGCTTCAACTCTGTGCTCCTCAGAACGGATTCTTTCCTCCGCAATACCGGGCAGTATTGGCCTCTGCCGGTACCGAGTGAGGGGGTCGGGCTCTACCGCCTCTGCCGGTACAGAGTGAGGGATCGGGCTCTACCGCCTCTGCCGCGGTACAGAGTGAGGGATCGGGCTCTACCGCCTCTGCCGCGGTACCGAGTGAGGGGGTCGGGCTCTACCGCCTCTGCCGTGGTACCGAGTGAGGGGTCGGGCTCTACCGCCTCTGCCGATACCGAGTGAGGGGGTCGGGCTCTACCGCCTCTGCTGGTACCGAGTGAGGGGGCCGGGCTCTACCGCCTCTGCCGGTACCGAGTGAGGGGGTCGAGCTCTGCCGGTACCGATTGAGGTGGTCGAGCTCTGCCGCCTCTGCCGGTACCGAGTGAGGGGTCGGGCTCTACCGCCTCTGCCGGTACCGAGTGAGGGGTCATGCTCTACCGCCTCTGCCGGTACCGAGTGAGGGGTCTTGCTCTACCGCCTCTGCTGGTACCGAGTGAGGGGTCGTGCTCTACCGCCTCTGCCGGTACCGAGTGAGGGGTCGGGCTCTACCGCCTCTGCCGGTACCGAGTGAGGGGTCGGGCTCCACCGCCTCTGCCGGTACCGAGTGAGGGGGTCGAGCTCTGCCGGTACCGATTGAGGTGGTCGAGCTCTGCCGCCTCTGCCGGTACCGAGTGAGGGGTCGGGCTCTACCGCCTCTGCCGGTACCGAGTGAGGGGTCATGCTCTACCGCCTCTGCCGGTACCGAGTGAGGGGTCTTGCTCTACCGCCTCTGCTGGTACCGAGTGAGGGGTCGTGCTCTACCGCCTCTGCCGGTACCGAGTGAGGGGTCGGGCTCTACCGCCTCTGCCGGTACCGAGTGAGGGGTCGGGCTCCACCGCCTCTGCCGGTACCGAGTGAGGGGTCGGGCTCCACCGCCTCTGCCGGTTCAGAGTGAGGGGTCGGGCTCCACCGCCTCTGCCGGTACCGAGTGAGGGGTCGGCTCCACCGCCTCTGCCGGTACCGAGTGAGGGGTCGGGCTCCACCGCCTCTGCCGGTACCGAGTGAGGGGTCGGGCTCCACCACCTCTGCCGGTACCGAGTGAGGGGTCGGGCTCCACCGCCTCTGCCGGTACCGAGTGAGGGGTCGGGCTCCACCGCCTCTGCCGGTACCGAGTGAGGGGTCGGGCTCCACTGCCTCTGCCGGTACCGATTGAGGTGGTCGAGCTTTGCCGCCTCCGCCGGTACCGAGTGAGGGGTCGGGCTCTACCGCCTCTGCCGGTACCGAGTGAGGTAGGGCTGCACGATATTAGGGGAAAAAAGTACATTGCGATATTTGTTTTTCAACTATATATATCGCGATATTTAACTGGGTGGAATGCAGAAGACACTGACAGTGGTGGTAGGAGGTAGAAGAATGCCCCGGAATCCTGACTTCTCCCTGCCTAATGCTGTAGAGCGGCTGCTAAGAGTTCTATGCAAGGGGGGATTGCTGAACAAGTTGAGAGAGTTGCAGTCTGCTGGGGATCTGTGTCCCCCTGTGCAGCCAAGATGGCGGTCGGCACAGCTTGCTGAGGGATATGAGTACACTGGGGTCCTTTTTGTGAAGATTAGGAGGTCTGTGTATGGCTTTGGGGGCACCCGGGGGATGGAGGCAAGTCCCGAATGAGTGCGGAGTAAGTAGGCCTTACCGGGAACCACGAGCGCGCAATCGCACTCCGATCTAGGCAAGGCCGCGGCTTTTGTGCCTGTGTAGGCCTCAACTCTGCGCTCCTCAGAACGGATTCTTTCCTCCGCAATACCGGGCAGTATTGGCCTCTGCCGGTACCGAGTGAGGGGGTCGGGCTCTACCGCCTCTGCCGCTGTACCGAGTGAGGGGTTCGGGCTCTACCACCTCTGCTGGTACCGAGTGAGAGGGTCAAACTCTACCGCCTCTGCCGGTACCGAGTGAGGGATCGGGCTCTACCGCCTCTGCCACGGTACCGAGTGAGGGGGTCGGGCTCTACCGCCTCTGCCGCGGTACCGAGTGAGGGGTCGGGCTCTACCGCCTCTGCCGATACCGAGTGAGGGGGTCGGGCTCTACCGCCTCTGCTGGTACCGAGTGAGGGGTCGGGCTCTACCGCCTCTGCCGGTACCGAGTGAGGGGGTCGAGCTCTGCCGGTACCGATTGAGGTGGTCGAGCTCTGCCGCCTCTGCCGGTACCGAGTGAGGGGTCGGGCTCTACCGCCTCTGCCGGTACCGAGTGAGGGGTCATGTTCTACCGCCTCTGCCGGTACCGAGTGAGGGGTCTTGCTCTACCGCCTCTGCCGGTACCGAGTGAGGGGTCGTGCTCTACCGCCTCTACCGGTACCGAGTGAGGGGTCGGGCTCTACCGCCTCTGCCGGTACCGAGTGAGGGGTCGGGCTCCACCGCCTCTGCCGCTACCGAGTGAGGGGTCGGGCTCCACCGCCTCTGCCGGTACCGAGTGAGGGGTCGGGCTCCACCGCCTCTGCCGGTACCAATTGAGGTGGTCGAGCTCTGCCGCCTCCGCCGGTACCGAGTGAGGGGTCGGGCTCTACCGCCTCTGCCGGTACCGAGTGAGGTAGGGCTGCACGATATTAGGGGAAAAAAGTACATTGCGATATTTGTTTTTCAACGATATATATCGCGATATTTAACTGGGTGGAATGCAGAAGACACTGACAGTGGTGGTAGGAGGTAGAAGAATGCCCCGGAATCCCGACTTCTCCCTGCCTAATGCTGTAGAGCGGCTACTAAGAGTTCTATGCAAGGGGGGATTGCTGAACAAGTTGAGAGAGTTGCAGTCTGCTGTGGATCTGTGTCCCCCTGTGCAGCCAAGATGGCGGTCGGCACAGCTTGCTGAGGGATATGAGTACACTGGGGTCCTTTTTGTGAAGATTAGGAGGTCTGTGTATGGCTTTGGGGGCACCCGGGGGATGGAGGCAAGTCCCGAATGAGTGCGGAGTAAGTAGGCCTTACCGGGAACCACGAGCGCGCAATCGCGCTCCGATCTAGGCAAGGCCGCGGCTTTTGTGCCTGTGTAGGCCTCAACTCTGCGCTCCTTAGAACGGATTCTTTCCTCCGCAATACCGGGCAGTATTGGTCTCTGGTGCCTCGATGGGTCTCCCCAAGCTGTTTTTTCTCCCTGAATAGGGGAGATTTAGGAGGATTGCTGAGGATTCTGTACGGCGGTATCGGAGCTCTCACAAGCCGCGTCCATCCCGCACGTCTTCCGGCCATGCCCCTTGCCTAATGCTAAATATCGTGTCTTCGGCGATATTATTATCGCCCACGCCCGCAGAACGATAGTCGATATCATATCGACTATCGTTCAGCCCTAGAGTGAGGGGGTCGAGCTCTACCGCCTCTGCCGGTACCGAGTGAGGGGGTCGAGCCCTACCGCCTCTGCCGGTACCGAGTGAGGGGGTCGAGCCCTACCGCCTCTGCCGGTACCGAGTGAGGGGGTCGAGCCCTACCGCCTCTGCCGGTACCGAGTGAGGGGGTCGAGCCCTACCGCCTCTGCCGGTACCGAGTGGGGGGGTCAAGCCCTACCGCCTCTGCCGGTACCGAGTGGGGGGGGAGCCCTACCGCCTCTGCCGGTACCGAGTGGAGGTCGAGCCCTACCGCCTCTGTCGGTAACGAGTGGGGGGGTCGAGCCTTACCGCCTCTGCTGGTACTGAGTGAGCAGAGACAGGGCGAAATTTGAACCATGTATGGGCAGGCTGATTGAACCTAAGTTGAGTGATCAACTTTGGTACAACCAGCCTGTCAGCTATTACAGCCACTAGCAGTAATCACCGTGTGGGGATGGCTCCCCCTACTGGGAGGACACAATTACTTTGTGGAAGGGATTCCCCCATCAAAACATGGTTGCAGGAAAGAGAATTGCTCCATTTATCACCGGCTTAAGCCATCCTGCAGTGTATAGATCTTGTGAAGGAAAATTATAGATATGCAAATGAAAATCAATCAAGACCACGAAAAAATAAAAATATATATATATCCAGACACAGTAATTTTATCCAAAGATAAATTGATTCAGTTACGATATCTACATCACACATATTTTACTCCCAAAAGGCTTTTCTTGAAGCTGCTTGCTATGGGGGCACTCAAACAGGCTCGTTTCTGAGCCCTGCTCTCTGTGTCCATAAGACACAGTAAGTGTGGCTCAGCCCTGCCCCCGTTCCGTCCTCACTGGCTGTGATTGGCAGCAGGCGAAGCCAATGAGAAACGAGAGACATGGGTGAGCCTCGGCTTTCGTGCACATCACTCAATTGAGATCAGGCTTAGGTAAGTAATGGGCGCTGACTTGGAACCTGCAAACTGAATGCACATAGAATGCATGAAGATAAAAAACCTTCAGCCATGAAAACCACTTTAAAAGGTAAGTAATAATTGATAATGAAATGAAGTTGTGGAAGCAGGAGAGAGTGAGCCAGAGTGCAAGCGGGTGACCCAAGAAGAGGAGGATCGGGGCTGCTTTGTGCAAAACCAAGCGGCTTGTGATGGGGGTGCCCAGAGTGCCAGCAGGGGACCATTAAACAGAACAGGTATATATAACGTTATTTAAAACAAAAAACTGATTTTATAAACCTTTTAATGATACTGAATGTGACTACATTTGTGAATTTGGCTGTTGCCTTTATTGAAAAGCCCTGGTTTCTAACTGTAACCTCAGACGTGCGTTACCAAAAAGCAGCCTGAGAGCCACCCTGCGGATGGATGGAAAGGGTGGAATTTGTGACTTTTATTGTATTTTTTAGTGACCTTTCTGTAAACGTAATAACCATTACTGCTGATAAGCTTAGGCCCATTCTGACCAGTTATTACGAACACAAGACCTTGCCCCCCAGAAAAGACACACAGACTTGTTTAAATTAGAATTAGGGTAAGGCCACAGCTTTATTGAACTTACCAACTGTAACAATATTAAATTACCACATAACGATGCTATTAGGTTTTGTAGGGGCCTGCTTCTTGTTCGAGTGGCCCTTGGCTGGCATGGATGGATCAGGGCTGGCTCGGTAAAGAAAGTTTGTAACGCCATGGGTAGCTGGTCAGTTTCCACTGTCAGGGAGGCCTCGTATTCTTCCGGTGACCTCTATTATCCAGGTCCTCTAACTTTCTCTGTAGTTCAATGAGCTGGCGATAATACAGGAGAGAGTCTTCTTGAATGTCCCTGATGTCTTCATAATGGTGACTCACTTTCTCTTCCACCTCCAGGGGTAGTCTGCTACCCCTCTGAGCTAAACAAGGCAGATCACTGTTCGGACAGGGGAGAAGAGGGAGATCTTGTGTTCCTGCTAAGCAGGAACATGAATCTCTCTCTTCCCCCAGTCAGACCACCCCCCACACAGTAAGCACCCCATAGGGACACATTTAACCCTTTGATTGCCCCTGATGTTAACCCTTCCCTGCCAGTGTCATTAGTACAGTGCCAGTGCATATTTTTAGCACTGATCACTGAAATAATGTCACTTGTCCCTAAAAAAATTGTCAAAAGTGTCAGGTATCCGATTTGTCCACCGCTGTGTCGCAGTCCCGGTAAACATCGCTAATCCGAAATAAAAACTCCATATAAATATCCCATAGTTTGTAAACACAATATCTTTTGCGCAAACCAATCAATATACGCTTATTGGGATTTTATTTGTTTTACCAAAAATATGTAGCAGAATACATGTTGGCCTAAACTGATGAAGAAATTCAATTTTTTTCCATTTTTTTATTGGATATGTTTTGTAGCAGAAATTAAAAAATATTGTTTTTTTTTTTTTTTCAAAATTGTCACTAATTTTTTGTTTATAGCACAAAAAAAAAAAAAACACAGAGGTGATTAAATACCACCAAAAGAAAGCTCTGTTTGTGGGGAAAAAAGACAGAAATTTTAGTTGGGTACAGCATTGCACGACCGCACAATTGTCAGTTAAAGTAACCCCGTGCCGTATTGCAAAAAATGGCCTAGTCATTAAGGGGGTAAAACCATCTGGGACTGAAGTGGTTAAAGAGGAACTTCAGAGGTAGTGTTCTGCCATACAAAGCCTGCCTGCTCACTGATTGTGGCAATGGGCCTTTAGATTCACATTAAAGCAGAGCTCCACCCAAAAGTGGATCTTCCACTTATCTGTCTCCTCTCCCCCTCCGGTGCCATGTTTGGCACCTTTTGGGGGGGGGGGAGCGGGTACCTGTTTTTACCTGTCCCCACTTCCGTCGGAGCTTGCCACGGCGAGGTACATCAGAAGTTTGGCCCCCTCCTCCTCCTTCCTCTGCTGCTGGGCCAGTAAGCGAGTGCAGCGGACACCGGAGCTTGATTTGGCTGCTCAGCATGCACCGAAGTGTTTCCATGTGTGAAGGTAACCTGAAGGAATAAAGTTTTTTTTTTTTGTCATTGGGGTCAGCACCTCATTTATTCGCTCAGCAGATGCGCTTTTGCCGAGCATTAAGAGAGCCCAACACTCCCCTTTCTAGACGAGCACCCAAAAAGCTTGGGTCGCCATAAAGCCCCTTTCATTTTTAAAAGCCCCAGATAGTCCTAAAAGCACCTCTGTCTATTAAAAAAAAAAAAACATCAATCCTTCAAGACCTTTATTCAAATACAGTTTTAGTATTTTTTCTTTAATCATGACAAGTAGATTGGGACCCCGGTTTAGTACCATGCACAAGTAATTTTTAAAAAAATGTCCACACCCCTGGGAAACAGTTTTCTATGTGCCCTGTTCACACCATACATGTGCAGTGCTGTGCAGTAAAGTGCAGCTAAAAGGACATTGTATGAACAAGGCCTAAATGATAAAAATAAAAAAATCTTCCTCACCATATAGCTGGCTAATCAACCTTCTTTTTCTTTTTGAGAGATGTGTTTAAAAAAAAAGGAAAAAATCCGGCCTCCTCCTGCCCTCATAGCCGGCAATTCATGCTCCATTTTCTTTTTGTGAGATGTGTTTTTTAAAAAAATCCAGCCTCCTCCTCCCCTTATATTTGGACAGTCGTGCTCCTTTTATCTTTTTGAGAGATGTGTTTAAAAAAAAAAAAATTCGGCCTCCTCCTCCCCTTATAGCCGGGCCAATCACGCTCCTTTTTGCGAGATGTGTTTAAAAAAAAAAAACAAAATCTGGCCTCCTTCTCCCCTTATAGCCAGCCAATCATGCCCCTTTTTGTGAGATGTGTTTTAAAAAAAAAATCCGGCCTCCTCCTCCCCTTATATTTGGACAATCATGCTCCTTTATCTTTTTGAGAGATGTGTTTAAAAAAAAAAAATCCGGCCTCCTCCTCCCCTTATAGCCGGGCCAATCACGCTCCTTTTTGCGAGATGTGTTTAAAAAAAACTAAATCTGGCCTCCTCCTCCCCTTATAGCCAGCCAATCACGCTCCTTTTTGCGAGATGTGTTTAAAAAAACTAAATCTGGCCTCCTCCTCCCCTTATAGCCAGCCAATCACGCACCTTTTTGTGAGATGTGTTTTAAAAAACCTTATAGTATTCGTATATATATATATATATATATATATGTATGTATGTTTCGGGAGGCACGCTCTCTTCCTCATATATACTAAGCATCCAATTTCTACAACATTTCCCCCCTGTTTATACTCATTTATGACAGTTCTGTCAGCACCTCAGCTTTTAGGAGTTCACCAAGGTCCATCATATAGTTTATACATGAGAGTCTGGGGTATGATTCTTGTACTCGTCCTCATCTAGTTCAGAGTGAAGTCCCAAATATAGTTAATTTAAATCCTTTTGGAGAAACATAGTTTTTGTCAAAGATGAATCGCTGAAGGAGTCCTCGGACACAGGGAATGCCACAGCAACCACACAGGGTTAGCACAGTGGCGGCCATTACTATCGAGATCAACATATATTCCTTATCAGCTCACCCCACTTACCGAACCATGTCTCAAAGAGTCCAGTCAGGGGGTTTTTCACGCCAGAATTTTTCTGCCAGTGCTTCAGACAGCATCTGCAATCCTTGCAGGGCCTTCGTTATGCTACCATCGGGGGCTGTATTGTTAGGAAAGAAGGTGCAACAAAAGGCCTTGAACATCTTGCACACACCTTCCTTCTCTGCTAACAGCATATCAAGAGCAATATGATTCTGCCAGGCTGTCAATAAGGTTGCATCCAGTTGGCTGGCCACTCCTAGAATGGCATCTCTGGTGTAGTTCACAAACATTTGCTGATTATAATAGATGTCGTTTATCCAATCGACATTCTTGTTAGGTTGAACCCCCAAGAAGATGGAGGTGAATCCGGCTGATATCTTGTCCTGTGCTTTGAATTCATCAGGGACTCCTCATGGTACTCCGATAAAATCAGTGTAGACTCGATTCGATTGTCAAATGATCCTTGTAGTGTGTCTTTCTTTATTCGAAAGTGTTGTTTCTTCAACTGCGGCATCTTCATCTCATGACCGACAGGTATCCCTTTCCATTTGGGAGGGAGTTTGTTTCTAAGTTTCATATCCCCACACAGCCACCAAACATCAGCTAACTGTTTCTTTTGGTTCTGAAACCAATCTGCTGGTAAGGTGGGTTACTGGTTAATATATTTTATAAGCAGTAAGTCGGGCACAGGGAATGCAACAGCAACCACACAGGGTTAGCACAGTGGCGGCCATTACTATCGAGATCAACATATATTCCTTATCAGCTCACCCCACTTACCGAACCATGTCTCAAAGAGTCCAGTCAGGGGTTTTTTCCACGCCAGAATTTTTCTGCCAGTGCTTCAGACAGCATCTGCAATCCTTGCAGGGCCTTCGTTATTTTACCATCGGGGGCTGTATTGTTAGGAAAGAAGGTGCAACAAAAGGCCTTGAACATCTTGCACACACCTTCCTTCTCTGCTAACAGCATATCAAGAGCAATACGATTCTGCCAGGCTGTCAATAAGGTTGCATCCAGTTGGCTGGCCACTCCTAGAATGGCATCTCTGGTGTAGTTCACAAACATTTGCTGATTATAATAGATGTCGTTTATCCAATCGACATTCTTGTTAGGTTGAACCCCCAAGAAGATGGAGGTGAATCCGGCTGATATCTTGTCCTGTGCTTTGAATTCATCAGGGACTCCTCATGGTACTCCGATAAAATCAGTGTAGACTCTATTCGATTGTCAAATGATCCTTGTAGTGCGTCTTTCTTTATTCGAAATTGTTGTTTCTTCAACTGCGGCATCTTCATCTCATGACCGACAGGTATCCCTTTCCATTTGGGAGGGAGTTTGTTTCTAAGTTTCATATCCCCACACAGCCACCAAACATCAGCTAACTGTTTCTTTTGGTTCTGAAACCAATCTGCTGGTAAGGTGGGTTACTGGTTAATATATTTTATAAGCAGTGAGTCGGGGTGTAAGTCTCCTACATTTCACTCTTAGTGCTGACAAAGCAGATAAAATTTCCTGAGACTGCCCTAACAGAGGGGGGTATGCTCTGCATCTTGGTGACTGAATACAATCTTTGCTCTTCCCTACACTCAGTGTTTGTGAGTTTTTCCTTGAACTTTCTTATTATACATATCATATCATATTATACATATCATATCATATTATTATACATATCATATCATATTATTATACATATCAGGTTTGTTTCATCCGTTAGGAAAGGAACAGTCGCTAGCTGGGGCCTTGAGTTGGCACATGAGATACAATTTCCCAGCCCTTTGGTTTTGGTTGTCCATCTGACTGATTCTACCCACTAATTTTTATCCCCAAACCCTGTTTCTATACTTAACTGTTCTTTGTAAATAAAATTAGTTTTAAACAAGTCTGGACAAAACCTTATTAATAGCATGCTAATAACTGAAAGTGCAACTTGTCCTTTCCCAAGTACTTGAATTTGTATTGTTCCCACTGTATCTCTTCCAAGGGGTGTATATATATATAGGTTCCTGAATCCTCCTTTGTTGCATTTTTCAAAACCAATAACAGTTGGTTATAGCTATTCCCCTGTGGTGGCAGTTTATGCAAACTTAAACGCTGCACTAAACTTTTTTGTTGGGGAGTCTGGGCTGAAGAGGTTAGGTAACCATCTAAATCTGTAATCCACCATACTTCAGACCATGAAAAACAGGTGGCAGTTCCACACACATATTTTTTGTAATTGCTATATCTAAATATCCAGTTGCGTGAGCATTCTGTTACCTGACAAACAACAAATTTGACTGCTATAATAGATCCTTCACTTATGGTGATGGTTAGGTCATCATTGGGCATTTTTGGCAGTTCTCTCTTGGGTAACCCTTTATCCTGTTTTTGGGTCCTAGAGTTTAGATCCAAAAATATTAGTGCTAATGCTATAATACTTCCCACTATCATTATCCCTATTAGGAATCCGCCCATCCATGTTTTGATAAAGCACCCTGGTTCTAACAGTTGTCTTTCCCTAAGCTGTTTTACCACCCCTATGAGCCTATATTGTGCCATGTTTCTTCACCGGGTTTGAGACGGGTGGTCCCTATTGGAGTCACCCCCCTTTGTAGCCGGACTTTCACTGAAGACTCTGTGGGCGTTCCCTGGTCTGGCCCTAGATTCTTTGCCTTTTTACAATGTGAGAGATGGATCCAGGGTACTCTTTCTGCTATCTTGACTACTGTGGGCTTAGGTATATTGGGCAGAGGTCCTTTACCAGGGACTTTACCCATCTTAAACAGAACAACAGTTAAGCAAAGCACTAAATATTATGGTGTCAGTGTCTATTCTTTACTAGAAGGCTGCCATGCACTGGCAGACACTGCTGATACCTTTTTTTTTTTTAGTTCAGAAGTTTATCGCTTAAAGATGCAGACACCACAATAAACCTATTCTATTTAAATTCAGATAACATATATTTGGTATTCTCACTTATTTCTTCTTGTTTCACACATCTCTGGGCCATATTAACGTGCGCACGGAGTTAGTTAAGGTCTCTCACACAGACACTTATACACAATACTTTTGTTAACTTGCAGACATACACAGACTCTGAGCGGTTTACTGCACTTCTTCAACCCTCCTAGCTCTGTGTTCTACTAAAAAATATTGATATTTTTACACTTATACACAATATTGTTGTTAACTCGCAGACATACACAAACTCTCTAAGAGTTCTGTGTTCTACTAAAAAATATTGATATTCTTACACTTATACACAATATTTTTGTTAACTCGCAGACATACACAGACTCTCTAAGAGTTCTGTGTTCTACTAAAAAATATTGGTATTCTTATGAAGATCTTCTCACACAGACACTTCTACATACACAGACTCTCTAACCAAATTATAAGTCACTCTTACCTTGAACCAGAATGGGTCTTTTATTCTGCCAATTCTTTGGGAACCCGTCACCTAATAGGGACCAGTTGGTAGACCGGCCTCTGTTGACGTCAATTCAGACGGAGGACTTCTGCAGTAAAAGAATCCCATGTGTTGAGACTCCCCGTACAGTAACAGTCACCCGTGATCTGGTCCTGTCACAGGATCTTGGATTCTGGCTCAAGGGACCAAGTTTGTGAGGGAAATTCACCTTAGACCGCACCCTTAATTTCACACACATCTAATTTCATGACGACCTATCATACTTTGAAGGCCCTGGAGCACCAGTACAAAGGAAACGCCCATAAAATGACCCCATTTTGAAAAGCATACACCACAATGTATATTCTATGAGGCATTATGAGTCTTTTTAACATGTCGTCATTTTTTTTCCACAAGTTTTTTGAAAATGTGGAAAGAAAATTAAAACTTTTTTTTTCACACAAATTTGTCCATTTAGCAGGGATACTGTCAGCACAGCCAAAGCATTGGTCCAGGTAGCAGGAAGGACCATCAAGCTTAAGGCCTCTGTCAGAAAGGAATGGGGACAGGGGTAGAGGCTTCTCCCACCCAAATCTCTTTGAAGCCTCCGGATTCCAGACCCTGTACTGGGAACACAGAAAACCAAAAACAGTTTTTCTATACTCCAATCACTATTCTGAAACCCCTCACATATGTGAGACCCCTGTGTACTAAAGTAGAAGGGCAAAAGATCATTCCAAGTGGCAGGCAAAAAACATGGTCGATTAGCAGGCCAAGGTCGGTACACTTGGAAGTCAAAAACTTGTTTTAAAACGGCAGGCAAAGGCATCGTCGGTAAACAGGCCAGGGTCAGTTAACGTGTAAAAGCAGTATATATCCTAACTTATCTATATATCCTAACTTATCTATATATCCTATCTTATCTATATATCCTATCTTATCCTAACTAATTTTTTTTGTTTTTTTTTTGTTTTGTTTTTTTTTGTTTTTTTTTTTTTTGGGGGGGGGGGGGTTGGGGTGTTTTTTTTTTGTTTTTTTTGGGGGGGGGGGGGGGTTTGGGTTTTTTTTTTTTTTTTTTCAACCATCCATGCAAGGATGGCCCTCTGATTCTGGCGGGGATCAGACTGTTGTCGCCTTCATTCCCTTGCTGAGGTGCGGAATCTAAGTACTAACTGGTGTTCACCAGAGCTCCTGATGGTGGAGATGAATTTTGCTGCGTGTTAGCACCAGATCGCGGTCCTCAGGATCGCCCCACCAGGAGGTGAGCAAGCCAGGGTCCAGTAGCAGATATAGCAGATAGGGATCAAGCAGAAGCGTAGTCAAGGAGTAGCCAAAGGTCGGTAACGAATAGTTGCAGGTTGGGATTAAGCAAAAGCGTAGTCGATGAACAAGCCAAATGTCGATAACGGATGATAGCAAAGATACGGATGGCAGCAGGAGAGACAAGCGAGATATTGGCTGGTGAAGGCACAATATTCTGGCAACCATGCGCGACGGCACGTGTGCACACACGAGTTCGCTCATGTGCATAGTTATTAGCCAGTGCCCAATTCTTAAGTGCATGAAAGGGAATATGTTTTAGCCTATGCCCAAACATTTGTCCAGAGGAGTTATCTAGTCTGCTGGCATATGCATCCTGACAATGAGTCCTCATTCTTTTATTTCCTATTCAGCATCTTTCTCCATTTCTTGCTTGTAAAGCTGAAGCCATCAAACAATCTCTGATGCTTATATGCAATTCTTCTCTCTTCCTTTCTTCTGTAGGGAATCAGTTTCTCCAATTCAATTTGCTCATTTGTATCTATTTCTGGGCACTGCAATGAGAAAATACATAAATCAGATCTATCATTCAATACAAGACATACCAATCAGGAGCTTTATTTTCATATGTAACTCTACACTACCTAATGTTACCATTATAGTTGATATTTTGATTCTTCTATGAACCTAAAATTATATATTATAATAAACAAATAGCAGTGGGGTGCAAGTGCAATATATACATGTATATATATATATATATATATATATATATATATATATATATATATATATATATATATATTTTGCAGTTTAGAAATATTCTGCAATTCCTAGTGACTGAATGCAGCTCCCTATGAAATGATCTCCTTGTATGTGCACTCATTATATAAATTATACTTCCAATGGACTTACTTCTGGCATCCACATTGGTGGGGTGACCTTTCCTTCCTCCAGCTTCTTCCAGTCAATTGATCCAAAGAAAGGGTGTTCTCGCAGTCTTCTCACTGCCCAAAAGCGATCTCGCGGATGTGTTGCAAGAAGCTGTAACAAAAAAGATATGAAATTTAGCATAAAGTAGATTGTTACTAACAGAAAATGATAAATCAGCCAGTTTAGTGTCGGCTATTTTTAAAATAAACAAACTGCTCAGAATATCATATTTTCATTCCTTAGTGTAGTTTTAAATTAAGATGCGTCTGCTGGAAGGATTTAACCACTTTACCACTAGAGCATTTTGCTGTCTTACGTCTGGGCCACTTTTTGCGATTCGGCGCTGTGCGACTTTAACTGACAATTGCGCGGTCATGCGACGCCATACCCAAACAAAATTTACGTCCTTTTTTTTCCCACAAACAGAGCTTTCTTTTGGTGGTGTTTGATCACCTGTGCGATTTTTACTTTTTGCGCTATAAACAAAAAAAGAGCGTTTATTTTGAAAAAATAACAATATTTTTAACGTTTTTTTATATGAAATTCCCCCCAAAAAAGATGTAAAAACCAATTTTTTTTTTAAAATTTTTGGCCAATTTGTTTTCTGCTACCCATGTTTGGTAAAAAAAATCGCAATAAGCGTATTTTGATTGGTTTGCGCAAAAGTTATTGCGTTTACTAACTAAGGGAAAGATTTATGTAATTTTTGGTGGGTTTTTTTTTAACGAGTAATGGCGGCGATCTGCGATTTTCTTTTTTTGCAGGACTGCCACATTGCGGCGGACAGATCGGACCCTTGACTGACATTTTTGACACTTTTGGGGGTACCAGTGACATTACTGCAGTAATCAGTGCTATAAATATGCACTGTTACTGTAAAAATGACACTGGCAGGGAAGGGGTTAATTTTATTGGAGAGGGAGGGGTTAATATATGCCTGGTGCTTACTAACGTGTGGGGGGGGGAGGTGACTGAGTGAGCCAGGGACAGATCGGATGTTCAGCTATGCTGAACACTCCGATCTGTCACTCCCTGTCACTTAGAAGATCCGCCCGCTCTGTTTACACAGGCGGGCGGATCTCCAAACTGGATTCCCCGACGATCGGGGCAGAGCAGCGGCGCCTACAGGGGGAGGAGTCTGGCGACGTAGGTCTACGTCGTCAGACCTACAAGAGCCACTTTGCTGCAGTAGCAGCACAGTGGCTAGTGTTAAAGTGGTTAAGATAGCATTCCTGAACCAGTCTATAAGTTCCTGCAACAGCTCATGTTTTCAGGATGTCACATGGGTAGTTCAGATGTAATGCTGACCTCCTGTGTGGTGAATATCCTGCCTTAAAATCTGTATTTAACACTTCCAGACAGGCCCGGACTGGGACAAAAAATAGGCCCGGGCATTTTAGGCTGAGCAGCCCATTTTTTTTAAACAAAATGAGCAATGATGAACAACTACCAGTTTCTCTGTTTCTTAGTTATATTTAGTATGCACACCCATGCGATCCGATTCTGCAAATCGCGCTGCGTTTTGAAAACCGATTGCGGCGTGTCGTTAACCTAACATACACTCCGCAGTCTGTTTACATTAACAGGTTGCTATTTAGATGCAGTCCGCATTTAGTGTGAACCCAGGCTAAGAGATAACAGGTAATTTGAGGGTACATTAAAAATATAGACAGACAGAGTGATGGCAGTGGGAGGGAGGGATGGATGGGATCAGGCAGAGTGATGGCAGTGGGAGGGATGGATGGGATCATGCAGAGTGATGGCAGTGGGAGGGATGGATGGGATCAAACAGAGTGATGGCAGTGGGAGGAATGGACGGGATCAGGCAGAGTGATGGCAGTGGGAGGGATGGATGGGATCAGGCAGAGTGATGGCAGTGGGAGGGATGGATGGGATCAGGCAGAGTGGTGGCAGTGGGAGGGATGGATGGGATCAGGCAGAGGAATGGCAGTGGGAGGGGTGGATGGGATCAGGCAGAGTGATGGCAGTGGGAGAGATGGGATCAGGCAGAGTGATGGCAGTGGGAGGGATGGATGGGATCAGGCAGAGTGATGGCAGTGGGAGAGATGGGATCAGGCAGAGTGATGGCAGTGGGAGGGATGGATGGGATCAGGCAGAGTGATGGCAGTGGGAGAGATGGGATCAGGCAGAGGGATGGATGGGATCAGGCAGAGTGATGGCAGTGGGAGGGATGGATTGGATCAGGCAGAGTGATGGCAGTGGGAGGGATGGATGGGATCAGGCAGACTGATGACAGTGGGAGGGATGGATGGGATCAGGCAGAGTGATGGCAGTGGGAGGGATGGATGGGATTAGGCAGAGTGATGGCAGTGGGAGGGATGGATGGGATCAGGGAGAGTGATGGCAGTGGGAGGGATGGATGGGATCAGGCAGAGTGATGGCAGTGGGAGAGATGGGATCAGGCAGAGTGATGGCAGTGGGAGGGATGGATGGGATCAGGCAGAGTGATGGCAGTGGGAGGGATGGATGGGATCAGGCAGAGTGATGGCAGTGGGAGAGATGGGATCAGGCAGAGTGATGGCAGTGGGAGGGATGGATGGGATCAGGCAGAGTGATGGCAGTGGGAGGGATGGATTGGATCAGGCAGAGTGATGGCAGTGGGAGGGATGGATGGGATCAGGCAGAGTGATGGCAGTGGGAGGGATGGATGGGATCAGGCAGAGTGATGGCAGTGGGAGAGATGGGATCAGGCAGAGTGATGGCAGTGGGAGGGATGGATGTGATCATGCAGAGTGATGGCAGTGGGACGGATGGATGGGATCAGGCAGAGTGATGGCAGTGGGAGAGATGGGATCAGGCAGAGTGATGGCAGTGGGAGGGATGGATGGGATCAGGCAGAGTGATGGCAGTGGGAGGGATGGATGGGATCAGGCAAAGTGATGGCACTGGGAGGGATGGATGGGATCAGGTAGAGTGATGGCAGTGGGAGGGATGGATGGGATCAGGCAGAGTGATGGCAGTGGGAGGGATGGATGGGATCAGGCAGAGTGATGGCAGTGAGAGGGATGGATTGGATCAGGCAGAGTGATGGCAGTGGGAGAGATGGGATAAGGCAGAGTGATGGCAGTGGGAGAGATGGGATCAGGCAGAGTGATGGCAGTGTTAGGGATGGATGGGATCAGGCAGAGTGATGGCAGTGGGAGAGATGGGATCAGGCAGAGGCTGGCATAGTGGCACTTACTCTGTCAGCAGTCCAGGCCCTGGTGTCTGCAGGTGCAGAGAAACTTTTCCTGACATGAGGCTGAAGGGGTCTCCTCCAGCCCCTCCCCCCTTCACGGTCACCTGCTGACACCTAATATCCCGCCCCCTGGCTCTGCTAGCCTGGCTCTGGCCTGCCCTGAACTGAATAGGAGGCCAACCACGGTAAAGCAGGGTGAGTGGTGCCAGACCAGGGAGCAGCCCAGCTGGTGTGGGGAGTGAGACTGCCAAAAGAACATGCAGCCCTCTCCGCGGAGGCTGCCGCAGAGAGGATGGGAGAGCTACACCGACCTAAGCTGCTGTCTAGGTAGTCGGGAGCCAGAATGACATGCGGCCCCCGACAGCCGCAGCCCACCGGGCACATGCCCGGTTTGCCCTATGGCCAGTCCGGGCCTGCTTCCAGAAGTCAGATACCCCCTCTGTGCTTTTTGACTCAAACTCCTTCCACTACAGCACATAGTAATGAGGTGGGAGCAGGGGAAAGGAATCACAAAGCACAGTGAGGGACCGGGTTCCTGACATACAGGACCTGGTAATGTACTAGATGCTAGAGAACTTTCTGCAAGCTTCTCTCTTCAATGCAGAAGACCCTTTTTACTTAAACAAGACTTAGGACACATAGCTCTTGGATAATTCTAGACTATCTATACTTACTCGCTCAATGACATCTTGAAGGTAAGGGTGAATATTCCTTGGATAGAAGTATTGCCTGGATCTGACTGATTCTGGATCTTCTCCTGTGGCCATTTGGAACAGGATGACACCAAGTGAATAATAGTCTGCCATAGCATCGTAGGGTTTTCCATAATAAACCTGATAAAAGAGAGAGTAAAGGTCAGTATAAAATAAAGCACATGATCAGCCATACGCAGAGCAGAAATACTCATTAAAATATAGTTGGTAGGAATGACAGGTCACTGTGTGGTCCTTGTCTTTTTTTAGGCTTTTAGGCTACTTGTCACAATCATTGTGACCCTGCTTCCTTCATCTCCAAAATTCTTGTTCTTTCATTATAATGATTTGGCTGATAAACATAATAAAGGGGCAAAATAAGGGTGGTTTTCTACTTACTTCTGGGGCCATATAGCCTGGAGTACCGGCACAACTATACACTTGCTTGGATCCAAACACATCAACTTTAGAAAGGCCAAAGTCGGCAATTTTAACATGGCCGGAGCTGTCGAGCAGTATGTTCTCGGGTTTCAAGTCTCTGTAAAATAAAAGGAGAGAGTTAGGTTTACAGATCAAATGTTTAAAAGTGAAGTTTACCCAATACTAAGTGCCGGTTCACATATGTGCTCCTTCATTACATGCCATCTCCTGTGCAGATGCGAATTCAGCCATACACTTTGTATGGTTGAAATTCGCACTGCACCAAAGACGCACAGGAGGCATTTTTTCAGCCGCATCAGGATCGGATCGCACAGTGGTTCACACTTGTGCAATCCGATCCTGTGCGAACTGTCAGATCGCACTGCGATATGCGATCAAACTGGGGGTGTCGTTAACATTTAATTGACACCCCCTGCGTATCACATATAGCAGTGTGAACTGCCTCTTGTGTGGATGCGATGCGGGAACAGGCTGCGAATTCGCAGCCTTTCCGCATCGCACCAGTGTGAACCGGCCCTTAAGGGTCAGTTTTAGATTGGCGCCAACTTTCGCTACTAACTTTCTGCACCACTTTATGAATCTTACCATGAACCTTGTGAGCTTAGTTCCCAGCTTAGTGCAGTTGAAGAAACCATGTCAAGTCCCAGTCTGTCATTCTGCAATGCTTTAACATATTTATTAAAAACAAAGGAGCAGAAACACTCCATAGGCTGTTCTTCTCTGTCACATTTTGGCCTTATAGTGGGGTATGATTAAATCCCACTAGGGGGCGATACGTATTAGAATGAGACAGCCTGGGGAGTGTTTCTATCGAAGTCTTTATAAAAGTTGTAGACACATTGCAGATTGATGGAGTGTGCCTCAATCTTGTTTCTTCTACTGGTTTATGGGGGTTGGTGGGGCCCAGAACAAGCTTTGCACCTGTGGCTGGCGTTGTGGGCTGCTGAATGGGACATAGAGCCGTGTTAGAAGAGGACATCTGCAATGACTGCAGTTATAATGAGAAAGATTCTTAGCTTGATGTTGTATTTAATTGAAATATATGCAGTATGGGGAAGTGAGGCTCCCTCACTTCGATGCAGAAAAGCTCCAGCAGCAGGAGACAGAACAAGCAGTGGGCAATTCACCCCTTGTACACCCATCCACAACTAGAATACCAGTGTTGGGTGGTGTTGTCCTTTAATAAAGAATGGCAAATATGGAAGTAAGATCAATATGGAAACACTTACCTATGAATGATACCACGTCCGTGCAGATATTGTAAAGCACAGAGAAGTTCCGCAGCAATAAATCTGTAAAAAAAAGGAGAAAAGATCTATTAATATGAAATGTCTCACAGAATAAGTAAAAAAAATGATTATCAGATGATTTCTTCCAAGCCGTGCAAGTCATAGAAAGGAATGTTAGACACTGTTCAGTTTTTGGGATAATACATTCATTGGTCATAAACCAGCCCATACAGATTGGATAATAGTCACCTGATCTGACCAAAAATCTCATGCCTGTGGTAGCTTACACTCACTGGCTGAGATCTGTCGGGTTGGAACATTGATTGTGCTGGGTTGAAGATACAGCCTTGCACACTAAGGGCTCTTTCACACGGGCGGTCCGATCAGATCCGCCTGTCAGTTTTTTAGGCGGATCTGATCGGATCCTCCATGCAGCTCTATGGGGCAGCGGGTGTCAGCGGAGACACCTCCGCTGACACCCGCTGCCATCCGCATCCGATCCTGTGCTGAAATCTGGATGGATGGAAACCCTATTTTTCCATCCGTTCAGTAATCGGAGCGGATCGGGTCTGATGAGAGCGGACAAGCGGTCCGCTCTCATCCGATCCCCCATAGAGGGCAGCGGGTGCTGAGACACCTCCCTCTCCGCTCTGCAAGCGGAGACGGAGCTGTCATCCGCCCGGCTCAGCGGGGATCGCAGATCGATCCCCGCTGAGCAACACGGATCCGCCTGCGGAGGCGGACCGTGTGAAAGAGCCCTAAGGGCCCTTTCACACATATGGTCAGTTCAGTTCATCAGTTCAGTCACGTCAAAATGTATCAGTTGTTCATCCGTTTTTGCATCCGTTTTTGCATCCGTTTTTCATCTGTTTTGCATCCGTTTTTTCATCCGTTTTTCTTTACTTCCACTACCAATGCAAAAATGGATGAAAAACGGACCGTTTCTCCGTTTACATCCGTTTTTCGTCCGAGCCTTAGGCCCCTTTCACACATACGGTCCATTTGTCCATTTTTCATCCATCTGTTGACGGGTGAAAAACAGACATCAATGCATCTCTATAAAAAAACGGATGACAACGGATGATCATCCGTTAACATCCGTTTTCATCCGCTTCTGTCAATGTCCATTTTTTGGAATGGATGAATGCCCTATTTTTCATCCGTCAAAAAAAACAGATATTGACGGAAGCAGATGGTCTGTTTTTCGTCCATTTTTGCATTGGTAGTGGATGTAAAAAAACGGATGAAAAACGGATGCAAAAACTGATACATTTTGACGTGACTGAACTGATGAATTGAACTGGACCGTATGTATGAAAGGGGCCTAAGATAAACTAAGGGCTCTTTCACACGGGCGTTCCGATCAGATCCGCCTGTCAGTTTTTTAGGTGGATCTGATCGGATGCCCATTCAGCCCTATGGAGCAGCGGATGTCAGCGGTGACATGTCCGCTGACACCCGCTGCCATCCGGATCCGATCCTGTCCGTGAAATCCAGACGGATGGAAACCCTATTTTCCATCCGTCCTGGGGATCGGATCGGATCAGATGAGAGTGGATAGGCGGTCCGCTCTCATCCGATCCCCCATAGAGAACAGCTGGGGCTCTGACACCTCCCTCTCCGCACTGCAAGCGGAGACGGAGCTGTCATCTGCCGGCTCAGCGGAGATCGGCGGATCGATCCCCGCTGAGCAGCACGGATCCGCCTATGGAGGCGGACCATGTGAAAGAGCCCTTATTCATTTTCTGGCAGGTATACAGGAGATTTTTAGCAGATCATAACATGCTAGTGACCAATCACTAGGAGTAGCAACTGACCATTCATCAGGGTGGCCAAACAGCTCCCTATGGAATTAGCTATACAAGTAGCATGCAGTAGTATCTTGTAGGGATTAGTCACATTTGATTGAAGCAGTATGTGATCATGTGAGATTGATCTCTACAAAATGGAATTACAGTGTACTTTGCTAACGGCTAAATGAAGGGGTTTAAGGCAGAAGTGTATGTGTCCGGATGGGGCAGCAGAGTTGCTTATTGAGGTGGGTCGGTGTGGCTGCGCTTTTTTTATTTATTTTTTTTTTTATTAAAATTTATTATATATATGCAAATCCTTCAAAAGTGCATGAGGCTCACTGTCCAAAAAAAGTCCATGAGTTACTTTGGCACATTTGGTACAAGCAGGACAGCCAATGCTGCCCTGTGCTGTTGCAGAACAAACATGCAAAAAAGTGCAAAATAAACACACTGCATGGTGCAGGTATGAATGCATCTTTTTGAGTCTTACCTTATTGCAGCAGTTGATAATGGAGCAGAAGACTTGATCAGGTCGGCTAGTTCTCCTCCTCTCATGTATTCCATAACAAAGAAGAGATCTTCCTGTAAAAGAGAGAAATATATATGTTCAAAAAAGGTAAAGTGGATGGGAGGTTTGTGTTTTGGCAAAAATGGAGAAACATTGGGCTTATGATAAAACAGGACAGCGCTGGATTTCTGGCAGGATTAACAGGTATTTTTCTGTCCTGAAACGGTTGTAACAAAATGCTTTGATTTGTATATTTCATAGACCATGTGGGAACAAACAAGAGATGGTCAGTATTGGGTTTACATACACTTTAAATCTAAGTTCACATTCATTTCAAAATATGATGCTTGGCAGGAACTTTACATATATGTTTAACATCTTTCCTCATTGGGAAAGCAATATACAGATCCACATAACATGCAAACATGTCCTACCGGGCTGCCATTACAGTGACTTTGTCATGAGAGAAGTACAGGGGCTATACCTGATCCAAGTCAGTGACAGCAAAGCCAAAGTAAGAGCAAGACAGCCAGGGAGAACCAGAATTCCCAACATTCTTTTCAACTGCCATAATTCTCTCATGTCCGAGCCTCTGAAGCTGGACCATTTGTAATGTTTTTCTGGTTTGGGGATTTGTTTCTAGGTCTGTGCTGGACTTAGAGATCAAATGGATAATATGGATGTGATTTGATGAGTGATTGATAGGAATTTGACACTTACTTCTGACTGGAAGGTTCCGTAGGCGTGTGTACAAAATGGACTCTCTCCAACTTCTTCAAGTATTTGTCTCTCTATAAGGACACTTTTAGGATCTTCTTTCAATAATTGCCTTTTCTTTACCACCTTGACTGCCAGTTTCTTGTCAGTGGCAGGATGGGATGCCAGGGCGACCTAAAAAAAAACACAGGACACAAATGATTAGAGCTAATTCAGCACCAGGTTCTGAAAAGGTTACCTCTGGGTCCCCAGCAGCAACCCCCAACCTGGCTACAATTGTTAGTCTTAGCTTGAAAGCACTAGTTTATAAAGCATGAACTCAGCAGGCTTTTAGCAAGTTGTAAGTGGTTTTGACTGTTAGTTACTAACTTCTAGATTGGTAGTGAATGGGAATAGCTTTAAATAGACTTTTAGCAGGCTGCAGTACGGCTTTTAGTAAACTTAGAGAAATTTACAGCCAGCACTCACTCTTAGGTTTGTATTCAGCATTCCTATATTGGGGCTAAATTCTATGAAGCTCTGATGCTAAACTCTATACAATCTGCTGAATACAGTTTCAATACACATTAGCTTATTGCCTTATCTACCAAAGGATTTGTAATTGTGTTGAGCTGCTTTATGTGTATTACACCTCCAACACACAGTACACCACTAACAAGAATTTAGGCTGGATTCACTCCACTCGCTTTGCATTCCTTTAACACACATTAAACACATTTGAGATGCTGTGCGTTGGCATGTTTTGTTTTTTTTAACAATGGTGTAAAATAACTTTATTGTACCTTTCTTAAAGCACATTTCATTACACACATTATGTTGCAATTTCATTGAGCGCACACTAACGCATCATGCTGGTGTAAACTGGTCCTACTGGAAACAATAGATTTCAGTTTATTATTGAGTAACACAGCTCAGTGCGTGTAGTGTAAATGGGAAGTGGTAAGGAATACAGTGGTGTGACCTCCACCTATAGCCTGCTGTTAGCCAACTGACAATATTAATAACCACTAACTCGCAATACAATAAACCTGCTGTTCAGATGTCTTTGATTACTTACTTTTCCGTAACTACCTTGACCAAGTATTTTATGGAAGGTGAAGCTGTCAAGGTTAAAGGCGGCTGGTGGACTGCATCCTACGTTGGTGCGGGGCTTATCCCCGACTGCCTTGTTGACTGGCTTGCTGACAAGCTCGTCAACTTGCTTTCTGATAAGCTTGCCTGGCTTACTGACAAGTTTGCTGACTGGCTTGCTGACAAGCTCGATGACTGGCTTGCTGACAAGCTCGATGACTGGCTCTCTGATGGCCTGGTTGATTGGCTCACTGACAACCTCATGAACTGTCTCTCTGCAGACTGTATCGTTGACTGTCTCGCAGACTGCCTTGTTGACTGTCTCGCTGACTGCCTTGTTGTCTGTCTCGCAGACTGCCTTGTTGTCTGTCTCGTTGACTGCCTTGTTGTCTGTCTCGCTGACTGACTTGTTGACTGCCTCGCTGACTGCCTTGTCGTCTGTCTCGCTGACTGCCTTGTCGTCTGTCTCGCTGACTGCCTTGTCGACTGTCTCGCTGACTGCCTTGTCGACTGTCTCGCTGACTGCATTGTCGACTGTCTCGCTGACTGCCTTGTCGACTGTCTCGCTGACTGCCTTGTTGACTGTCTCGCTGACTGCCTTGTCGACTGTCTCGCTGACTGCCTTGTCGACTGTCTCGCTGACTATAAGATAAATAGAAATTATGACATTTTATTAAATTACAGCAATAGAAAACCTACTTCACAAAACACTGACAATGGTGGAAAGCACATGGAAAAGAGATATTCCTGTTTACCACGACTCCCTGATGCTAAGTAGTTTGGCCAAATAAAGTGAAATTGCTTTATGTTTCAACATAGATTGCAGCATGTTTTCATTTGTGAAAGATTTATAGTGACGTGCGTAGTTACAGTAGTTGACTTTTTAACTATGACCTGCAAGAATATGACTTATATGATTAAGCACGCAGTCAGTGTGTGAAACGCGTCTACCTTGTCATGATTGTCATTATTTGGATGTCCAGTCAATAAATCTGGATTTTGACTCAACCCCGAGTGCTGCCAATTCCTTTTCCTTTATCAAGAATATGACCTGTACATCATGGCAGTCGAAGAGGCAAAACAAACTCAAGTATGAAAACATATAACCAGGTTTATACCAAAATATACCAAGGTATATTCCACGTGCCAAAGAATAATCTAGCAATTCTGATGTATAGTATAAGGTGCAGCAGCTGCTATAGAGTAAAGGGATAAATAAAAGATTTAGCCTTAACCACTTGCCAAACCGTGTGGCGGTCAGCCCCTCACAGGCAAAGTGACGTAGGACTATGTCGCTCGCCCGTGAGGCTCTAGGGGGCGGGTGCGCTCCCGCCCCCACTCGCTCCCTAACATCCCCGCGCATGTGACCGGCGGACCCGATGTCCGCCGGTCACTCGCGATCTCCCCGTGGAGAGGGAGAAAGGCAGGCGGCTAATGTAAAAAAAGCCGCCTGTCATTCTTCCCTGTGTAAGAACAGAGATCATACGGTCCTGCTATGTAGGATCGTATGTCTCTGTTTTATACATCACTAGCCACACCCCTTTACAGTTAGAAGCATGCCCCTAGGGACACACTTAACCCCTGCATCACCAATAAAGTTAACCCCTTCCCTGCCAGTGTCATTTTTACAGTAACAGTGCATATGTATAGCACTGATTACTGCAGTAATGTCAGTCAAGGGTCCGATCTGTCCGCCGCAATGTCGCAGTCCCGCAAAAAAAACGCAGATCGCCGCCATTACTCGTTAAAAAAAAACCCACCAAAAATGACAAAAATCTTTCCCTTAGTTAGTAAACGCAATAACTTTTGCGCAAACCAATCAAAATACGCTTATTGCGATTTTTTTTTTTTTTTTACCAAACATATGTAGCAGAAAACAAATTGGCCTAAAATGTTAAAAAAATTAGATTTTTACATTTTTGGGGGAATTTCATATAAAAAAATGTGAAAAATATTGTTATTTTTTCAAAATTTACGCTATTTTTTTGTTTATAGCGCAAAAAGTAAAAATCGCACAGGTGATCAAATACCACCAAAAGAAAGCTCTGTTTGTGGAAAAAAAAGGACTTCAATTTCGTTAAGGTACAGCGTCGCACGACCGCGCAATTGTCCGTTAAAGTCACGCAGTGCCGAATCGCAAAATAGGGCCTGGTCAGGAAGGGGGTAAAATCTTCCAGGGCTTAAGTGGTTAATAATAAGGCCAGCTACAGCGCTTGCTAAATAAACACTAGTGGTGAAATCTAGTAATGGTTCACTAAATGTTATAAGTTAAAAATTACAAATAATATATGACAAGTATTATATAACAGTGACTTTTACAAATAAAAGTAATCGGAATTAATCAATATAAAATAATAATAAACATATGGTGAATAATCAATTATGGGTGTATCCAGTCCATAGAAAATAGGTGACTGGTTGTGCCCAAACAGTTCACAGATGTCACAGAAATTATGCACTTTTGAAGCTATTGGATAAACACAATCACTCAAGGACTTCATCATTTGAACTGTTTGGGCACAACCAGTCACCTATTTTCTATGGACTGGATACACCCATAATTGATTATTCACCATATGTTTATTATTATTTTATATTGATTAATTCCGATTACTTTTATTTGTAAAAGTCACTGTTATATAATACTTGTCCTATATTATTTGTAATTTTTAACTTATCAAATTTAGTGAACCATTACTGGATTTCACCACTAGGGTTTATTCAGCAAGCGCTGTAGCTGGCCTTATTATTAAGGCTAAATCTTTCAAATCAAACTCAAGGCTGCAATAGAAGCTGTAAACTTGTTATAAAATGATTCTGCCAGATTTGCTGCATATTGTAGAAGAAATCGAGGTGGTTATAAAGAGGCCCAATCGCTAAATCTAAAAGCTAAATCTTTCTGGGTACTACTTGGGTGCAATTACTTTTTCTAAATGTTCCCTATAATGTAGCAAATCTTCACATTGAAAGCGCAGGTCTACTCAGGCTGTGTTAGCTTTCTAACAGAAACACGCTCTAAGGGGCTTTCTATCAACAGAAAGTTGATATAGCAATGCACCCCTGCATTGGCCTAACTATTGTCCCTATCCCTGATAAAATATCTAAACAGTGACAATTGTGTTCTATTTTATGCAATTGTTCTCATCATTCTTACTTGTCTCATCTGTGATGGTCATCGGTTTCTTATTCGGAGGTGCAGGGAAAATCGTATCAGATGCTGGTCTCTTGTTGTTCCACTTGGGCAATATGGCAGTATATGTCATGCCCAGTATTACTTTGGCCCAACTCGGTACAGCATCAAATCTTCCCTTTTTTGCAATCCTTTCTTCATCAGAAGATTGGTCGGATTCATCATCTCTTCTCCTCTTCTTTCCTCTGGTCTTGTCATTCTTCTCCATGGAACTCTTTCTCTCTCCAGAATTCCTCCCCTCATCAGAGTTCCCATGTTTGTTTTCCCCATTTTTGGGGTGTGGAGTTATCTCCATCTTTAACTCACTATGATGTAATAAAGTGAGCTTATCCATATCATCCACAGAATGTTCTTGGATGAATTTCCAAGTAATCTCATCCCTGATCTTATATGGGTGAAATCTGAGAGTTTGGTTTCTCGTTTTCATCTTCATTCTGATGAATTACAATGAAAACGCACAGAGCACTAGAAAAGCGATGTGATCACTACCTCTAGCAAAACCAAACCGCCAGATTCAGCTGCGGGAGCTCCTTATATAGGCTGGCTGTGAGCTGTGACATCGTTGCTAGGATACCAGCAGGGTAGCTAGAGCTCAGGTCATGTGATGTTTACAAGAATGCCAACTGTCAGTGCCCCCCTCAGCCAATCAGATTCAAATTTCAACTCCAACTGCCACATTCCACAGCAATTCTTTTTTAAAAAAGACAGCTTAATTTTCACTCTGCATGTATAAAAATCCAGTACATAGATCTGTGGAGCACCCAATTCACAGATGTCAGTTGGGCTTCTTGAAACACACAGATAAATCAGTAAATATTTTTGGGGGTTTTTTTTGTAACCACTTGCTGACCCTGGGTTTTTCTGACATTTGTTGTTTACAAGTTTAAATCAGTATTTTGTGCTAAAAAATACCTAGAACCCCCCAAACATTATACCCTGGAGAATAAAATGGCGGCCGATGCAATATTTTATTGTATTTGCACAACGGTCTTTCAAACGCAATTTTTTTGAAAAAATACACTTTAATGAATTTTTAAAAAAAACAGTAAAGTAATGTTTTTGTATAATGTGTAAGATGATGTTATGCCGACTAAATAGATACATAACATGTCACTCTTTAACATTGTGCACGCTCGTGGAATGGTGACAAACTACAGTACTTAAAAATCTCAATAGGCGACGCTTTAAAAAATGTTATAGGTTAACTGTTTAGAGTTACAGAGGCGGTCTGGTAAACATCCCTTTATAATAGAAATAAGCATGGCAGGTCCTCTTTTTTGAGAGATCTAGGGTCAAAAAGACCTCAAATCTCATTTACTTTTAATCTCAAAAATTAAATTGTCATTTTAATTTTAACCACTTGCCAACCAGCCACCTTCGATATACGGCGGCAGGTCAGCAGGTTCCCTCGAATCGCCGCACCTGTGCGGGGTGCGTGGGAGCGATCCGTGGGCACCTGCACGCCCCCATTCACCAGCGGGGAAGCTGATTCACAGGGCCGGCGGCCGCAATTGCCGCCGGGCACTCACGATCGCTCTCCGTGGAGAGAGAATGGCGGTCTTCTGCTGTAAGCACAGCAAACCGTTGTTCTCCCAGGAATCAATACAGAGCTCCTGTGTTCCTCCTATTTAGGAACACAGGTCTCTGTTGATTCCATAAGACTATCCCCCTCACAGTTAGAAAACACCCCCCTAGGCTCACATTTAACCCTTTGATCGCCCCCGTGTTAACCCCTTCCCTGCCAGTGTCATTAATATAATAACAGTGCATATTTTTAGCACTGATTACTGTAGTAATGTCACTGGTCCCCCCAAAAGTGTCAAAAATGTTAGTTAACCACTTTACCACCGGAGGATTTTCCTGCTAAAAGACCAGGGGTCTTTGCGATTTTTTTACTGCGTGACTTTAACGGACAATTGCGCGGTCGTGCAACGCTGTACCTAAACAAATTTTTACGTCCTTTTTTTCCCACAAACAGAGCTTTCTTTTGGTGGTATTTGATCACCTGTGCGATTTTTTGATCACGCGCTATAAACAAAAAAAGAGCGTAATTTTTGTAATTTTGGTCACTCACAGGCAGATCTTTTGGGTTCAACTTTTTGACCCTGTATATAATTTATAAATTATTGAATTTTTTGAGATTGTCTATTCTTGAGTTGACTTTTTTTGGATATTCATTGAAACTTCATATATATTTTCAGACTGCCTTTGGTTCCAACGATTTGTGACCAATATTTCTCGGATTAACCTCGTGTGAACCCTCATACTGGTTCATTTAATATTATGATCTTGTTTTGGGTCCTCTCCTCCCTATTGCCCCCATGTGTGTGGGCTGTATTCCATGCCTCAGCCCCGGATCAGGCGTTTCCTGGATCAGCCTCTTGTCTCTCTGTACCAGACTGGACTGCTTTTGGATTGATGACACTGGTCAAGGTAGTGTCCACTCCATTATATTCTCTATTTTCATTTATATCTTATACTTTTACTTAAACTCAACTCATATTCTCATTTTCAGAATAATACTTTATTGCTCCTGATGAGTGGACGGAGGTCCACGAAACGCGTCGAGCCGACAAATCACTCAGATACTCTATTCATTTTTTATATTAATACTGACAATCATTCAGATTACTTTATGGAAATCCCCCTTTTTTTAACCCCAAGATTACATACTTCAAGAGATTGAAAGCCCTATACCAAGCTGGTTTTATCGCCAATATGAATTTGTTTGGTTATGCCTATATATTATATATCCATATATGTTCTCTCATGTATATGACCTGTATGTGCAATCTGTACCATTAGCCAGGTTTGTCATGTTAGATATAATAAACTAGATATTTGACTATGTGTTAACCCTTTAGGGGTCCCCATTTTCTGGGTTATATGAAGTTGTATATTTTTAAATTGTGTAAAATTGTGTACCTATCAGAGAAATGGTTTCCACAATAAATATTTTGTTTATTAATGATTACCTTGGTCATGATATATATTCCTTGTATTTAATATTGTTTGCATCTACCATGATTGAACAAACGATCTATAACCTTTAGACTTGTATATGCCATATTATCAAGCATTCCCTAACATATATAATGTCAGTCCTTCATGGGTTCCCATGTTTGGATTCGCATTAGGACATGTTTATTACACCACCTATTATACATATACGTCTAGCTGTACTCAATTAAAGTCCCAAATTCCTCCCCTTTTTTTTCACTAAAGATATGCAGACATACCAGCAGGTGATTAGTATAACTTTATATATGATAAAGTGATGGCATTACATACAACCAAAGCAATAACAGGAAGGATGTAGATAGGTGTAAAAAAAAACGGTGTATATATAGTATGTATCTATATATATATCCGGATATATAACTAAAGGCCTTTACCACCAATACCTCCAATTAAGCACTGTGGCACAGTTCAGTTGCAGGGGCCCCTGATGAGCTGACCTGTAAGGCGTAACACAATCCAGCTTGAGAGAACAAACGCTGACGCATCTGTGGAGCGATGGCTTCCTGGGGACACGTGTACAAACTTATTACACACCGATGGCAAAGAAGTCTGGAACGCACCACCTGCGAGCCAAATCAGGCCTATCTAGCCTATCTCTTGGTTCCTAACCTGACTATAGGCTATCAATGCTACCGGGCCTCTACCTATCTAAATTGCCATCGGAAGCCTATCCTGTCGCTACCCTGAGCTGTTTACTGTTCGCTAGGCTAATATTAGCTAGGAGCCCCCCAGACCAAAAAGGGAAACTGTAGTTTTAAATAATAAAGCGGAAGATATAAACTTCAACACAAACCAGTCGCTTTATAGGTTATAATAAAGTTGAGCTTTGATCTCATACACTTGAGAATAGCCCAAATATATTGCATTATGCAAGCAGACAGTTTCAATGAATCAGAGAAGCCTCTATCAGATATCTCTGATTCCCACACAGGAGTGCTCACCTGGAAGTGAGAGTAATATAACAAACAGTGAGCTACACAGTGCAGTAACACTTGTCTCTTTTCAATCTGGGTGGATACAGCACAAAATCAGCACCTCTGTCCTGCACAGCATGAGGCTGGCCACACTCTCCTCTCAACCTCCTGTAACACATCCTATATATATCCTTGGGGGGTTTCCTGACCTTTTAGCAGGGACAGGAAGCATTCTCTACAGGAAGAATCTGTTTGTAACAAGAATGCTATGATAGTTACCAGACATGAATGTAAACAACCTGCAGACAGTGTACAAAAAGAACACTTCCCTACAGCTGCATTCATCTTTCCTTCGATCCTGAAAGGTCTCCCAGTTCCTGTGGCTGAAAAACATCCCCACAGCATGATGCTGCCACCACCATGCTTCACTGTAGGGGTGGTATTGGCCAGGTGATGAATGGTGCCTAGTTTCCTCTATATATAACGCTTGCCATTCAGGCTAAAGAGTTCAATTATTCGTTCATCAGACCAGAGAATTTTGTTTCTCATGTTCTGAGAGTCCTTCAGGTACCTTTTTGCAAACTCCAGGCGGGCTGTCATGTGCCTTTTACTGAGGAGTGGCTTCTGTCTGGCCACTCTACCATACAGGCCTGATTGGTGGAGTGCTGCAGAGATTGCTGTTCTTCCGGAAGGTTCTCCTCTTTCCACAGAGAAACCATGGAGCTCTGTCAGAGTGACTATCGGGTTCTTGGTCACCTCCCTGACTAAGACCCTTCCCCATCGATTGCTCAGTTTGGCCAGACGGGCCTGCTCTAGGAAGAATCCTGGTGGTTTCAAACTTCTTTCATGTACGGATGATGGAGGCCACTGTGCTCATTGGGACCTTCAATGCTGCAGACATTTTTCTGTACCCTTCCCCAGATCTGTGCCTCAATACAATCCTGTCTTGGAGGTCTACAGACAATTCCTTGGACTTCATGGCTTGGTTTCTGCTCTGACATGCACTGTTAACTGTCGGACCTTATACATATATGTGTGTATCTTTCCAAATCATGTCCAATCAACTTAATTTACCACAGGTGGACTCCAATTAGGCTGTAGAAATATCTCAAGGATGAACAGTAGAAACATTTTGAGTGTCATGGCAAAGGCTGTGAATACTTCTGTACATGTGATTTTTTTTTTTTTTTTAATAAATATGCAAAGATTTCAAACAATCTTATTTCAGGTTGTCATTATGGGGTATTGTTTGTAGAATTTTGAGGAAAGTAATGAATTTATTGCATTTCGGAATAAGGCTGTAACATAAAAAAATGTGGGAAAAGTGAAGCACTGTGAATACTTTCCGGATGCACTGTATATTTACAGTTAGGCGGTTGGCAAGTGGAATATGGGCTCATTTGTAATCTCTA
The DNA here is from genome assembly GCF_965119305.1 of Pelophylax lessonae. Classification (NCBI taxonomy): domain Eukaryota; kingdom Metazoa; phylum Chordata; class Amphibia; order Anura; family Ranidae; genus Pelophylax; species Pelophylax lessonae. Next base: position 110,992,148 of record NC_138776.1, read on the forward strand.
TGCTATCACTATCAGTGATCACCACTAGGGATCACTGTGACTGGTTAGAGCCACATTCAGCCATTCGTCTGGTGGGTGTTTAAAGTGTTCCCAAAACATATTTTTTTTTGTTAACATTTGGATAGGGTGGTGAGGGGTTAGAAGAACTGTCATGCTTTTTTTTTTTTTTTTTTTTTGCTGCCTTTATCCCCATTAGGAAGATTTATTTACTTTTATTGTCTTGATAATAAATGTCAAAAGACAATGACAGAGAAAGAACAAAATTCGGAGTAACCTCCAGAATTTGAATAGAGAAAAATGAATAGAAAGTATCTGAGACAAGTTTCATCCCAACTGGTACCATTGCCCATAGCAACCAATCAGTTTGTAGTTTTCTTTTTTCCTCACAGCTTAGAAAATGGAAATTTAAATGGAAAATGGCTGCACTCCAGTACAGACAAAATCATTTCCCCAGTATGCCAAAATTCTAAGATATCAAGCAATTTAAAAAGGGAAATGCATAATTTTTAGTGGAAATATCGGCACATTTTCCATGTGCCAAATCACCAATGCCATTACGCATGTTCTATGTGTCGTTGCGACAGATGCACCAAATCACATTACAATTGATATGCACCAGTTTCTAAATGCCTGTTCAATTAGCACTTCCTGTGACAAATGAATAAACGTGGTCTATGCCAGTGCATTGATTTGTCTCATGGTGGTGTTGGTGCACCAGATTCAAGCATGCTTATTTTGGCACACAGGACACTTCTGTATATCGCTTTTAGTGTTATTTTGCGTGGCTGGTGCAGCATCACATAGAACTTGTCTCATACCATTGTAAATTGGAGTACAAAAACTGCGCCAATATTTACAGATCAAAACTGGCATATTTCCTTTTGTAAGGTCCCGCAGTGTGCCCCCCTAACTACTTCCTACCTGCGCCACTGTAAAATGATGTTCAGACAGGAACTCTATTGTTCTGGGAGGATGTCATATGATGTCCTCCCAAGAACGCGCCTAGTGCGGCCCCTCCGAGCTGTGCTCTGACTCGATCTAGCACCCACTGTATCCACTACTCACAGCAGATGACTGGTCAGTGTACTGGCCCAATGCTGTTACCATGTGATCGCTGTGACCAATCACAGCAGATCACATGACAGTTGTAAACAATGAATGGCTTCCTTTCATGCCATAGTGAAATTCACTGCTCTAAACAACAATAGTATGTAAAAATAAAAAAAAAATCCTGATCAATTACCCAGAGGGGTACAGTGTTACTATGGTAACACTGTATTGTTCTGGTCCCTATATATAAAGAGGAAAGAAAAAATATATATACAGTATAACCACTTTAGCCCCGCCGAATGTAGATTTACTGCGGCACTCTGCCGCTTAAGGCAAAGCGACGTAGACCAACGTCGCTCGCCCACGAGACTGTAGGCCACCGGCCACTAGCAATCTCCCGCAGGAGAGGGAGAAAGACAGATGGCTGATCTAAGCACAGCCGTCTGTCATTCTCCCTGAAGGGATCACAGAAGCTATGCGATCCGGCTATATAGGATCGCATGTCTCTGTGGTTACTTCACTAGCCACGCCCCCTGACAGTTAGAATCACGCCCCTAGGGACACACTTAACCCCTTGATCACCAATAAAGTTAACCCCTTCCCTGCCAGTGTCATTTTTACTTTAACAGTACATATTTATAGCACTGATTACTGTAGTAATGTCACTGGTACCCCCAAAAGTGTCAAAAATGTCATTCAGGAGTCCGATCTGTCCGCCGCAATGTCGAGGTCCCGCAAAAAAAAAAAAAAATCGCAGATCGCCGCCATTACTAGTTAAAAAAAAAAAACAATAAAAAATGACATAAATCTTTCCTGTAGTTAGTAAACGCAATAACTTTCGCGCAAACCAATGAAAATACGCTTATTGCAATTTTTTTTACCAAAAATATGTAGCAGAAAACAAATTGGCCTAAAAGGTTAAAAAATTTTGATTTTTACATTTTTTTTTGAGAATTTCTTATAAAAAAATTTGAAAAAAATTGTTATTTTTTCAAAATTGTCGCTCTTTTTTTGTTTATAGCGCAAAAAATAAAAATTGCACAGGTGATCAAATACCACCAAAAGAAAGCTCTGTTTGTGGGAAAAAAAGGACGTCAATTTCATTTGGGTACAGCGTCGCATGACTGCGCAAATTTACGCAGTGCCGAATCGCAAAAGCCAAATCTCCAAGGCTAAAGTGGTTAAAAACACTGAAAATTTTTTTTTATTTTTTTATATACTTTCACCAGTCAGTGTTCCTGGTCACCGCCACACCAGTTGTATGATGACGCTGTACTGCTCTTATGACAGTATTTTAACAAATGATATGGGAATGGCAGGCAGGATGAATTTATTAAATCTAGTAACTATAAAATTATATTAACCATACTTAACCATAAACAAATAAATAGACCACACAATATTGGCTTGGACATAAAAAGGCCGTGGCTGTTTTATTATTGGCTTCATACACATACATAAAATACTTCAAAATGTATTTACACTTACAGATTAAACTCACATCAACAACCTAGCCACTACGGCTCAGGTTGACAAATATAACGTTAACTTTCACCATCATTATCCAACAAATCATAAACATAACCACTAAAAATTGCGTCCACCAAATCACCAATGCTAAGGCGACAGTATGAGCCAATAAATAATAAGACCCCGTTCACACTGGGGCGACGCTACTTGCCGGGGCGACCTCACAGGTCACGGTGCGCATCATCTTCATATCATTGAAGTCAATGCAGGTCGCTCCGGGTCGCCCCAAAGAAGCTCCGAACCCTTTTTCTAAGTTGGAGCGACTTGTGTCGCTCTTATTAGAACGGGTCCGCAGCTTCTCTATGGCAGGCGACCTACGGCGACCTGTCAGGCGACCAGGTCACCTGACAGGTCGCCCCAGTGTGAACGGGCTCTAACTGGCCGCGACAACCCAAAAGGAAAGGGGTGGGAGGGAGGGGAACGCAGCAGTTGAATTCCTGATGAGGTGAAGTGACCCGGAGCCCCACAGTCCCTTCTTAAACAGCCCCTTGGGAACCAGTTGAGGCTGGATTAACTGTAAAAGAGCGGGACATTTGAGCGGGAGCGGAGCTCCACGCGCAAATCTGCCCAGAGATAGCTGCTAATCCGGCGGGAAAGCCGCAGTTTCTTACAGAAACTGCCTGGATACCCACAGATTAGAGCGGGTAACTTGAACAGGAGTGACCTGGGTCAAAAGTTCAACAGGCAGAATGCCTGTGGATCTCCCTAATAGACTACCTAATGTTTTTTAAGCCCCTGCCGCCATCCCATAAAGAATCATTCTCTAAAACGTGCCAAAAAATTACAAATTCTATAAATGTGCCATACCTACTAAATACCTCAGACTGTCTACTTTCCAAAAAGGTCATTTGGTGGTATTTCATCACCTGTGCGATTTTTATTTATTTGCGCTATAAACAAAAAAAGAGCGACAATTTTGAAAAATAACAATATTTTTCACATTTTTTTAGATGAAATTCTCATCTCAAAAAAAAATGTAAAAATCAAAATTTTTTAACATTTTAGGCCAAGTTGTTTTCTGCTACATATTTTTGGTAAAAAAAAATCGCAATAAGCGTATTTTGATTGGCTTGCGCAAAAGTTATTGCGTTTACTAACTATGGGAAAGATTTATGTCATTTTTACTGTTTTTTTTTTTTTTTTTTTTACTAGTAATGGTGGCGATCTGCGATTTGATTGGCGGGACTGCGACATTGCGGCGGACAGAGCGGACCCCTAACAGACATTTTAGACACTTTTGGGGGTACCAGTGACATTACTACAGTAATCAGTGCTATACATATACACTGTTACTGTAAAAATGACACTGGCAGGGAAGGGGTTAACTGTACTGGAGATCAAGGGGTTATATGTGTCCTTAGGGGTGTGATTCTAACTGTCAGGGGGCGTGGCTTGTGAATTAATCCTATATAGCAGGATCACATAGCCTCTGTGCTTAATTCAGGGAGAATGATAGATGGCTGTGTTTACATCATCCGTCTGTCCTTCTCTCACAGGTGCAGGAGATCACGAGTGGCCGGCAGCTATTGGAGCCGCCGGTAACACACGCTGACTCCTCAGGTAACATGCGGGGGCGGGAGTGCACCGCCGCTGGCGCACGCTCGCCCCCTACAGTCTCCTGAGCGAGCGACATAGGGCTACGTTGCTTTGCCCAGCAGCAGCAGAGTCCCGCAGTAAATGTACGGTGGGCAGGGCGCAAGTGGTTAAAGATTAAATGTGAGTGCCTGGAGTGTGACACGCCTGCCTTAGACTGTCCAGACGTCTGTGTAATGTACTGTTATGTATTGAGTCCATTTCAAAATTACCTTATTTTTTCTGTTTAAACATTTGATATATAAAAAAAGTGTGAAAAATAAACTCCCACAACACTTCAAAGAAATAAGTGTTCAAATAAATATGTGCAAAAAATACAATATTGTAACAAATAATCATAAAAAATAAACACATATAAGGTGGAATTGTGCACAAAATAAATCACATAAAGTCCATTAATCAAATGTGCTAAAGTAGTGACAGGTGTGAAGAAAGGAGCTCCGTGCTGAATGTTGGACACAACTTAAATCCACCATCTGCGTGATCCCTCTCCCATCAGCTGGTAACTCACCCCAACAAGATGCCCCCCATTGGCATGGTCAGGGCTACAAGCGCAATGACAAAACACCATTAAGTGTAGGGGTCCTCCTTAAATGATATCTCCTCTCACATGTACATATAGGGAAAAACAAAGAGGAATCCCTTAGTGCAATACAGTTTTAAGTCCCGGGTTCACATTTGTGCAATGCGGGAACGCTGTGAATATGCAGCGTGTTCCCGCATCGCATCACACTGCCATATGTGATACGCAGGGGTTGTCAATTAAAAGTTAACGACACCCCCAGTTGCGATCGCATATCGCAGTGTGATCCGCAAGTTCGCACAGAATCGGATTGCACTAGTGTGAACCACTATGCGATCCGATTCTGTTACGGATAAAAAAAGGGTCCTGTGCGTGTTGGGTGCGATTGCGGTGCGAATTCAGCTATAAAAACTGTATGGCTGATATAGCACCGCTCAGAGATCGCATGTAATTTTAGGAGCAGTGCGATCTCTGTGATCGCACAAATGGGAACCGGCACTTAAACTCCAATTTTTATTGTTAAAACATAGTAGTTTCACTCACATAAACCAAAATCAACAGCGCAATGTAAAATATGGGGTTTGGGGTGCTCCCCAGACATGGAGGAACCACCACCGCTTCACCCATTCACTTCTCTGGTCTGCCTTGTAGCCACGCCCTAACCGTTTCGTCATTCCGACTTTGTCAAAGGGGGGTGGGATCACGCAGGTGGTGGATTTAAGTGGTGTCCAACATTCAGCATGGAGCTCTTTTCTTCACACCTGTCACTACTTTAGCACATTTGATTAATGGACTTCATGTGATTTATTTTGTGCACAATTCCACCTTACATGTGTTTTATATTTTATGATTATTTGTTGCAATATTGTATTTTTTGCACATATTTATTTGAACACTTATTTCTTTGAGTCCCGGTTCACATTTGTGCGATGTGGGAACGCTGCGAATATGCAGCATGTTCCCGCATCGCATCCCTGGCAGTTTACACTGTCATATGCGACACGCAGGGGGTGTCAATTAAAAGTTAACGACACCCCCGGTTGCGATCGCATATCGCAGTGCGATCTGCAAATTCGCACAGAATCGGATTGCACTAGTGTGAACCACTATGCGATCTGATTCTGCTGCGGATAAAAAAAAGGGTCCTGTGCGTGTTGGTTGCAATTGCGGTGCAAATTCAGCCATACAAACTGAACACAGAGATCGCATGTAATTTTAGGAGAAGTGCGCTCCGAATTACATGCGATCTCTGTGATCGCACAAATGTGAACTGGCCCTAAAGTGTTTTTGCCCAGCTTGTGGGAGTTTATTTTTCACACTTCTTTATATTGATTCCGTGGTTTAAAGTGGAGTTCTGGCCTATTTTGCAACTTTAGTGATTCCTGGAGTGCTCGCTATGCTGATCAACAATTGGGCATTTTAGATTTTTTTCGGGGGACCCTTACCTTTTATTTTCAGGGCATTTTTGATTGTACTTCCTCCTTCTCCCCCCTCTGTGGCCGCGGCCACTGACATCACTTCCGCCTTTGCATTGCATCCTGGGAGCTGTTTGTCATCACTCCCAGGAGGCTGGAATTAGGAAGAACTCCCAGAACACTCCCTGGAATCAGAAAGAAGGACACAGCAGATTATACTGCGGCTTCAGATGCCCACGTCTAAGATGGCCGCACCCAGACAGTGTTTTTAAAAGTAAGATTTTGACTAAAATCCAATACTGTACACCTTGTAAGTATGAGAATAGCGGTTCTGTAAAGGGCGATGGATTAGTATTATAGGGGTATTTTTAGTTAAAAAAGGTATTTGAGGCCGGAACTCCGCTTTAATCACTTGCTGACTGCCGCACGACTATTTACGGTGGCAGTCAGCCCTTCACAGGCAAAGTGACGTAGGGGTACGTCACTAGCTTGTGAGGCTCTAGGGGGCGAGCGCGCGCCACCGGAGGCGTGCTCCCACCCCCGCTCGCTCCCTAACGCGTGTGACTGGAGGACCCGATGCTTATTGCGTCCTTGTCCCTTCTGGGGTTAAAATGATTGTAAATTATCAACTTGTAAAAGAACCCATTCAGTTTAAGTCTGATCATTGGAGGAGAGCAGGTTGAGTTCCCAGTACAGATAGAGAACTGCCTATGGTGTGTTCAGCTTTTTATGGTCAGTTTTTATTAGGAGAGCAGAGGGACTGGCAGGCAGTGTTAATTTAGTCGACTAAAACCGACTAAAACGTTTTCGTCGACTAAATTAACACAATTTTAGTCTACTAAAATACGACTAAAACTAAAACAATTCAGATGACTAAAATACGACTAAAACTAAAATGGCATTTTAGTCAAAAGACTTTAACTAAAACGAAATCGAAATTTGCTGCCAAAATTAACACTGGTGCATGCTGAAAGCTTAATACCACCATAAATAATAACATATTCGATTTTTCACTCCAGGACCAGCAGTAGTATATAATGAGTTTGGAAATTGTAGAGAAATGCTTAAATAATGCATTACAAATTACAATTGAACTACACCCATTCGATTATAGATGACTAAAATTAGTTTTAGTCGACTAAAATGTAGGACGTTTTAGTTGACTAAAATGTACTGGAGTTTTAGTCGACTAAATACGACTAAAACTAAAACACTTGCAGAAGACTAAAATGGGACTAAAACTAAAATGCCATTTTAGTCCTAAGACTAAGACTAAAACTAAATTGAAATTTGCTGCCAAAATTAACACTGCTGGCAGGAACTCCAGAGATTTCATACAAAGGAAGAAATATTTCCAGGCACAGCTCAAAAGGATATGGGGTCACACCAGCAGCCACTCAAGGGTTAATCCTCCTCCACAGGTTTACCAACAGTTCCAGCGCAGCTCCATAAGACCCCTTTCATACGGGCATTCTGGTCAGGGTTGCCTGTCAGTTCTTCAGGAAGATCTGATCGGAAGGTCCATGCAGCCCTATGGACAAGCAGATGTAAACTGACTTTTCTCTGTTTACATCTGCCTATCTCTGGGTCTGTTCTTGTCCAAGAAAATATTGGACTGCGTTCTTTCCTTTTCTTCTGGAGCGAATTGGGTGTGGCCTGATGTAAACAGACAGCACAGTCAGTGTACACCCGGCTGCCCACAGAGCTGACATGGCTCCACTGGCCGGGAACTGAAGGGTCATGGATGTAAAAACACTGCGGACTTTGCTCCATGAGAAAGAGGCCTAAAACATAAATCGTACTTTACAAAAAAAAAGAAAAAAAAGTCTCCAAATTGCGCACTCTATTTGGCTAATGCAGATCAATTCAACTTCCTCCATCTCCTTGGACACCCCAACAGCTGCTAAAACTTGGGATTGAACCAGGGACCATTAGATCTTCCTTTTAACGCTCTCCTAACCAAGCAGATTTTGTAGAGCTGCTTTTTTATTCATTTATTTGCTAATACATTTCTGGATGCTTTCCTGTGTTCAAGGAGCTGCAGTTGCTGCGTACAACCTGCCGCACGAGTGAGTGTTTGTTTGCCGCCATATACTTGTGTAGCACTACTCCCTTGGGAGCTGCTGGTTATGGATTCCCCTGGGTTACCATTAGCAACAACATGAGAGTTTAGCATTCTCAAAGTGCTCTGGCTCAGTCAGGAAATAGTCTAGGAGTTTTGGTTTTTGTGGTTTTATTGAGAACTTGGATAGGAGAAGGGAATGAGTGGGACACTCCAACTTGAATACACTATGCACAATTTGCTGGGACGACTAAATATGCTGAGTGTGGCAAGGCCTCTGCTTGACCTTGTCACTTGCAGTGAAGAAGGCATTAATAAACTGTATTAGATAAGCTGTACTGTACTGCAGAATATGCTTCAGGGCCCTTCCTGGTACTCCCTTTGTCCCTAATCTTCAGGGTTCTCTACACGGCACCCCCTTTACTGTAACACTCTCTGTGTGAGCTAGCTCCTTGATCCCCCCGACTTCACTGGAGTGGTCCCTCTTCCTGGGCAGACCCTTTGGCAAATCTCCTGGTACTCACGGACACTGTTTTCCCGAGAAACTCTGCCAGCAGCTCCACTGTCAGCTCCACTGGATCTTCTGCAGCTCAGCTCCACACCTGGTTCACTAGGCCGACCGCCTAAGACCACCTTCCTCACTCACAGCAGGAGGAGAGACAGCCGTCAGCCTCCTCCTGGGACTCTGCTTCCCACCAAAGACGCCTTGTCACATGTCCCCTCCGTATTTATGGTCAATCCCAGGATGCACTGCGGTGTTGCCCTCCCACTGGGACAGCCATAAAACCTGATGTGTCACTGGCTGGGTTTCCTCCACTGTCCAACAAGCTCCCCCCATTGGATGCAGTGGGGAAACTCCATCAGACCCAGTGAATCACACCTGGAGACATGTAACAGGCAACCTAACAGATCAGACTCCCCTGATAAGCAGAAGGAGCATTAGATGCATTTACCTAGCGCCTATCTACCTAGGAGGGTGCTACATCTGCAAATGCTGATGCTTCCTAGCAACAATATTTACCCACACATGAATGTCTGATTGTATTTTCTCAACACAAGGAACAATTGGCATTTACATGTGTGCGGCCACGTACAGCCATTTACTTGTATGGCAGGCTGCATGAAGCATCTACAACTGCCCTCAATCAGGAAGCACCCGGAAACTTACACTAGAGGCATAAAACACCTACAAAAACTGTGTGCATGAACCCTAAAGTGATTGCAAAGTGTTGTTTTTTTTCCTATAAAAATAGTAAATCTGTCCTACTTACCTGCTTTGTTGCAGTAGATTTGCATAGAGTGGCCCAGATCCTCCTCAGGTTCCTCTTCTGTGATCCTTGGCCCTCCCTCCTGTTCAGTGCCCCCACAGCAAGCAGCTTGCTATGGGGGGCACCTGAGCTGAGTCACAGCTCCCTGTGTGCATTGAGTCCCAGCCCCGCCCCCCTCTCCCCTGATTGGCTAGCTGACTTTGATTGACAGCAGCGGGAGCCAATGGCACCACTGCTGTGTCTCAGCCAATCAGGAAGGAGAATCTTGGATGACTGAGACACTTGTGGACATCAATGGACTGAGAGGGGCCTCAGGTAAGTGTTAGGGGGTGCTGGGGAGGCTGCTGCACACAGAAGGCTTTTTATCCTAATGCATAGAATGCATTAAGATAAAAATAATCTTCGGCCTTTACAACTCCTTTAAAGTGAATGTATAGCCAATCATTTTCTGTTTTTTAGTTTTAGAGGTATTAGAAACTCTGTCTGATTTTTCTACTATCTGTAGCTCTGTTAGGAAGGTTAGTGCACACCGGTGACTTTGTTATACCGCATCCACTGATGTGCATTGTGAAGGGATTGATGCTGATTCATCAGTAATGACACATTGCACTGTTTATTTTGTCTTTATTTTTTAACGTTAAAGTGGAGTTTCAACCGTTTTTGTGTTTATTAAAAGTCAGCAGCTACAAAAAGTGTAGCTGCTGACTTTTAATAAACACACAATCCCCTGTCCCAGGATCCAGCGATGCGACCGCCGAAGCCTCACTCCTCTCCCTCTCCTCTACGTGGTGCCGGCATCACTAGTGTGGGCAACCGACTGTGACAGCTTTCGGCTTCGCAGCTGGGTGCGCACTGCGCATGCGTGTCCTGAATGACCGGGCAATCTTTTGGGACCTGTGACATGTCCCAGAAGATTGCAGGGAGGGAGGGGAAGAGGAGAACTTCCACTCGAGCCGCCTAGACGGCCCAAGTGGAAATGGGAGCGGGTACCTGTCAAAACTAGGTACCTGCTCCCCCCGCAAAAAAAAAATGACATGTTAAATGTAGCATTTCAGGGGGTCAGGAGTATGTAAAGCGGAAGTTCCACTTTTGGGTGGAACTCTGCTTTAATGATATTTCATTCATTGTTATTTAAAAAAAAAAGTAAAAAATATTGCTTGTCCTAGTTTTGTTTTTTAACATGTGGGAACTGAACTCCTAGTCTCAAGGCAAATTGTCCTGTCTATGCATTGGGACTCCGTTAGACAAGGATGCTCAGTGCAGCTCATTATATGTGGTGTGAATGGTCTATGCCTTTGATGTCACACTGATAATATTTTCCCCAGACTGAACACTGCATAGGACACTGTTTGGTGATATTTTGTTATTTTACTGTTTTTTTTGTCCTATTTATAAAAGTATGTTCAATGGTTTTCTTCACCAGGTAATTTGTCAGGTCATCTCTTTTCCAGCTTGGCTTTTGTTATCTGTTTTCTGATCATTTTTTAGCCATATTTGTTTATTTTTGGTAAAGTGTAAGTCCATTTTTACTAAAAAGCACGCTATGCTGTTCCATATGGGTATAGTAGCATAGTGTGTATACTTAACTTCCAGCTAAAGCTCCATAATCAATTTAAAGAATTTAAGCCAAAACAACATTATTATAAAGCCAGAAGTAGGTGATTACCTATAGCGCTTGCTGAAAGTGTATCAACCAAGGTAATGAAAATATAAATATAGCAATATAAAAAAGATATATAAATATAACAATATATAAACACTCTGTAAATATTAAAAATAGTGCTAATAAGATAAATAAAGTATATGAATACTGTGCTTCATAAGGTGAAAAATAGCAATGTTAAAAAAATAATTAATAGCTAAAGTTCATGTGCACAAAACATGGCTGAATTTATGATAAACAGTCCGTAGTATAATAACATCCACCAAAAAGTGACTTCTAGGTGAAAAAGACCGTCCAATAAATATGTGTAGATAAATAATAAAGTGCAGGTGCTTCTTCCTTTCTTCCCACGTATCCCTTCACCGTGGAAAATAGGTAAATTTCAAACTCACCAGAAAATGTGGGTCCTATATGCCTTACGGCATTAAGACCAATCGTGCTTAGGAGACCCTCTCCAGGTCCCGGTGCGTCCCTCCTGGTGGATAGAGCAATCCCTCTGCAGTACCACTCTTACTGCTTGTAGTCTTCAAAATGGGTATATCTCCTTTAAAACCAAATAGCTCCTTCTTGTATAAGATAATCCTCCTGTTGGGTCACCTCCAGTCACGGGAGTATGTTAAAGGGAATAAAAAAAAAACGGATAGTGCAGTACTGTTTTAAAAGTGGTTTCAATATTACACACAACCCCGGTCACTCCAAACAAATACAATCCCAGTAGGTGATAAAAACAGGTGTAAAAATATCAAGAAGGATCAATAAAAACAAATAGTATCAAACGGTGAGGCAAACGTGAGTATTACTCCATAAAAACGAGCTAAAATAACGCTGTCATACACATGAGCTGCAAGTGGAGAGCGGGAGTTCTGGCTTGCGTTCCACTAAGCCCGTATGACGTCACGACGTGCGTTCCACCTAACACGTTTCGTCATTGGCTAGACGTCTTCAGAGGGGGAGTCACAGGTCTGGCCCAGACCTTTTGTATTGGAGCTGCCGCTCTTCACTCCGTCCCTCTAATTTACCCGGAAATAGGCACATATCCATGTCTTATTTCCGGGTAAATTAGAGGGGCGGAGTGAAGAGCGGCAGCTCCAATACAAAAGGTCTGGGCCAGACCTGTGACTCCACCTCTGAAGACGTCTAGCCAATGACGAAACGTGTTAGGTGGAACGCACGTCGTGACGTCATACGGGCTTAGTGGAACGCAAGCCAGAACTCCCGCTCTCCACTTGCAGCTCATGTGTATGACGGCGTTATTTTAGCTCGTTTTTATGGAGTAATACTCACGTTTGCCTCACCATTTGATACTATTTGTTTTTATTGATCCTTCTTGATATTTTTACACCTGTTTTTATCACCTACTGGGATTGTATTTGTTTGGAGTGACCGGGGTTGTGTGCAATATTAAAACCACTTTTAAAACAGGACTGCACTATCCGTTTTTTTTTATTCCTTTTAACATACTCCCGTGACTGGAGGTGACCCAACAGGAGGATTATCTTGTACAAGAAGGCGCTATTTGGTTTTAAAGGAGATATACCCGTTTTGAAGACTACAAGCAGTAAGAGTGGTACTGCAGAGGGATTGCTCTATCCACCAGGAGGGACGCACCGGGACCTGGAGAGGGTCTCCTAAGCGCGATTGGTCTTAATGCCGTAAGGCATATAGGACCCACATTTTCTGGTGAGTTTGAAATTTACCTATTTTCCACGGTGAAGCGATACTTGGGAAGAAAGGAAGAAGCACCTGCACTTTATTATTTATCTACACATATTTTTTGGACGGTCTTTTTCACCTAGAAGTCACTTTTTGGTGGATGTTATTATACTACGGACTGTTTATCATAAATTCAGCCATGTTTTGTGCACATGAACTTTAGCTATTAATTATTTTTTTAACATTGCTATTTTACACCTTATGAAGCACAGTATTCATATACTTTATTTATCTAATTAGCACTATTTTTAATATTTACAGAGTGTTTATATATTGTTATATTTATATATCTTTTTTATATTGCTATATTTATATTTTCATTACCTTTTTTGATACACTTTCAGCAAGCGCTATAGGTAATCACCTACTTCTGATTACTATATTTCATTACTAGCACTAGCACTTTACTATAGCAGCTGCAATCTATTTTAATCACTTCATCCATTTATTATTTTTTGTAATATTATCACTAGGTCCTCAAACACCTTTATAGGTCCTCATTTGGCGCGGGTAATATACTTTGTATATTTTTTTTCTATTATTATAAAGCCGTATTAAAATTTTATGCAGCTTGCGATGGCAATTCCTTTCCGAGTTATTGTAGGGACAGAGCAATCTTGGGACCAGCGCCCCCTAGTGCTATGAGAGGGAGTGTTTTTCGGACCATACATGTGCAGTGTGTACTCTCCCTGCCACCTATGGTGAGCTCTGCAGCTGTGACAGAAGAGAGCGAACACTGTACTAGAGCCCTGCACGGGACTGTTTTATTAAACCCGCACCCGCCCGCTAAATGTATGACCAGGACCGCCCGCACCCGCAATGTTTGTGTCCACTCCCGCCCGCTTCTGCAATGTTTGTGTCCACTCCCGCCCGCACCCGCAATGTTTGTGTCCACTCCCGCCCGCACCCGCAATGTTTGTGTCCACTCCCGCCCGCACCCGCAATGTTTGTGTCCACTCCCGCCTGCACCCGCAATGTTTGTGTTCCACTCCCGCCCGCACCCGCAATGTTTGTGTCCATTCCCGCCCGCACCCGCAATGTTTGTGTCCACTCCCGCCCGCACCCGCAATGTTTGTGTCCACTCCCGCCCGCACCCGCAATGTTTGTGTCCACTCCCGCCCGCACCCGCAATGTTTGTGTTCCACTCCCGCCTGCACCCGCAATGTTTGTGTCCACTCCCGCCCGCACCCGCAATCTTTGTGTTCCACTCCCGCCCCCACCTGCAATGTTTTTGTCCACTCCCGTCCGCACCTGCAATGTTTGTGTCCACTCCCGCCCGCACCTGCAATGTTTGTGTCCACTCCCGCCCGAACCCGCAATGTTTGTGTCCACTCCCGCCCGCAGCCACAATGCTTGTGTTCCACTCCCGCCCGCACCAGCAATGTTTGTGTCCACTCCCGTCCGCAGCCACAATGCTTGTGTTCCACTCCCACCCGCACCCGTAATGTTTGTGTCCACTCCCGCCCGCACCCGCAATGTTTGTGTCCACTCCCGCCCGCACCGGCAATGTTTGTGTTGCACTCCCGCCCGCACCCGCAATGTTTGTACACTTTTGTACATTTATTGCAACTCCATCATGTCGCTTTTAAATATTTTAGCCCGCTGGATGTGCCCTAATATGTACTGTAGCTTCTGCTACATACAGAACTTCTGTATTATTAATATTTTAGCCTGCTGGATGTGTATACAGTAAGCTTCAGCTACTTGCAGAACATCCCTGTGCTGTAATACTCTATGCACCGCGCTGAGCCAATCATGGCAAGTGGTGTATTCTATTAATGCATACAAAGCCTGCTCGGATTGGCAAAGGTTGTATAAGCCCACCTCAGCCAATCCGAGCAGGCTTTGTATGCATTAAAGAGGAAGTAAACCCTCCTCTGCAACCTGTACCTATAGGTAAGCCCATGATAAGGCTTACCTATAGGTACTGTAAATATCTCCTAAACATGTACCGTTTAGGAGATATTTACCTTAATGCAGCCAGTGACATCACTGGCGCATGCGCTCTGAAGGAACGGCCGCTGGTGCCGTTCCTTCAGAGCCCCGTGCCGTGACCGTCGGCTCCCGCGCGCATGCGCGGGAGTGACGTAATCACGGGTCCAGCCAATCAGATCGCCGGATGCCGCAAACCTATAAGAAGGGTGACAGAACATGTCACCCATGAGAGAGAGGTGTGCTCTCGGCGCTTCGGGGCTTGGTTCTATGGTAAGTATTTCATAATGAGCTAGTATGCGATGCATACTAGCTCATTATATGTTTGTCTTTCAGGTGTACTTTTAAAAAACAAAAAAAATTCTGAGGTTTACACCTCTTTAATAGAATACACCACTTGCCGTGATTGGCTCAGCACGGTACATAGAGTATTACAGCACAGGGATGTTCTGTAAGTTGCCGAAACTACTGTATACACATCCAGTGGGCTCAAATATTTAATAAGGACGTTCTGTAACTAGCTGAATCTACAGTACCTGGCGTATAAGACGCCAAGGGTATATTTTTTTATAATAAAAAAGGGTATCTTTTTTATTATAAAAAGTAATCTTATACGCGGGAAAATACAGTACACCAAATCGCACCATTCCCCGTGGGTACCCTCGGGTCTCCCGCAAAATTTTGTGACCCCCCACTCTAGCCCGCCGCAAAGGTAAAATTGCCCGCACCTGCAAGATTTGCATTGGGGCCCGCACCCGCGAGATTTGCGTTGGGTCCCGTGGGAGCCCAAACCCAATGCAGCCCTCTACTGTACATGTGCAGCCAAAAGAACAGGGTGACACTCCTTCCCGTGGCACTAGGGGTCTCTGGTCCCAACGGCTGCTCTATCCCTACAATAACCGGACGGGTTCATCACAGGCTGCATACACATGTAAGAAGGCTTCTATTTAGTTTGGTACATTCTTTAGACTGCTCTGGCTAGAAGATACTGTAGGTTTAGTGTGCTATGCTGTTGAAGCCTGTATGAGACTTCAAATGATTAATACAACATATTTATAAAAAGGAGTACAAAAATTTTGAGATAGAAAAATTTGTAAGGTTAGTGGGGCACTTGTATGAAAATAATGATATCTACTACGGCTTTGTCCTCCTTGTGTAAACCCGAACAATGAACTCTTATTTGCTTAATTTTTGTCTGTTACATTTACCAATATAAGCCCCTAGATGGCAGTAGCTGACAGGATAAGTGCAAAAATTAGCTGTTCATCCTGCCAGAAATCTGGTGAGCTGATAAATTCCCTGTGCTCTGTGTACATGCCTTGCTCTATCGGTTAGCATTGTTCCTAATTCTCAATGTGGACTACAGTAGACCCTCCCTATTTTTATAGAGAAGATGGGATGGGGGAGGTGTTCTATAGTCCTGTCCTAGAGTGACAAAGCTGCTCGTTCATAGATACTGTATGGTGTATCCATGACGATGCCGACTTTAAAACACTCAGGACTGCTAATAGGCAGAAAATCAGGGACTATGTACAGAATTCATGCCAAGACATCTTTAAGCAGCTGACTTCCAGATATTGAATGTGGGCTGCTTTCATTCGCTGGGACCAGGGGAGGACTGGGCCAGGGGGGCAATTGACCCCCGGGCCACTTTGATGCCCCATAATAAATAATAAATTTATCTTGGTCTCATCAGACCACAGAATATGGTTCCAGTAATCCATGTAATTAGTCTGCTTGTCTTCAGCAAACTGTTTGAGGGCTTTCTTGTGCATCATCTTTAGAAGAGCCTTCCTTCTGGGACAACAGCCATGAAGACGAATTTGATGCAGCGTGTGGTGTATGGTCTGAGCACTGACAGGCTGAACCCCCCCCCCCACCTCTTCAACCTCTGCAGCAATGCTGGCAGCACTCATACATCTATTTCCCAAAGACAATTTCTGGATATGACTCTGAGCATGTGTACTCAGCTTCTTTGGTCGACCATAGCGAGGCCTGTTCTGAGTGGAACCTGTCCTGTTAAACTGCTTTATGGTCTTGGCCACCGTGCTGCAGCTTAGTTTCAGGGTCTTGGCAATCTTCTTATAGCCTAGAGCAACAATTCTTTTTTCAGATCCTCAGAGAGTTTTTTGCCATGAGGTGCCATGTTGAACTTCAAGTGACCAGTATGAGAGAGTGAGAGCGATGACACCAAATTTAACACACCTGCTCCCCATTCAACCTGAGACCTTGTAACACTAACGAGTCACATGACACTGGGACGGGAAAATGGCTAATTGGGCCCAATTTGGACATTTTCACTTAGAGGTGTACTCACTATTGTTGCCAGCGGTTTAGACATTAATGGCTGTGTGTTGAGTTATTTTGAGGGCACAGCAAATATACACTGTTATACAAGCTGTACACTTACTACTTTACATTGTAGCAAAGTGTCATTTCTTCAGTGTTGTCACACGAAAAGATATAATAAAATATTTACAAAAATGTGAGGAGTGTACACACTTTTGTGAGATATTGTATATAAAAATAATATACAAAGTGGTTGGAGGGAAGCTTCAGAATGGCAAATATGATTTTATTACAAATTATGTGAGCAGACTGAAGTTCCTCTTTTACCACTTGCCCACCGCCCCACGCAGATTTATTGTGGCAGAGCGACCCGGCTGCGCATAATCATGTAGATTTACGTGATTATGTGCACGCGGTCTCCGAGGCACGCGCACGCCACCGGAGCAGCACTCCCGCTGTGTCTAATAAGGAGGAGCGGGCTCGATCAGCGCCAACCTCTTGCAATCTTCAGAGAAACTGACAGGAGAGCCGCCTGCCTATGTAAACAAGGCACGCCGCTCTCCTGTCAGACAGGGACAGTGAGATTGAATGTCTCAGCTAAGCTGAAACAACGATCTTTGTGTGTCTGTCACAGAGCCCCCCCACAGTTAGTAAGCACAACACAATGTAGGCTCACACTTGTGCACATTATTTAGCACTGATCACTGTATTGGTGTCACTGGTCCCCATAAAATGTCACTTAGTGTCAGATTTGTCCGCCGCAATGTCGCAGTCTCGCTAAAAATCGCTGATCGCCGCCATTACTAATAAAACAACAAAAAAAAACAAAAAGTCCAAAAATCTATCCCATAGTTTGTAAACGCTATAACTTTTGCGCAAACCAATTATTATACGCTTTTTGGGATTTTTTTTACTAAAAATATGTAGCAGAATACAAATTGGCCTAAACTGATGAAAAAAATTTGATTTCTTTAAAAAAAATTTATTGGTAATGTTATATAGCAGAAAGTAAAAAATGTTTTTTTTTTTTTTTTCAAAATTGTCGCTCTTTTTTTGTTTATAGCGCATAATGTATAAATCGCAAAGGTGATCAAATACCTCCAAAAGAAAGCTATATTTTGTGGGGGAAAAAAGGATATCAATTGTATTTGGGTACATCTTCGCACGACCGCGCAATTGTCAGTTAAATCAACGCAGTGCCATATCGCAAAAAATGGCCTGGTCCTTAAGAGGGGTAAAACCTTTCCGGGGCTGAAGTGGTTAAAAACAAGCTTTTTCACTTCAGTAGAAGATGCATCGAGCCCCGTTCACATATCGCAAAGTGAAAATGAGCGTAGTATCACGTAGTGGTTGCGATTTTTATTGCGCAATATTCATACTATTTTGCATATCGTGGCTTCCCGGTCCGTTCCTTAACAACCTATTCACTATGCATTTGGGGGGGGGGGGGGCGAACATCCCGCCAAGCACATCGCAAACGGCACTGTTCGGGGCTAAACCAATGCTCGGCCCATCCCTAATCAACAGGAGAAAATGAGAAAAAAAGAAAACATTAAAAAAGACAACTAATGCAACTACCACATCTAAGGACTGGTAAGCTGCACAAAATTAAATGTTTGTTCTTGAGTTTACATACAATTTAGGATGTTCTTATTTATATGTTAAATCATCGTTTAATTTTTTTTAAGTGATTTAATAAAAGGCGGCTGTAGTCAGTTGAACTGCATGTTACCTAGTCTATTGTTTTTTGTTTTAAAGAATTTATGTGTGAGACATTACTGACAAATCACTCAGTGATTAATTTTTTCATGTCTAATCTGTGCAGAATCACACATTTCTGGAATTCAGACCATCATGATTTATGAATAGCATGATTCTCTGCAGGTTGGACAATTCTGAATGCTTGATTAAAAAAAAAAGCAGCTCTTTCCCCTTTAATCCAATAATTCTAAAACCCAATACAACATTTGCTTTTTAATGTATTTGAGATAAATTAAGATAAAAAGCCTTCTGTGTGCAGCAGCCATCCCAGCACCCTCCTAATACTTACCTGAGCCCCATCTCTATTCAGTGATGTCCACGAGTCCATCGGCCGTCCAGGACACTCCTTCCTGAGACACAGCAGTGGCGCCGTTGGCTCTCGCTGCTGTCAATCAAAGTCAGTTAGCCAATCAGGAGAGAGAGGGGGTGGTGCCAAACGGAAGCTCCGTGTCTGAATATGTTTTGGGGTTCTAGGTGGTTGGTGTCCCCCTTCCCTTCTTTTGTCCCCCCCCCCCGATACACAAAGGCCGTCCTGTGCCTCCTGGCACGGCTTTGCCTATTTCTTTGCGGGCCCTGCCTCTCCTCTTCCGCCCGGAGATGACGCGCTATGTGCGTCACCTCCGGCTTGCATTTTACACCCCGCCAGAAGTATTGCGGGACCGCATTCTTGAGTGTCGGCGGCCTGTTGGCACTTGACGTCACCGCAGATGCGCAGCGACGCCGGACTCCGCCGGGCCGGGGGATCTCAATGGGCCCAATGGGATGTCTTCCTAGAATGAAGTGGATATCTGTTTCCCCACCCATACCGGGGGGGGGAGGGGAAAACATTCTTGACAAGTAGACGCTCCACACTCTTTATCCACACCTCCTGGTTTATTGGATGTGGGTAATTAGTTTCCTTTCAGCTGGCCCATTATCTCTGCACACAGGTGAGTCTGTTTAATAAAACTATATAAAGGAAGGCTTCATTCCCATACCTATCTGGCTACCACTTGATCCTGGGAGAGTTAACGCATCACTCATCCCAGTGGATCCCTGGTGTGTGCAGATTTTGCTTGAACAGACTGTCTTCTCTATCCCCCATCCTTTCCCGCTTGATGGGATTGTTGATACAGGCATACTTTCTCTTTTTTTTATCTTTCAGTTTCTTCGGCGCTTCTCCATTCTCTGCCTACCCCATTGTGGGTGATCCTTGTGGGATATATGCTGGGGAGGGTATAACCTACTGCCAACTGCCCCCCCAGTGGCACCACACTATAGCATCCTCTCTTGAGCATCCACTCCCTCTGTGCTCTCCACGTGATATTCTTTGAAGCACCCTGGGTCTGGTGGGTTCTTATTGGACCCTAAAACAACCATACACAACCTACAGCCTACATCTCACTATGACCCCCATGCCGGCCCTCTTTGGGAACCAAGAATTCCTTCCTCTCTCCGGATCCCCCTGAGAGTTTTTATTCTAATTTCTACAGACAGGTTCAGGGTAAGTTATTTACTTATGCTGTTTTCTTGGGGCATCACACTGGGAGAGTACATGCATAGCCAATGAATACTGTGACTGTAGACTGGCATTCAGAATTGTTTCTAACTTTACATTGATGTGATGACTTTCTATGTTTTCTATGTCTAACGTTAAAATCTATTGTTGATTTCTTGTAATTGATTACCTTTAGGCTACATGTACACGGGACGTTTTAAAAAGTCCCTTTTAAAACGTCCATTGTGTCGCGTTTGCAGCCGCGTTTAGCGGGCGTTTGCGCTCAGAACCTTTTCTAGAGGTCAAAAAATCATTCCCCTTTAAAATGGAAAAACACGAGCGCTAAACGCGGGTGATCGCGTTCGGTCGCGTTTTTGCGTTTGAAACACCGGTAAACACACGTTCTGAACATCCTGAATGCAAATAATTTCTTTCCAAAAAATGACACTGAACTCAACTGCCTCTAAATGACTGTAAACGACCCAGTGTACACGGACAGATAAGATAACATAGAGGTGGGTTCAGGGGCTTCTGAAAAAAACGCCCAACTGCTCAAAAACGTCAGTTTACAAGTTGCAGTGTACATGAGGCCTTATTTACAGACATTGTTGTGCCTCTTCCCCTGAGGAAGAAATTACAGATTTCGAAACATGTCGGGAGTATCGTTTCCGAATCACCATTCATAGGCCATGTATATGACGTATTGTTGATTTGGTAACTGTATCATGGCACAGGTCATGGCACTTGTCCGATGTATTAGTCTATATGTTTTTTACAGGACCTGGAGTAATTATTTACCCAGTTCCCCTTTTTTTGCACTTTTAAACTACTATGTATAAAATAAACTTTTGAATTTTACATGACTTGTTTTTAATTTTTGTGTGCATGCTGTATTAAACCCCATTTGGGGACCGATGTTTTCTCTGATATCCACTTTTCAGGGGGACATACTAAATATATATCACCCCACACACACTCCTTCCTTGTATCCTCCATGTCTGAATAGACACATGGAGCTGCAGCTCAGCTCGGGTGCCCCCATAGCAAACTGCTTGCTGTGGGGGCACTCGATGGGAGGGAGATGCAAGGAGCAGGGAAGAGGGACTAGAAAAGAGGAGGATCCGGGCTACCCTGTTCAAAACCACTGCGAAGAGGCAGTAAGTATAACATGTTTGTTATTTTAAAAAAAAAATGAGACTTTACAATCACTTTAAAAGAAATCTATGATCAAAGCATCGACTTTTATTTTATGTCATCAGCCTTGTAATGACCATACAAACAATAGTTACATTTGGTAAAGGAGTTAAATTTGACAATCCAATATAAGCTAACTTGAGAAATATTTCATGTTGCTCATCAAAAGTGCTCCCTATATGTTGGCCATGTCTTTCTTACAAGTTTCTAGATTCCGGCATGCTTTTTACTTTCAGTTTCTAAGGACCACATATCCCATGGTACCTTGCTGCCTGCAGGCAGTGATTCCTGTACTCACTCCACCTCCTAAATCTCTTCCTCTCAGCACATCTGTTGTTAAGAAGGCAGGCTCTGTGAAATGTGTGGCACAGCAGTGGCTACCAACACGGCATAGTGACTACGTTTTAAAGAATTTAAGGAAGTAAATGTGTGGGGATCTTCACAAAGTAAGTTTACAAAACTTCAATATTGTTAAGATTAATAGGAGTAGGCCAAAAATAATTAAAATACAATATAGAAAAAAATATTTGGTTTTAGATTTTGACCATAGTTTTTTTGTGAATCTTTTGCAAAGTATATCTGGAAATCCTGCCAGTTACAGCCTATTCTATGTGGACAATGCTAAGCCGCTGCCTTTCAATTAGTAGCAGCACAGCAGCCTTCTGTGCACCCACCTTCAGTTGGCTGTTGGGCTGCCTATCAGGTCTGCAAATGTGTTCTATTTCAAATGCCGCTTTATGCATTGACATACCTTCTTAGACCCTGTCTAGTCCAGACATTGTGATCACCTGCTGACTTGGCACTATCCACAGGCAGCTTAATTTTTTCAATAGGACACAGAAGTTGAATCTAATGCAGTTTTATTTCTAGGAAATGTTTTATTGTAGGAAGACTGAAGGAATCTCTATTCTCCATTTCTGTTCCCTCGACTCCATTTTGTTACTAAATCCCTAGACTCAGCTTAATTAAAAAGCCTATCTAAGTAAATGTCCTTGAAAGTTTCCAGGACGTTACGCTCTGTGGTCGAACTGACCCTTTAAAAGCAAGTCTGTTTGAAGTAAACAAATTATGCCTTATCTTAATCTTTTCAAAAAGTCAAATGTAATGCCAATTATAACTATGCTTTATTTTAATTAACTCATATGTACAGTAAATACGTGACTTGAAGCACGTAATGGTAAACTGGTATTTTTGTAATAACTTTATGTATAATCTACTGGAAAGGGACCTCCCCTTTTACTTTCTTATAAAACGTTTTGTATTGTCTGAATAAATCCAAGCATTCTGTAACATTGTATCTGCCGTCTCTGTGTGTGTCATTAAGTGCTACCAGATATCTGAAAGGAATTTTGATGCTTAGGGCCATGCGAGTCTGAATTATTTGCCAGCAAAGACAACGATTCTCCTAAGACCTGTCTCTGCCAAGTACTAAATGTGGAAGAAATGGGGAGGGTCTAGCCAGGACCTAATCAGCTAACATTAACCACTTCAGCCCCGGAAGGTTTTACCCCCTCCCCCCCACTTAATGACCGGGCCATTTTTTTTGCGATACAGCTCTGCGTTACTTTAACTAACAATTGCGTGGTCATGCGATGATGTACCCAAATAAAATTGATGTCCTTATTTCCCACAAATAGAGCTTTATTTTGGTGGTATTTGATCACCTCTGCAGTTTTTATTTTTTGTGCTATAAACAGAAAAGGAGAGACAATTTAAAAAAAAAAAAACAATATTTTTTATTTTCTGCTATAACACATATCCAATAAAAAAATGTTAAAAATCGAATTTCTTCATCAATTTAGGCCAAAATGTATTCAGCTACATGTTTTTGGTAAAAAAAAAATCCCAGTAAGCGTATAATGATTGGTTAGCTTCTACAAACGATGGGATATTTTTAGGGAATTTTTTTTTACTAGTAATGGTGGCAATCAGCAATTTTTAGCGGGACTGCGATATTGCAGCAGACAAATCGGACACCTAACTGAAACTTTTGACACTTTTTTGAGTACCAGTAACACTAATACAGTGATCAGTGTTAAAAATATGCACTGTCACTGTACTAATGACACTGGCAGGGAAGGAGTAACATCAGGGGCGATCAAAGGGTTAAGTGTGCCCCTGGGGGATGCTTGCTAATTGTGGGGGGGTTGCTCTGACTGGGTGAAGACAGAGATCGGTGTCCCTGCTTAGCAGGAACACAAGATTTCCATCTTCTTACCTGTCAGAATGGTGATCTTCCTTGTTTACATAGGCAAATTGCCGTTCTGCCTCTCTGGGGAAGGATTGCGGGTGGCCGGTGGACAAAGGGTCCGCAGGACCCACTAATTGTCATCCCCTGTGTCCAATCAGCGTTCAATCGTGCCTCCGGCAGCCCACGCGCACCACCTAGTGGCTATTGCATGAAATGAGGTACAGGTACGTGATTTTGTGCAAAACAGATGACCTGCCACAGTAAGTATGCGGTAGGTGGTTGGCAAGTGCTTTAACAGGAGAGGAGACAGGGGAATAACCAAAATCGTATAGTAAACAAGTTGTAGTAGTCCAAAACCTCCCCTAGATGTTAGCATACAACTGAACAATAATAACCCGATGCAGTTCAATAAAAAAAAAAAAACTACAAGGAAATAAGACAGAACGGCATGTTTCTTGCAAAGCTGATAGTCAGCTCAATGGACAACAGTATAGAAGGCTGATGCTGCTGAAAACTGAGACTGAGAGGCAGTGGCTTAGTGCTGTCATTCTCTGTTACTGATAGGATCTCCAGGTAAGAAATTTTGCAACCAATTCACAAACATAATTTCCTGAAAAAAGTCTTAGCAGTGTTGTGTGATGCCCAAAATTACTGAAATATAAACTTAGGGTTCCAACACATTTTAAATGATTTGATCCATGGGACATGGGAAAAAAATGCTATGAAATTTTTAATTTATTGTTGTATTTATTGATGATGATGACGAGAAAGGTGATAACAAATGATGAACGCTGGAGACAGGTAGCTGGGAAAAAGGGACACCAAAGACCTGGACTTCACAGAGCTGCAGATATTGGCTTTTATGTGGTAAGATGATATTCACGTATTGGCCAAGCATTCCCTTACACTGGAAGGTTTGGGTGGAGCCATTTGACATGCCGCTAATCTCTACACATCTAGATATAGAAGTAGAATGACAGAAAAGGAAATCATTTAATATAAACAATAATACACACTACCAGCCTTTAAACATATAAATTATTAAAGTAGATGTTAACCTAATCACTAAAATCTGCTAAAAAACCTTTAGCAAGTTAATGGTACCATGACTGTGCCATGTGTGTTTTACATGTGCATTCCACCGGGGACACGTGTTAGATGGTGACATTGCAAGGGTACAATTACAAGTGAGGTGTCAACCCATTACAGGAAGTGCCTGAACAAGGACCTTCATGGTAGGATCTCCAAGTATTCTCTAACTACCTCAATACCAGCATGTTAAATCCCCTTTCTTTTTAGGCCATTTTGTTAATTTTCAGTGCTTTCATAGTTTCACTGACAATAACTCAGTTATGGGACACTGTGACCAAGATAAATTTAACTAAATTAAGCCCCAAACCCTATGAAAGTGGCTTCTAAGTATTTGTCTCAGGGATGGATCACGGAAGGCAGGTATGTGTTCCCATTACTTGGGTTGTGGTCAATTTTAGGGAGACAATAAGAGACAGAAAGAGTACCCAGGGATTCTCACCTATGCGGGGTTAGGGGTTCCATGGTGTTCTGGGGAAAAGGGGGAAACTGATTTACAGCTTTTCCAGGTTTGGTAAGTTCTGTATGGTACTTGGAATTCAGAGACTTAAAGAGATTTTAATAGGAAAGAGCCTCCAACCCTGACTACTGGGACTTTGGTTCCAAAATGGTTACCCTGCCTGCAAGAGAGGGTTAAAAAGGGCAGGCAGCAGCCAGCAGGTGTCCATAAGGTGTTAAGTGGAGCAGGGCACAGTTGCGTGAGGACTGGGAACTGTCTTGTTACTGAGACCCTGCTGCTGAGCTCTTGCAACATTGCTGAGCCCCGGAAGCAGACAGGGATGTTTAATACCCTGTGGTGGAACAAGCTTGTGACGGTGGTGAGCCAAAGTTTTACTTTGTGTATCAGAAATGTGGACTGTTTTGTTTAGTTTTCTATGCTGAAGTAAGCTGTTTTCATTTAACTTTTGCTTTTACCAACACAACTGACTAGTGATCCTGCCAGGGCCGGACTGGCCTACCGGGATACCGGGAATTTTCCCGGTGGGCCGCCGGCCCTGGGGCCGCTTTGGGACCGCTTTAAGATTGGGGCCGCTTTGGGGCCGCTTTAAGATTGGGGCCGCTTTAAGACGCGGCCGCTATTGGGACCGCGGCGCTGTGATGGCCGGCCGCTGCAGGCGCGGTGAAGTCTTTCCTACGTGACGTCAGCCGCTGTGAGCGGCATGACGTCACATCTGGCGGGAGCGGCTGCGGTGGATCATGTGACTCAGCAAGACCGACGGGAGTCGAGATGACGGCGCCGAGAGTCCTAGAGTCCCACACCACTGTCAGTACACAGACGCCAGCAGCATGATCGGCTGAGACCAAGTTAGTACCGTAATAAAAATCAGCAGCAGTGCAATTATTGATCCCATCCTCCGACCTCCACTAGACCACCACCACCCCCTGGCCCCTGCTGATCTCACCACCCCCACAGATCTTATCCCTGATAGGATGGGGGGGAAGCAGTGGCGGTGGGGAGGATGGCACCCCCCATCACCACTGCCACTAATCTCCCCTCACCACTATAGCTGCCAATGATCTCACCACCACCACTGATCCAACCCCCCCACCACCCCTGCCACCGATCCCATCCCCCTCACCACCACCACTGCCACCGATCCCACCCCCCTTACCACCATCGCTGCCATCAATCCCACCCCCCTCACCCCCACCGCTGCCACCGATCCCACCCCCCTCACCACCACCGGTTCCACCACCGCTGCCACCGATCCCACCCCCCTCACCGTCACCGATTCCACCACCGATCCCACCCCCCTCACCGCCACCGATTCTGCCACCGCTGCTACCCCCCTCACCACCACCGCTGCCACCCCCGCTGCCACCAATCCCACCCCCCTCATCACCACCCCCGCTGCCACTGATCCCACCCCCCTCATCACCACCACCGCTGCCACCCCCTCACCACCACCCCTGCTGCCACCAATCCCACCCCCCTCACCACCACCCCTGCTGCCACTTATCCCACCCCCTCACCATCACCACTGCTTCCACCCCCCCTCACCACCACCCCTGCTGCCACTCATCCCACCCCCCTCATCATGGCCGCATCCTCTGATATCTCCTGTACCATGTCCGCACAGCCTCTGACATCTCCAGTACCATGTCCACAGCCTCTGACATCTCCTGTACCATGTCCGCACAGCCCCGACATCTCCTGTACCATGTCCGCACAGCCCCGACATCTCCAGTACCATGTCCACACAGCCCCTGACATCTCCTGTACCATGTCCACACAGCCCCTGACATCTCCAGTACCATGTCCACGCCTCTGACATCTCCTGTACCATGTGCGCACAGCCTCTGACATCTCCTGTACCATATGCACACAGCCTCTGACATCTCCTGTACCATGTGCGCACAGCCTCTGACATCTCCTGTACCATGTCCGCACAACCTCTTACATCTCCTGTACCATGTCCGCACAACCTCTGACATCTCCTGTACCATGTCTGCAACCTCTGACATCTCCTGTACCATGTCTGCAACCTCTGACATCTCCTGTACCATGTGCGCACAGCCTCGACATCTCCAGTACCATGTCCGCACAGCCCCTGACATCTCCTGTACCATGTCCGCACAGCCCCTGACATCTCCTGTACCATATCCGCACAGCCCCTGACATCTCCAGTACCATGTCCACACAGCCCCTGACATCTCCAGTACCATGTCCACAGCCTCTGACATCTCCTGTACCATGTGCGCACAGCCTCTGACATCTCCTGTACCATGCGCGCACAGCCTCTGACATCTCCTATACAATGTGCGCACAGCCTCTGACATCTCCTGTACCATGTGCGCACAGCTTCTGACATCTCCTGTACCATGTGCCCACAGCCTCTGACATCTCCTGTACCATGTGCGCACAGCCTCTGACATCTCCTGTACCATGTCCGCACAACCTCTGACATCTCCTGTACCATGTCCGCACAACCTCTGACATCTCCTGTACCATGTCCGCACAACCTCTGACATCTCCTGTACCATGTCCGCACAACCTCTGACATCTCCTGTACCATGTCCGCACAGCCTCTGACATCCCCTGTACCATGTCCGCACAGCCCCTAACATGTCCAGTACCATGTCCGCACAGCCTCTGACATCTCCTGTACCATGTCCGCACTTTTACCACTTTTAACTAGAATTTGCTCTTTTATTTATGCTTTCATATCTATCTTATCTATGATAGTACACTCTTCAAATTTGCTTTAAAATGCATGGTTTTCCCTTTTATGAATAAGAAAAAAATGGCGTTATGTTGTTGGGCTGGTATAATAATGCTATGGGGCTGGTATGATATTTTTTCCAGGGCTGAATTTTATTCCCAGTCCGGCCCTGGTAGTACCCTGCATAATGGGGAAACACAGGTTAATACTGAACCTACAACAAGACAGGTCTGATAAGGACTGGTCTTCAGGCAGTGTGCTGTGTAGCAGGAAGACCAGGGATGAAAATTATTATGTGCTGTTTACTGAGAGTAAAAATGCTAAGTTAAATAAAGGGTTGATGCAGCCTGTTGAAACCGCAGAGTTTTATAAAGTTAACCACCTCCCACCCGGGCCATAGTACATATACGGCCGGGTGGGAGTCTCGTCCTTCTGAATGGACGTTCCGGAACGTCCTTCAGAAGGAGAGTGATCGCGCCGCCGCGGGCACGCGCAGCGGCGCGATCTCGATGTGCCTGTGTCCCTAGGACACAGAGCAACAAGCCTCGGCAGGAGGGCCCTGTGATTGGCCCTCCTGATCACATGACGGCTGTGACCAATCACAGCCGTCATGTAATGTCAATACAGCCGTTGTAACGGCTTTGATCTCTTCTCCTCCTGACAGATCCTGTCAGTGAGGAGAAGAGAAGAGGATCAATTCTGCTGCTGGGGTGATCAGTGAGTATTTCTAATTACTCACTGATCACAGGGGGGGTCTGTGCTGGTAATCAGATGATTGATTACCAGTGCAGCCCTGGGGGGAGGGGATGCCACTAGAGCCACCAGGGATGCCCACCATGGCCACCAGGGATGGCAAACAGGGCTCAGAGAGCCTGCCAGTGGTGCCCCCCTATCAGTGCTGCCCACCAATGCCATCTATCAGTGCTGCCCACCAGTGCCCGTTATTGCCATCTATCAGTGCCGCCCACCAGTGCCCATTATTGCCCACCAGTGCTGCCTATCAGTGCCCGTCAGTGCCCCCATCAGTGCCGATCAGTGCCACCCATCAGTGCCCATCAGTGCCGCCTATCAGTGCCCATCAGTGCCCATCAGTGCCGCTGATCAGTGCCCATCAGTGCTGCCTATCAGTGCCCATCAGCGCTGCCTATCAGTGCCCACCAGCACTGCATATCAGTGCTATCTATCAGTGCCACATATCAGTGCCCATCAGTGCTGCATATCAGTGCTACCTATCAGTGCCCATCAGTGCTGCATATCAGTGCCACCCCATCAGTGCCACCCCATCAGTGCCACCCCATCAGTGTCTCCTCATCAGTGCCTGTCAGTGTGGCGTCATCAGTGCTCATCAGTGCAGGAAAAAACGTATCTATTTACAAAATTTTATAACCTAAACAAAAAACTTTTTTTTTTTTTTCAAACTTTTCGGCCTTTTTTTATTTGTGCACCAAAAAAGAAAAAACCTGGCGGTGATCAAATACCACCAAAAGAAAGCTCTATTTGTGGGGAAAAAATGACATAAATTTGGTTTAGGTAGAGTGTTGCATGACCGCGCAATTGTCATTCAAAATGCAACAGCGCTAAAAGCTGAAAATTGGTCTGGGAAGGAAGGGGGTTTAAGTGCCCTGTATTGAGGTGGTTAAAGAAGCATTGTAAGTGCACAGTGGTGGAAATGTGCTATTGCAGCCAGATATGTTAGGGGTGACCACTGAGAAATGTGTGCCTTTGCCCCTAGCAACCATGACAGGTGCAACAGAGGTGTCCCTAGAATCCTCCAGGGAGCTCTGTGTGTTGGAGCCAGAAGTGACCCGGGACAACTATGGTGCTGCTCTGATGGACAAGAGGGTACTTGAACCTGGTAATAGGAATCTGTTAAATGCCAAAACTGAAATATGTGAAAATGCTCATGGTGATAATGGGTTAATGCAGTCTGTCACTGAAAATGAAAAGGTTGATGTCTTGAATGCAGCTCTATCTGCTCATCGTGGTTAGGGTGGGATACCTCAACCTGCTATTGTAAAAAAGATATTGCCACAGTTTAGTTTAAACCAAAGTGATAGGTGCAATTAGTCTGGTGCTGAACTACTCTGTCCTGTGTCTCCTTCGGTAGATGGAGCAGTGCTGTGGAGTGCTGCTGATTGGAGCACAAACAAGGCAGACTGGGATAGTATGGCTAGAAGGATATTAACGTGGTGGAAAGTTCTGAAGGCAATAGTGAGGTGGACACTATTGCTGCTCTGACAAATGGAGAGGCTGCAGAGCCAGTATTCACAGGTGTATTGGCTGTTGCAGAGATTAGCACTCTCATGGCTGAAGGTCCGAGCGAGCGTGAACGCACAGTAGAAATATTGTCCACAATGCGTACAGAGGAAAATTATGTGTATTTTGTGACCTGCTAAAAGAAATGCTAGCATCATGGAGTGTACAGCCGGTGTATATCTTGCCCTCCTCTCCTGCGTTTGGAGAACTTGTACCATGGGGTATGGCAGATTGGAGCTGGATATTGCAGGCTGTACTGTGCAGAGAGGGCCAATGGTGAAATCATTTAATGCAATGTTTTATGTTATTATGGAAAGTTATCTCACAGTGTGCTGGATTGCTTCATACAGAGGTTGTGTACAGAGGTTGTGTACTTTGGAGCACTGTTGGACAGGTCAGAGATATTTAAAATACCAGAGGTAACAGAAATGGTTAAAGAGACTTGTGTGAAAAAATGTTTAATGGTAGAACAGTCGCTGATGGAGTGCTGGACAACAGGGAGCGATGTGAAACTGTGGGAAGGTCCCACATAGAGAGGTAAGGCCCGTACACACGTGCAGATTGTCGGCCGAAAAGATTCGGCCGACGACCGATCGGCCGATTTTCGGCTTGTTAGTATGATGCTTCCGACAGCCGACAGCGCACTTTCGGCCGAACAGAATCTGTCGTGCAAGCATTAAAATTTTTGTATGCCGAAACCAGAACGGCCGATTGTTCGCCAGTCAGTACAGAATTCGGCCGACAGACAGCAGATTTGCAAGACTGGGCATGCTCAGAAAAGAAAAAACACAGGGAAAGTTAACCATCACATGACATCACTTCTGCAGTCGGCAGACAAAATTCGTGTGCAGTCTTTTGCACTTTTCAGCGGACACGACAGCCCGCGGACAAAAGACGGCCGATCGTTCGGCCGACGATCGGTACGTGTGTACGGGGCTTTACTGCTTGCCTGTATGTAGTCCCTCCACAGACACTGTCCTAACAAGCAGTGCTAAAATTGTTTTTGACAATGTTGATGATGTATATACTGTATTTCTGAGGAATTCATGGCCAAGGGTAACCCCACAGGTAGTAGTGCACTTGAAACACAGATAGTGCTTGTTGAGTCAGTTAGTGAGACAGGTAATAGGAGTAGGCCCCCTACAGTCCTGGGAGAGTAGGTCTGGGGAAGATGAAAAGAAATCTAGGAACCCAAGGCCAAAAGGTAGATGGGATAATAGAGAGATCAGTGGGCCCCCAAAAGTCAGAAAGAAGTGCTTGTGGAAGCTCACCCGGAAAAAGATGTTGGTGGAGTGCCCCTTTAGGAAGAAGGTAAGACAGGTTTGGACCCCTGGGGATGGTAGTAGACACAAAGGTGCCAGTGTGAAAGGTGATGTGTTACTTACTCTAGTGCGAAACAAGGGGGGGGGGGGTATGTAGAGAGGCAACCCCGGGTCACTGTGTGTGTTAGCAATCTAGGCCTGGTTTTGGTAAAGACAGGCCTGCTGATTGCACACCTGTGGGCTGGGTTCATATTATTCCCAGAGTTAGCATTTAGAGCTCCCAGTTGGAGACAGCTGCACCCAGGCAGACAGAAGGTCTGGCCCAGGAGTCAAGAAGGACTCCAACAGACAGACACAAGGTCTGTGTATGGGAGTCAGGAGGGCTCCCACCATCCCTGAGAGAGAGAGGCTGCACTTGGCAGCCAGAGCGTACAGGTCTGCAGAAGGCAGATGTATTCCGCAACAGCACACTATGAAGCTGATCCCAATCATGCTACAAGGGGGGTTGGCCAAAGGATACTTGTGTTGGTCTGAGGATCAGACCTTAGGCCTAGGCGTGAGGCCTGAAGCAGCTGTGTGGTATGTGAGTAAGCCAGGAGGCTAAATTAACCATATACAGTAATGGTGGAACCCCTGCGAGGGAAATGGATGTGGTTTTGTGAATTTTCCATTCTTTTAAATAAAAGTGGGCTGCCATGCCCTTTAAAAAAACGCAGTCTGGACTAACACTACTTCTTCAAATCGCATGCACCACTTGAGATTAATTGCCCCGAATTGTTACAATTGCTAAAGGCTTAATCATGAACATCTTAACTTTACAAAAAAGGTAGGTTATTTGTGGCATCATATTCTTTATATACTGTATATATTTTTTTTTTTTCTTTAAAGCAGTGGATTCCACATTGTCTACAGGAAGAAGGATGCTCACAGCTTCCTCTTCATAATGTCTCTGTCTAGAGGTCTGATTGACAGGAACCTGCTTGTTAACCTAGTTGAACTATTCTGTCTGTTTTCCTTCCCTTCTTTATTGGCATCTATGATGGCAAGTAAGGTAATCTACAATCAATGTGTCTTTTAGGCTTGCAAGGATTTTAAAAGAAAATAGTTTGCAAAATAAACCAGGAGGTTGACGATTGAATATTCTATTGTTTTCTGTAACTTGAATATGGATTTGTTACTGTTCCATGCAATAGAGTTTATTTACTACCATAATCAATGCTCAATGCACAAACTGCAGTGCACTCTTCCCTATCTGTAGTCAGCAGCAATACAGTCATTCACTCCAAGATGATGATCAGGAGAATGCTGGGCACAGCAGCAGTAACAGGCTAAAGTAGTCTAGATTTTTGCGGCTGGGGACCACAAGACACTGCAGCACATGGGCTTAGATCTTCTCACAGATCCTGGCGATGATCAGCCCAGAAATGCAACCTGCAGCCAAGTTGTCCAGCTTCCAGTCCAGGGGGTGGGGGGGGTGGTAGTTTCCAGAAACAAGCAGTCCCTCCTTCCCTTGAGCATGCAGATCCATACCCACAGGATGAAAATTACAAGAGCTCCCAGGTTTTCCAGACTATTTAAAGCATGCGTGTCCAACCTTTTGGCTTCTCTGGGCCACATTGAGTGTAGAGACGTCTTCTCGGGCCGCATATAAAATATATACTTTAGTTAAGGTATATAAGTAATAAAACGCTGCCGCGCCTTCCCCCGCTGCCACCCCCCCCCCCCAGCACTAATTTAACACAACTAGAGGATGATCCCTTCTGAGGGAGCCTCTGCCTACAGTTAGTTGGAAGCCGCTGTGGCCGTGCCCCGACCCAACTTCCTTCCTCCCCAGCAAAAAAGGCATTTCCTGCGGTTCTGGGCCGCATGCGGCCCCCGGGCCGCAGGTTGGACATGCCTGATTTAAAGGATAATTTCACCTTTTGGAACATGTGTAACATGTTCCAGCAGCTGCAACTTCTCCCCATCTCCCCTCCCTCATTGTGACAGTGAGCAGTAGATCTACTGTACGAGTGAGTCTACTACGCCGCTTTTGTATAACTGTGTGTTACTACTATTCACCATGGGGTATTTTTCCTTTTATGTGAGCACTCAGGGCACCCGCCGCTGACCTTTCTGACTGCTCGCTTATCACGAAGAGGAACATCCCCATACATCAGCATACAGGTTGTACCAACCATTTTGCGCCACTTAGTGGCCACTCGTGGAATTTCACCTATCCATTTTTTTTCACAATAAATAATTTTTATCACCTACGTTGACACATATGTACGTGGCACATTTATAGTTCATTTGGAAACCACTCACATATTTCCGGTTGTGGGTCTTTTGTCACGCCATCAGTTTACTTTCTTCCTGCGTTTATTGTTTGATTTGAATATATCTCTGTTCTCACTTTTTATCCACGATTCATTATTATTTTTTAGATATTGCACCATTTGTGGGTTATTTTACCAATATATTTCCCCTTTCACGTCACAAGGGGCATTATATACGCTTGCTTTTATTTCATAGGTAGCGCCACCACCAATCTTCACACTTCTTTTAATATTTATTATTTTTTCCCAAAAGGTGAACTTACCCTTTAACAGTAACCCAGCCCCCATCTGAACACAACCTCCCCAAAAATGTCCTAGGCCCTACTTAATATTAAGGCCGGAGATCTGAATCCTCCCACTCTAAGTTCTAGAAGCTTCTTCTAGATGCCGGGGGATGTAATAAAACTCCCAGCCTATAAAACCATAGACAGACAATACAAAACAATTACTGCTTCTGTGACTACAGCAGAAGAAGACAAAACACATTTTTTTTCTAACAGCCTAGCTAGGAGAGTGCTAGATGAGAATTTCCTTTCTGTGGGTAGTCTGGAACAGTTATCCACATAGGCAGAGAAGGATTTCTTGAGAGACACATCTTGAGCCTGGTTTCATTCTATTGAGGAAGGGAGACACTGCAGTTTGGAGTCCTGAGCAGCCATCAGTGGTAACAGAGGAGGATTCCTTGTGACACAGTTTGAGCTTGTGTGCCTTTTCTTGAGAAAGAAAGGCATTTTAGTCTGGAGTTTGCAGACTTGATTATTGGGGTGAAAGGGGTCCCACTGGATTGCCATAGGATGGTGCACTGGAGAACATTTATCACAGGGTGGAAAGTTTTTTTTTTGTTGCAAGATGCATGATATTTTTTTGTAGAAGAGAGCAATGAAAGGTTAACCGCTTGCCGACCGCCGCAAGTACATTTACTGCGGCAGTCAGCCTCTCCTGGGCAAAGCGACGTAGTACTACGTCGCTCGCCCAGGAGCCTGTAGGGGGCGAGTGGGCGCCGCCGGAGGCGCGCCCCCCGCTCGTTCACGGGCATCCCCACGCAAGTGACCAGCAGCTCTGATGTCCACCAGTCACTCGCGATCTCCCGCTGGAGAGGGAGAAAGGCAGGCGGCTAATGTAAACAAAGCCGCCTGTCATTCTCCCTGGTGTACGTAACTGCAGAGATCATACTATCCTGCTATGTAGGATCATATGTCTCCGTGGTTACATCAAAAGCCCCATCCCTTGACAGTTAGAAGTACGCCCCTAGGGACACACTTAACCCCTGGATCTCTAATAAAGTTAACCCCTTCCCTGCAAGTGTCATTTTTACAGTAACAGTGCATATGTATAGCACTGATTACTGTAGTAATGCCACTGGTACCCCCAAAAGTGTCAAAAATATTAGTCAGGGGTCCAATCTGTCCGTCGCAGTCCCGCAAAAAAAATCGCAGATCGCCGCCATTACTAGTTAAAAAAAAAAAAAACAATAAAAATGACATAACTCTTTCCCTTAGTTAGTAAACACAAAAACTTTTGTGCAAACCAATCAAAATACGCTTATTGTGATTTTTTTTTTTTTTTTTTTTTTTTTTTTTTTTACCAAAAATATGTAGCAGAAAACAAATTGGCCTAAAATGTTAAAAAATTTTGATTTTTACATTTTTTTTGGGGGGGAATTTCATATAAAAAAATTTGAAAAATATTATTTTTTCAAAATTGACGTTCTTTTTTTTTTGTTTTTTGTTCATAACGCAAAAAATAAAAATCGCACAGGTGATCAAATACCACCAAAAGAAAGCTCTGTTTGTGGGGAAAAAAAGGACGTCAATTTCATTTGGGTACAGCGTTGCACGACCGCGCAATTGTCTGTTAAAGTCACGCAGTGCCAAACCGCAAAATAGGCCCTGGTCTTTGAGCAGCCAAATCCTCCGGGGCTTAAGTGGTTAAAGTGGAACCTTTGTTCCTTTTCACATTTGTTTATTGAA
Organism: Pelophylax lessonae; assembly: GCF_965119305.1. Taxonomy (NCBI): domain Eukaryota; kingdom Metazoa; phylum Chordata; class Amphibia; order Anura; family Ranidae; genus Pelophylax; species Pelophylax lessonae. The sequence goes on from NC_138776.1 coordinate 111,027,868, forward strand.
CATTTTGTATCACTATTGGAATTTTTTTTTTTCCATGTAAGCACAGGACACCATTATGATTTTATCTTTTATTTACACAATGTTATTTGGGTCACTTTAAATGCTTTTTTTATTATTGTTGTTGGATATATATTGCTGCATTGTACTTGTTGAGGCATTATAGACTTAATTTACTTTATATAAAAGATGAGGTTGGGCTGCATAAATAGACACCCAACATATCAAACCATAAAATTGCGTGTGCCCATAAATTTGCAATGAACCTTAGTACCCTATATTTTGCATAGATGACACTTTAAAAGTGGCTGCAGGTCATCAGTTTAGAGTTAACCACCAATAATGGGACAAAAATGGCTGCTTTCACTTCAATATGTATTATTTGCAGCAATGTTTCTGTGTGTAGGTGCCCCTGTATTTTCGTTCATACATGGATGTATCTAGGGGTGAGGGTTGCAAAACATTTTTAGGGAAAGATTTAAGTGCTTGGGCAGAACTTTTTTAAATCAGATAGGAGACACATTTTGGATAGAATTTTCCCTTTAATGAGACATCAGGGGTCTAAAAGAAAGAAGAAATCATTGTCACGTACCTGGCCAAAGTGCTGGGAGGGCTTCCCTTTTGGCTAAGTGCAGAGCACCTCTGAAGGTGGTGACAGAGAGTGCTATGCTCAGAGAAGCAGGGGTTGCCAGCTGCGACAGGCTGACATGATGAAGAGATGTCAGCTGGATTTCGATTGACAAGCAGGATGCTGGGCAGGAGTCCCTCAGAAGTACCGGGTGAGACTTGGCAGCAGGGTGAGCCAGGAGCAAAGTCAGGAGCCAGGCCAGAAGTCATGCACGGAAGATCAGTTAGGAGTAAAGCCCCGTACACACGCATCGAAAATTGGCAGGGAATTTTCGTCCAACGTCCGATCTGCCGATTTTCGGCTTGTTAGTATGATACTTCCAACAACCGACTCCGACTTTTCGGCCGAAAAAAATCTGGTGTGCAGACTATATAAAATTTTTGTTTTGTCAAAACACGGCCGATTTTTGTGCAGTCAGTATAGATTTCGACAGGGAAAAATCTGATGAGCAAGTCTGGCCATGCTCAGAGAAGAAAGAACACAAAGAAAGCAAACCAACACATGACATCACTTCTGAAGTAGATTTTTGTTGGGCGAGAAAATTCGTGTGCAGTCTAGGCACATTCCAACCAACAAAAAACCACTCTGGACAAAAGTCAGACGATCGGTCGGGCGATAATCGTTGCGTGTGTGCAGGGCTTAAGCAACAAGCAGGGTCAGGAGTCAGCCGGGGTCATTCACTGGTAATCAGGCAGTAGTAGAGTCAGAAGCGCAAGCCAGGGGTCAAGCACTGATCAGCAGGCAGAAGCAGGATCACTGGAACAAGCCAAGGGTCAAAGTCGGTAATGAAGACACGACAGGTCAAAGGCAAGTCACATCAGTAACAGCAAAACCAATAGTATCAGGAACGGGGGGGGGGGGGGGTGTAGCGGAAGATCATCCTGCAACTAATAGTTCATGCTGTTGGCTTTAAATAGGCCACTTGGTACCAGCATCTGTCACGCATTGCGTGCGCTTTGGCGTATGTGCGTGCACACTGGCGCATGGAGCTTCATGGCCCTTCTTGCCTGTACACGCATGCGCATTGGCATATTTCTATGTGCCAATCTTTGGTTTTGCTGGGCATTTGCAGATGCGCCATTCCTTCTAATAACTGTTCTCTGACAATCATGTTCCATTAGCTTCTTCAAACATATTGCTTGGGACAGTGATACCAGGGCTTTAGAAGGGACATTTTACATATTGTTTCAGGGTCGGTAATAGGAAGTGGAGATCCGTGAATGGATATTCACTGATCTCCCTCCTCTCTATCCAGCAGCACTCATCATGCTGGTTGTATTTTCACTGATGGGCATGCAGAGCCCGGGAAACATGGCATGGGCGAATACGGAGGGGGCACACACAGTAACCAGGGTGTGTAAAGGCCAACTGACAGCTTCAACCTGACAACCAACAGTTTGCATTCAGATTTGCACACATACAGTGTGTGCAACCCCACTCCCATGTAATTTCTATGTTGGTGGCAGTAAAAGGGTTGAGATGGTGCAATGTTAAAATCTTGGGTTTAACTACTTGCCGACCGCCCGCCGCACTTGTATGTACGGCGCTAGCCTGGGAGGAGCTAGGGGGCGATCGCATGCCGCCAGAGGTGCGCTCACGCCCCCGCTCGTTCCCGCCTGTGACCGGTGGCTCCGATGGCCGCCGGCCACTCGCAGTATCCTGCAGGAGAGGGAGAAAGACAGACGGCTGATGTAAACACAGCCGTATGTCATTCTCCCTGAAGTAAGCACAGAGGCTATGCGATCCTGCTATATAGGATCGCATGTCTCTGTGGTTATTTCACTAGCCACGCCCCCTGACAGTTAGAATCACGCCCCTAGGGACACACTTAACCCCTTGATCACCAGTAAAGTTAACCCATTCCCTGCCATTGTAATTTTGACAGTAACAGTGCATATTTATAGCACTGATTACTGTAGTAATGTCACTGGTACCCCCAAAAGTGTAAAAAATATAAATTTGGTGTCCGATCTGTCCGCTTCAATGTCGCTGTCCCGCAAAAAAAAATCGCAGATTGCTGCCATTACTAGTTTAAAAAAAAACAATAAAAATGACATAAATCTTTCCCGTAGCTAGAAAACCCAATAACTTTTGCGCAAACCAATCAAAATACTCTTGTTGCAATTTGTTTTACCAAAAATATGTAGCAGAAAACAAATTGGCCTAAAATGTTAAAAAATTTTGATTTTTACATTTTTTTTGAGAATTTCATATAAAAAAATGTGAAAAATATTGTTGTTTTTTCAAAATTGTAGCTCTTTTTTTGATTATAGCGCAAAAAATAAAAATCACACAGGTGATCAAATACCACCAAAAGAAAGCTCTATTTGTGGAAAAAAAAATGTCAATTTCGTTTGGGTACAGCGTCGCATAACCGCGCAATTGTCCGTTAATATCACGCAGTGCCGAAACGCAAAATAGGGCCTGTTCTTTGAGCAGCCAAATCCTCCGGGGCTAAAGTGGTTAATACAGCTTTAATTAACATAACCTCTAAATAAATAAGAAAAAAGAGAAATTATTATAATATATTTTGCTTAAAGGATAAGTCCACCCTAAAACTAAAATCTTTACATTTACAGACAGTCACAATCTAACACTAACCTATCTAACCCTGTAAAGAAGAAATCAGTATGCATATCTTTTTTGAAGCCAATTCAATCCCACGCTGAGCTGTTAGCCGTGGCTTCTCTGTGGAAGTGGGTGCAGAAGAAGCAGCCAAAATGGAAGTAGTAAATCTATGGGTGAGGTCACTTCCCATTCATTTCACAGCCATTGTCGGCCATGTCCTCTGCAGAGCTTCCGCTGGAGACAGGACTGGATCGGCTTAAAAAAAAAAAGGAAAGAGCAATTTCTTCTTTACAGAGTTAGATAGGTTAGTCTTAGATTCTGGATGTCTGTAGATGTAGAGATTTTAGTGTTAGGGTAGACTTCCCCTTTAAGCAGCTTAACGAGTGAAAATGAGAGTTTCAGCTTTAGTGAAATTTTTCTCATCCCTAATAGGCACTGAGCTTTTATTGGAAGCCACAATAAAGAGACTATAGGGAAGAGTCACTGGTTGGAGACCACAACAAATGTATATAAAATAAATATAAAATATTCCAATTTAAATTATTTACTTGCAAAAATGTTAGATGTTTAAATATTAGAGGCCTTTTTTTTTCTTTAAAGTGTAGTTGTGTTTTAAAGCCATGAAAGATAATTAAACTATGAAACAGTGGTGGTGACAATGCATATAATTTATTCAGTCATTATATCCACTTGAAAGAAAGGGACAGTGTGACACTTGACTAATTGGCTTTTACAAATGGCCATGACAGCTTTGTAGCAGTTCCAGTGGCATGATACAATGTCTTCGCTGCTTCAGCAGTCTTGTCTGTGACATGTCTTTTTAGTGCTTTTCATATGCAAACAGAAAATTATGTTCAAATGTTTAGTCATATAAGGAAAATCTGTTTGATTTTTATTTGAAGAAAAAGGGCAAAGCTTCTTCTTCTTTGTTTTTTAATGAACTTACGGAGGATTAATGTTTTTAATTTAGGTTTTGTACACATGACTGAAAAAACGTATTTATGACTTACAGTACAAACTGTTACAAAATGCCAATATACACAAACAATGTAGTACACTTAAAGCAGAAATTCCGACAAAAATAACAAGATAAAATTAAAAGCCCATTAAATGATCAAATAACAAAACAGATTTTGCTACACTATTTAACTCAAATACAGAGATTTCCCTACTTTTTTCTGTTACTAGATGTCCGCAGTTGGATAGCCCAGGTTATCCTGTGACTGGACAGTGAAAGGAGAAGCAGCCCAGTGATGAGCTCATCTTTTTGTCCTTTTGTCACTCTGCTTTATCTTCCTATCAACATGCTCCTGTCAGCACATGAGAACTAACTAGCTTCTTATATAGCTATATAGTTGTTAAGGTTGAATAAAGACATCAGTCCATCCAGTTCAACCTGTGTGAAAATAATTTCCCATATCCCTGTATACTGTGTTTGCTAAGATACCTGCCTAAGAATTTTTAAAACTACCAAAACTTCCCGCTGTCATCACTGATTTTGAAAGTGAATTCCACATCCTTACCACCCTGACAGTAAAAACCCCCCTACGCAGTTTAACCACTTCCTGCGAATCAACGTACTTATAGCTGCAGGCATCAACCTGGTACTGGTGGTCGGCTTTCAGAAGATAACAGCTGATGTGGTTTGGGAGCTGCTCGGAACGTTACCCCCCCCCCCCCGCTTCCTGCCCGGGTCTCCCCTCCTACAGAGACCCAAGCAAACAGCCAGCACGTCCGCCGGCTGGTTGGAGTCCCAAACAAAGCTGGATTCGGCTTTGATAGGGTCCCGATGTAGTACCACTGAAGCAACGTCATGACGTCACTTCAGATTTACTCGGTGGCTAACGGCGCTGAATTTAAAAAACTGTCAGTATTTAAAAATGCTGATTTTGGCATTTTGAATATGTTGAAGTGCAGTGGAGGGGTCTGGGATCTTTTAGACCCCCAATCCCTCCATAAAGAGTACCTGTCACTGCCTATTACTGTCACAAGTGATGTTTACATTCCTTTTGATGGCAATAAAAGTGGTCGGATTTTTTATTTATTTTTTTTAAAAAAAAAACAGTGCTAAAAATAAGAAATGTAATAAAATAAATAAGAAAAAAAATGTAAAGCTGTGAGCTCGCACACAAAAGAAAATGCATACATAAGTCGCACCCGCAAATGAAAACGATGTTTAAACCACACAAGTGAGGTATCACCTCGATGGCCAGAGCGAGAGCAATAACTGTAAAAAAATACCTACTCTGTCACTCTAAACTGGTAACCTTTCAAAAATGTTAAAGCGTCGCCTATGGAGACTTTTAAGTACCGTAGTTTGTTGCCATTACAGGAGTGTGCGCAATTTTAAACTGTAACATGTTAGGTATCTATTTAGTGGGCATGACATTGTCTTTTACAATATACAAAAAAAATTGGGCTAACTTTACTGTTTAGATTTTTTTTAAATGCAGTGAAATTTATTTTTTCCAAACAAATTGCGTTTGAAAGACAACAAATATTGCAATGACCGCCATTTTATTCTTCTTAGTCTTTGCTAAAAAATATATATAATGTTTGGGGGTTCTAAGTAATTTTCTAGCTAAAAATACTGATTTTAACTTGTAAACAACATGTGTCAGAAATTGGCTTGGTCCTTCAGTGGTTAAGGGTAAACTGCTTCTCCCCCAATTTCATTGAGTGACCCTGTTTTTCTTACACTGCCTGAGACTGAATAATTTATTCTCTAAGGCAGAATCACAATTGGGGTATTTATATATACAGTATAGCATATATCATATCACCTCTCAAGTGTCTCCTCGCCAGAGAGAATAGGTTTAATGTTTGTAGTCATTCCTCATAGCTGAGGTCCTCCAGTCCCCTTATTAATGCTGTTGCCCTTCTCTGGACTCTCTCCAGTTCCCGCACCTCCCTCCTGAGAACTGTTGACCAGATCTGAATGGCATACTCCAGATGTGGCCGAACCAGAGTTTTATAAAGTGGCAGGATTATAGTTTTATCTCTTGAGTAAATTCCCTTTTTTATGAATTGTAATATTCTACTAGCTTTGCTTGCTGCAGCTTGGCTTTGCATGCCATTGCTGAGGCTGTCATCTACTAGGACCCCCAGATCTTTTTCTATCCTGGATTCCCCAGAGGTTCTCCTCCTAGCGAGTAACTTGCATTCACATTTTTAGCCCCCAAAAGCATCACTTTAGATTTTTTGACATTAAACCCCATTTGCCATGTAGTTGGCCACCACATTATTTTTTTGATGTCCACTTGTAAGGTTACTATATCTTGCTGTGAAATTATTGCCCTACTTAGCTCTGCATCATCAGCAAACACAGCTCCTTCTTCATATACTCCAACCTTGAAGTTTCGGGACTGCAAGAGGCTGATACCAGGTGGAATCTAAGTACTTACACTACTTCCATTTAAAAAATACATTTCATGATTACGTATTGATGATTACAGAACTGCATTATTTGTATGTTTTAAATCTGCTTAGATCTCAGCCTTAAAGCTGGACTCAAGGGAAACACATAATACAGAGTTAAAATACCCACTGTTGAACTGTTTTATCTCTCAAATGAATTGTCATTCAGTTCAGCCGGTTGTATGATTCAGAAATCCATGTAAGAGAGCAGAGAATGGGGTTCTCTTACTTTTCCCCTGCTCCACTTGACAAGAACTAGACAAAATTTGAAATACACAAATGAAATTTATATCTTGGAGATGTATTATTTGCCAAAATACATACGTTTTTCCATCCAGTTCTGAAGCTGAGTCACAACCCATTAGTCATTCATCCCACACACATGTGTACTCATCTTTCCTCACTGATTACCAGTGACCTCTTTATTCATTCTAAATACCCATCAGTTTTCTCATATGTTTTCAACAGCATCACTGCTTATCTAGGTTTGTGTCCCAGTGTATTCAAAGTTCTCCATCATGTTTTACTTTGCATTGCTCTCTTTGCATGTAATACCTGGTGATCTTGCCAGCCCCCCTGCTTTGCTATTTCAAACTGACCATGCCAAGGCATGAAAGCTTAACCATCTCAGCATGGTCAGTTTTATTCATTACATTATACTTGCGAGCACAGCCTGTCTGTACTCCAGTGGTCAGACTTGTGCTGACTGCACAAGTCTGACCACTGGAGTACACCCCCTGCACCCCCTGCACAGCTCATCACTTTTGATTGTTATCTGAAGGAGTATTTCTAAAAAAAAATTCAATAGTACTTAGATCAAGAACCCATGAAGATTAAGAGACTTAGACTCATTTCACATCAGACAGACTCAGTTGGAGTCTGCCTGCTCAGTGGGGAGTCCGTCCGCAAATCCCCGCTAAACAGACGAATGGTTGGTCCGTTGCCTTTCTGCTTATGCAGAGCAGGCACAGACACAGCTCTGCTCTCCTGTATGGGTGGTCAGATATAAACGGACCTCCTGTCCATTTACACCCAACTGCCATCTGATCCGCCAGACAGATGTGGAAGGGATCTTCATCTGTCTATTTTTAGCAGATAGGGTCAGATCGGAAGGCAGCAAGTGTCAATGGACACATGTCTGTTGACACCCACCTCTCCATAGATGACACTGGAGTTTCCGATCTGGAAAAACTGACAGGCAGGCCTTGAGAGAGCTCTGCCATGACAGTTACAAAGACCCTCACACACACACAGCCTTTCACCCAACCCCCTCGTGTCAATTAACTTAAGAATGTAGAGCTTCGAAGGAACGGCCCTACAAAAGAAAATCTTATCAGCAGACAGGAAGCCTGGCAGATGTGTAGGATGGGACAGGCCGGGTCATAAACGAGCCACTTTATTAGGGCTAACAAGAGCTGAGTCGTAAATTCCACAGCCCAACTGTTCAATTAGAGATGTACCAATACATCTAACAATTTATACCCAATTCATAAATGCAGACAGGAACATGACACATTAACAAAAGGTATATATTTGGATGAGAAATAAAATACTGAACGGAACGAGACCACGCATGATCACCCTGTCACATATGGAATAGAAAATAGCGATAAGATATTCCCTGTATGATAAATATATTCATGTTTAGTATCGTTTGAAGGCAAATCACATGCTGAGTGAGGAACTAGCAGTTTAAAGAATGTAACCATTACATATTTCGAGATATGAATTATGTTATAAATCTGTCTAAACGGGAGGTTCCTTGGCATTGTCTGAGCCTTAGGGCCGCCCATGGCCACTGTGTGTATTGGTCAAGGACCTCTGGTGACACCCCCTGTGGTCTGAGAGAAAAAGGAGAGAAGCAGATGAGTTCTTAGTTCTCCTGTACCATCAAAGAATGAACATCTATCCCTTTGAGAATCGGCACAGCTTCTGAAACTCTGATAATACAATGACATTGAATGCAAGTATTCTTATTTCTAATTATTTATCTTATTTGTCTAAATTGCTGAATTGTGTCTCTATTTCTTTGAAACCCATTTTTCTGTAAATATTTTATTTGCACCAATTTTAACCTTTTTATTATTAAACCTTATTTTGAAAAGTGTTAATCTTGTCCTTAAGCTCTTAATGCAAGCTAACAATGAACCTGTCTCTTGAAGAGCGCTACTGTCTAGAATAAATCCTCTGGGCATTCCTGTCTGTGGTGACAGTGCGTGTTACAGATGATTATTCTATAGTCATAATTGGTATTTCTAAAATTACGAGCATCCGCTGGGCTTTATAAAATAACGTAGCGGTGGTGGCAGAGACTGGGTTAATTGCTTAATTAGCCTGGTGACAATCGCTCTCAGCCTGATGGCATCTAGATTGTGGTCCAGCAAGCTGGAAAATCTTTGTGCCAGGTGCAGCTGAGAGTGGCATTGTTACGCAAGTGACGGCAGGGTGTGAGATTGCCTGGTCCTCGGTCACGAGTTAGTGAGAAGGGCAGGGGTCTGATACCGCCACCTTCACAATGACCAGGGAGGAAGAAAATGATGTGGACACTATAGATGTGGTCATCCATCTTTTTAGCGTAAACAGTCAGATTGTCCCACTTTTGTCATGCTTCATACTGCATTTGCTACAGTATGCTGGACAACCCCTATAGACTGCATATTTGTTGTGACTTTTTTATGCATTTATTTTTATACGTTTATTGTACAGTATTTATAATTTCTTTAATGTTATAAAATCGTGAAATATATGGTAGTCCTACATAGTAAAACACGTTTATATCAATAATTCTTGCTCTGCTGTTCATTGTTTGTAACCATTTAAATATTTATAATGCAAATAAATGGTTCATGATCTTAAAAAAAAAAAAGCACAGCTCTGCCCAAAATATAAATAGATCGTATCTAGATATACATAATTTGTACTATGCCAGTGCAGGAGCACTGTTTTTCATGTTTAAAAGTTTGAATATTTAAAACATTAAAAAAGGCTGTTGTTTTTAAAAGGCAAAGTTAAAAGTGTAGTAACCCCTTTTCAACCAATGAACAGTATCAAGCATTGCTCTAATTTCTCTGAACTGATGAACACTGAAATGTCATTATTATGGGCTTCTATAACTGTCATAGTAAATAGGTTTTTAAAAAACACTTCTCCTAAACCTGATTTGATTCAGAGGAAGGCAAAAATCCTTATAACAAATAAACCAAAGGCAATTAAAATACTTCCCAAATCAAAAGTCAACATAATTTCTTATAAATATTAATAACTTGTATATGTTGTGCACACATCCTGGACTTTTGCAAAGCAATCTGCTAAATCAGCCAGGACAACTTCTTTGAAAGGTTGCTCAACACTTCCACAGCATTTACAGTTTAGAAAAGATTCCATACACAGAAATTAAACCTCTTTTAGTGAGTGCCCTTTAGACTTATATGACGATCCTAAGGGGAACAACTTTCCACGGAGTTTACTTTATAGGGCACATATTAGTATTTTACAAGACAATAGCCTTCTTTAATTGACTCTTCTTTAGAGGGAATCAATTTAATTCAAATAATATTTTCTAAGCTGTGATCCTTCATACCCCTTATTTATTTAGTTGCCCTTATTTGCTTTTTCTCCAGCTCTGTAATACCTTTTTTTTTTTTTTCAAACTGGTGCCCAAAACTGGTCTGCATATTTAAAATGAGGTCTTGCTAATGGTTTGCCTTGGGGCAAGATAAATTCCTTCTCTTGAATCTTTACCTCTTTTAACCACTTAAGCCCCGGAAGATTTTACCCCCATTCCGACCAGGGGGTATTTTGCGATTCGGCACTGCGTGACTTTAACGGACAATTGCGCGGTCGTGCGACGCTGTACCTAAACGAATTTGGCGTCCTTTTTTTCCCACAAACAGAGCTTTCTTTTGGTGGTATTTGATCACCTGTGCGATTTTTTTTTTTTTGATCACGCGCTATAAACAAAAAAAGAGCGTCAATTTTGCAAAAATAGCAATATTTTTCACATTTTTTTATATGAAATTCCCCCAAAAAAAAATTTAAAAATCAAAATTTTTTTACTTTTTCGGCCAATTTGTTTTATGCTACCTATGTTTGGTAAAAAAAATCGCAAAAAGCGTATTTTGATTGGTTTGCGCAAAAGTTATCGCGTTTACTAACAAAGGGAAAGATTTCTGTCATTTTTGTTGTTTTTTTTTTTAACGTGTAATGACGGCGATCTGCGATTTTTTTTTTTTTTTGCGGTACTGCGACATTGGGGCGGACAGATCGGACCCTTGACTGACATTTTTGACACTTTTGGGGTTACCAGTGACATTTCTACAGTAATCAGTGCTATATATATGCACTGTTACTGTAAAAATACACTGGTAATGAAGGGGTTAACTTTATTTGGGAGGGAGGGGCTGTGTGTATCCCTAGGGGCGTGCTTTCTACTGTGATTGGCTGGGGCTTGAGCTGTATGGACACTGATCAACGGATCTACATACTAGATCCGAGTGATCAGTATCCTAACAGCAAGGAGAATGACAGGCAGCTTGTTTACACAAGCTGCCTGACATTCTCCCTCTCCCCCGCCGATCGCCGAGTGACTGGCGGACATCGGGTCCGCCGGTCACACGCGCGGGGGGGTCCGTGACCACGCGGGAGCGGGAGCGCGCCTCCGGGGGCGCGCGCTCGCTCCCTAGACCCTCACAAGCTAGTGACGTAGCCCTACGTCACTTTGCCTGTGAGGGGCTGACTGCCGACGTAGATCGGCGTTAGGCAGTCGGCAAGTGGTTAATACAAGAAAATATCTTGTCCTTTCTAAAGCAGTTGTCCCCAAACTACGGCCCACTCATTGCTATTGGCGGTCCCCTGGAATGAGAACACGCTGAAAGGAGGGATTTATCATTCAATGCCAGAGGATTGGCAGTGATTGTTGGGCAATGAAGTGCAGTGCATTGCAGCACCCACAAGGCCACATTTTACTTCCACTGGCTACTGTTGTGGGGGCATTTTTCACTTAAACTGACTTTTCAGGCAGGGGCATTTATTGCTCCTACTGATCATTATTTCCAGAACATTTTGAATTTCCACTATACTCATAAGCTAATCCTACATCTTCATAAAGAGGCTTACTTTAATGTTATCTAAAGGAAACATTTTTCTTTATTTTGAATAGAGCAGGGTAATTTTTTTTTTCCTCTGGTGTGTTATTCAGGAGATTTTCTTTTACCACTTGCCCTGGAAAAATACTGTAACATATAGTGAGAAAATCTCTCTGAAGCAGTGTTAATTATGTTGACGAATAAAACGAAAACAATTCAGATGACTAATATACGACTAAAACTAAAATGGCATTTTAGTCGAAAGACTGACTAAAACGAAATTAAATTTTGACATCAAAATTAAGACTGCACTACCACATAAGAATAAGAAGGGGGCATCTACTAAGCTGCTGAAAGAAAACAAAATTAAGAAAATGACTGTTATTAGGTTTTTAACTCAAGGAGTATATAGTGAACTTGGCAATTCTAGAGAAATGCTTGAATAATGCACTACAATTTAACTAAACTTATTCGATTTTAGCTGACCATAATGTACAGTGTGTGTGTGTGTGTGTGTGTGTGTGTATATATATATATATATGTGTATATATATATATATATATATATACACACAGTAGACAGTGCAAGGCACTGCAATTTTGGAAAAGTGGGCAAAAACACACAAATATTCTCATGAATGCAGAGTGAGGGGCCCCAGAGTGCCTGTACTGAGCATAGAAAGTTTATCTTACAGCTTTCTCTGGGTTTGGGTATTCCTGGGCCAGGTTCTTAAGTTCTGAAGGCTTCAAAGAGTATTTGGGAGGGACAAAGCCTCCAACTCGGAGACTGACAAGCTTTGAGAGCATGTGTGTGCACCCCCCTAATATTGAAAGACCTAGCCATAGCTCAGGGCTTCATTGAGTGGACAGGTGTGCTCCACCCAAAAGCCAGGTCTCAGTCAGGTGTGAAAGAAGGAGGACTTCATAGGGTTGCCAGGATTTTCCCCTATTAAGAGGCAAGTAAATGGGCACGTGCAGAAGGGAGCTGAAATTACACAGTGTGAGCAAGCTGGGAGAGCTGAAAGAGAAAAAAGAGAGTGTTGTGAGAGACACAGGGCAGTACGTGAGCACAGCAGTGCTCTGTAAGATGGTCCAAGGGGCCAAAAGAAGGGCCAAAGCTTGAAGCCAAGCTGCGATGCTGCAAGAAGAAGCCAGGAGACTTGGTATTATTTGTTCTTTCCAGTTTTGATGGTGAAAGCCCCTGTGAGGACAGCCATTTATTTTGTTCAAATTTTCTTTCACATAGTTCCTGACGGTTGTGGACTTACTAGAACTTGCTACCACAACTTAGTTATATTCCCCAAGATAATAATTAAATGCAATGTCATTTTGGTTAGGGTAATCTTACATGAGATACAAAATCTGGATTGGCATAGTAAAATAAACTACTAAATTACTAAAATATCATCTTAATCATTTCATCAGAAAGCTCACACTAAATAGATACTTGCCTTTAAAAAATAAAACCCCACTACAAACTCCAAAACCCTTGCCATACCCTTCCCATACCCTTGCCATATTTATTGAAAATGAGGATATTGTTCCAAATTTCATCTTGTGTACTATTATAAAAGAAATGGATGAACTACGGAACACATGCATATTCACAACAATCAAAAAAAAAAAAAAAAAAGTACATAAAAATGGTACCACACAATCTCACTCATACTGTTAAAACACACAGATATCCACCTCACTCTTACTCAAACTATAGCAACCAGTGACCATGGATATACAAGTATTATCCCACTGATAAGTATAATACTAACAAATTGAGAACACAGTGACCTAGTAATACTAGAAGGATAATACATGGGTTGCTAAAAGCGTAACTCCACTTTTGATGAGAAAAGAACATTCCCCTCTGGGTGATCTATGTACATTGCAGGGATTTTAACAAACTTTGTTGCAGATTTCTACCTTTTTGTTATTCTGAAGAAATCATTGTTTGTTCCCCTGTGCCTCTCTGCTGAGTGGGTCAAATGGGAGTGGTTTCATAATTATCTATCAGCTGTGGCACTAAAGCTGCTGGGCCTGCATCCCTTCAGACATGTTCCTATTGGAAGTATCTCACCAAAAATGACATTTTTGTTGCAGGGGATACCAGAAATCTGACTTGTATTTTAGGCAGACTTCTGGGAAAATTGGTGAGCCAATTACACAAGCAGGAAATTATGTTTCTGGGGTGTGGTCAGTATACATTCTGTGTACAGAACAGCTCCAGGTAGCCATATTGCATTGCATTTTCAGAAAATAACAGCAGCTGCAGATTGAAAACTAAAGGTAATTTTAATTAACATTCAATCACAATATGATTTGTGTCGCAATTTTATACGCTATATTGTTTTTTCTTTATTTGCTATTTTTTTCCCCACAAAAGTGGAGTTACCCTTTAAGTATAGTCTTATGTAGATGATATAGAGGCACTATAAAGACCACAGTTTCAATGGATGTGAAGATGAACAGAGTCCAAGGTATGGTATAAATGGATACAGCTCGTAGAAGTGTCCAGCAGTAATCCTGTATGATGGTTATATTCCCTGTATAGCATAAGGAGATATAGCAGTCTAGAGGAGGCTGGTTTATCAAAGCTTTGTAGAGAAGACAAACCATGTTTACTGGGTCAGGGAAAGTTCATACCTACATAAATTCATACCTACATAACCATGCCAGGAAATACAAATAATTACTTTGAAAACCTCCCTCACACTATAGATAATATCAAGACAACATCAGATGAGCTTTTCCGAATCATGTTTATGGAGACTCCACTCGGTGCCCCCAGCAGTGTAACATAAGTAGTCCATATGGTTCCTGTGATCAAACCATGATCAATATTTCAACATTCATAAAAGACATATTTTGCAGTGATACTTTCCAGATTCTTTTGTCTGCAGTGGTGTTTATTTGAAGCCAATAGAAGTAACGTCCATTTTAGAGCAATCCAATCCCATGTACATCACTGGTTGGTCACAGTGAGGAGGTGGAATACTGGCACAAACCTGACCAGTCCTAAGCTGGCTGCTTAAGAGGCTTTGGAAGTAAGGGTCTGCAGCCCTGGGCTTAATTCACCCACCATAGCTTTCTTGCATGCCGCGAATGCGTTGTAATGACATTGCGCACATGACATCACGATGTGATTAGGCACACAGCGCAATGGCGTCATTACAGCAAACAGTCCAAATCGCGCTGTGACAACATAGGCAAAAAATGCTCATTACATCTATCCTCCCCATACAGGCATCTTCCAAGGGGAGGGAATAATATATACAATATTAAAGAACTCCATTCACACTATGGGACCTGTGAGTTCAGCCCACCAATCCCAATGAAAACCACACATAGTGACTTAAACCCCACCCAAAATTATACTTTATATGATAAAGAAACAATCACTATTATTGCATCATTATTATATACACTGCTCAAAAAATTAAAGGAACAATTTGAAAACACATCAGATCTCACTGGAGAAAAATATCATGCTGGATATTAATACTAATATGGATGGGGTAATGTGTTAGGAACGAAAGGAAGCCACATCATTTGATGGAAATGAAAACCATCAACCTACATGGGGGCTGAATTCAACTACCAGAGTCCTCTATTCTATACAATGCCCATGCAGAAAATTTTACATAGGCAAAACAAAGAGGCAACTCCGAGTCAGAATAAATGAACATATAAAGAGCATTAGACTAAAAGAAGAGACACCGCTAGCACTCCATTTTGCGGAATCACACAATGGAGACCCCAAAGGTCTAAAAGTCAAGGGCTTTTTTTCACTTGATCTTCCACCCAGACGGGGCGATTACGATAAAATCCTCCTTCAAAGGGAAAAAGCGTGGATTTTCCGCCTGGGTACTTTTGTCCCTAGAGGCTTGAATACTGAGTGTAGTCTAAAGGTCTTCCTTGATCAAAAGTAATCCAATACCCCTATATTTACATCTTTAACCTCCCCTTTAATAAGGAATCATCTAGTCTAGTTCTACCTCACCATACTATATAACGGCACTGTCATATATGATGTATATCTTAAATAATCCCCTATCTGTGATTTTTGATTGGTAACTTTTCATCCTGGGTATTCATGCAGGTGGTCCCCCCCTAAGTATTATTAATATAACTGTGTGCCCTGATTTATACCATCTTCTATATCCATTCCTCTATCTATTTTACCTTTTCCCTCTCCCCTTCCCCAACCTGTTACGCCATATTTGATATGCTAATTTTATTCATCTTGTAGCAGGAATGAATTCTATATAAATCTTATGTTTAGTATATATATGACCTTATGCACCTTGGGATGTAATTAAAACTCCCTCTTTAAAGTATTTGACATTCATTAATTGTCTATAATTCTATAGTGCATTAATTGTGTCCATTATATCTAATACAATGTCTCTTTTTCTATTGAGTTCCTCTCTCCACTAGTGGTCGCTGGTCTCAAGCTCACACGTCATCTGGAGGCAAGACAAGCTTTACCCAATGGCTCTCCAGCTTCCCATATTTAAGACTGACGTGATGACCTCACAGTACGTCCTGAAGAAGCGTGCTGCGTCACGCGAAACGCGTCAACGTCATACGCTGCCTACGCCACCGACTCCGCCCACCACCCTGTACTCCATGCGGGAGGAACACATCGCTCCAATGCTCTTCGGCAGTTTGGCGCCAACTTATTCAAACAACCCACTCTAACAAGCAGTACGCTCCCCTTACTACTGGTGGACACTACAAATTCAACAACATTACGAACGGCTTTCGGCATCCGGCATCACAGAGGACCCATATTCAACGGCAGACATCTTACACACTCCTATACTGGAAACGGCTGCTGACATTGAGGTATGACCGACACTCCATGGTCTGTGACCACCCAAATGGAACTTTACATTAAGGACTACCAAAGTCAGTAACCAGAATGACACACTAACTGTACGTCAATCTCGGCTTGCTCATTGCTTCACTGTCCGCAATCTTCCATTTACTGCTGAGCTGCACTAGTATCAAGTCTACACTAACTCTCCATGGTTTCAATGCTGTCCACCTTGGACTTTAAATATACATTGCCACAGGAGACAATCGGTTGTTCATCCACACCGACAAGATATTGACTTGTACTGTGCACGCCCTATCTGCTGATCTATATGCTTATCTGCTGTTATCTGTTGCTTTATGTTGTCCTCTTTGCATCGCTCTAGCGGCTTCTACTGTTCTGCCTTGTCGGGTCCTGGCAACCACTGTCAATGCTAAATTGCATTTAGCCGATAGGTTTACCAGAACTACATGCCTAGACATTAGAGTGAATATCTGCAACACTGTTGCTTGCTAGTGATGAACTACACCACTACTCTAAAGTCTTGAATACTTCCCCGTGATTGCAACATCGTTCTGGACTTACACACCTGAAGCTATCAGTGATACTTAATTGTTCATCTATATCGATCGGATAGTAATCTGGACTGTGTTCATTCACTCTGCCAACTTATCTGCTTATCTACCGCTGCCTTTGCCGCACTCTTTGTATTGTTCCCGGACTGCCTTTAGCTTTCAGCTTTGCTGTGTCTTCATTACCTCTGCAGATATAGGATCATTATTAGCAGTACGGTTCATATGATTTATATGTCCATATACCAGAGTGAATGGTGGTTAAGCGATAACTGCATTATTTGGTTCTTGTGGAGTTATTTCAATAATTTTTCCTTCTTTCAACAAGGGTAGCATCACATTACCCTAGCCAATCCACCTGTAATAGGCTGTTTACAACACCTTTACCACATATCATTGGTAATCCATACCTTTAAGTAGAGCTTTGTGAACTTTATTCCACCCAGTTCACCTACATTCCCAGCGGTGGAATTTTTTACCATCATTATCCAGCATGGAGTGAGTGGTGGGCGGAGCCTTGTGACACGTAGGCAGTGTCATCCATGAGACAGGACCATTTAGGTTATATCAATTAGGTTATAAAGTGTCGACAAGCACATCTTTTATCCTATTCATGTATATTCTGTTGTTGTTTTTCATTTTTGATACACTTTCATTTACCTCAATAAAACTTATCACCTTTTATACATTATATTTGTGTTAGAGCCATATTTTGCAACTTCTTCTTTCTCTCCCTTTTTCTTGCTTATTGTCCCAGTTGCGTGGCTCACAGGTTATATACCTTTGATATACAGGTGCTATACTGTTTAAATTGTGTCATATCCTCATACCCTGCACGGGGATCTTGAGTTGATTTCCTGGTATCCACACTTCTCCCCCTTCCCTTGTTTAGTTCTGAATTCAAAGACACCCGAAAATCAAAGTTAAAAAATTATGCAGCAGGCTAGTCCATTTTGTTGAAATTTCATTGCAGCAACTCCATGCTCTTGAAACTGTGCTGGGAGACCCAGCAAGCCTTCTGGCAATGGCATGTATTGATGTACCATCCTGGAGGAGTTGGACTGCCTGTGCAACCTCTATAGGGTCCAGGTATCGCCTCATGCTACCAGTAGTGACACTGACCCTAACCAAATGAAAAACTAGTGAAAGCAGTCAGAAAAGATGAGTGGGGGAAAAAAAAGGTCAGTTTCACTGAATAACAAGTCTCTTTACTGCTTGACTGGCCAGATCAATATCCCAGAAGTTTAATTGACTTGATGCTATACTCTGATTAAAAAGTGTTCCTTTAATTTTTTTTAGCAGTATATATTGGCTGTGTTACACGTCTAGTGCTCCAGCGAGTTGAAATACAAAAAAAATATACAGAAAATGTATATGCACAGAAAAATATATATTATAATTAGGGTTGAGCGAACCCGTACTGTATTGTTCGGGTTCGTACCAGACTTTTGGATATTCGGTACCCGGACCCGAACATTTCACTGTATGTTCGGGTACTGTCCGTTGTTCGGTAATGTTATTTGATGTTTTGGCGCGGTTTTAATGGCGCGGTTTCAATAGGTGCAAGACAGCCAATCAGCAAGCGTTTAACTAGTGTGCCCTAGAAGCCATCACAGCCATGCCTACTAATGGCATGGCTGTGATTGGCCA
This sequence comes from Pelophylax lessonae, assembly GCF_965119305.1. Lineage (NCBI taxonomy): Eukaryota > Metazoa > Chordata > Amphibia > Anura > Ranidae > Pelophylax > Pelophylax lessonae. Next base: position 111,046,599 of record NC_138776.1, read on the forward strand.
GTGCAGCATGTGACCCAAAGTCTATATAAGCTGGAGTCACATAGCGACGCGCGTCACTCTGCTCAAACTATACTAGGGAGAGGTTTCTGATACTTTTGCTGAGGGATAGATAGGAGATTACTGTAGGGTCAGGCTGGAGATTGCTTTGAGGGAAAGCATAGGAATAATCTTCTTTAATCAGACAGCGATCTACATTGATTTGATTGTGTGGGGGTGCAGTGCACAATCTTTTTGCCCGGAGGGAAAGATAGGAAATTTTTGTAGGGTCAGGCAGGAGATTGCTTTGAGGGAAAGAATAGGAAGAATCTTCTTTAATCAGACAGCGATCTACATTGATTTTATTGTGTGGGGGTGCAGTGCACAATATTTATGCCCTGACCTGAGCCCAGTGAGGAGGAGAAAGGAGAAAAAAAAACATTTTATCAGTCTGTTAGCTGGGCGGCGTGCGGTGCTGCACATTTAATGCAAGCTCAGTGCATATGTGTCTGCTTAATCTGCAGTTAAAAATGAAAAAAAAAATTCATTCATATTTTACTTTGACATACAGTGTTTAGACAGACACTGATTTTCTAACCTGCTCTTCAAAAAGCACCAATGTAAGGGGAAAATAATTGTTTTTCAGTATTTAGGGAAAAAAAATTACGGTATTTTTCAGTTTTTCATTCAAATGGTTTTTTTTTTATTCAATAGTGGAATAGAACTACCACAGTATCCAACCTGTTAGCCATGCGGTGTGTAGCGGCCATTTCATGCAAGCTCAGTGCATATGTGTCTGCTTAATCTGCATTTAAAAAAGAAAAACACGTTTTTCCTTCATATTTTACTGTGACCTACAGCGTTTAGACACTGCATTTCAAATCTGCTATTCAACAAGCACCAATTAAGGGGACAATTATTTTTCAGATTGTCATTCATACAGTGCGATACACCCATTGCATACTGTTGTTGTATTCCCGCTTTGCAATAAAAACCCATTGAGGGGATAAAAAGTTAATTGCGGCCCGGTCTGCATATGTTACAGTGAGATACACCCATAGCATACTGTTGTATTCCGCTTTGCAATAAAAACCCAATTAGGGGATAAAAAGTTAATTGCGGCCCGGTCTGCATATGGTACAGTGAGATACACCCATTGCATACTGTTGTATTCCGCTTTGCAATAAAAACCCATTTAGGGGATAAAAAGTTAATTGCGGCCCTGTCTGCATATGTTAGTAAGATACACCCATTGCATACTGTTGTATTCGGCTTTGCAATACAAACCCATTTAGGGGAAAAAAATAAATTGCGGGCTAGTCTGCATATTTTACTGTGAGAAACACCCTTTCATTACTGTTGTTCTATTCCGCTATTCAATAAACACCCATTTACGGAAAAAAAATTAAATTGCGGCCTAGTCTGTATCTGTACTTGTGAGATACACCGTTTGGATACTGTTGTTCTATTCCGCTATTCAATAAACACCCATTTAGGGAAAAAATATTAAATTGCAGCCTAGTCTGCATATGTTACAGTGCAACAAGGCACACAGGTCTCGCATGGAGGCCCAGTTACTGGTGGTGAAGTGGTGCTGTTCCGCAGAGCGACTCATGCGTGCGTGCTGCAGCTGAAGCTCCACTATGGCCTGCTGCTGCTTGCACAGTCTGGCCAGCATGTGCAAGGTGGAGTTCCACCTTGTGGGCACATCACATATCAGGCAGTGAGTGGGAAGGCCGAAGTTACGCTGCAGCGCTGACAGGCGAGCAGCGGCAGGGTGAGAACGCCGAATTTGCGCACAGACGGCCCGCACTTTCTGCAGCAGCTCTGACATATCAGGGTAATTTCTAAGGAACCTCTGCACCACCAAATTCAGCACATGCGCCAGGCAAGGGATGTGTGTCAAACCGGCTAGGCCCAGAGCTGCTACGAGATTTCGCCCATTATCGCACACCACCAGGCCGGACTTGAGGCTCACTGGCAGCAACCACTCATCGGTCTGCTGTTGAATGCCCCTCCACAACTCCTGTATGGTGTGTGGTTTTTTCCCCTCAAACAGGCTAGTTTTAAAACTGCCTGCTGTCGTTAACCCCTGGCTGTGCTGAAGTTGGTGGTGAAGGTGTTACGCTGACCGGATGAGGAGGCGTTAGAGGATGAGGAAGCGGAGTAGGAGGAGTTAGGAACAGGATGAAAACTGAAGCGCACTGCAATCCTCTGTGGTGGAAGGACATGCGCCAAACTGCTATCCGCCTCAGGCCCAGCCGCCACTGCATTTACCCAGTGTGCTGTTAGGGAGATATAATGTCCCTGACCGTATTTACTAGTCAATGTATCCGTAGTTAGGTGGACCTTGCCACAGATAGCGTTGCGCAGTGCACACCTGATTTTGTCACCCACTTGCTTGTGCAGGGTAGGGATGGCTTGCCTTGAAAAGTAGTGGTGGCTGGGCATGACGTACTGTGGGACAGCCATCGCCATAAGACTTTTAAAACTCTGCGTCTCCACCAGACGGAATGACAGCATTTCAAAGGCCAGGAATTTTGAAATGCTGGCATTCAGGGCCAGGGATCGCGGGTGGGTAGGGGGGGGTACTTCCTCTTCCGCTCCAGTGTTTGGGAGATAGATATCTGAACACTTCCACGGGACATTGTGGAGATGGTTGTTGGTGACCCAGGTGGTGGTATTCCTGGCAGATCCTCTGTTTACGGGGTGGCACCTCTGTCTCACTACAGAGGTGGATGAAGAGGCAGAGACTGCAGCAGAAGAGGAAGCAGGAGGAGCCAGAGACCTTTCTTGGTTTTTGAGGTGTCTACTCCACTGCAGCTCGTGCTTTGCACTTAGATACCTGGTCTTGCAGGTTGTGCTCAGGTTGAGAAGTTTTATGCCTTGCTTCAGGCCCTCATTGCACAGCGTGCAAACCACTCGTGTCCTGTAATCATCACATTGTTTGAAGAACTGCCACGCTAGGGAACTCCTTTGAGCTGGCTTTGGTGTGCTCGGTCCCTTGCTGCGTTGGGCAGTAGCAGGCATAGTGTCTAGGGCACGGCCGCTCCGCTTTTGCACCCTGCTCCCTCTTCTGCTGTGCTGGTGGCTCTGTGCGACCACCGCCTCTTCCTCCAAACCATTTAGGTCACCTGCGTGACGTTCATTCCATGTGGGGTTGAGGACCTCATCGTCGTCCACACCATCTTCCACCCAATTTTCACCCCTGCAACCCTTGTCGGTCTCCACAATTTAGAATTCCGCAGCAGTTGGCACCTGTGTTTCGTAATCATCCGAGACGTGCTGCGATGGTCCTCCCATGTACTCATCTTGAGACATTGGTGCACTCAATCTCTTCCACTTCTGGGGCAGGGCTAGGTGGATGGCCTTTTTGAAACCATGCTAACAGAGTCATCAAAAAGAAGAGATTGCTGCATGAATTGGAGCTCAGACTGCTTTTCTGATTTGCAAGGGGGTGAGGTGAAAGATTGATGGACATCGGCTGCAGGTGCCAACTCTGACCTTTCAGCAGAAGACTGGGTGGGAGACAATGTGAAGGAACTGAAGGCACTGTCAGCAACCCAATCTACTATCGCCTGTACTTGTTCTGGCCTCAACATTTGTAGAGGCACATTAGACCCTGCCAAATACTGCTGTAAGGTTCTCTTGCCTACTCCCAGCTGAGAAAGGTGTTTCACTTGTGCGTGTAGCTGGCACAGATCGACCACGTCCTCTCCTTGCAACAGGAGCTCCACCAGCAGCACCACAACCCAGCACTAACATGGTGGAGCAGTATGTGTGCACACGCCTAGACGTACTGAATGATGGGTCTGCCCCCTTCAACTTCTGGCTCTCCAAATTGGGCACATGGCCTGAGCTTGCCCTTTACGCCTTGGAGGTGCTGGCCTGCCCTGCAGCCAGTGTATTATCTGAACGTATATTTAGCACGGCTGGGGGCGTTATCCCAGACAAGCGCAGCCGCCTGTCCAAAGCCAATGTGGACAAGCTCACGTTCATTAAAATGAACCAGGCATGGATCCCACAGGACTTTTCCGTACCTTGTGCAGAAGAGACATGTATACCGGCCTTACCCAGCCATTGTTGTATTTGATATTTCTAACTCTTTTGGGGTGTACCCTAATTTAAAAAGAAATAAAATTAAAAACAAAAACCAGTGTTGGCTACCTTGTCCTCCTCCACCACCGCTTCCACCTACACCGCCACCTCAACCTCCTACTCCATATGGGCCTCGTCCTCCTCCTCCTCCACCGCCGCCGCCGCTTCCACCTACACCGCCATATCCGCCGCCACCTCAACCTCCTACTCCATATGGGCCTCGTCCTCCCCCTACATCATTCAAGATTATTATTTCTTATTTTTCAGTTTTTTTCTGTTATTTTAAGTTATTTCCCTATCCACCTTTGTTTGCAGAGCACTTGCCATGCTCTTAAGATGATTTTGCAGCCCTCTAGCCCATTCCATGTTTGTTTTAGAGCCATTTTAGTGCTCAAAAGTTTGGGTCTCCTTTGACTTCAATGGGGTTCGGTATCGGGGTAAAGTTCGGGTTAAGTCCGGTTCACGAACCCGGACTTTTTTTTCAAGTTCGGCCGGACCCACCGAACCCGGACATCCAGGTGTTCGCTCAACTCTAATTTATAATTTTACATCAGACACCTTTCCCCCAAAATTCATTGATTATGTACTTTTTAGAAATTACTCATGCAGATAGAAGAGGAAATAGACTACAGAGAGAAAAGACACTCAGTGCTTTGGATTGAGACAAGTACATAATATAGAAGGATGTGATTTATTCACATTTCATGTCAGAGGTTTACAACCACTTTAACAGCAGTTTCAAGTTACCTTTATCCTAACCTGCTCATGCACATTTTATACTGTGGGCATCCACTTTAAAATATTCCATAATGTATTCATGTTTGAAAACAAACAAACAAACAAACAGTCCTTCCAGGGTAAGAACACAGCAATGGGTACAAAGTTCATATACACAGGTATGCCAATTTGACAATGAGCTACCTATAATCTATACCTATAATAATTGTAATATTATTTTATACCAAAAATACATAGAATAAATAATAATTATATGAATAGGGAAGCTGTTGAGATTGCAAAATGTGTAGACAGCTTCAACCACCATGGAGGCTTTACCTTCACTCTTAGTAAACCCAAAAGCAAACATTAATTGTATTGCTGTTTACCAATTCATAGATGTGATGGTTGCATTCGTTTCCTTTATCAGGATTTCTTTCTTCTATTTTCAGCTGGTGATCCAGCCAATAAGTCAGTTATTTTTCAACAGAAAATAATTCTTGCAGTTACAGGGATAAGGCAGACTATTTAACATTGGCAGGAGTGTTTAACATGATCAGCTTTTATTTGTTTATTTATTTATTTATTTAAGTAAAACATTTATCCCTAAATAAAAAAAACAAAAAAAAAAACGGTTGTAACTGATTATAAAGTATTAGCTTGAGTTCAGCTTTAAATTGTTACTATATATATATATATATATATATATATATATATATATATATATATATATATATATATATTTTAGCACCAAGCTAAATATATATAACTATTTTAGCACCAAGGAGACTAAAACCAAAGGATATAAAAGAAACCTCAAAACAACAAAAATACCTCTTTATTAACCCAATTGTATAATGTTACAAATGAAACTACTCCAGGCTTCTTCTATGTCATCTTATCAGCAACTAAGCAAAAAAAGTCCTTTAGTACATGTGAAATATACCCAATCAAATCTTTCCTGAGTTGTGATATGAATTTT